>NW_027361785.1:15390000-15990000 GCF_039654945.1 Dendrobates tinctorius
TGACATTGTCTCCCTCTATGAGGTGAAGTCATGCTTGGAGGCAGAAAGGGGACCCCCATGCCAGGTAACAGATTAAATCACAATTCTGGCTGCAGGTCAGAAAAGGGTGCTGCCTTATAAATTCTGGCCAGCAGAGGGGGATGGTGAGTCAGCTAGACGTGAGCTGAGGGGGTTGTCATGGAAACGAGAGGAGCTGTGAGGAAATTGACAAGACAGTTAAACGTGAGGTAAAAAGATCTTTCTGGAAGATCCAGTCAGTTCAAGACAGGGAGCTGATCTGTGAGGAGCTGGTGAGGGGGAGCTAATCTGTGAAGAGGGAAAGGACACGAGCAGCGACAGAAAGGCTCTGGAGAAGCTAAAAACTGTATAGCAGCCCCCAGAGCGAAGCGCTAATAGAGAGAAAAGGGACGTCAGAGTCCTTGGTGGTCAGGAACTGTATGTCCTGACTGCTGAATCTGAAAGTACAGGGGATTGTAAATTCCTGGGCGACATTGAGCACCTGAGGGCACGGCAGCAGATAAGGAGCCCGGGGCTGACGGTGAAAAGGACGGTACCCGTGGAATAGGCTCATACTGACAGCCGTACAGGTTAGTGAAATCATCACGCAATTGAGGGTCGCAGTATAATTATAAACAGCGGAGACCCACACACAAAGCGCAGAAGGAAGGTCCAAAATCCCCACCTTGCAAGGTGGATCCCCTGAATGCCTCCAGGCGTGCCGGACTCATTCCATCACCTGTATGTGGTACTCCGGATTGCAACCAATTACCAGTAAAGGGTAAAGAAACTGCACCTCTCTGTGTCCTCCTCTCATTCTCTCATTTCTCTGCACCCCAACGTTCACAGCCATTTTGACTATTAATCTAAGATCTTTGCCCTTGGACTATTGCTCTACCTGTGGAGGGCTATTTTCACCTCAGCTGCGCCACATCAGCAGTCTCAGGGGAACAACACCACAGCGCTGGTCACCTCTGACCAGAATACCACAGGTGGTGTCGCGTATTTAATAATCTACAAACTTTACCTTCATTTTTACCACATCACCAACAACTTTTCCCCTTCCCCTTTCATCATTTTATTTAATGGATGCCCCAGGGCCACGGACCGGGTCGCCTCCGCTGTGACACCGTCCCCTGCTGAAGTCGATGGGCCCGGTACAGAGTACCCCACAGCCCTGTTCTCTCGCGCACCCTCCTGCCGCCGCGCGCGCCCGGGCGCTCCACTTATTCAACACCAGATGAGCTCTTTCCCCACACACAACAATCTTTCTAATATTTAAAAACAAGCTATTGATTTCTTAAAACCATATAAATATAGTCACTAAGGCTAGTTTCACACTAGCGTTTGGCAGAGCTGCGGAGGGCTGCGTAGTTCCTCCGTTAAGCCCCGCCCACTGCCGCGCCACTTCCTTCAGCTCCGCCTACGTCGGCATGCATCCTGCGTACCCTATCTTTAACATTGGGTACACAGGCCATGCGAATGTATGCGGATGCCTGCGCATATGTCGTTTTGAAGCTGCGCCGAACGCAACATGTTGCATTTTGTTGCGGTCGGCGCAGCTTCAACACGACGCATGCGCAGGCATCCGCATGGCCTGCATACCCAATGTTAAAACAGCGCTACCTTTCTCATTAACCCTCATCCAATCACTCTAATTTTTTAATATCCTACTTAAAATCCACAAATCTCTTACCCCTTGGACCAACCCATTGTAGCCTCCACAGACTCCATTTTATCCCGACCTTCAATCTTTCTGGAGAAAATTCTCACTCCTCTAGTCAAACATACCAGTTCATTTAGCAAAGACATAGGGCACTTCCTCTAAACAATCAGACATATGACTAGGATCTCCCCCAACAGCTTACTGGTCACTCTGGACGTCCTTTATGCATCCATCAAACACGATAAGGGCCTCTTAGCTGTCATTGACATATTCAATAATTGCTCCCTCTCTCAGGGTTCCAGACAACTTTGTGCTGACCTTCTGTTGATAAAGAGAAACAGGAAGCACCACTAACGGGCGCAATTATAAAATAGCTGAAGCCTTAGATATATAGAGGTGCTGCACAATGCACAAGATAAAGCAATGCATCAAGAGAGGAAAGAACCATGCATATTAGGCGCACACCCAAGATATTGAAGAAGAATATATGCAAAATTTATTGGTAGACAAAAACCCACAATAAAAACATTTAAAAGACAAAACACATCTATAGTGTATCATAATACAATATCATATTGAAATGACAGAAACATACCTAAAATGACACCCCATATACATACAATAGTTGCACATGAAATAAACAAAACCCTGTTCTGGGCGTCCACAGAAAACCAGATAGTGGAAAAAACACTTCTAAAAGGCCACAGTAAGCCTAATTACAGGGTCGGCGTTAGGGGCAGGCATACCAGGCAGCTGCCTAGGGCCCCTGCTCCTCCAGGGGCCCCCAGCCAGTGGCACATCACACAGCCGCTATGGGGCCCCTGTGAGGCAGGGGGGCCCGCCTGCCCCCAGCGTCGTCTCCTGCCGCCGCATTGAAGGAGGCAGTGATGGAGGAGAGAGCGTCAGCTAACGCACCCTCTCCCATCATTCCCTGCTCTGCCTCTGACACAGCGGGGGCGCGATGACATCATCACGCTCTCACTGTGTCAGACAGAGCAGGAGACAGGAGCAGCCAGCAGCGCAGCCACGAGAAGGTGAGGAGTGTTTTGTTTTTGTTTTTTTTTAAATCAGTGTGAGTACTGGACTGTGGGGCCACTCTGGGGGACTATATACCATGCTGGGCTGTATCATACCATGCTGGGGGGGCTATATACCATGCTGGACTGTATTATACCATTCTGGGGGGGCTATATACCATGCTGGGCTGTATTATACCATGCTGGGGGGGCTATATACCATGCTGGGCTGTATTATACCATTCTGGGGGGGCTGTATACCATGCCCACCATGGTAGACAGCCCAGCATGGTATACAGCCTGCATACCATGGTGGGCTGTATTATACCATGCTGTGCTGTATACCATGGTGGGCTGGTATTATGATACACTATAGTGTTATGGGACTACAAGTGATGTGTTTTGTCTTTTAAATATTTTTATTGTGGGTTTTTGTCTACCAATAAATTTTGCATATATTTTTCTTCAATATCTTGAATGTGCACCTAATATGCATGGTTCTTTCCTCTTTTGATGCAGACCTTCTGTCAATAGTCCTACATGAAAACTTTGGGGATGACTTCTACCTTCAGACATGCGGGACTACAATAGGGTCTAATGTAGCAAATGTAAATGGCAATTGCTATATGAACCACCTTGAAAAGGAATACGTATATATCAACGATCTATTCATTACACACACTGAACGTTGGCTGAGTTACATAATTGAAAGGGATCCTCTGAATTTCCATATACAGTGGCTTGCGAAAGTATTCAACCCCTTAGCATTTTTAAGTCCAGCATATATCTTGCCTTTCAATCCCTCAGCCTCACATTAATGCTCGAGTGCATGCTGCATTATTCACCCTTACCCCCTATGCTTTCTGGACACAGGTAAACATCTTTAGCCAGTGCTCATGCCTAATATCATGAATTTGTTTATTAAATACAATCATGGCTGAAAGTGTTGGCACCCTTGAAGTTGATCCAGAAAATGAAGTATTTCTCATAGAAAATTATTGCAATTACAACTATTTTGTTACAAATGTTTATTTCCTTTGTGTGTATTGAAACAACACAAAAAAACAGAGAAAAAAAGTAAAATGGACTCCAGAAATGGGCAGGAGAAAATTGTTGGCAACTTTTGTCACAGTTCCACACCTCAGAGTGTTTAGCATGCAGTTACTGACAGCTTAGCCATCCAATCTGGTATAGGGGCATGCTGAAGCTGTCAGTACTTTGATTGACAGCTCAGTCGTCCAGTCTGGTACAGGAGCATGCTGATCTGTCAGTGTGTTGATTGACAGCTTGGCCCATCCAATCTGAAACTGGGAGATGCTAGCTGTCTCCAGGTGTTCATTATCCCAGGTGATTGCTAGTTAACTGGGCTGTCACTCCCAGACATCTGACAGATGTACGTTCAGCTATTATGTGGTTTGTCTCTCTGTGCCTTGCATTCTGTTTGTTTGGTATTCTTTGCCTAATCTTGGACCTCGTTCTGACCATCCATCTGTTTAACCCCTTCTGCTCTGATCCGATATCACCGGGTATTCTAACCACAGATCGTTACCTGACTATGTCTTTATCCCTTCCTTCTATTTATGATGTACCCTACTGGCTTCTGATCTCGGACTCCTTGACTATACCATCTCACGGCCTGTCCATGCGAGGTGACTCAGCTTCACACCTTTCCAAAATTGTTGATAAACAACTCTATTTCAAGCATGTGATGCTTGTGGAAACTCACCTGTAGCAAGTAACAGATGTGGGCAATATAAAAACCACACCTACAACTAGATAGAAAGGGGAGAAGTTGACTCAATATTTGTATCATGTGTTTATGTGTGCCACACTAAGCATGGAAAACAGAAAGAAGAGAACTGTCTGATAACTGAGAACCAAAATTGCTAAAAAAATATCAACAATCTCAAGGTTCCAAGTGCATCTCAAGAGATTTTGCTGTTCTTTTGTCCACGGTGCTCAACATAATCAAGAAATTTACAACATATGAGTGTAGCCAATATCCATGGACATCGATGGCAGAGAAAAATTGATGAAAAGTTGCAACACAGGATAGTCCAGATGGTGGATAAACAGCCCCAATCAAGTCCCAAAGAAATTCAAGCTGTTGTGCAGGCTTAGGGTTGTAAAATAATGCTTATCCTGTAAAATACTCAGGACTAGTTACCAGATAAAAAAATAGTGGTTTATTTGGTTTCTTCCATCAAAGAAAGGTTATTACAGAAAACAGGTGAATAAAAATAAGTGAAAGAGAGATTGTCCATTGTTCATAGCAAAGCAACGTGTATTCTTCTTTCTCTCCGGGATCTCACATGGCAAATGGCGTCTGTCTCTCAGTTCGGCTTCTTCGTAGTAAAGTAACATACCAGCTGTTATGTCATGTCATGGCCCAGAACAGACGACATCTTCGTGTCTGTCTCTCATGATGGTGAGGGAAGAAGAGCGACCTCTACAGTTAGCCATGAATTATATACGTCTCCTAAAGCACGTGGTCTCTACATATATGGAGCTGTCTTTCTACCATGAGCCAAGCTTAAAAATAGCCTATGTCGTGTAAGCTAAAGCAATGTACAGAACTGAGTCTTATAAGAAATTAACGGATTATTAATATTTAACAATTCCCCCTTTTGAGGGAGACAGACATTAATTGGAACCCTCAAATATAACAAGATCTTTTTCTTCTTTTCTTCTTCTTTGACAAAATAATTTAATATCAATAATAATAATAATAATAATAATATCAGATTACCGTTATAAGTACTCAATGACATAATTGACGTGAATTCATGTTATGGTAAGTCGTGAACAATATTCATATAAAATATGTATAATTATACTTCTCTAAGTCTAAATTGAAGCATCTCAGGTTCAGTTATCATCATCTGATGTCATCTGGTCTTCATTTTGATGTCTTCTGTCTTCTTCTTGGTTCTTTTAAAAATACAGTTTTTCTCTAGCATATAGATGTTGTAGAAATTGTGTTGTGTATCAAATCAAAGTTCATAAATTCAAATGTTGATAAGAAACAAAGTCTATAGATGAAATGCAGCTTTAATATCTGTGCAGTGTCATCTTTAAAAACCTGGGCTTACATTGGCTCGCCTTGGATATTCTGGAATCCTCCATCGGCACTGGTCTTTGAACAGGTGTGACGTCTTTGGTCAGCAAAGCAAGGGTTAAAATGACTCTTCCTTGCTAAACATAGCACCATAACCAGTCCTTGTCCTAATGCACAGGACATATGTCAGGGTTAATTACCTTCATTGTTCACCAGCTTTACATTGAAGCTTTACAGGTGATTGAAAACCTCTGGAACTTGATAAGAACGTGATAACACAGTTCATCTCAGCATCATAGGATCATCGTCCTCTGGTTGTCAGGTTAGACACTTTAATTGTGACTGTCGGTGGTGGATACTGCACTTGTGACTGTCAGTGGTGAATACTGCACTTGTGACTGTCAGTGGTGGATACTGCATTTGTAATTAACACAGTCTATTACTCAGTAATCATAGCTTTGTTACCTTCTGGGACTTCTGGATCGCGGCATTCTTCTTCTTGCAACTGATAAGAATCAATGAAGTTTAGAAATGTGAAAAGTCTTTATTAACATAATTTCAGTATCTTGCTTGAAGTCTTCATTCCCTATTCTATACCAAATCTGGTAATTTTCCTATCCTATAATATCACAGCGTACCATAGCAATCAGTAATATCCATATAATTATTATCAGAATTTGTACCATATATGGATTTCAATATTTGAAATAATAAACCAATAATAAGTGATAATACATTATTATCCATTTTTTTTTATGTGATAGAACATTTTTATGTCATAGGTGTAATTACCTTTTTCAACCCATAGGTGTCAGTGTTTTATGTAACCAGTGTTTTCATCTTTATTAATAAGGAATATATTTATTATACTAATAATATGTATGAATGTAAAGCCATGAACCAAAATAAGAATATATGAGTGAGCGAATGAATGAATAAAAGAATTGTTGAATGTAAAGCCATGAACCAAAATAAGAATATATGAGTGAGCGAATGAATGAATAAAAGAATTGTTGCATATAACTCAGAAGTGAAACATTTCCTTAGTAATAGAACCATATAATTGCTATATTTAATGAAGCAATATTCTCAGTAGATATTACTTTACTAAATATTGGTGAAAGAATTAAAAATAATGAAAAATAAGAATAAAAATAAAAAAAATAAGGCCTTTATGTTGATGCAGAGAAGTTATGTCTTCAGTAACATATACCCTTAATATTTCCATGATCTGGATTATTTCATAATTGTCATAAACTTGTGTTACCAAAATATTCAAATTATGCAACTTTGCATGTAATTCCTCTTAGTGTAAAGAAATGACTCTTTATAATACTTGTTATTATACCCAATACTTATACCATTGTACCCTATTAATATTTTTTCCTATTAAAATGTGTGAAGAAGAGGTATTAATCAAATGTGATGATGTAGTCAGGATAAAAAACATATTTTCCCCCTTAATACCAAAAAATATTGTTTCATGAAATAATTCATTTATCAAAACCAAAATTAAAAATAATTAATTTATAAATTGTGTAAATATTATACTTGCTTATACCATTATTTGTCTGAAGATGTGTAACCATTAAAATTAATTTGAATATCATAAAATTATCCTTTGGAAAAATTAATTTAAATGTAGTTTAAGATTAACACACTTGGACAGAGAAGGAAGGTCCACTATTCCCAGATGCAGCTGGTGAATACCAGGCTCTGTGCTGGTGCCTGTTTAAAAGAGCTAAAGCTGATAAGGAAAGAATAGATTTTCTTCATAAACTATTTTCTATTTTGTTGTGCGATTGCACTTATCCACAATTAACTAAATCAAGAAATAATTACTAAAGAACTATAGAAATATATGTTGTGTAGATAATATTTCATTATGTATCTTAATATTCTAATAATTTATCTGATCTGCATATTTCTCCTAAAGATAAAAGCTTTGGGGTTTTTTTTTTTTTTCTCAAGCATTCAGGATCCTGAGGTCTCACAAACATATCACATTACTCGCTCAGCAGCTGCTCATACACTCAGTCACTGTCACTCAGACTGTGTCACATATTAAGTTTAAACCAAATACCTCACATACGAAGGTGTGATGAATACACGTATTTTAACCCAAATTATCCTAATTATCAATGCATTGTAAACTATTTAAATTTAGTCTCTTAATATTTCTTAGAATATTCCCCACATGACATAAATATATGTATATGTATAGCTATACTTGACATTTAGGCCTGAAAAAAAAATTCCATTGCTTTGCAAAAGCTGAGACCCCTTTAAAAATTCTTTCCCTAAGGAACAGGGACATAGTATACTGGTCTGGTATACTTATTATTAGAACAAGGTTCAAATTCCCCTGCTGTGGTTGTCATTCAAGCCATGCAGCAAAGCACACACACAGAACATTTTAAAATGCAGTTAGTTATTTCCTTTTAAGGGTTAGATATATAAAATCATGCAATTATTGCAACTTCCTGTGTAAATAAAGGCATAAATCCTTGGAAGAGAATTTTTCCCGATTAAGTCCTGCTTTGAAATGAAAATTCTAAGGAAACATAAAAGAGAAGGTTAATATCATATTCATATTCTAAATATTATTACTGATGTAGATTTTAATTTTCATTAAAAAATACAGTTCTACTATTTCTACTTCTACAAACACTCTATATATACTGTATGAATATGTATATACCCACAAACTATAGAACTACAGGATTATACTCTATAAAATAATTACATATAACTCACTAATTGTATAACACTGTTACACAAAATATATATATATAATTACTTTTTCTAGCCAATTCCTAAACCCATACTTATTTCTCTGCAAAAAATATCCTGAAAGGTTCTTGCCATTTTAAAGCTGATAGATTCTTGGAGCAGAGTATTCAGTTTACAGGCCATGATGTCACTCACCACCTGTATCTGTCTGTCAAATTCGGCCATCTTGGTTACAGAAAGAAGATCAAAACTCATCATTTTTCTTAATTCAATTTGTGTCTTTTCGGTGTTCTTTTGCATCATTCCATATGGCTTATAACAAACATGTGATCTCCTTTGTTCTTCATATATTTGATTTTGGGGAAAACTCATTTTAGAAGGTTTTGCTAATACAGGCTTCTGATAAGATTTTACTCTGCCTGTCTTTACAAAATTAGCACAATTTACTTTCCTCTCACGATTCTCGTGTTTTCTGGCAAAATCAAGGGATTGCGCACATTCAAATAAAGAATCTTTTTGTGACGCAATAACACGAGATGCAGGATTTAGAAACCAAAATTTGCTTACAAAACTCCTTATGAGGGACGGTGTTTTGACATTCTCACTCAGCATTCTATACAAACGTTCATATATGGACATGAACGTAAAGATACATTCCTTCCGACCAATCCTTAATTTTTGAAGAATATCAATATCTGGATGATTTTCATTTGATGAACAAAAAATGAGAATTTTTAATCTGTCCTTATCAGTTAAATTCTCATGTGTTTCACCAGATAACTTTAAAGATAACCTCCTGGAAAAGGTTACAGGGATCCACATTTTGAACAACTGATTCTTCTCCTCGTTAGATAAATCAAATTTATCAACACAACTTTCAAAAACCTCAGAGTTTCTACAAACATGTATTTTGTTGTCATATGCAGGTATTATTTGGCATATCTGTAGCAAAGTTTTTCTTACTTTCCTTCGGATTTGGGCCTGTGAGTCGTCTATTTTTAGTGGTACGTCTTTCCCTTGTACGTCCTCTACGTCAGTTCTGAAGTCTCCTCCTACTTCTCCATCTTGTTCCACGTCTGCAAGGTCACCTTCAATGGCCGCTACAGACACTTGATTACAGTCAATCTCCCTAACTTTACAGCCAATCTCGAGAACATCACAACAATCATTTTTGGATTTCTCTGACACAGATCTATGAAATATATCTACCATCTGTAGAATATTTTTTAATCTCTCTCTTTCTCTATTGAAAAACTTAGAATCTAACCTTTGATTCTCGAGTTCACACTCGGCATATAAACTTAGCCATAAAACTTCTGAATTAGAATTGTCTACAGACTTAAATTTCAATTTACTCTGCTTAGCAAGACAATTAATGACATCCATTTCTCTTACCTTGAAATTTCTCAGCTTGTTCCTTTGATGGACAACGCTGGGCTCTTGTCTTCACATGTCTTGGCTTCAGCACGTCTGGCACTTTGGCACTTGTAGTACTTCTCAATCTATCTGGCAATTCTTACTTCTAGGTTCTGTGTGATTCTTGTAAGTAGTGGAATTCCCGATAACTTGCACACATGATTTGACGTTAGCAAAGTCCAATCCCCCTTGTGGGCAAGTTGAGGGAAATCCGCAAAAAAGTACAAAAATTCAGATCTGGCTGGCTCTCCAATGTAAAATAATGCTTATCCTGTAAAATACTCAGGACTAGTTACCAGATAAAAATATAGTGGTTTATTTGGTTTCTTCCATCAAAGAAAGGTTATTACAGAAAAACAGGTGAATAAAAATAAGTGAAAGAGAGATTGTCCATTGTTCATAGCAAAGCAACGTGTATTCTTCTTTCTCTCCGGGATCTCACATGGCAAATGGCGTCTGTCTCTCAGTTCGGCTTCTTCGTAGTAAAGTAACATACCAGCTGTTATGTCATGTCATGGCCCAGAACAGACGACATCTTCGTGTCTGTCTCTCATGATGGTGAGGGAAGAAGAGCGACCTCTACAGTTAGCCATGAATTATATACGTCTCCTAAAGCACGTGGTCTCTACATATATGGAGCTGTCTTTCTACCATGAGCCAAGCTTAAAAATAGCCTATGTCGTGTAAGCTAAAGCAATGTACAGAACTGAGTCTTATAAGAAATTAACGGATTATTAATATTTAACAAGGGTGCATCTGTGTCTGCATGAATTATCCGTCAACATTTGAATGAAATGAAATGCTGTGGCACAAAACCCAGGAGGACCCCACTACTGAAACAGAGACATTAAAAAGCTAGACAGCAGTTTGCCTAAATGTATGTGATTAAGCAAAAATCATTCTGGGAAAACATTTTGTGGACAGATAAGATAAAAATAGAGCTTTTTGGTAAAGCAAATCATTCTACTCTTTACCGAAAATGGAATAAGGCCTACAAAGAAGAGAACACAGTACCTACAGTCAAATATGATGGAGGCTCAAATATGTTTTGGGGCTGTTTTTCTGCCTGACACTGGGTGCATTAACTGTGTGCAAGCCACCATCAAATCTGAAGATTACCTAAGTTTTTTGGGTCGTAATGTAGTGCCCAGTGTCAGAAAGCTAAGTTTCCGTCCAAGGTCATGCAGGACAATGACCCCAAACATACTTCAGAAGCACCCAAAAATGGATGGAAACAAAGTACTGGAGTTCTGAAATGGACAGCAATGAGTACAGATCTTAATCCCTTTGAACACCTGTGCAGAGACCTTAAAGTTACTGTTGGAAGAATACACCCTTCAAATATGAGACACCTGGAACAGTTTGCAAAAGAAAAGCTGTCCAAAATTCCAATTGAGAGATGTAAGAAGCTTGTTGATGGTTGTAGGAAGCGATTGATTCCAAAGGGCGTGCAACCAAACATTAAGTTGAGGGTGCCAAAAATTTTGTCCGGATGATTTTTGGTTTTTTTTGTGATATTACAGTGGGGCAAAAAAGTATTTAGTCAGTCAGCAATAGTGCAAGTTCCACCACTTAAAAAGATGAGAGGCGTCTGTAATTTACATCATAGGTAGACCTCAACTATGGGAGACAAACTGAGAAAAAAAAATCCAGAAAATCACATTGTCTGTTTTTTTTTCATTTTATTTGCATATTATGGTGGAAAATAAGTATTTGGTCAGAAACAAGCAATCAAGATTTCTGGCTCTCACAGACCTGTAACTACTTCTTTAAGAGTCTCCTCTTTCCTCCACTCATTACCTGTAGTAATGGCACCTGTTTAAACTTGTTATCAGTATAAAAAGACTCCTGTGCACACCCTCAAACAGTCTGACTCCAAACTCCACTATGGTGAAGACCAAAGAGCTGTCAAAGGACACCAGAAACAAAATTGTAGCCCTGCACCAGGCTGGGAAGACTGAATCTGCAATAGCCAACCAGCTTGGAGTGAAGAAATCAACTGTGGGAGCAATAATTAGAAAATGGAAGACATACAAGACCACTGATAATCTCCCTCGATCTGGTGCTCCACGCAAAATCCCACCCCGTGGGGTCAGAATGATCACAAGAACGGTGAGCAAAAATCCCAGAACCACGCGGGGGGACCTAGTGAATGAACTGCAGAGAGCTGGGACCAATGTAACAAGGCCTACCATAAGTAACACACTACGCCACCATGGATTCAGATCCTGCAGTGCCAGACGTGTCCCACTACTTAAGCCTGTACATGTCCGGGCCCGTCTGAAGTTTGCTAGAGAGCATTTGGATGATCCAGAGGAGTTTTGGGAGAATGTCCTATGGTCTGATGAAACCAAACTGGAACTGTTTGGTAGAAACACAACTTGTCGTGTTTGGAGGAAAAAGAATACTGAGTTGCATCCATCAAACACCATACCTACTGTAAAGCATGGTGGTGGAAACATCATGCTTTGGGGCTGTTTCTCTGCAAAGGGGCCAGGACGACTGATCCGGGTACATGAAAGAATGAATGGGGCCATGTATCGTGAGATTTTGAGTGAAAACCTCCTTCCATCAGCAAGGGCATTGAAGATGAAACGTGGCTGGGTCTTTCAACATGACAATGATCCAAAGCACACCGCCAGGGCAACGAAGGAGTGGCTTCGTAAGAAGCATTTCAAGGTCCTGGAGTGGCCTAGCCAGTCTCCAGATCTCAACCCTATAGAAAACCTTTGGAGGGAGTTGAAAGTCCGTGTTGCCAAGCGAAAAGCCAAAAACATCACTGCTCTAGAGGAGATCTGCATGGAGGAATGGGACAACATACCAACAACAGTGTGTGGCAACCTTGTGAAGACTTACAGAAAACGTTTGACCTCTGTCATTGCCAACAAAGGATATATCACAAAGTATTGAGATGAAATTTTGTTTCTGACCAAATACTTATTTTCCACCATAATATGCAAATAAAATGAAAAAAAAAACAGACAATGTGATTTTCTGGATTTTTTTTTCTCAGTTTGTCTCCCATAGTTGAGGTCTACCTATGATGTAAATTACAGACGCCTCTCATCTTTTTAAGTGGTGGAACTTGCACTATTGCTGACTAACTAAATACTTTTTTACCCCACTGTATGTCCAATTTGCCTTTTTTCTCTGCTTTTTGTGTTGTTCAAATACACACACAAACAAAATAAACATGTATATAACAAAACATGTGCAATTGCAATAACTTTGTGGAAGAAATAATTCAGTTTCTGGAAAAATATCAAGGGTGGCAAGACTTTCGGCCATAACTGTAAGTACCAATACTCCTGTTTGTTGCCTATGCTTCTATGTTTCTTTACCACTGTTTATGCCCGTTCTCATTCATATGCCCTTGATGAATCTCTTTCTCTATACTATGTGTGACTCTTTCCTTCTCTATGCTCATGATGTACAGTCGCTCCCTCACACACTGTTTTTTTACAGCGACATGCCATATCCCCATTATCTGTAGTACTACTACCCTCATTATGCATGTGCTATGCCTCATTATGCTTGTCGCCTCTTCTCTTTTAATCCCTATTTTATTTCCTTTTTTAATGAATTTCATTGCTTTGATTTCTAGATTATGCCATTACATGCGATTTATTGTCTATGACGTCATTTTTTTATCATATTCTGGACTGTGTTATTTTGTACTATGCAATCTATTACTTGTATATAATGTTCAGCACATTAATTGTATATAATGTTCAGCACATTTGTTGTATTATCTTTCCACTCCTTCCCTAGCGACTATTTGAAAAAGACCTAGGACGGGTCGAAACATCAAAACATTGCCTGTTGCTTTTTGCCCTCGCTACCCAGCACTATGGTAATTGATTTTTCATCATTAAAAAAGCAGCATGATTAAAATTTCCAACGTCTTCTTGTGAGTGAGGTTGATCTTCGTATAGACTATTACTTTAGCGAAAAGCTGGCAGGCCAGGTGCAGCTGTCATTTACGGTCTGCATATTTATACAGGATGAAACTTGGAGATTTACTCTACAATTTCCATAAACAAATGGTCTAACCAGGTCAAGCTCAGCACAATAATCCACACCCACTTACGTGCTCCCAAAATATAGTTCAAGGCAAACTAATGTCTGTTTCATGCAAACATAGTATTAAAAAAGGCTGTCATCTAAACATACTGAATCCCGGACTTATGAAAAGAGACTCCATTACATGGTACTATTTTCAGTGGACAATTTTTTCCACTGATAAGTTACAAGTAACGTTTAGTTTACACTCCTCTCCTGCACCATCAGGAATAACTGGAAAAGCCCTATGATAAAGGAAAACAAGGAGGCTTGGGAGAGTCCTGTTCTTCATTAAAGGGAACCTGACAGTTGATACACATGGTCCGATCAACAGGCAGCATGTATTAGACACAGACTGTATGATTTCACCAGCGTATATTTGACTCTGAAACACTGCAGCGTTTCAGAGAAAAGCATACTTTAAAAGCTGCCAGGAACCGAGCCGCACAGGAGACTAGTCAGACAGGCAGATCCCCAGAGGCTTCTTTCTGCTGCTGGCCTGGAGTGACAGGTCTGTCTCTAAACACACATGCAGGGAGTGACCTGTCACTCAAGGGGAATCGATGGAGAGAAGCAGGTTGAAATCAGTCTCTCCAACTAGCTTACCTTGCGGCTTGGCCTTCATCGCTTTGAAGGTATGTTTTTCTCAGAAACGTTGTAGTGCTTCAGAGTCCAACATACTGTATCTAGCTGTAATCTTGAAGCCAGTTGCTTTCAACTGTATCAGCATCCAGCCGATACAGTTAAACTTACGATGATGGGTGGGGTCCCGGGTGGCAGTGCAGGGAGATAGAGTCTCCCTGCTCTGCCACAGAGTTTAACTGTATGGGCTCGCTGTGCATGCCGATACAGTTACAGTAGCGTAGCTCCTGGTGGGCCCTTCAGAGCGTGGGGTCAGGGCGACCGCCCCGTCTGCTAGGCTACTCATAGTAAACCCTACAAGGGTTTCCTGGGACTTTTATATTGATGGCCTATCCTTTGGATAGCCCATGAGTATCAGATCAGTGGTGTTGGGACACCAAGCACACTGGTTGATCAGCTGATCCCAGTGCCGACGATGTCCTGAACACCGCTCTTCTTAACTGCAGTAGTGGCCACAGTTAGGTACTCTACATCTGCCCTCTATTGATTAAAATAAAGGGTGGATCAGTAGTCATTACTACACCCATAATTTAATTGACAGAACTCCTTCATAACTCAGCACATCTGGGAACAGCTGATCAGCAGGAGTGCCTGATGTCGCACCCTCACCAATCAGATATTGATGAACTATCCTAAGGATAAAACATCAATATAAAAGTCCCGGACAACCCTTTTAAGCTTAACTAAAACATTGCATCTGTTAAGCTAATGCCGGTGCTTCTGCATGACTCCCTTTCCCCCTCCATGCAAGGAAACCGACATACTCTCATTCATGACCACGCGGCACATCTCTCTGATTCCTGTGCATTGACCTCCAGCAGCGTGCCTAGTGGTGACAGCAAGCATGCTCCCCTGCTCTTAAAGGGACAGCACACCACATTATAAGTGCCCCCAGCCAATAGTTGTGTGGCATCTGGTATAAAAGGTAACCTCCTCATTAGAGAGGTGCCTTGAGCAACCCCCATAGTCTGTGGAGTAGTGTGTGTGCAACTGTATGTTGCCAGGTCCATCTTCCTGTGTAGCTGAGAGTGAGCCCAAGTCCCTGGTCCTTGTGTAGCCAGGTACTGAACCCAAACCCTGGTCCTTGTGTGACCAGAGCCTGAGCCTGAACCCCTGGTCCTTGTATGGCCAGGCCCTGAACTCAAAACCCTGGTCCTTGTTTGGCCAGAGCCTGAACTTCTGGTCTTTGTGTGGCCAGGTCTGGAACCCGAATCCCTGGTTCCTTGGGTGTCCAGAGACTGAACCCAAACTCCTGGTCCTTGTGTGACCAGGTTCTGAACCTGAAACTGAATCCGGTGGTACCTAAACCCTGAGAATCCACATTGGAGGTACCTGAATCCTTAAGCCGCACCAGCGGTACCTGAACCCTGAAACCGGTCCATCAGTACTTTACCCTGCACCTGTGTCAGTCTTGGTTAGCATTCCTGTGTCCATACTGACAGAGCCTGATAACTCCTCACACAGTGTCTTAACCTAAACAGAACTGTACCTTCCTCATGCAGTGGGGGGAGAGGCATGAGTTCGGTGCTGAAGCTCTCTCACTTCTGTCTTAAGGTAATAAAGATGCTCCTAGCTGTCCTGAAAGATTACAGCAATCGCTTCTCTGGAGCAACTCGTCTATGCAGGTTGTCTGATTTCTATCTGACAGGAGACTCTCTAACACACATCCTTACTTTTGGATGTCCAGAAACAATAACACCTTTCCCAGTATTCCCTGGGGCTGAGCTAATCACTCAGTGTCTGTTATAACCATTTTAACTCCTATAGTTGTGTGATGATTCTAAATCAACAGTGCAGCTTCTGTGTCACATTTGACACAAACCCTTTGAAGGTGGTACACACTGGCAGAGAATGTGATGTTTTAACCCCTTAATGACCTTTTAATAGCAGAAATTAAGGGTACTTTTTCTTCAGCACCACTTTTTAAGGGAGTTGAAAAATAAGGGTATATCACCCCTCAGCATCAGAAAGTCTCTAAGGTCTCGGCTACCGGGGGCAACTGAGACCCTGGAGAACATGATCAGGGCCAATTTTTACTGTCTCCTGTCACATGATCGCCGTTATTCACCGAATAACGGAGATCACAAAAAAGTCTGATTTAAAATTAATTTCTCCTTCTTCTGATATGATCTAGCATATCAAAGAGAAGAGAGAAATGGGGTCTCCCGACCCTCCCCCAGGCCTTCTGTGTCATATTCTTGGACAAACAATGGCGGGCACATGCACAGTGCGCGCCTGCCGAGATCTGTAGGTCAGAACTCAGCAACAATAGGGAATTTTTCCTATTGGTTCTTTTTGATCTCTGTGATAGACACCTAGTAAATCAAATCCGCCTTTGTCACCCCCTTAGTTAGAAAAAAAATTATCATTATTTACAATTAGGGCTGGAGTTGGGGTTATGGTTGGTGTAAGGGTTGGGATAAGTGCTGTGGTTAGGGTTGTGTTAGAGTTGAGGTTAGGGTTGTGTTAGGGTTAGAGTTAGAATTGGGGTATTTTCAAAAGTGAAAAAAAAATGTGACAAAATGACGGCTAGTTTACAGTGCCTGCTACTAATTTGCATCGGGTGCTAAGGTAGGTATGCACGGAGTATCGCAGATCCCTGCATGTTTTTTTGGGGGGTGTCTAACAGCCACAAAACATGTGGGTCAGGGACTCGAGCACAAGCGATATTGGGTGCATAATACTAACTATACCCCCGGATAAAATCCTTGAGGGGTGAAGTTTCCAAAATGGGGTCACTTGTGGGGGGTTTCCATTGTTTATGCACGAGGGGCTCTCCAAATGAGACATGGCGTCCACTCTCGATTCCAGCCAATTTTGCGTTCAAAAAGTTAAATGGTGCTCCTTCCCTTCCGAGCCCTGCCGTGTGCCCAAACAGTGAATTTCCCCCACATTTGGCGTATCAGCTTACTCAGGATAAACTGTGCACAAATTTTGTGGTCCACTTTTTCTTGTTACCCCTGTGAAAATAAAAAAGTTTGGGTCTAAAGTAAATTCTTTTGTGAAAAAAGTTAAATGTTAATTTTTTTCCTTCCACGTTGCTTCAGTTCTCGTGAAGTAACTGAAGGGTTAATAAACTTCTTGAATGTGGTTTTGAGCACCTTAAGAAGTGCAGTTTTTAGAATGGTGTCACTTTTGGTATTTTTTGTCATATAGACCTTCAAGTCACTTCAAATGTGATGTGGTCCCTAAAAAAATTATTTTGTAAATTTTGTTGAAAAAATTAGAAATTGCTGGTCAACTTTTAACCCTTATAACTTCCTAACAAAAAACTATGTTTCCAAAACTGTACTGATGTAAAGTAGACATGTGGAAAATGTTATTTATGAACTATTTTGTGTGACACCACTCTCTGATTTAAGGGCCCAAAAATTAAAAGTTTGAAAATTGCTAAATTTTCAAAAATTTTTGCCTAATTCCTTTCTTTTTTTCCATAAATAAACACAAGTTATATCGAAGAAATGTTACCACTATCATGAAGTACAATAGTTCATTAAAAAACAGATTCAGAATCAGTGGGATACATTGAAGTGTTTCAGAGTTATTACTACATAAAATGACAGTGGTCAGAATTGTAAAAATTGGCTTGGTCAGTAAGGTCAAAATTGGTTAGGTCACTAGGGTGTTAAGCTTGTTCGGTCTTCGGCTTTGTACACACTGTCAAAAAGAGGTTCAAATGGCACAGTCTATAATATTATTAATGTTGTCTAAAATACTTGAACCATTGCCTGGGATCCATTTAAGGTAATCCAGAATATCAATGTGTAGGCCTGTCAATGCGAACTGTGACACAAGCGTAATCATTTTCTATTTTAGTGAAGACTTGTGATGCAATGTGGTAATGATATTCTAGAGCAGGGTTCCCCAACTCCAGTCCTCAAGGCCCACCAAAAGGTCTTGTTTTCAGGATTTCCTTAGTATTGCCCAGGTGATAATTGCATCACCTGTACAATACAAGGGAAATCCTGAAAACAAGACCTGTTGGTGGGCCTTAAGGACTGGAGTTGGGGAACCCTGCTCTAGAGGGCAGTCTGTTACAGCTGTGGCTGTGAGCATGATGGACTACAGTGGTACAACATGTAATTCTCTTATTTCCAATGGAATATTTTAAGAACGATGCTTAGATTCAATTACAGATAATATTTACTGCTAACGCTTGATGTCTTGAAAATTACTTGCATGATGAGTCCTAAAAAAATAGACAAATGTATTTGGATGGGACTTCAATATTCCGTTACTGAGAAAGATTGATTTTAGATACTGCTGCATTTCATTACAAAGATTAACCTTTAATCAATTACAGTATATTACCTTTTACTAGCTCCTACCAACTTTTACATGCTGCTTCTTTTACCATCTTCTGTTTTCTGCTAACGTTCGAAAGAGGAAGCGCAGTACAAGCAACATTAGCACACACCCAGATATAGACATTACACTTATATTTAGATTGTTGTCTGTGGTTCGCAAATAAATATCACATAGTATCACATAGCACAAAATCCATTAGTCAAACACTGCTCAGAAAATGAAGAAAACACGTAAATAACACTTCAGATCTTGATGAAAGAAAGACGTAAGTTGATAGTATTTTTTTTACATAGTAACATAGAATGAAAAAAGACACAAGTCCATCCGCTACAACCTTTCTTAATTAGTTATACATTATCACTATTACCTCTTGTGATAGGGCATTCCACAGTCTGACTACGCTAACTGTAAAGAACCCTTTCCTATTTAAAAGTTAAGCAATTAATTGAGAACAAAGTGACATTTAAACAGTCAACGGACACCAAAATCATCAACCAATTTAGATCTGGATTTTCAAATACCCTTGAATATCAAAGCTAAAAACTGACATCACAACCGGATCCAATTTGAATGAATTTCATCATTGCAACTCATAACGTGACTCAGTAGTGTGTGTTTCCTCCACAAGCCTGTATACACTTATGACAATTTCTGGAAATTCTTCTGATGAGATATTGGATAGTTTTATTGGAGTCTCCTCCAACACTTGGACCAGGACATCAGTGGGCTCTTGGACAGTCTGTGGTGCTGCATGGTGGCATCACATGAACGAATACGGTACATGATATGTAGTGGAACATGGAGTTATTCCAGTTACAGGCAGAGGAGGAGGCTGACAGTCAGTGTGAAATTGCTTAAAGTATTTACTATGATGACTGTCACCATGGAAGGTGGAAAGTGAACCAACAGGGACCTCATTTTTGGTGACGAGCATGGAAAGCTACATGTTTGACTTCTTGAATGCTGACAAGAGTATCATTAGCATCAAGAAAAGGGCTAATAATTGGATAAGTATGCTTTTAGACCTTTGCTATAAAATCAGAATTGATTATTTTTTTCCAGTCTACGAAAGGTAGTAAAAATTGGAGTATTACCGTTTTGGAGTTGTGTTCCCTACTTGATCGAAGTTTTCGTTAAGCAGATGGCCTGCTGACTGCAAGTCTAACCAGGAGATCCTTCTCCGCTCCATGTAGAGTCAATGATCCCCTGCCTACAATAGCGATACTGCTACAACAAATAGCCGAAACAACAGCAATTACAGTATACTAAATATGAAATGATGAACCAGATGTTTTATAAGCTGCTGAACTTACCTAATGCATATCAGCAAACAGATACATCATCTGTCGGACCTAGGCTGTGTCCTTCTAACAGAAGATATCCTGATCCCCGACTTCTGGGCCAAGAGATTGCACCAGTGTTAAGAGCTGGCTTAATGTGTCATGGGTGTACTGTCTTGCACAACCTCCAGTGTACTGTTAGGAGAAGCCCTAGGAAATAAATATGGGATTGTTTCAATTATTGTATGGTACTGTATAGACTCTGCATTGACTTTGTCCTTAGCATGTGTGGACATGATCGGCTCAAGTACATGATTAGTTATATATACAGTTAGGTTCATATATATTTGGACAGAGACAACATTTTTCTAATTTTGGTTCTAGACATTACCACAATGAATTTTAAATGAAACAATTCAGATGCAGCTGAAGTTCAGACTTTAAGCTTTCATTTGAGGGTATCCACATTAAAATTGGATGAAGGGTTTAGGAGTTTCAGCTCCTTAACATGTGCCACCCTTTTTTTTTTTTAAAGGGACCAAAAGTAATTGGACAATTGACTCCAAGGCTATTTCATGGACAGGTGTGGGCAATCCCTTCGTTATGTCATTCTCAATTAAGCAGATAAAAGGCCTGGAGTTGATCTGAGGTGTGGTGCTTGCATTTGGAAGGTTTTGCTGTGAAGGAAACATGTGGTCAAAGGAGCTCTCCATGCAGGTGAAACAAGCCATCCTTAAGCTGCAAAAACAGAAAAAACCCATCCGAGAAATTTCTACAACAATAGGAGTGGCAAAATCTACAGTTTGGTACATCCTGAGAAAGAAAGAAAGCACTGGTGAACTCATCAATGCAAAAAGACCTGGGCGCCCACGGAAGGCAACAGTGGTGGATGATCGCAGAATAGTCTCCATGGTGAAGAGAAACCCCTTCACAACAGCCAACCAAGTGAACAACACTCTCGAGGAGGTAGGCGTATCAATATCCAAATCTACCATAAAGAGAAGACTGCATGAAAGTAAATACAGAGGGTTCACTGCACGGTGCAAGCCACTCATAAGCATCAAGAATAAAAAGGCTAGACTGGACTTTGCTAAAAAACATCTAAAAAAGCCAGCACAGTTCTGGAAGAACATTCTTTGGACAAATGAAACCAAGATCAACCTCTACCAGATCAACCTCTACCAGAATGATGGAAAGAGAAAAGGCGGAGGCAGTGTGATGGCTTGGGCATGCATGGCTGCCAGTGGCACTGGGTCACTAGTGTTTATTGATGATGTGACACAGGACAGAAGCAGCCAAATGAATTCTGAGGCCTTTAGAGCTGTGTGCTCAGATCCAGCCAAATGCAGCCAAACTGATTGGTCGTCGTTTCATACTACAGATGGACAATGACCCAAAACATAAAGCCAAAGCAACCCAAGAGTTTATTAACCCCTTCCTGCCATCCGACGTACTATCCCGTCCACGGTACCCGGGCCCGTATGACCGGGGACGGGATAGTACGTCGGGCCCTTTAATGCGATACCGCGACTAAAGTCGCGGTGATCGCATTAAAATTCCGATGCCATCTCACCTTAGAAAAGATGGCGTCGGCATCCCGGGCTGCGATCCCGCCCCCCGGCATCCAGAGCGCTGTGATTGGCTGTTCAATTCTGAACAGCCAATCGCAGCGTTTCTCATTGTTTCAGCCAATCAGCTTGGCTGAAACAATGATGTCCTAGGCGGGGATCGAGTACCGATGTACTCGATCCTAGAGCCGGTGCCTGGCAACGCCAGGCACCGGCAAAAAGCACTCGGATTGGCGCGATCGCCGATCTGATCGATCGCGCCAATCGCAGTGCACAGCGGCGCTATATCGCCGCTGTGCCCTGCCAGTACCGGCCAGGATCAGTGCTATATTAGCACCGATCGTGCTGGAGCCTGATGCAGGCCCAGTAGGGCCTGCAGGAGTTGGCTGGCGCGATCGATTAGATCGGCGATCGCGCCAACCACAGGGCACAGCTGCGGTCACCATGTGACCGCTCTGTGCCCTGCTGGTGACCTGGGCATGACCTGCCTAGTAATCGGAGCTGTGAGCTCCGATTCTAGGCAGTTGCCATGGTCACCAGGCAGATCAGGGATTGGTGGGATCGATGTAATCATTCGATCCCACCAATGACAGGTCACAGCAGCGATGTGACCGCTTTGTGACCTGCCCCCTGACCTGCCTCTGACCTGTCTGACCTGTCTGCAGGGGTCCTCACTCTAGCTGAGGATTCCTGCAGAGAGGTCGGACGCAGCAAGAGCTCCTGTGCTGGGTATTGTGGTGCCACAGCTTGTAGCATCACAATCCCTGCAGAAGAAAGAAGAAGAAGAAGAAAGAAAACTACAATTGTAAGTGTTAATTGATCCCTGATCCCCTGCCCAATCTATCTTCACCCCCCCAATCTATCTTCATCCCCCCATCCCCCCTTCACCCCCCCTCTTACCCCCCTTTTACCCCCCTCCACCCCACTTTTGCGTCACCTCCGTGCGCAGCCGGCGAGCGTTGATCGGTGACGCAGTTCACCGATCAACACTCGCGCTCGCTTTTTTTTCCTTAGCCCCCTTTGCGCCACTTCCGTTCACACATTCCGCAGCCGCAAAAGTTGGATAAGTGACACACGTCACTTATCCAAGCTTGTGCCTGCCGTTTTTCATTTTTTTCACCCCCCCTTTGTGCCACCTAACTACAACCCTAACTGTTGATCCCTGCCCAATCTATCTTCATCCACCCCAATCCCCCCATCCCCCTTCCCCCTATTTTTACCCCCCTCCACCCCACTTTTGCGCCACCTCCGTGCGCAGCTGCCGAGCGTTGATTGGTGACGAGGTTCACCGATCAACACTTGAGCTCGTTTTTTTTTCCTTAGCCCCCTTTGTGCCACTTCCGTACACACATCCCGCAGCCGCAAAAGTTGGATAAGTGACACACGTCACTTACCAAGCTTGTGCCTGCCGCTTTTCATTTTTTTCACCCCCCTTTGTGCCACCTAACTACAACCCTAACTGTTGATCCCTGCCCAATCTCTCTTCATCCACCCCAATCCCCCCATCCCCCTTCCCCCTATTTTTACCCCCCTCCACCCCACTTTTGCGCCACCTCCGTGCGCAGCCGCCGAGCGTTGATTGGTGACGCAGTTCACCGATCAACACTTGAGCTCGCTTTTTTTTTCCTTAGCCCCTCCGTACACACATCCCGCAGCTGCGAAACTTGGATAAGTGACACAGTTCACTTATCAGAGTTTGCCGTTTTCCTTTTTTTTTTTTTTCCACCCCCCCCTTGCGCCACCCCGTGCGCACATCCAGCAGCCTAGTTTTGATAAGTGACACTTATCAGCTAGGGCCTGCTGTTTTATACTTTTTTCCACAGCTTTTTCTTTACAGAAAGTTTACACCAATCACTCCCCCCCTCACGTACACATACAGTTTTCAATAAAGTGTACACCCAAGCACCATATTTACACAAAAATGTCATCAAATTCATCCCAACAGCGCTATTCAGTGGAGGAGGCATATGCTTTACTTGCCTCCGAAACTGATAGCGATTTGGATGACGATCCGACTTTTCTTTATTTTTCGGATTCTTCATCCTCTTCTTCTTCCTCTTCTCCCTCCTCATCTTCCTCCTCGGGTCCTGCGGAACCGCCACGCAGACGCTCCAGGACAGAAGATGAGGCAGCGCCCACCATGCCCGCAGCTGACCCAGTGCTCCCCGTATGGACCTCGCCCCCTGAAAATTACGAGCCACTGATTCCTGATTTTGTGGCAGAATCAGGAATCAAGTTTGACACCACCGGCCTCACAGAAATTGACTTTTTCAAAGTCTTTTTCTCTGAGGATTTTGTTACCCTCATGGTGGAGCAAACTAATTTGTACGCTCGTCAATTTTTGGAGCAAAACCCGCGTTCAACATTTTCAAACTGGTCTCCTGTAGACGCAGTTGAAATGACGCAGTTTTGGGGCCTGGTCCTCCATATGGGGATACTGAAGAAGCCGGAAATTCGGCAATATTGGAGTGTTGATATTTTATACAACACTCCAGTGTTCCGAATGGTCATGGCCCGGACGCGTTTTGAGGCCATCCACAAGTTTCTGCATTATACTGATAATGCAGCGTGTCCCGCACAAGATGACCCCAACTTTGACCGTCTGTTCAAAGTTCGGCCGGTCATCGAACACTTCAACAAAAAGTTTGCTGAAGTGTACGTGCCCCAAAGGGACATCTGCGTGGATGAGTCCTTGGTTCACTTCAAGGGAAGGCTGCGATTCCGTCAATACCTGCCCAGTAAGAGGGCCAGGTACGGAATCAAACTCTATAAGTTGTGTGAGAGTACCTCAGGGTACACCCACAAGTTTAGAGTTTACGAAGGGAAGGACACCCGGATTGAACCCCCTGAGTGTCCTCCTTTCCTGGGAGTGAGTGGGAAAATTGTGTGGGATTTGGTGCACCCACTGCTGGATAAAGGTTATCACCTCTACACTGATAACTTTTATACCAGCATCCCACTCTACAAATCCCTCTCTGAGCGACGTACCGCAGCCTGCGGTACTGTCCGCAAAAATCAGAGAGGCCTCCCGAAGACGTTACTTGGGCAGATGCTCCGAAAAGGTGAGAGCAGAGCCCAATGTAGCGACCACCTGCTGGTGGTCAAGTACAAGGACAAGAGAGATGTCCATCTCTTGACCACCATACACGGTGATGGCAGTACCCTCTGCACTGTACGGGGTACCTCTACACAGGTCCTCAAACCGACATGTGTAGTGGGGTACAACAAAAAAATGGGGGGAGTTGATCTCTCCGATCAACTCCTCCAACCGTACAATGCATTGAGGAAGGCCAAGGTGTGGTACAAAAAGCTGGCCGTGCACATCGTCCAAATGGCAATGCTCAACGCATTCCTGCTGTCACAATGTGCATGCCCCAGCGATACGGCGTACCTTCATTTCCAGGAGGTAGTGGTTAAGGCCATGATGTTTGGCGCTCAGGAAGGAGCGGGCCCCAGTACTTCAGGAACTGAAGGTGCTCGTATTGTCCCAGGTCAGCATTTTCCGGGGGTGGTCCCGCCAACCCCAAGAAAAGGTAAGCCGCAAAAAAGGTGTCGAGTGTGTTACAAAAAAGGAATACGCAGGGACACCACTTACCAGTGCGACACCTGCCCCGAAAAACCTGGCCTGTGCATGAAGGATTGCTTCAAATTGTACCACACCTCCATGCACTACTAATTTACATTAGATTAGTTGGGGGCACATCTAGATTTGTTCATTGGGGGTCTAGTATCCGAAATGATGTCATATGTGGGTTTTTTTCCTGTTTAGGCACATCAGGGACTCTGCAAATGGAACATGACGCCAGCAGACCATCAAAGTCTGCATTCCAAAACAACACTACTTCCCTTTCGAGCCCCAACGTGTGCCTAAACAGTTTTTTCCCACATGTGGGGTACCAGAGTACCCAGGACAAATTGGACAACGACTTTTGGGGTCCAATTTCTCCTGTTACTCTTGGGAAAATTAAAAATTGGGGACTAAATGATCATTTATGTGGGAACAAAACAGGATTTTATATTTTCACGCCTGGGCATTATAATCTTTAGTGAAACACTTGGGGGTTCAAAGTGCTCACCACACATCTAGATAAGTTCCTTAGGGGGTCTAGTTTCCAAAATGGGGTCACTTATGGGGGGTTTCTACTGTTTAGGAACATCAAGGGCTCTGCAAATGGAACATGACGCCCGCAGACCATTCCATCAAAGTCTGCTTTCCAAAACGTCATTACTTCCCTTTCGAGCCCTGACGTGTGCCCAAACAGTAGTTTTCTCCCACATGTGGGGTATCAGGGTACTCAGGACAAATTGGACAACAACTTTTGGGGTCCAATTTCTCCTGTTACTCTTGGGAAAATTAAAAATTGGGGACTAAATGATCATTTATGTGGGAACAAAACAGGATTTTATATTTTCACGCCTGGGCATTATAATCTTTAGTGAAACACTTGGGGGTTCAAAGTGCTCACCACACATCTAGATAAGTTCCTTAGGGGGTCTAGTTTCCAAAATGGGGTCACTTATTGGGGGTTTCTACTGTTTAGGAACATCAAGGGCTCTGCAAATGGAACATGACGCCCGCAGACCATTCCATCAAAGTCTGCTTTCCAAAACGTCATTACTTCCCTTTCGAGCCCTGACGTGTGCCCAAACAGTAGTTTTCTCCCACATGTGGGGTATCAGGGTACTCAGGACAAATTGGACAACAACTTTTGGGGTCCAATTTCTCCTGTTACTCTTGGGAAAATTAAAAATTGGGGACTAAATGATCATTTATGTGGGAACAAAACAGGATTTTATATTTTCACGCCTGGGCATTATAATCTTTAGTGAAACACTTGGGGGATCAAAGTGCTCACCACACATCTAGATAAGTTCCTTAGGGGGTCTAATTTCCAAAATGGGGTCACTTATTGGGGGTTTCTACTGTTTAGGAACATCAAGGGCTCTGCAAATGGAACATGACGCCCACAGACCATTCCATCAAAGTCTGCTTTCCAAAACGTCATTACTTCCCTTTCGAGCCCTGACGTGTGCCCAAACAGTAGTTTTCTCCCACATGTGGGGTATCAGGGTACTCAGGACAAATTGGACAACAACTTTTGGGGTCCAATTTCTCCTGTTACTCTTGGGAAAATTTAAAAATTGGGGACTAAATGATCATTTATGTGGGAACAAAACAGGATTTTATATTTTCACGCCTGGGCATTATAATCTTTAGTGAAACACTTGGGGGTTCAAAGTGCTCACCACACATCTAGATAAGTTCCTTAGGGGGTCTAGTTTCCAAAATGGGGTCACTTATTGGGGGTTTCTACTGTTTAGGAACATCAAGGGCTCTGCAAATGGAACATGACGCCCGCAGACCATTCCATCAAAGTCTGCTTTCCAAAACGTCATTACTTCCCTTTCGAGCCCTGACGTGTGCCCAAACAGTAGTTTTCTCCCACATGTGGGGTATCAGGGTACTCAGGACAAATTGAACAACTTTTGGGGTCCAATTTCTCCTGTTACTCTTGGGAAAATTAAAAATTGGGGACTAAATGATCATTTATGTGGGAACAAAACAGGATTTTATATTTTCACGCCCGGGTGTTATAAACTTCTGTGAAGCCCTTGGGGGTTCAAAGTGCTCACCACACATCTAGATAAGTTCCTTAGGGGGTCTAGTTTCCAAAATGGGGTCACTTGTGGGGGGTTTCCACTGTTTAGGCACATCAGACGCTCGTCAAACGTGACATGGCGTCCGATCTCAATTCCAGCCAATTTTAGGTTGAAAAAGTCAAACGGGGCTCCTTCCCTTCTGAGCCCTGCCATGTGCCTAAACAGTGGTTCCCCCCCACATATTGGGTATCAGCGTACTCAGGACAAATTTGACAACAACCTTTGGGGTCCAATTTCTCCTGTTACCCTTGGGAAAACAAAATATTGGGGACTAAATGATCATGTTTGTGGAAAAAATATGATTTTTTATTTTCACGCCCGGGTGTTATAAACTTCTGTGAAGCCCTTGGGGGTTCAAAGTGCTCACCACACATCTAGATAAGTTCCTTAGGGGGTCTAGTTTCCAAAATGGGGTCACTTGTGGGGGGTTTCCACTGTTTAGGCACATCAGACGCTCGTCAAACGTGACATGGCGTCCGATCTCAATTCCAGCCAATTTTAGGTTGAAAAAGTCAAACGGGGCTCCTTCCCTTCTGAGCCCTGCCATGTGCCTAAACAGTGGTTCCCCCCCACATATTGGGTATCAGCGTACTCAGGACAAATTTGACAACAACCTTTGGGGTCCAATTTCTCCTGTTACCCTTGGGAAAACAAAATATTGGGGACTAAATGATCATGTTTGTGGAAAAAATATGATTTTTTATTTTCACGCCCGGGTGTTATAAACTTCTGTGAAGCCCTTGGGGGTTCAAAGTGGTCACCACACATCTAGATAAGTTCCTTAGGGGGTCTAGTTTCCAAAAGGGGGTCACTTGTGGGGGGTTTCCACTGTTTAGGCACATCAGACGCTCGTCAAACGTGACATGGCGTCCGATCTCAATTCCAGCCAATTTTAGGTTGAAAAAGTCAAACGGGGCTCCTTCCCTTCTGAGCCCTGCCATGTGCCTAAACAGTGGTTCCCCCCCACATATTGGGTATCAGCGTACTCAGGACAAATTTGACAACAACCTTTGGGGTCCAATTTCTGCTGTTACCCTTGGGAAAACAAAATATTGGGGACTAAATGATCATGTTTGTGGAAAAAATATGATTTTTTATTTTCATGCCTGGGTGTTATAAACTTCTGTGAAGCCCTTGGGGGTTCAAAGTGGTCACCACACATCTAGATAAGTTCCTTAGGGGGTCTAGTTTCCAAAATGGGGTCACTTGTGGGGGGTTTCAACTGTTTAGGCACATCAGACACTCGTCAAACGCGACATGGCGTCCGATCTCAATTCCAGCCAATTTTAGGTTGAAAAAGTCAAACGGGGCTCCTTCCCTTCTGAGCCCTGCCATGTGCCCAAACAGTGGTTCCTCCCCACATATTGGGTATCAGCGTACTCAGGACAAATTTGACAAGAACCTTTGGGGTCCAATTTCTCCGGTTACCCTTGGGAAAACAAAATATTGGGGACTAAATGATCATGTTTGTGGAAAAAATATGATTTTTTATTTTCACTCCCGGGTGTTATAAACTTCTGTGAAGCCCTTGGGGGTTCAAAGTGGTCACCACACATCTAGATAAGTTCCTTAGGGGGTCTAGTTTCCAAAATGGGGTCACTTGTGGGGGGTTTCCACTGTTTAGGCACATCAGACGCTTGTCAAACGTGACATGGCGTCCGATCTCAATTCCAGCCAATTTTAGGTTGAAAAAGTCAAACGGGGCTCCTTCCCTTCTGAGCCCTGCCATGTGCCTAAACAGTGGTTCCCCCCACATATTGGGTATCAGCGTACTCAGGACAAATTTGACAACAACCTTTGGGGTCCAATTTCTCCTGTTACCCTTGGGAAAACAAAATATTGGGGACTAAATGATCATGTTTGTGGAAAAAATATGATTTTTTTATTTTCACGCCTGGGTGTTATAAACTTCTGTGAAGCCCTTGGGGGTTCAAAGTGGTCACCACACATCTAGATAAGTTCCTTAGGGGGTCTAGTTTCCAAAATGGGGTCACTTGTGGGGGGTTTCCACTGTTTAGGCACATCAGACACTCGTCAAACGCGACATGGCGTCCGATCTCAATTCCAGCCAATTTTAGGTTGAAAAAGTCAAACGGGGCTCCTTCCCTTCTGAGCCCTGCCTTGTGCCCAAACAGTGGTTCCCCCCCATATATTGGGTATCAGCGTACTCAGGACAAATTTGACAACAACTTTTGGGGTCCAATTTCTCCTGTTACCCTTGGGAAAATAAAAAAATTGTTGCTAAAATATTATTTTTGTGACTAAAAAGTTAAATGTTCATTTTTTCCTTCCACGTTGCTTCTGCTCCTGTGAAGCACCTGAAGGGTTAATAATCTTCTTGAATGTAGTTTTGAGTAGCTTCAGGGGTGCAGTTTTTAGAATGGTGTCACTTTTGGGTATTTTCTGCCATATAGACCCCTCAAAGTGACTTCAAATGTGAGGTGGTCCCTAAAAAAAATGGTTTTGTAAGTTTTGTTGTAAAAATTAGAAATCGCTTGTCAAATTTTAACCCTTATAACTTCCTAACAAAAAAAAATGTTGTTTCCCAAATTGTGCTGGTGTAAAGTAGACATGTGGGAAATGTTATTTAGTAACTATTTTGTGTCACATATTTCTCTGTTTTAAGGGCATACAAATTCAAAGTTTGAAAATTGCAAAATTTTCAAAATTTTTGCCATATTTCTGTTTTTTTCATAAATAAACGCAAGTTATAGCGAAAAATTTTTACCACTAAAGTGAAGTACAATATGTCACGAGAAAACAATCTCAGAATCGCCTAGATCCGTTGAAGCGTTCCAGAGTTATAACCTCATAAAGGGACAGTGGTCAGAATTGTAAAAATTGGCCCGGTCATGAACGTGCAAACCACCCTTGGGGGTGAAGGGGTTAAAGCAAAGAAGTGGAATATTCTTGAATGGCCAAGTCAGTCATCTGATCTCAACCCAATTGAGCATGCATTTCACTTGTTAAAGACTAAACTTCAGACAGAAAAGCCCACAAACAAACAGCAACTGAAAACCACTGCAGTGAAGGCCTGGCAGAGCATCAAAAAGGAGGAAACACAGCGTCTGGTGATGTCCATGAGTTCAAGACTTCAGGCAGTCATTGCCAACAAAGGGTTTTCAACTAAGTACTAGAAATGAACATTTTATTTACAATTATTTAATCTGTCCAATTATTTTTGGTCCCTTTAAAGACAGGGTGGCACGTTAAGGAGCTGAAAGTCCTAAACCCTTCATCCAGTTTTAATGTGGATACCCTCAAGTGAAAGCTGAAAGTCTGAACTTCAACTGCATCTGACTTGTTTTGTTTAAAATTCATTGTGGTAATGTCTAGAACCAAAATTAGAAAAATGTTGTCTCTGTCCAAATATATATAGACCTAACTGTATATATCAAGTACGATTCATTATGTTTAACCTTTCTGACATCGGACATAATGATCTGTCCATGTGACCTGGGCCTGTTTGACCATGAACGGATCATTATGTCATCGCGGGGGTTTGCGGCCGGGTGTCAGCTGATTCTCACAGATTAATAAAGGATTCTGTGTCATTTTTTTTTCAAATAAAGGACTTTATGCTGGGTGTCTGTGTTTATTTACTATACAACTATAGGATTACTAATGGATGGGTGACATCAACCCCACAAATATTACCCCACTTGCCACCGCTACAGGGCAAGTCGGAAGAGACGGACCATCTAATAGATGTGCCTTTTCTGGGCAGCTGCAGGCTGCTATTTTTAGGCTGGGGGGGGTCAATATCCATAGCCCCATACCAACCTGAGAATACCAGCCTCCAGTTGTCTTCTTTAGCAAGGCTGGTTGTCAAGAATAGGGGGGACCCATGCCATTTGTTAAAATTATTTATTTAAATAATTTAAAAAAAAAACCAGCATAGGGACCCCTCTATTATTGATAACCAGCCTTACTGAAGCTGACAGCTGAGGGTTGCAGCCCCCAGATGTGAGTTTTAGCCCCCAGATGTGAGTAATAGTCCCATCAGCGTCACCTGCTGTCTCTTTTATTACTTAAATGTAACTCTCATCATTCTCCCCTGCTCGCACCGATTGCCGGCAGACCAGAGGAAAATGATGAGAGCCGTGTTCAGCAGCCGGTACCGAGGAACAGCGCAGACTGTAACACTTCTTCCCGGCGCCAAAGCGTGTCACATGGATGACATCAATGTGTGTTACTGTATGTGTATGCACGTGTGTGAGACGTTTTATGGCCCGTGCAGACATTAAAAAACAGACATGTCAGCGTGTTTTGCCCACGGGCACACGGTCCATGGAAACACACTGACATGTGCACAGAACCATTCATTTGAATAGGCAAATAGCGCTCTGTTCCTCTCGAGTCTCTCCGCATGGATAAGTAGTACTGTACAGCCACATATGGGGTCATTAGAACTTGGTGTCATGGTGTTAATATGATTACTGCACACCTAGATGAATTCATTGAGAAGTGTAGTTTGTAAAATGGGGTCACTTATGGGGGGTTCTGCTGTTTTGGCATCTCATGGGCTCTCCCAGTGGGTCATGGCACCTGCAAACCATAACAGTAAAATCTGACGCTCCTTCCCTTCTGAGCTCTGCCATGCGCCCAAACAGTGGTTTACCTCCACATATGGGGTATCAGCGTGCTCAGAACAATTTTCAAAATAACTTTTTGGTCCAATTTCTTTTGTTTTCCTTAGGAAAATAAAAACTGGGGGCAAAAAGATCATTTTTGTTGAATAAATATGATATTTTACTTTTACTGCTCTACGCTATAAACTTCTGTGAAGCCCTTGGGGGTTCAAAGTGCTCACTACACATCTAGATAAGTTCCTTAGGGGGTCTAGTTTCTAAAATGGTGTCACTTGTGGGGGTTTCCACTTTTTAGGCGCATCAGGGGCTCACTGAATGCAACATGGTGTTCGATCTCAATTCCAGCCAATTTTGTGTTGAAAAACTAAAACGGTGCTCCTTCCCTTCCGAGCTCTGCCATGCGCCCAAACAGTGGTTTACACCCACATATGGGGCATCAGCGTACTCAGAAGAAATTGAACAACAAATTTTGGGGTCCAAATTTTTCCTGTTACCCTTGACAAAATAAAAAAATGGATCTGAAGTAAATTTTTTGAGAAAAAAAGTTAAATGTTCATTTTTTTTTTTTAAACATTCCAAAAATTCCTGTGAAGCACCTGAAGGGTTAATAAACTTCTTGAACATGGTTTTGAGCACCTTCAAAGGTGCAGTTTTTAGAATGGTGTCACATTTTTTGTATTTTCTATCATATAGACCTCTCAAAGTGACTTCAAATGTGATGTGGTCCCTAAAAATAATGGTGTAAAAATGAGAAATCGCTGTTTAAATTTTATCCGTTATAACTTCCTAACAAAAAAAAATTTTGGTTCCAAAATTGTGCTGATGTAAATTAAACATGTGGGAAGTGTTACTTATTAAATATTTTATGTGACATATCTCTGTGATTTAAGGGCATGAAAATTCAAAGTTGGAAAATTGAGAAATTTTCAAATTTTTCACCAAATTTCCATTTTTTAACAAATAAATGCAAGTAATATCAAAGAAATTTTGCCTCTATCATGAAGTACAGTATGTCATGAGAAAACATTGTCAAAATCCCTGGGATCCATGGAAGCGTTCCAGAGTTATTACCTCATAAAGGGACAGTGGTCAGAATTGTAAAAATTGGCCTGGTCATTAACATGCAAACTACCCTTGGGGGTAAAGGGGTTAAGGGTAAAATCTCTATTAATTCAGGTAGACAAACTATTCCCAGTATGTATCTTGAGCACGATCTAATCATGTTAGTGTGGGATCTCTATTGATGTGGGTTGACACATTGTTCTCAGTAACACACAAGTTATATCTGATTCCACATTTGAAGAATTTTGCATCTTCAAGTTAAGAGCTCAAAGACTCTTAGAAACTGTGAGCAGGAGCAGATACAGACAGAAGAGTTACCCTTTGCAGTCTAATATGTGTCTTTGACAAAAGCCGTTTGCTGCTTTAGAGGTAGAAGTACCTCCCGGGCCTCTGGTTGGGCACCACTGGTATGTTGGACACTGACTGTGAGTATGGTTGAAGTTGACAGCTCTATTTCACCTTTGCTTATATAAGGAAGAAGACAGGGCTTTGGGTACCAATGAAACACTGGGTCCGGAACTGCCGAGTCCGCGTCCACTGTTGCAGGGGGGAAGGAAATGGGAGACGGAAAGAACCCATGATCCAGGGAGGAGGGGCATGGTAAACGAGGAGAGAGGGTTTAGTGCGGGAAGAGGCAGAGAGTTCCCGTCAAAGAGAAGAGAGGGCAGTGACCTGCTGCGCACCAGTGAGAGTTAGACCGTGCACTAGTGAGAGAACAAGGACAGCGTACACTGGCTGGAAGAGTACAGTGCAAGACTCCCGACCTCAGAGCACGTTGAACGGGAGGGTGTTGTGCACAACTCCCAATTGCAGAGCGTGCCAGTAAACACATGGGGAGTGTGGTACAAAACTCCCATCTGCAGAGCACTCTGAGCAGGAGATTGTGGTAAAGGACTCCCGGCTGCAGAACAGCGTGATGGACTAGGGGCTCAACAGGTCAAACTGGTGCCCTCCCGTTGCCGCCAGAAGAGTACGCACAGATCCGTTGGGCGGGGAAGTATCGGCATCGGCTGGCTCTCAACTTCCGTTTCTGGAGGAGTGAACAGCAACAGACTCACCATAAGTGAAACAGTTAAATGCATAGACTGCTGCCCTGAGTTATACTGTTCTTCATGTTATATAGCTTAAAAAAATGTTTAACCCCTGGTTGGCGCCGTGTGAGGAGAACCCCTATTGTATTAATTAAACCGCACCCTTGTTAACCCTTGCTCTGCGTCTCTGTGTTACAGCATCCTTTTATCTGCTTTATGCGTGTAGGTACGTGAACGGACTGGGGGGTGGTCCCTTTTTCGCCGCCGCGAACAGACTTGAGACAGAGACTGAAGTGCGTTCAACAGGTTCTCTTTATTGGCCGTACTCTCGACGACCGCAGCACCACACAGCAGCTGCACGACAACTTCCATGCACAAGCCTGGGTACCTTTCACCATCTTCTCTTTCCTCTTACAGTGACGTCTCTCGCGGTTCTTTCACTGTGGCTGCCATTAGGTCCACGGCCACAGCGCTTCCCCTGTCCGAGTCCATCCGTCTGGTACCCCCGGGCTTTCTCTGTCCGCGGCTCTCCTGTCAGGGCCACCTGTTATGATTGGGTCACCGAGAAGGAGAGCAAGCCCAAGCTAAGCCACAGAAAACCAGAGAGGTTGGTAACTAAGCGGATTGCAGACCCCTGATCCTATCCACACAACTAGCAGTAGCCGTGGAGCCTGCCTACGATGATCCTAGATGCTTCGGCAGAGCCGGAGAGCTAGTTAAGCCTAAAGCAAGAAAGGGGAAATCTAAACTGGCCCGGAGCAGACCCCAAAGGAATAGATAGCCCCCAAACATATATTGTCGGTGAGACAAGATGAAAACACAAACACAGGTAGGAAAATAGATTGAGCAAATGATAGGGCCCACACTGACTAAACAGGACAGGAAAGACACTGTCTGCAATCACACAAAAAACCCTGCAAAAAAGTCCAACACGTTTGATGCAAAAAATACTGAAGTCGCACGACTTCGCCCACTATATCAGCACTCTGGTATATTCTGAAAGCAGAGCAAAAAGAGGCCAATCTAATAAGGGGCAAAAACAAACTGGCACAAACAGTAACATATGGACGGTGATTCAGCACAGCCCCAGCCAGAGCTGGCTGACCCACACAAAACTGAAATAGACAAAACCAGATCAAATGTAAACAGAATAGCAAATGAACACTTAGCTGAACATGCAGGGACTGAGCTGAAAACTTAGACCTCAGGAAGCAGGAAGAAAACCACCAGCAGGGATAGAGGGAGTCTGCTGTCTTAAATCCCAGTCTGAAACCCCAGATCTCCAATCGTCATCCTCATTATCAGGTGGCAAGCCTCTGTTTATCAGATCAGCTCCATTACCTCCAGTAACCACCAGAGGGAGCCAAGAAAGAGAACTCGCAACCCCTCTGTCAATTTGACCAGCTCCACTACCTTCAGTAGTAACCAGAGGTAGACCAGAAAGCGAATTCACAACAGCCACCCCCTTGACCGTATTTCTCCTCTGTCCCTTCCGGAGCTTCCTCTTCTGTCCATCTCTCCCTTCTGTCTCCTCTTCTCCTGAGCTCCTCCTTGACTGGCAACCTTCTGGAACGCTCTCTACCTTCTTATATTCCCCTCCCTGGGAATTCCTCTCTAGAGCTCCTGTAACTCCGCCCCCATGACTCTGCGGTTTCGTAGTCTTAAGCTGTTGTTAAGCCCTTTCCTCACTGCTCCCTTTTTCCATCTTGTGGCCAAACTTCAGTACTGCACCGTCTCCCTTTCCTGCTGTTCTTGGTCTCCCCCAGTGGCCAAACCCAGTATTTTACCATCTTCTTCTGTCTCTAGCTGTCTCCCCACACACATATGCAGCAGTCCACGTCAAGCACTTTTATGGCACATTTACCTTCCTGCTGCAGACAGGTCCATAGGTCAGTCCACTTCCCCACACACGTATATCGCTTGGCCACTGTTTTGGTTGTTGTAAACACATTGACAATATTTCTTGCTAATGATTTTTTGCTGATAGGGGCTAGTAGTGAGTCTTTAGGTGGACACTTTCAATACCTGGAACATATATTAGATAGCCAAAAAGTGGAAGGGATTACCACCTCACTTCCTTCCTCCTCCCTTACACATCTAAAACACCTGACTGATATTTTTGTGGAATATTTTAAGATTTTACACTAAACTGAATAATGTAACCATTAAAAAAATCTTGTTAGAGACTTTGACACCTCTGTTTGTAGGATGCAGTAAGTGAACTTAATCAAACTATTTGTTTCCTTGTTTTTGCTGGGAAATGTAAAGGAAGTTGATAAGAATAAGTAGATAGGTAAGATGACGACAGACCTCTTCTCTACTTTGCTCTAAATAATTACCAGTGTTGTATACAGTAAGGTAAAACTACATTTTAAATATTAGACATGGTCCTCCTAAGCAACCTGGTTCTCTGATCATAGGCAATCACCAATGATTGTATAACTAGGAGAGCAGCCAATCCAGGATGTGTAATTTTAGTAAACAACATCCCTAAAGGAAAATCTGTCAATAACACACTACAGTCGTTTCCTAAATTCAGATCTGCCACAGAAAACCCAAGTCTTGCCTCAACTGCCATAGACAGTCTCTAATTTGTCAGGCTTTACCAAGTTGGTTCCTTGTATTGTGGTGGTTTGAACTATTGGGCTGTTACGTTTTGTAAATGATTAATTAAATTGTTGTCTCCTACTCCAGTGCGCTTGTAAGGAGGTGGACATATTACCCACTTTCCCCTTTGAAGAACAAGTGTAATGTTGTATAGTGTAATGTGAACAGTGACATGCGTTAATGGCGTTAATGTTGTATATTGCCCGGCAGTAAGGAGAGTTAGGGTTAACAGACTAGTCTCAGTGAGAGGAGCTAAGCTGAAGGGACAGAGACAGTTTCCTGTCAGGACGTGAGATAGGCCACAGTGTGTAGAAAACAGACGTAAGGTCTGATGTGAGCAGTGCCATATGACGTAAGTGTACATAATGTGAGAGGAGATCAGGACAGATTATAGGGAAATCCTACCGGAAAGTAGGAGAGAAGTGACCGAAAGGCAGAGTTGTCAATTGGAGAAGAATGCAGGGAGAGGACACCTAGCAGTATGGCGCAGAGTTTATAACTCCAAGAAGTGACGGGCCAAGATGGCATAGGGTAAGTGAGACAAAGAGTGCCCCGGGCAGGAGTTCCAGAGCGTCAGGGACAGAGAAGATAAGTATCAGCCACCATACTGTCAATATAGTTCCCTAGAGGAGAAAGAAGTGTGGGATGAGTAAAGGACTCTTGTTAACTGGACTGTAGTACTGAGCTGGGATTGTGGTGAAGTTGAGAGGAACGATGAAGATAGAGGACAAGCGCGTAAAAAGGAAAAAATTGAAACTGTGTGGAAAATGCTACATATTGTGAAGGAAGCATTCATTAAGTTGTCTACTGTATATAATCGCCACCAAGTTACTGTTTAGTAAAAGGTTTATTTTTGACTGGTGGTCTCCCCTTGAACTGTCAAACATCTGGTCCTGGACAACCAAAGTCATCAGTTACATTCGGTCTGCAAGGGCATAATGCCCCCATGGCACAAGTCCACACATCCAGACAGGACTCCCTTCCTCACGTAACGTGCCGGTGTGTAAGAGACGAGTACCTCACTCACCGCTACTGCCACGCGGCACATTATATACTCTTCATCCATCAAGACTGACATATAAAAGCCAGGCTTGATGAATCAGGAGGACCTATGGGTATGTTGGTATGAACTAAAACACAGTAAAATAATAAGCCTCAAAATCCCATGGTGTTGAAGGGTTTACAACCTCTAGCACATAAGAGTACGAAATACATTTGACATAGTATCAAATAAAAATTAAACTGACAAAATTTTGTATCTACTAATGACCTCAATCAGATTGCAGATCTTGTTGCTAACTTTTGCATAAATGTTACAGCTCCTTTATTCATTGTAGTCTATGGAATAAGTGAAAAACTCAATTGTTTCAGTGTATGGCATATACTACAATGGAGAGAGCTAATCCATGAGAAGGGTTCCTCTAACCTTCCTGTTTGGAGAGAACTCTAAAAATGGAATCGGCACTTATTAGCTGTTTATGGCAAATAGTTTCAATAGGCAAAAAATGGCTCAGAAGTTTTCTACAGGTTGGTTCGTGCTTGTGATGGTCTGAAGTGATGATTGGTACAAACACTAATTTGATCCCATTAGGTCACTTGTCCTAATCTTTGCTCTGTATTTGGAAACTCTTTTGGAAACCTGCTTTTCTTAAACCTGTTTATTGCCTGATCACAACATAAGAACTGCCAACAACACAGGAAAACTGGGCAATAATTTTGGCATAAAAATAGTTATCAGTGGAAAAGCTTTGTTATAGAATTAACTAACAATAATAATAAAAACAAAACAAAATGGTTAGGACATGAAAAGGACGATGAAAGATCTCCTGTGTTTCAAACACTTCTTGTGGGGACTGGAAGCGATTCAAAATAAACACTAACTATCCGGGGATAGCTGTGTTTCCGGTCTTTAAATACATGTGTAAGGGTCCCAGTTATTTTGGGACTGTTGCATTTTGGTTTGTTTTCCTTTATAAGTAAACATTGATCATTGCTTGACATGCAGATTATAGAAGAAACCAGCACTGACGCTGTCTGGATGTCCCTCGTCATGTCACACTCCCCCACAGTTAGAGGTTACCTCTGCAGACAGATATTTGAATAAGTAATTTTCAAACATCCTGTGGAAAAAAAACACAATTGAGGATGGAAATGGTAACTCTTTCCTTCCTATCTCTGTGATTCTATCTCAAGTTAGGTCTGTTTTGTATTAGGGGATAAAAATGATAAATGGAAATGACACCATCCATAACAAATGCACTGGGAACTGTCATGTAGAATGTGCGGAATCCCAACACTTTATTGCTGGTATCTTACGGTCCATAGAAGTATGTTGTTGTCTAATACATGCATCTGCAATGTAATATGTACATAATTGTGAAATAGGGGAAAAATACTGCATTCTGAACAGAAAATAGAAATGCGCTACAGCCATATGAATGAGTCTTCTACCCTTTGTGTTTTCTTTTTTTATTTCTGTGATATAAGAGACATGCAACACTGTATAAGCCTTAGGGAATGAACAAACATCTATATATATAATTGCCTTAAATTGTCTGTCATCCACTTCCATCTGTATGTCCTCGAATCCCACAATCCACTGCGCAGCACCGGAAGTACGCCAACCGCCGCTGGGATCCCAGCTGCCGCTCAGATCCAGGCTGTCGCTGCAATCCCAAAGGCCACTGCGATCCTGACTACCGCCGCTGGTATCCCGGCCGCTGCTTGGATCCCAGCTGCCGCTCGGATCCAGGCCGCCGCTGCGATCACGAGGCTGTGAAAGGGGTGTAACGAGGGGATATAACGAGAGGGGTGTAATGAAGGGGGTATAATGAGAGGGTGTAATGAGGTGATGTAATGAGAGGGTGTAATGAGGGGGGAGTAATGAGAGGGATGCCACCGCCGGATCCCCGCCAGGACCCACCTTCTGAATACACGCGCCGGATCCCGCCGCTGCCTGCCCACCCACCTCCGTGCAGTCACAGCTGGCAGGAAAGACTGCGGCTTGAGGCCTGTGCTGGAGATTGGGTGCGGCCATCCTCTGGTGGCGCCGCACATCATCTCCAGCACAGGCCGCAAAGCACCGTCTTTCCTTCCGGCTGCGAGAGGGGTATAATGAGAGGGTGTAATGAGGGGGGGAGTAATGAGAGGGATGCCGCTGCTGTACCCTCACCAGGACCCACCACCTGACTTCACGCGCCGGTTTCCGCCGCTGCCTGCCCACCCACCTCCGTGCAGTCACAGCCGGCAGGAAAGACCGCAGCTTGAGGCCTGTGCTGGAGATTGGGTGCGGCCACCCTCTGGTGGCGCCACACACCATCTCCAGCACAGGCCGCAAAACACCGTCTTTCCCGCCAGCTGTGACTGCACGGAAGTGGGTGGACCGCCACCCCCAGCGCCACAAAGCTGCCCCATCATGATGTTACTGCCCTCCCGATGCGATAGCATCAGGCATACATCTAGTATAGACATAATGGCATATTGCTAATACAGGCAAGCCAAGTGGTGATAAGGGGCCTAGTAGTCTGGGGGGCCTATTGCCCTGTGTCACAATGTTAACACTATTTGTATCTCCAGGCTGCGTATACAATTGAATTCAATAGTGTTCCACCAAATAGCCTGTGCGTTTGAGTCCCAGCGCAGCAGGCATGATGATGTCACTAAATCACACCTGCTATGTAGAGCATTAAACCACTGGACAGAGCATGGCAGCACATTGTGGGAATGGGGCTAGGTGAGCATTTTTTTTGTCAGTACATTTGAGGGGAAACTGTGGTGCTATGCTACAATGTGGGGCATCGGGAGCCATAAAATTGTGTGAGGAGGTTGCAGGAACATCATACTGTATGTGGGTACATCATACAGTGGGAGGACATCATAATATGTGGCGGGCATTATACTGTGTGAGGGGCATAATAGTGTATTGGCAGAACTATTGTTGTATTATCCTATTTGTGAGGAGGCTTTGTGGGCCTTAATACTGCATGTGTGTGGCTTTGGGGGTCATGTTACTGTGTGTGTAAAAGGGTTGTGGGGACCATCATACTGTGTTGGGGGCTGTAGAGGCTATTATACTTTGTGGGTGGGTTGTAGAGCGTATTATATATTTTGTTTGGAGCCTATAGGGGTATTATTCTCCATTGGGGCCTCTCCATTGGGGCCAGTGTGTGAACATCATACTGTATGGGGGTACTGTGGCAAAATCATTTTTTACTGGGGCACTGTAAGGTCATCATGCTGCAACTGTGGGGAGGACTGTAAGAGCAATTTGGATAAATTCACTATGGGGGGTATCACCCTGTGGGGAATGCATTTTTGGGTTGCATCATATTGTAGGGGTGCCACGAAAAATATAATTGTGGGTTAGATTGCAATGGGGTTTCAGAAGTGGCACAATTAATGTGTACGTGCACCAATTCATGTCCCTCGCTCTGTCTAATAGATTTAAGGTATGCCCTTCTGTGGTTGCATTGTGACCCTGCTGAAAATATTTTTGTGGGAGTGCAGAGAAAGGGCCCAAGTGGGACTTTTGATGAGTGGCCACATGAATTCTATGTTCACCCATGGCTGGACACCAGTTATTAACTCCACCAGGAACGTAGGCATTGATCTACCCACCAGCCGAGTCCACCATGGATGCTGACAGCAACTTTATTCTAGATCACCCTAGAATGCGGTATTAATCCATCCAATACCTTAGACCAGTGATGAAGAACCTTTGAGAGACCGAGTGCCCAAACTGCAACCCAAAACCCACTTATTTATCTCAATGTGCCAACATGGCAATTTACCTGAATACTGGGGTCTTAGTTTAGAGAAAAACAACTCTTACATATCTTACATTTTAAAAGAAAACACAATAACAGAGTTTTTAACCGCACAAACAACTTTTTATTGAAAGGTAAAAGCTTGTGTGGTGCCCCTGACGGTTCAGTTGGCACAGAGGTACTGCACCTCAGCCAGAGGTGTGGTACTCCACTCTCAGCTAAGGAGGGAGCAATACCCAGAGTCCAGGCACTTGTATCTAACACCAGACCTCTCCAGGCCAGGGAGGGACTATGCAGAGGGTGTGGATGGAGAAAGGAGCAGGGGGGAGAGCTGAAGGAAGAGACAGTGAGAGAATGAGGCAGTTGGAGCTGAGGACTTTAGCAGTGAGGAGCTCGTCCCTAGACCAGAAGACAGTACAAAGAGAGAAAGGAAAGACAGAAGAAACAGAAAGATATTCTTCAGTGGAAGAGAGGAAGAAGGGGTCCTACAGGCATGGGTAGTGAGGAATTCACCCCTGGGGCCTATATCCACGCTGACCGTATTCAGGTGGAAGAGCCAGGTCACAGTAGGGGCCCAGCCCTAGTCTAGTGGAGAAACTAAACACTCAGCTAGCTAACGAGAGGTTGCAGTATCTGCATGTGCTGCAGACACATCCATACACATTCGCTGAAAAGGCAGCCGGATAGGATCAAGGGAACCTAGAGCATGTCGCCAACAGGATCCAGGGCTGCTGGCTTGGGACACTGTGTGTGAAGGCGCAGGGCAGGAGAGGTGGGAGCCAGCGCAGTGAGAAGGAACATCTGAAGGGGGATCTGACACGGTGTACCCAAAACTACCTGAGAGCTGACTGGACCACCGACCCGGAGAACACAGGACCCCGGCTGAGGATTATAACGGGAAGAACTGTGAGTAAAAGTGTGGGTCTTCCAGCATAACAATGACCTGAAATACACAGCCAGGACAACTAGGAGTGGTTCCTTTTAGAAGCATTTCAAGGTCCTGGAGTGGCCTAGCCAATCTTCTGACCTGAACCCAATAAAAAATCTTTGGAGGGAGCTGAAATTCAATGTTGCCCAGAGACAGCCCCGAAACCTGAAAGATCTGGAGAAGATCTATATGGAGGAGTGGGCCAAAATCCCTACTGCAATGTGTGCAAAGTTGTTCAAGAACTACAGGAAAAGTCTGACATCTGTAATTGTAAACAAAGATTTCCATATCAAATAATAAGCTGTTTTTCTATTGTATCAAATACTTATTTAATGCAATAGATTGCAAATTAATTATGTAAAAATCATACAATGCGAATTTCTCATTTTTTTTTTTAACGTTCCGTCTCTCACAATTCAAGGGTACCTACAATAAAAATTACAGATGTCTCCATTCTTTGTAGGTGGGAAAACTTGCAAAATCAGCAGTGTATCAAATACTTATTTTCCCCACTGTAACGGAGTTGTAATCTGTCTCCATGTGAGGAAAAACTATTCCATCGTTGAGAAGGAGTGTTTGGTCATCCAGTGGGCGTTGGACACTTTAAGATACTACCTATTAGGCAGAAAGATCAGGTTAGTGTCAGACCATGCCCCACTGAGGTGGACGTGGGAGAAGAAGGGGAACAATGTCTGAGTGACTTCAAGATTTTAACTTCCATGTAGAGAATAGGCCCAGGAAACTACATGACAATGCTGACACTCTATCAAGGGTCCACTGTTTGATGGCGGAAGGTGACACGCCCCCCAGCTTTGGACAGAGGGGGGTAAGATGGCCATCGGACAGGTCCTCAAGGGGAGATATGTATCATTAGTTGGTAACCTCAGTGATGCAAGCCTGAAAAGCAGGCTCCTGCACATATAGTGCTGAGAGAGTTAATAGGATGTGTCCAGGGCCAGATTTACGAGAAATCAAAGAGATGGGTGGGACTAGCTGCTCCCATATCCTCACTGTGTGTCCTGTTACAGCAGATATAAGGAAGTCCAGCACTGGCATTAGTGTGGTGTGTGCACGGTGAAAAGACCTTGCTTGTGTGGCTAAGTCTCTGCTAGAGGCTGAGTGAAGGTCTGACATTTAAATGGGTGAGCCCTTTATATGGACTTTTTATTTTCCTTTGTGGTTCTATCATACCTGTCCTGTTTCACTAAGAAGAGGCTGTTTTGTTATATTAAGCTGGACGATTAATGGACATTTCATAAACTGCACATTTGTTTTGAACCAACAAACTGGATCCTTTTGTGTGCACCAGCGTCTACCTGAGATCCGATATCTTACACTATATACAGCTATGTATTGCTATGGTATTACTATATAACGTACAAGTGATCAAACAATTGCAGGTTCAAATCTCTTTAGGGTTCTAACAAAGTAAAAGGTAAAAAAAATAGAAAAAATAAAGAAGATACAAACATTGAAATCACCCCCTCTTTTCCACAGTTAATGATAAAGATGGAAAAAATAGACATATTTGGTATTGTCTCCAGAAAAGACCAATCTATCTAATATAACATTAATGAAGCGGATCTGTAAAAATTGTATAGAGAAAGAAATCAAAATGCAGGACTTGTGTTTTTTTTTGGCAGCTGTAGTTTCACAAAAAATGATAAGTATTCAAAGTGCAATATCTACCCCAAAATGGTGTCAATAAAAACATCAGGTCAGCATGCAAAAATAAAAACAAGTCCTCACACAACTTCATCAGCCGAAAACTAAAAATGTTATGGGTTTTTCAAATTGGTGACTAAAGCAAATATTTGTAATTAATTTCTAAAAAACGGCAAGTTGGTATTGTCGCAATCATACTGATCTGGTAAATCATATTTTCAAGTCATTTTTACTGAGGAATAGTCATCGAAAAAAACAAAACCCAAAAACAATTGTGGAATTGTGTGTGTGGGGGGGGGGTGTTTCCGCAATTTTACTTCGCTTGGATTTTTTTCCCCTTTTTTTGGTACAACATATAATAAAACGGATGGTGTAATTGAAAAGTAAAACTAGTTCCACAAAAAAAAAAAAACAAGCCCTCATATGGCTTTATCAACAGGAAAATAAACAAGTTACAGCTTTTGGAAGGAGGAGAGAGAAAAATTAAATTGAAAAAAAAAGGTTCTTAAGGAATAAAAAGAATACATTAATTTTTTGCCATGTGCAGTTTGTCAGGAACATGACGTCATTTCTTAGTGTTTTAGGGCCCCGTCAAACACAGCGAGATCGCTGATTTTGTGACGCATCAGCGATCTCTCCAGCGATATCGTTGTGTGACATCCATCAGCGACCGTCCCCCCGCCGGGTATCGCTGATCATGCAGGATCATCCTGGGCCATTTTTTGATCATTGGTCTTCCGCTGGCCAGCGCACATCGCTGCGTGTGGCAGCGGGAGACCAACGATCAGCGACGCTGCACGCTGGTATCTAGGGTAAACAGCGGGTAACTAAGAGCCGCGTGATACTAGTTACACATACAGAGCTCTGCTACATCTCCTTGGCTTTGTGAATGACATACCCCAGCAACATCCCCTTTCACAAGCTGTCGCCCCCCTCCCTCTCCCCTGCATGCAGCTGTGTAACTTGAGACTCTAGTGTGCCACAGAGCACTCTTGAGAAAACTGGTTGAAAGTAGTTCTGAAGCGCATTGTTCTTTGTCTAGTACAGTGTTCATTTTTAGATCAAATATAATAGCACAGATTAATTATATATACAAGAAACCTATATTTGTGAGCTCTATCATTAGAGCCATTTACCACAGCATTTTTGGATCTCCTCGCTCACTAGGAACTGAGAAATGTGTATCTGCTTCCCCGTAATATCTAGAGATATGATGTTTAGTCTCAAATGGAAGATGATGTTGTAAGCAGACATATAATACCGTCGTCCCTCTAAGAGCTTCCCCCGAAGAGTTAGAAGGTTTTTCACAACTTTCCAAAGGGGGCATATCCAGCCACCCAGTGAGGTCAGCACGGGGAAGTACATAAGTTTATGGGCTAACTATAAAGCAAGAACAGCCATTTTGCATGTTGTTCAGACCTGGGGGGAGACAGCACATGCCATCCATGCGGGGGACTGAATCTTTGCCTTTGAGAACCCCTCCCCCTATCTCCACATGGCGTGCCATTGACTGATCACTGTAAGTTCATAGCTTAATCCATTATTTTATAATTGTTGTATATACTGTATCTGTCTCTCTTTGTAACATCTTTTGTACTTTTGTAAACACTGCCTTTTCTTTTTAGAGTAAAATCTATAAAACATTACTTACTTTGTTCTCCTTGCTCTAAACGTACCCCCCACATCCTCCGTGCTGAAACTACGCTACTGGTGGGTTGTCTTCTGACCCGATATTGATTTTAATATAAGAACTAGGAGCTGGTGGCAGCAAAGTGTGTTCTGGGGTATTTGGTAGACTCTGGCAGTGACGAACGGAGGTTTATATAGGTATTTCCCGCCTGAGATTGGGAATATTCATACCGTCCTCACTGCAGTGTGCTCAATAGACAGTACACAGCAAGGCAGCCTTTCTGGCGACTACTTGTCCTAGATGTAGTTCCCTGACTGACCTTAGGGTAAGGGGGGGCGCCAGAGAGCTGCAAGTTCCAAACCGGAACTGGAAAGTGGGATATAAAAAATCCCTGACCAACTGGGGGCAAACAAACGCCCCCAGTTCATGACACAGTTAAAACCAGAAGTCTACATAAACTATATAAAAAGACAAAAAAGCATGTTTTTCTCAATATCTGGCATGAAAACAGAATAAGTCTTTCCCGGGTTTAGGTCAATTAGGATTACCATAATTATTAATAATTGTCAAGTTCCTGAATAATGAGAGAGAGAGAACGTTTTAAGGCATTTTTATTACTTACTGCAAAGTCAAAACATCTGAGTTAGAGACACACTGCTTTCTTTGTGTAGCATCATGGGAAAGTCTCAAGAAATCAACCAAGATACCAGGAAGATAATTGTGGACTTGCACAAATATGGCTCATCCTTGGGTACAATATCAAGATACCTGAAGGTGACTCGTTCATCTGTACAAACAGTTATATGCAAAAACAAATAAAATGGGAATGCCCAGCCATCATACCGCTCAGTAAGGAGATGGGTTCTGTGTCCCAGAGATGATGTGTTTTTTTCCCAACATGTGCATGTAGAAAACTCAAGGACAAAAGCAAAAGACCTTATGAAGATGATGGCGGAAGGTGTCAAGATTGTGTCAATATCCACGGTGAATCAAATACTGTAAAAACATGGGCTGAAATGCCACTCTGCCAGGAAGAAGCCACTACTCCAAAAGAAACATAAAAAGCCAGATCAATGTTTCTAAATCCACACAGGAACAAAGATCTTATTTTTGGAGACATGTCCTGAGGTCTGATGAAACTAAAATGGAACTTTTTGGGCACAATAACCATCGTTACGTTTAGAGGAAAAAGGGAGAAGCTTGGAAGCCTAAGAACATCATCCCAACTGTGAAATATGGGGATGGCAGCATCATGTTGTAGGGTTGTTTTGCTGCAGGAGGGATTGGTGCACTTCACAAAATAGTTAGCATCATGAGAAAAGACTACATGTCAGTACTGAAGCAAGATCTCAAGACATCAACCAGGAAGTTAAAGCTTGGGCAGAAATGGGTTTTCCAAATGGAGCCGAAGCATTATATCAAAATGGTAAAGTGGCTTAAGCATAAAAAAGTCTATGTTTTTGAGTGGCCATCACAAAGCCCTGATCTCAATCCTATTGAAAATTTATGGGCAAGGCTGAAAAGGCAGGTGAGAGCAAGGCGACCTACACCTGGATCAGTTACACCAGTTTTGTCAGGAGGAATGGACCCAAATTCTGACCAACTATTGTGAGAAGCTTATGGAAGGATATCCCAAATGTTTGACCCAAACATACTAATGAAATGTATGTAAACTTTTGACTTTGCGATAAGTAATTAAAATGCCTTAAAGCATTTTCTCTCTCATTATTCTGGCATTTGCCAAATAATAATTATGGTAATCCTAGTTGACAACTGACCTAGAATGGGAAAGGTTTATTCTGATTGTATGTCAGATAGTGATAAAAACATGCATATGTGTCTTTTTATATAGTGTATGTAAACTTCTGGTTTCAACTGTATATTCGGTAATAATTAAACACAATGCAAACAAAAAAAAGTGTACTTAAAATGTTATTCCTTTGTAAACAGTAAAATACTGATTGTATTTATTTCTTCCATTTTATCATTTATTTTGACTTATTTCATGTAGCTCATGTGTATGAGTGCAAATAAATCTATTCTATTATTTCTAAACACTGTTTTTCAGTGATTCTATTGTATCCCCGTTCATACTGCACCCACACACACACAAATGATACACCATTTGAAGTAAGGAAAAATGATCTGCAGGTGGCACCACAGTACCCCAAAGCACACTACCAACACATTTGTAAACATGCACTGCTTTTTGACTGATTACTTCGCCCCACACAAATTGTGAGTCACATATGCAAACATGCACTGCTTTTTCGCTGATTACTTCGCCCCACACACACAATACACCATTTGAAAGGTAAACTTACTCCCTTCAGCAACAAATAGCCAAACAAACTACACATTCACGATTTTATCACTAAATACAGTTTAAATATTCATTTTCATAAACCTGCAGAAAGACACAATGACCTGCAGGTGGCACCTCAACAGGAAAACATTTTTTGGCCTCTACTTATCAAAACAATTTATTGCATTACCAATCTACATATACAAATACCTGTCTGTGTTCATCAGCTCATGAAATACATTTACATTTGACCAGCTTGCTTTCTCTGAAATTGCCTGAGCCCCCGACGACCAATATGCGAAAATTTTGCACGGGCCAAGCTAGTCGTATTGAAATGTTCTTTTCATCAGAATGACGCTTTGCAATGATATGCCTTTCTATTATTTATTAGACAATAGGAACGAGCGAACGTGCTCGGATGTGCTCATTACTCAGCGAGCAATTGGCAGTGCTCAAGTTAAAACTCAAATCCCCCTTGCATCTTTGTCTCCTGCTACACAGTCAATAAGCATGCAGAGATTGCCTGTGAGTCACTGAAATGTCATAGCCATCTTGGTTGTGGCATATCTCCGATTGGCTGGCTGTGTGACTCCATTCGGATGGGCACACTGATGCCATTGCACAAATGTGTAAGGCTGGTTTCACACTTGCGTTGCACAGACCTGCATGGGTCTGCGCATAGCTGCCACTAAGCACCGCCCCCGCCGTGCCTCCTGTTAGATCCGCCTATGGGCGCATGACGCTGCATGCGACCTGCGTACCCTATCTAGCATTGGGTGCGCAGGCCGTGCGCAGGTATGCGTTTGCCGGCGCATGCGTCTTTTGACGGTGCGCCGAGCACACCAAAATGCAACACGTTGCATTTTGAACCCACACGAGGCAAGTTCTCAGGCTAAGGGTTGACAATTGCCCAGTCTGGCTTTTTTTTCAAGAACGTGTGGACGATAAAAGAATGGTAATATGCAACCTGTGCTGTATCAAGATCAGCAGGGGCCTGACCACTACCAGCATGCTCAGGTGTATCTTAGCAAAGCACCAAACAAGGTGGGCCGAATACCTAGGACCACAATCAGTGTCTGCGTGTGATACCACTGCATCTTCCCCTGTGCTATGTGCTTGCTAATCTCCTGTCCATGATGCAAGTGCTGATGCCTCCCACTCTGCACCTGTTGTTGCACATCGCAAGCACCATCAGCAACCATGTCCAGTTTTGGGCACCACATTTTAAAAAAGACATCAACAAACTGGAGCAAGTTCAGAAAAGAGCGACCAGAATGGTGACCGGTCTGCAAACCCTGTCTTATGAGGAAAGGTTGCAGGATTTGGGAATGTTTAGTTTGCAAAAGAGAAGACTGAGAGGAGACTTAATAGCTGTCTACAAATATCTAAAGGGCTGTCACATTGTAGAAGGATCAACTTTATTCTCATTTGCACACGGAAAGACTAGAAGCAATGGGATGAAACTGAATGGGAGGAGACACAGATTAGATATTAGAAAAAACTTTTTGACAGTTAGAGTGATCAATGAGTGGAACAGGCTGCCACGAGAAGTGGTGAGTTCTCCTTCAATGGAAGTCTTCAAACAGAGGCTGGACAGACATCTGACTGGGATGATCTAGTGAATCCTGCTTTGAGCAGGGGGTTGGACCAGATGGCCCAGGAGGTCCCTTCCAACTCTACGATTCTATGATTCTATGTCCAATTCTTTGTCCCAGCACACCGTTCAGTTGTCCCTACCGAAGGCTTTGGAACGTAAACAATAATACCCAGTCACCTACCCACAGGACCAAACACTAAACAGCCACATTCCCAGACTGCTTGCCATGGAAATGTTGCCTTTTAGGCTTGTGGACACTGAGGCAAACAATCACTGCCACCTCTCTACTCCAAAAGTTACATTTCTAAAATACACGTAGGTCCCAACAGCAATTTTTTTCACTTTCAGGGATGATCCCTATGCTAAATTTTCCTTTCAGTTCTCTGTATAATGAAGATAATGCCTTTTAACATTAAGAACTAAATGTAAGTAAAAACTGTCTTTTTAGGGAACCTTTAATTATTCCATTTCTGATGATGTGCCAAAATGATTTACTTGAAAATATTTGAAAAGAACATTTCTGATAGCATGTCTTCATATTCATTCCATGTTTAGACATTATTAAGTGATCTGCCAGACTGCTCAAAATATCAGTGTCTTGGAGACAAGGTTTTAATTATAGGAAGTATGGCCAGTGTACATGTGTTTTTAGCTTTTGAAAGACTCTATTGTCAAGCTTGAAGGAGAAGCGAGAACAGCCAACTATGCATTCTGTGGGAATGTCCTCTAGTCTATAAAAATATTCTCCTTAAATAGTTAAGAGACCATGATCTCACTTGTTCCATAATCTGAAAGGAAGGGGGAGTTTAAAGGTGTCACCTTAATATACTGTATAAAAAGTAAAGAGTAAGTGTTAATTATGCACGGATTTGAGGTAGATCATTCCTTGTTTCTTATACCAGAATTTGGCAATTGGAGAGTCTTTGCTAGGGGTCTTAAATGATCAAGGGTCCAAACGTTAAAGTAAATTTCTCACTATAAGACCTAATTTGCCCCTCCCTACGTAAAAGAGAATCAATCTATATGAATAAAATTGAATGTATGTGTGGTGTCGGACTGGGGTGTGTATATATATATATATATATATATATATATATATATATATATATATATATATATATATATATATATATACTGTATATAGTGTCATGATGCAGACTGGATTTTTCCTGTCTCTCCTTTTTCCGGTCTGGTCATTCAGGGGTTAACTTTTCTCTGCCTGGTTCTGGTGTCAGATCGGCTATTTCTTTGTGCTCCTTCCTGCAGGCAGTGTCAGTTATATTTCCTGCCTACGACTTGTGTAGCTGACTCTGGAAAACCCCTTGTTTGTCCTGCTGCCCTTAGCTGGCTTTGCTTGTATCTGTGTGCTCCATCCCTGCCTGTCTTGTCCCTGTGTGTCGTTGTGTTTGGATTCCATGGTACCCGACTCTGCTTTGGCTCTGACCTGCTTCTGCCTCTTGCTTCTGACCGGTACTGACCTTTTTGGCGTTCCTCTTGCACAGTGTCTGGTATTTCCCTTGGTAATGTGCTACTCTCTGGTATTGACTCGGCTTGTTTGACTATTCTTCTGCCACCTGGTAGTTGCATCGCTTCAGTGCTGCTGGTCTGCTCTGTGCAGTATTTCATCCTTCCCTCCACTCTGCTGCCATCTTGTGGAGTTTGCATTTATCTGCAGAGCTGCAGCGTGACATTACAACTGACCAAAGACAGGTTTTTTTGCATTTTGCCATGGATCTGCTTTGTACCCTGGCGGATCAGATGTCAAATTTGACTCAAATGATGAAGGACTTGTCTGTGGAACATAGAACTCTGGCTACTTCCCATAATCAACTACAGAGGGAACTTACTGAGACTGTTATGTCTGTTCAAGGTTCTGTGACACAATTAACCTGTAAGCACTGGGACTCCACAGATGTCTCTTTGCACTCTCCTGAACCTACGGTCAGGCTCCCTGATATTTTCTCTAGGGAAAAAGAGAAGTTCTGTTCATTCAGGGAGAGTTGTAAGCTGCTTTTTTCCCTTAGATCCGGATCTTCAGGAGATGAGAGTCAACGGGTGGGGATAATTATTTCCTTACACCGGGAGGGCCCTCAAACTTGGGCTCTCTCTTTACCTATGACTGCCCCTTAACGTGTGTCTGTGGATAAGTTCTTTGAGGCTTTAGAACTGATTTACGATGAACCAGACCGGGTCAGGGTGGCAGAGGACACGATTATGGATCTCTCCCAGGGTAAACTCAGTTCTGAATGGTATTCTTTGGAGTTTAGATGGTGATCCACTGAAGTGTCTTGGGACGACTCTGTGTTAAGATGTCACTTCACGAGAGGACTGTCAGATCATCTTAAGTACGCTCAGGCTCCCAACTCCTTGGAGAAGGCCATGACTCAGGCCACCCAACTCCTTGAAGGAGGCCATGACTCAGGCCGTTCGTATGGATCAGAGGTTGTGGGAGAGAGGAGTAATCCAGCAAGAGGATTCTATACATCTTATTAAATCTGAAGTTATGCCCTATACGGAATCTATGGAGGCTGGGGCCACTAATCTCAAGGAGGAGAGGAAGCGACGATGTGAAGGGAAGTTATCTTTTTACTGTGGAACTCCGGGAAAAAGGGCTGCTCCTCTTGTCCACCGACTAACAAGCGGCTGAGTCTGGGTGATTGTCAAGGAGGTCACCCAGACTCTCAGGTACCTTTTTTTTCATGCCAAAAAATTTTGCTAGAGGTGGAACTTTGTGGTGGGGATTGCTTCACACCTACTAAAGCTTTTGTGGACTGTGGATCGTCCATGAACTTCATTGACTCAAGTCTGGTATCCAGAAGTAAGATAGGGACAGTTAGGCTTGAGACCTCAATCCATATCATTGCCATTGATAAGACACCGCTGGTGAAAAATGTTAAATTTCTCTCTGAAGAGTTTCTCCTCAAGGTGGGGTCCATGCATCAGGAACAAATTTCATGTTACATTCTAGATAATCCTATAGTCGGACTGGTGTTGAGATTCCTCTGGTTGCAATTGCATAATCCTATTATTGACTGGGAATCTTGGGATATTGTGAAATGGGGTCCTAATTGTTCAAATGTTTGTCTTTCGACTGTGCTTATGGCGTCTGTTAATCTGGAAGGTATTCTGGAGTGACTGAAAGATTTTGACGATGTGTTTTCCGGAAAATAGGCTGAGGTATTGCCACCCCATCGCCCCTATGATTGTACTATTAATCTTATTCCGGGTGCTAAATTGCCCAAGGCCCGTTTGTACAATCTTTCCGGCCCAGAACGTACTGATATGAAAAATTATATCTCTGAAAGTTTATGCAAAGGTCACATCCGTCCCTCTGTCTCTCCGGTGGCCGCTAGATTCTTTTTTGTTAAAAAAAAAAGATGGTGGTTTACGCCCTTGCCTCGATTTTCAGGAACTAAAAACTACGGTGAGAAATACCTACCCCCTCCCGCTTATCCCTGATCTGTACAACCAATTATCTGGGGCTAAGTTGTTTTCCAAGTTGGACCTCAGGGGAGCGTATAACCTTGTCCGTATTCGGGAGGGGGATGAGTGGAAAACGGCCTTTCACACCTCTGAGGGTTTATTTAAAAATTTAGTCATGCCCTTTGATCTCATGAATGCCCCTGCGTTTTTTCAGAATTTCATAATGTATGTTTTTTACTTCATTGGGCGCTTTATGGTGTTTTATTTAGATGACATTTTTGTATTTTCATTTGACAAAGAATTTCACTTGGGTCATCTACATGCAGCTCTCCAGAGGTTACTGGAGAACTCCTGCCCTTTCTGGGGTTAATCCTGTCTGCCAAGGAGTTTCGCACGGACCCAGGAAAGGTACAGGCCATTGTTAATTTAAGGTCTCTGCGTTGCACCCAAGGTCTTCAGCATTTTTGGGGGTTTTGCCAATTACTATAGCAAATTTATTAAGGTTTTTTTTCAGGTGGTCAAGCCTCTCATTGATCTCACTCGTAAGGGGGCTGATCTCAAAAACTGGTCGGCCCTGGCAGCCATTTCTACTTTGAAAAATGGTTCATGTCTGCTCCTGTATGGGTACAGCCCGATTTGTCGGAACCATTCATTGTTGAGGTGGATGCGTCAGAGGTGGGAGTGGGGGCGGTGCTGTATCAGGGACCCATCACTTTGACTAACTTAAGACCTTGTGCCTTTTCCTCCAAGAAATTTTCTCCTGCTGAGTGAAATTACGACGTCGGGAATCATTAGTCTTAAAACTGGCTTTTGAAGAATAGAGGCACTTTTTGGAGGGGGCTGTTCATCAGGTCACGGTGATTACGAAGCACAAGAACCTATCCTACATTGAGTCTGGCAAATATTTGACACCTAGACAGGCGAGATGGTTGCTTTTTTTTTTTTCACGTTTTCATTTTTCCATCACCTTTTGACCTGGTTCCAAAAATGTCAAGGCTGATGCCTTATCTCTCAGCTTGGATCCGATATCACCTCCCGAACCTCCTTCCTCCATTCTTCAGCGTGGGGTGGTTGTTGCAGGGGTGTCCTCCGAATTGGAGTGGGAAACTCGTGAGGCTCAGTCCCTTGCTCCTCCGTCTTTGCCTGATAAGAAGGTATTTGTCCCTGTTCAATATCGGTTGAGGGTGCTCCAGGAGTTCCATGATTCAGCTTATGCACGAGTATATAAGGTACTAAATATTCCATCACCCCTACTCGGGGAAACAATATAGGATCAAGGATTATTCTACCTGTGATACATCGTATGTAGTATATCTAATAAAATGCCCGTGTGGCCGCCTTTATATTGGAGAAACGACCCAACCCATCAAAGATTGAATCCGTAAACATAAGTCCACCACTAGATGCAAAAACTTGCTGCTACCATTACCACATCACTTCATCACCCTGGGACATGCGGTATCACAGCTTAATTGATAATTGAGCATATCCCTACACCTAGACGAGGAGGTGATCGGTTCCGTATCCTTAAGAGAAGAGAGGCGTTTTGGATACATGAACTTCAGACTGTCTCCAAAAGGCCTTAATAGAGAATATGATTTGTTATTTCTTTAATGTGGTTGTACATTGACTTTATATGGTCACCCTTATTCTGACCATGTTACAACAGTTTATTTTATGTCATGGCTCATCATTGCTATTATTCATTTGCATAATCATTTCTTTTATGTGGTTGTACATTGACTCCATATGGTCATCCTTATTATGACCAAGTTACAACAATTTATTTTAGGTCATGGTTTATCATTGCTATTATTCATTTGCATAATTTAATGTTTATCTTTCATATACTGTGCTTTTTTAACTCATTCGTAGGTTTGCTATTGTCGCATGTTTAACCTTCGTCAGGCTGCATAATTTTACAACGTTAATAGGCTGCAGAGGTACAATTGTACCTTCATATATACCTCTACTGCGGGAAGACTTTCTCCTTTACTTGGTTTCAGAAACTAAAGTTCATTCGTTCATTCAGCTACAAATGTTATGCTGATATCTATTGGCCAGTGTTGTTACTGCTCACTTATGTTGCTGTCAATTAAGTTGATTCAAACTGGGAGTGGCTTCTACTTCTCTTCCTGCCTCCCTCCTCTCAGTAGCCATTTTGCTGTTCATCTCATTGCTGTGAGCACACATATTTCTAGGCTTGTGAAGCCTTCAATTTCTTGGATACGAAGGTAGGAAAGTCTCACAGCATCTAACAGCCAGTTATACCTTCATTCGCCTTATGTGGGGACAGAACAGTCAGAAATTGTCTTTGAGCCTGGACTTGGCTTACATATATTTTGTATGAAACTTATCACTATAGGTATGATTTTTATACGAAAAATGGATAATAATTAGTATCTACATATTGTTTTACGATGTTTTACTTATATTCAGCACAAAATAAAGATGGTGGCTCTGTTACAATTTTCCTATTGGTCGAAAAAACAGTCGAAGATGGAATGAAAATTCTGAAACCGTATACGGTTTACATAATATATAAATGACATTTATAAATAATTATCACTAGAAATAATTTACTTTTTTATCTGCACTTTAGAATCGAGTTTCATTCTACTTGCCACGTGTTACTGAACTAAATTACGAAGCCAAAATTCATCTACCAAGTCATCATGAGTGATAGTGATGCTGGATATAGTTTCCACCATAATCCAAGAAAACGTGTTTGCAGGTTAGTATCATTTTGTGAAAAGCCAAAAATGTAGTATATCGGAAAATTATTTATTTTTCATTTTTTCATATTTACAGATTTACGTCTGACGAAATAATGCGAATGCTAGAAGAATCTGATTCTGAGCATGAGGAAGAACCATATGTTGCATCTGATGATGAAAACTATGTACCACAAGTGGATGTTACTGAAGAAGATTCAGACATTGAACAAGAAATGGTCATAGAGCAGGAAAAAGAATGCGACTCAGACGAAAGTGTTGAGGATGAGTCTGTGCTTCAAAGTGCAGGCGACATTTGGACTGCTAAGGATAAAACTCAATGGTGTAGTGATCCACTGCCAAATGCACAAACAAAATCTCGTAATGTCCTACGACAAAGAGGTGGCCCTGCAGCAATCAGCAACCTGTATACAGCAAAAGAGATATTCAAGTCAATCATGACTCCCGAGATGTGTGACATCATATTACGAGAAACGAATCGAAAGGCCAAGAGAGTTTGTGATGCTTACAACAACGAACTGGTACAATGTTTTCCTGATTCTTCTGAACGGCCACCACAAAAAACATTAAAGCAATTTACTGAAACAGAACTCCATGCATTTTTGGGCATACTGATTGCTGCTGGTGTGCACAGAGACAACAAAGAGTATCTGGAGGAAATGTGGAATGTTGATGCTCTGCCTCTTATACGTGCAGCCATGTCTCGTGACCGCTTCAAGATGATACTCAGATTTATCAGATTTGACAACTAAAATACACGTGCAGAACGTGTGCATACAGATAAAGCTGCACCAATACGGGACATCTGGACAATGCTGAAGAGAAATCTGAAGAGAGCCTGCAAGCCATATAATTGTATCACAGTCGATGAGCAATTATTTCCATTTAGAGGCCATACTAAATTTACCCAGTATATACCTTCAAAACCAGCTAAATATGGCATAAAGATTTTCTGGGCTTGTGACTCGTCAAATGCCTACCCATTACAAGGTCAGCTCTACACTGGGAAACCAACTGATGGTCCTCGACAAGTAAACATTGGTGAACGAACAGTATTGGACCTAGTGAGCTCGTATAAAGGCTCTGGAAGAAATGTCACCACCGATAACTTCTTTACAACCATGGAACTAGCTAAGGTATTGAACTCCTGGAACATGACACTAGTTGGTACAGTGAGAAAAAACAAAAGGTTCCTACCTAGCAACATGCAGCCTGCCAAAGAAAGGCCTGTAAACTCGACAAATTTTGCCTACAATCATGATGCAACAGTCTGTTCATATGTACCAAAGAAGAACAAATCAGTCGTGCTTCTATCATCTCTGCACATGACGGGAGAAGTTGAAGAGACACTAGCAGCCAAGCCAGAGATAATAAAATACTACAACAAAACAAAAGGCGGAGTTGATGTTATGGATAAAATGTTGGGAGAGTACACTGTGAAATGACGAACATTACGTTGGCCTCTGGCATTTTTCTACAATATGATTGACGTCACTGGGTTTGCATCCTACATCATCTACAGAGAACACAATCCAAGCTTCAGTACAAAGGATCAACAAAGAAAGTTCCTGAAAGATCTCGCAAATCAGCTGTGTATGCCTGCAATTGAAGATCGTAGCACAAACCGAATGATGATGAGAAACCATTTTCTTCAAGGTGCAGTAGAAATGGTGCTTGGACGATGCATTCTGGTAGCTGCTGGCAGCAGCTGGCTCTCAAATACCTCATGGTAGTCATGGACCCTCCCCTGTTGTTGGTAGTTGCTATGTCTGCCGAGACCTGAGGCGAAAACAACATAAGACTAGAAAGTCTTGTGTGGTTTGTGTGAAACCCATTTGCGATGAACACTCGGTAGCAAAGACAACATGCATTACTTGCGAAGAAAATCAATAAAAAAAGTTTCTTACATTTTCTTTTATAATGTAAATGAACAGTTTTTTTACTTGTTTATAATAATAAAATAGCATTATCATTAAAAAAAATATTCTTTTTTCCTTGCATTATCTTCATTCAAAATATATGAGGGTACATTTGTACCTATGCAGCTTGCTATGGATGCAAAAATATCTCGGCCCCTTATCTCGGAAGGGGGTGGAGATATTTTATTGAAATTTGGCCATTATATTCTGGACAAAAACTGCAGAGATGTCACGAAATTTCGGCCCTCTACGGCTTTTCAAAAAAAAGTTATTGCAATTTTAAAACGGAATAGGTACAATTGTACCTACTCAGCCGGACGAAGGTTAAACACATATCATTAACATATTCATCTTTTTTTATAGAGCCGTCTGTATTGATTGACTACTTGCAATTCACTTCCCGGCCTTCCTCCCCCTTGGTTTTTCCATTCTCCCTCTTCCTCCTTCCCAGCTCCACTGCCATGTGTCTATAATAAAAACCCTTAAAAATCCCACCTCTTCGCGCCTGCAACAATTTGATAGATATGACACATAAGTTTCCAGGTGGAACGCATACTGGCGTCATTTCCAGGCGTCAGTGGAACGTAAATACAAGCAATTACATGTATTACGACGTCACTTTCGGTGACGCACTTCCGATCTCGGTGAGAACACTAATCTTGCCTCTGGATTTTAAAAGCCGGCTTTTTCTGCCCATATGTTGCACGAACCAGCAGTGGACACCGCCTTCAACTACGGTGCACTACGCCACCACTCACCACCGGTAAGGTTAATATATTTGCGGCTGTACCATGTGGTCCTCAATGTCTTATTTCAGTTATCTGGCAACAATACTTACAATCTTTATATAGGTCCCTGTCTGTTGCCACCATTTGGCACCTTTACCAGGATCTCAATGCACAGGCTCACAGTACCATATTGGTAAGAATAATTTTACCATATGTATACACTCGACTTCACTGGTGCATATTATAATACACTCTATTGCATCATTATCACAGGCTTATTCAGGATCCAGCTCATGGATTATAAACCTATCCATTACATATAGGTTAGTCACCTCTTTATACTCACAATTTCTTCCAGCATATTTGGTGACTTCTATTCTCTCGTTGTCACATTTTTTATTATCTTAGTTTATGGTTTGCCCTATATATTCACCACGACAGTTATTGAAGAGCCTGTCTCGGGACAACACACTAGTCCCTCAAGACATTGGTCAGTATTATAGGCGATTTACAAATTCAGTGATTCAACACCCCAGAGCTCTAATACTCATGATTTATTGAAAGCTACCCTAGTCCTGTAAGTGGCTTTTCACTACACATACCATATTGATTTTCATTAATATGAACCAGGTCCCCTTACTATCTTACCTCAATAGGCATCACTTATCTCAATATGGACTTATCATGAGCAGCCGAATATGTACTGTACCTTCCCTCCTTCTCCTTACCGTCCTGCTCCTGCCACAATGCACTGGAATTTGATAGTTTCTTTATTCCACTGTACATAAATGTTTTTTTCAATTTTTTGATTGGTCTACTATGTTATATATTTTTTGCAGTGTATTGAAAAAGGTCTAGTGGTGACCAAAACGTTTATTTTGACTGCAAAAAATTGTAATCTCATCATACTTCAAGTTGAGTGCCATATTTTATTATCTTGGCGTGGAAACCTATTTGAGCACCAACACAGCTGTGCCACGATATACTATACTCCTTGATTTCTCATTTTTGCGCATACAGTCATATGTTAAAGTTTGGGCACCCCTATTAATGTTAACCTTTTTTCTTTATAACAATTTTGGTTTTTGCAACAGCTATTTCAGTTTCATATATCTAATAACTGATGGACTCCGTTATATTTCTGGATTCAAATGAGGTTTATTGTACTAACAGAAAATGTGCAATCTGCATTTAAACAAAATTTGGACGGTGCAAAAGAATGGGCACCCTTATCATTTTCTTGATTTGAACACTCCTAACTACTTTTTACTGACTTCCTGAAGCACTAAATTGGTTTTGTAACCTCATTCAACTTTGAACTTCATAGCCAGGTGTATCAAATCATGAGAAAAGGTATTTAAGGTGGCCACTTGCAAGTAGTTCTCCTATTTGATTCTGCTATGAAGAGTAGCATCATGGGCTCCTCAAAACAACTCTCAAATGATCTGAAAACAAAGATTATTCAACATAGCTTTTCAGGGGAAGGATACAAAAAGTTGTCTCAGAGATTTAACCTGTCAGTTTCCACTGTGAGGAACATAGTAAGGAAATGGAAGAACACAGGTACAGTTCTTGTTAAGCCCAGAAGTGGCAGGCCAAGAAAAATATCAGAAAGGCAGAGAAGAATGGTGAGAACAGTCATGGACAATCCACAGACCACCTCCAAAGACCTGCAGCATCATCTTGCTGCAGATGGTGTCACTGTGCATCGGTCAACAATACAGCGCACTTTGCACAAGGAGAAGCTGTATGGGAGAGTGATGCGAAAGAAGCCGTTTCTGCAAGCACGCCACAAACAGTCGCCTGAGGTATGCAAAAGCACATTTGGACAAGCCAGTTACATTTTGGAAGAAGGTCCTGTGGACTGATGAAACAAAGATTGAGTTGTTTGGTCATACAAAAAGGCGTTATGCATGGAGGCTGAAAAACACAGCATTTCAAGAAAAACACTTGCTACCCACAGTAAAATGTGGTGGAGGTTCCATCATGCTTTGGGGCTGTGTGGCCAATGCTGGCACCGGGAATCTTGTTAAAGTTGAGGGTCGCATGGATTCAACTCAGTATCAGCAGATTCTTGACAATAATGTGCAAGAATCAGTGACAAAGTTGAAGTTACGCAGGGGATGGATATTTCAGCAAGACAATGATCCAAAACACCGCTCCAAATCTACTCAGGCATTCATGCAGAGGAACAATTACAATGTTCTGGAATGGCCATCCCAGTCCCCAGACCTGAATATCATTGAACATCTGTGGGATGATTTGAAGCAGGCTGTCCATGCTCGGCGACCATCAAACTTAACTGAACTGGAATTGTTTCGCAAACAGGAATGGTCACAAATACCTTCATCCAGGATCCAGGAACTCATTAATAGCTACAGGAAGCGACTAGAGGCTGTTATTTTTGCAAAATGAGGATCTACGAAATATTAATGTCACTTTTATGTTGAGGTGCCCATACTTTTGCACCGGTCAAATTTTGTTTAAAAGCAGATTGCACATTTTCTGTTAGTACAATAAACCTCATTTGAATCCAGAAATATAACTGAGTCCATCAGTTATTAGATATATGAAACTGAATTAGCAGTTGCAAAAACCAAAATTGTTATAAAGTAAAAAGGTTAACATTAATAGGGGTGCCCAAACTTTAACATATGACTGTAACTTACCGCATTTTACATATTTATAATACACTTTTTTCCCCCAAATTTGGAGGGAAATGGGGGTGCGTCTTATAATGCGCATATACCTTACCAATACTGTTGCTGCAGGCTGGGATGAGGGGGTGCCCGGCAGTGCTGCTGGGGTGTTCGGCGGTGCTGGGGGCTCTGCCGACATTTTGTGAAAGGCCAGAGCCCCCACAGTTCCGTGGTTTCCTGTGCGGTGGACTCCGGGAAAATGGCTGCCAGGGGGCGGCACATGCGCAGATGGAAATCTCAGCATCAAGATCTCGGGAGATGAGATTTCAGCATCGGAGACCCCTGCAGGACCGCCCAACACACCCGCAACACCGCTGGGCACCCGCAGCACCGGACACCTGCAACAGGGCAGTGCACATCAGACACCCCCTCATCCCAGCCTGTGGCCTGCAGCATCATCCCACTCCTGCCTCCTCCAGCTGCGACCCCACATCACTGCAGCCACCACTCCCGGTAAGCAATAAGATGCATGGATTATAAGAGATACCACCATTTTATTGAAAAAAATAAAATCCTATTTTTCTCCCAACATTTGGGGTGCGTCTTATAATCCGAAAAATACGGTAATTTATAGACATCTATGGTTTTAATTCTTTGCCTGTGTGGATTGGATGGATGGTTACCGATATCTGGTGGGAATTTCAAATCAATAGCACCTTCAGAAATATATTTACTGAAAAAATTTGTGACATGCTCAATATTTATTTCATCCACTGTATATACAATGGCATGTAAAAGTTGGGGCACCCCTGGTCAAAATTACTGTTATTATGAACAGTTTAGCGAATTCAAGATTAAATGATCTCTAAAAGGGCTAAAGATGACACATTTCCTTTGTATTTTAGATGAAAAAAATATATATATTTTCATCCTTTAAGTTTTAAAAATCACAAAAAAGAAAATGGGCCAATAAAAAAGTTTGGCAAGTACCTAACAGCACCCCTTTTGAAAGCATAATAGTTTGTAAATGCTTTTTTGCAGACAGCCAGGAGTCTTTCAGTTTGTGTATGAGGGATTTTCATCCATTCTTCCTTGGAAAATTCTTCCAGATCTGTGGAACTAGACCCCAATCAGAGGACCATAAAACATCCGGACTCCTTATCTATGAACTGGTCCAATATTTATGTTTCTCCCTCTCCCATATTGATAGTTCTGCTTCACGTCACTTGTCTTATCTATTGCATTTTTTCTAGGCTGTATTGTGCATAAATATGTGACTCTTCAGATTTTGTATTAGTCTATGCCTGATGAAGAGACCTGAGTAGTCTCGAAAGCTTGCAATGTGTTACCATCTTTTCAGTTAGCCATTAAAAGGTATCAACTACTGAGGACTCTCAATCCTGAATATTTTTCCAGATCTGTGAGATCCCTGGGTTGTCTTGCATGCACTGCTATTTTGAGTTCTACCCACAGATTTTCAATGATTCTCAGATCAGGGGCTGTGATTGTTATTGTAAAACCTTCAGCTCGCGCCTTTTGAGGGTCTATTGTGGATTTTGACGTGTGTATCCATTTGTAGAAGCCATCTTCTTTTCAACTTCAGCTTTTTTTTTTTTTTTTACAGATGGTGTTAAGTTTGCATCAAGAATTTGTTGAAATTTCATTGAATCCATTCTTCTGTCTATCCATGAAATGTGCCCCGTGTCATTGGCTGCAACACAACCCTAAAGCATGATTGATCCACCCCCATGCTTAATGGTTGGCAAGATGTTCTTTTCCTGAAATTCTGTGCCCTTTTTCTACACACAGACCTTTGATCATTGTGGCCAAATAGATCTATTTTATCATCATCGGTCCACGGGACTTGTTTCCAAAATGCATCAGGTTTGTTTACATGTATTTTACATACTTCTAACACGGAATTTTATAGTGAGGATGCAGGAGAGGTTTTCTTATGATGCCTCTTCCATATTGTGCAGGTGTGTGAACAGTAGAACAATGTACAACAACTCCAGAGTCTGCTAAATCTTTCTGAAGGTATTTTGCAGTCAAGCGGGTGCTTGGTCTTCCAGACCTTATCTTGACCTCCACTCTTACACTTAACTGCCATTTCTTAATTACATTGACCAACAACCTAGTGAGAACAACTCACTTATTAACCCCTTCACGACCTTTGACGCCACGGAGGCGTCATGAAAAGTCGTGACAATACGACCCATGACGCCTATGTGGCGTCATGAATTGATTGCCCCCCTGCGGGTCGCACACAAAGGACCCTTCAGAGTTAACACCTGGGGGCATGGCTTAGCCCCCACGTGCCTACGATCGCTCTGATTGGCTGTTAAAAGTGAAACTGCCAATCAGAGCGATTGTAATATTTCACCAAAGAAAATTGGTGAAATATTACAATCCAGCCATGGCCGATGCTGAAATAGCATCGGACATGGCTGGAGACCGAGACCCGACCCCCCCACACACCGACTGACGGCACCGATCGGCTGCCGCCACCGTCTGACGGCACTGATCGGCAGCCGCCGTCATAATCTGCCCCCCCCGCCTTCCGATCATCCCCTCACCCTCCGATCACTCCCTCACCCTCTTTTGTGCCTCCGACCTCCCGCTATCCGTCCCGGTGTCCCGCCATCCAGCGTCATGGGCGCCGCCATCTTGGAAGATGGCGGGCGCATGCGCGGTGCGCCGAATCTGCAACGCTGCAGATTCATTCATTTATTTTGATCACTATGATAAACTTTCAAAGTGATCAAAATAAAAAAAAAGTAAATCACCGCCCCCCTTATCACCCCCATAGGTAGGGACAAATAATAAAATAAAAAATATATATATTTTTTTATTTTTCCATTAGGGCTAGGGTTAGGGCTAGGTTTAAGGCTAGGGTTGGAATTAGGGTTAGGGTTGGACTTAGGGTTAGGGTTGGGGATTACGGTTAGGCTTGTGGTTAGGGTTAGGATTTCATTAGGTGTGTGTTGGGATTAGGGTTGTGATTAGGGTTCGGATTAGGGTTGTGATTAGGGTTCGGATTAGGGTTAGGGGTGTGTTAGGGTTGGAGATAGAATTGAGGGGTTTCCACTGTTTAGGCACATCACGGGGTCTCCAAAGAGACTCTGGACAGGTATGATAGGGAGATTACCAACAAGAAAAAAATCTAAATTTCATAGAGATCGTAGAGATTTTGAGGAGAAGCAGGTATTTCAATGGAAACATAAGGGGAATACGAGACATAGGGCCCCCATGGATAGGGTCCCGGATAGAACAGTGGAGTTGGCCCGCAAACCGGATTATACATCGGGTAGAGATTTTTTATCTTCAGCCGAGAGCGAGGCCGACAACGGACCAGAAGGGGCCGTCGCAGGCGGCCGGACATTTACGAGAAACACTCGTTTCAGGGGACGCAGGCCCTCACAGTACAATCAGTACAGGAATTTTCGCAAACAGAGGAGAAGGACGTTGTGGAGGATGGGATCGTGGATACACAGGTACAGGAGAATGTGCTCCAAATTATCAATCTATCTCAATATAATCTTTCTCCATTGGAAATTTCTGTGCTACAGAGGGGATTGACTTTAGCTCCTGTTAAGGGTTTGGACAAGTTTACTTTGGTCAAGGACCTTTATATCTTTAGCAGACATTTGGTTCTCCAGGTTTTACATAATAAACCACGCATGGTTGATGGCCTGGATCAGACGGACCGCCAGGTGCTATAGGATACGATTAATGGTAAAAATCGGTTTCCTTATAAAAACAAATCGATGGTAGCTCCGCCCTTTACGTTGGTTCCAGCTATTAGGGTGTTTTTTGAATTGGTTAAAAAGGATTTTTTGGCCATTCCTGCGAGGTCACGTCATATGGATAACTTGCATGCGGGGGAAAGATTAGCCGTGGATAACTTAAGGTCTAACAAACTGGCGGGAATATGGTGTTGTGGCCGCATGAACTATATCAGGAGGAGGCGCACCGCCAATTGGATAATGTCCGATTCTACAAAAGATTACCATCAGATCCAACAGGACCCTTCTCTATTAAATTTAGGAGGCTATTGGATAGGGCTTTTGAGTTGGGTATTATTAGTAAGAAAGAGATGGAATTTTTGTGAGTCGAACATCCCATTACGCCTACCTTTTACATATTGCCCAAGGTCCACAAGGATCTTGTGAGACCTCCGGGCCGACCGATAGTTGCCAGCATAGGTAGTTTATGTGAAAAGGCATCTATTTATGTTGACTATTTCCTCAAGCCTATAGTGAAGACTTTACCATCTTACACACAGGACACTTCTAATTTTATTAGGAAATATCGGGATGTTACTTTACCCTCTGGGGCCCTGTTGGTTACTTGCGATGTGGAATCGCTTTATTCAAACATTGACCATTCTGACGGTATCACATCGGTACTATATTTTTTTGATCAGGCAGTCCAGTCGGATAGAATGCATGATTCATTCATTGTGGATCTGCTAGGGTTTATTATGAAGCACAATTTTTTCCTTTTTGACAGATCTTACTATCTCCAGACCTCCGGTGTGGCTATGGGGGCCAGATGTGCCCCGGTTTTGGCGAATCTGTCTCTTGGATGGTGGGAGGCCACTCGGGTATATGTAACAGGAATGTTCAGAGATAAAGTGCGACATTGGTCGCGCTTTATCGATGACTTTTTTTCATCTGGACTGGTACGGCAGAGGAATGTGAGGCTTTTATAGGATTATTGAATTCTAATCCATATAACATCGTGCTCACTCACACTGTGTCCTCTATTTCAGTTACTTTCTTGGACCTTACAGTTTCTAATATGAATGGGGGTATCTCTACAAGATTGTTCAGAAAGCCTACCGCTACAAATAGTCTGTTGGACTATACAAGTTTCCATCCATCCCATGCGAGAAATGGAGTTCCCGTAGGGCAATTTCTGAGAGTACGAAGAAATTGCACATCGGATGAAGTGTTTCGTGAGGAAGCCTTACATCTAACAAAGCGCTTTAAGAAGAGAACTTATCCTCGGGGTAGTATTTCACGAGCTTATCAACGAGCAAATGGATGCACACAGGATTCTCTCTTGGTTTCACGTGACAAGATTCGAGATTCGATGCCCCGGTTCATTACACAATATAATAGTCAATGGTCACAGGTGAGAGAAATGCTTGGGAGACATTGGGGAATACTTACGACGGATTTGCAGACATCTGCCCTTGTACCGGAGCGGCCTTGCATAACAGCAAGAAGGGCTCCGAATTTTAGAGACATTCTAACAAAAAGTCATTACATGAGACCAACAATTGGGTTGGATAGGGGAATGACACTAAGGGGTTCATTTGCATGTGGCAATTGTACCATATGCCCCCATATGCATTCCACCAGGGATTATTTTGTGAACCCAAGAGATGGTACCAGACATAGGTTAATGTCATATTAATTGCAAAACTACTTGTGTGGTTTATGCATTAATTTGTCCATGTCATCAGGTATACATCGATCAAACCTCCCAGGAACTACGCAGGAGGATACAGAAACATTTCTCGACAATCAATCTGGCACGAATTGATCAAACCAAGGGCAAGACCTTGACATCTGTGGCAGCCCATTTCCTGACCCACCATGCTGGTAAGGTTGCTGGCACTATGGTGGTTGGATTGGAGAAAATATACCCACTTATGGGGTACCAGCGTACTCAGGACAAGCTGAACAACAACTTTTGGGGTCCAATTTATCCTGTTACCCTTGTGAAAATAAAAAATAGCAGGCTAAAAAAATTTGAGGAAAAAATTTTTTTTTTATTTTCACGGCTCTGCGTTATAAACTTCTGTGAAGCACCTGGGGGTTCAAAGTGCTCACTATGCATCTAGATAAGTTCCTTAGGGGGTCTAGTTTCCAAAATGGGGTCATTTGTGGGTGAGCTCCAAAGTTTACGCTCACAGGGGCTCTGCAAACACGACATGGTGTCCGCTAACGATTGGAGCTAATTTTCCATTCAAAAAGTCAAATGACGCTCCTTCCCTTCTGAGCCATGCCGTGCGCTCAAACAGTGGTCCCCCTCCCCCACATATGGGGTACCAGCGTACTCAGGACAAACTGGACAACTTTTGGGGTCCAATTTATCCTGTTACCCTTGGGAAAATAAAAAATAGCGGGCTAAAAAAATCATTTTTGAGGGAAAAAAATATTTTTTTATTTTCATGGCTCTGTGTTTATAAACTTCTGTGAAGCACTTGGGGGTTCAGAGTGCTCACTACACATCTAGATAAGCTCCTTGGGGGTTCTAGTTTCCAAAATGGGGTCACTTGTGGTGGTTTCTACTGTTTAGGCACACAGGGGCTCTGCAAACGCAACATGACGCCCGCAGAACAATCCATCAAAGTCTGCATTACAAAATGGCGCTCCTTCCCTTCTGAGCTCTCCCGTGCTCCCAAACAGTGGTTCCCCCCCACATATGGGGTATCGGTGTACTCAGGACAAATTGCACAACAACTTTTGTGGTTCAATTTCTCCTGTTAGCCTTGTGAAAATAAAAAATAGCGGTCTAAAAAATCATTTTTGAGCAAAAAAAATGATTTTTTTCTTTTCACTGCTCTGCGTTATAAACTTCTCTGAAGCATTTGGGGATTCAAAGTGCTCACCACACATCTAGATAAGTTCCTTCGGGGGTCTAGTTTCCAAAATGGGGTCACTTGTGGGGGAGCTCCAATGTTTAGGTACACAGGGGCTCTTCAAACACGACATGGTGTCCACTAACGATTGGAGCTAATTTTCCAATCAAAAAGTCAAATGGCGCTCCTTCCCTTCTGGGCCCTGCCGTGCGCCCAAACAGTGGTTTATGACCACATATGAGATATCGATGTACTCAGGATAAATTGCCCAACAAATTTTAGGATCCATTTTATCCTGTTGCCCATGTGAAAATGAAAAAACTGAGGCGAAATAAAATTTTTGTGAAAAAAAGTACTTTTTTTTTTTACGAATCAATTTGTGAAGCACCTGGGGGTTCAAAGTGCTCACTATGCATCTAGATAAGTTTCTTGGAGGGTCTAGTTTCCAAAATGGGGTCACTTTTGGGGGGAGCTCCAATGTTTAGGCGCATAGTGGCTCTCCAAACGCGACATGGCAACCGCTAATTATTCAAGCATATATTCCATTCAAAAAGTCAAATAGCGCTCCTTGCCTTCTGAGCCCTGCCGTGTGCCCAAACAGTGGTTTATGACCACATATGAGGTATCACTGTACTCAAGAGAAATTGCCCAACAAATACTAGGATACATTTTATCCTGTTACCCATGTGAAAATGAAAAAACTGATGCTAAAAGAAAATTTTGGTTGGAAAAATTAAAATGTCCATTTTTTCATTCCATGTTGCTTTAGCTCCTGTGAAGCACCTGAAGGGTTAATAATCTTCTTGAATGTAGTTTTGAGTAGCTTGAGGGGTGCAGTTTTTAGAATGGTGTCACTTTTGGGTATTTTCTGCCATATAGACCCCTCAAAGTGACTTCAAAAGTGAGGTGGTCCCTAAAAAAATGGTTTTGTAAATTTTGTTGTAAAAACGAGAAATCGCTGGTCAACTTTTAACCCTTATAACTTCCTAACGAAAAAAAATGTTGTTTCCAAAACTGTGCTAATGTAAAGTAGACATGTGGGAAATGTTATTTATTAACTATTTTGTGTCACATAACTCTCTGGTTTAACAGAATAAAAATTCAAAATTGCAAAATTTTCGCCAAATTTCAATTTTTTTTCACAAATAAACGCAAAAATTATCGACCTAAATTTACCATTAACATGAAGCCCAATATGTCACGAAAAAAACAATCTCAGAATCGCTAGGATGCGTTGAAGCGTTCCTGAGTTATTACCTCATAAAGGGACATTGGTCAGAATTGCAAAAAATGGCCAGGTCATTAAGGTCAAAATAGGTTGGGTCATGAAGGGGTTAAAGTAGCATATATGGATATTCATTAAACACAATCATAACCTTCTCAAACAAATATGAATAAACCAAAAGAAAGTTAATAAAGACTTAAAATTTTTATTTAATTGTACAATATAGATAAAAGGAAAACCAAACAATTGGACATAATACAATACCATAATATATCATCGTACAAGGAGATAATTACATGATGAACACATGGGCCATGAGTAAGTTCTGTGATCATATAAAAAAATCCATAAGCAGAGTAGAGTGCATATAGTGAACAGACCTAAAATCTAAAGTCTACAGTAAGGTGCATAGGAAAAGTAACAAGATCATAAATACCCGTGATCAATGGCTCAATGTGTCTCCAGCTCCAACGTACGTTTCGCCTACCATGGCTTTCGAAAGCTGTGCAGCCCTCCAAAGAAATGCCACCCCACACCATTACTGACCCACTGCCAAACAAGTCATGCTGAAGGATGTTGCGAGCAGCAGATCGCTCTCCACGACGTTGCCAGACTCTGTCACATGTGCTCAGTGTGAACCTGCTTTCATCTGTGAAGAGCACAGGGCGCCAATGGCGAATTTGCCAATGATGGTGTTCTGTGGCAAATGCCAAGCGTCCTGCACGGTGTTGGGCTGTGAGCACAACCCCCATCTGTGGACGTCGGACTCTCAGACCATCCTCATGTAGTCGGTTTCTAACCGTTTGTGCAGACACATGCACATTTGTGGCCTGCTGGAGGTCATTTTGCAGGGCTCTGGTAGTGCTCCTCCTGTTCCTCCTTGCACAAAGGCGGAGGTAGCTGTCCTGCTGCTGGGTTGTTGACCTCCTATGGCCCCCTCCATGTCTCTTGGTAGCGCCTCAAGCCTCTGGACAATACGCTGACAGAGCAAACCTTCTTGCCACAGCTGGCATTGATGTGCAATCCTGGATGAGCAGCACTACCTGAGCCGCTTGTGTGGGTTGTAGAGTCCGTCTCATGCTACCACGAGTGTGAAAGCACAACCAACATTCAAAAGTGACCAAAACATCAGCCAGAAAGCATTGATACTGAGATATGGTCTGTGGTCCCCACCTGCAGAACCACTCCTTTGTGTGTCTTGATAATTGCCAATAATTTCCAACTGTTGTCTATTCCGTTTGCACAACAGCATGTGAAATTGATTGTAAGTGTTGTTTCCTAAGTGGACAGTTTGATTTTACAGAAGTTTGATTTACTTGGAGTTATATTCTGTTGTTTAAGTGCTCCCTTTATTTGTTTGAGCAGTGTACATAGAGTAATGGTCCCCACATCACCACATGTGTTTATTTTGAAAAGAATGAAAATTTTACAAAACAATTTGAAAATTTCGCAATTTTCAAACTTTGAATATGTATGTCCTTAAACCAGATAGTTATACCACACAAAATAGTTAATATTTATGTGTACTTTACATCAGCATCATTTTTGAAACTTTTTCTTTTAGGAAGTTAGAAGGGTGTAAGTTTATCATCAATTTATCACCAATTTCTAATTTTTTGAACAAAATTTATAAAACCAATTTTTTTAGGGACCATATAACATTTGAGTGATTGAGGGGCCCATGTGACAGAAAATTCTCCAAATTGACACCATTTTAAAAACTGCACCCTCAAAGGGCTCAAAAATACATTAGAGAAATTTATTAACCCTATAAGTGCTTCAAAGAATTTAAAGCAATGTGAAAGAAAAAAATAAACATTTTAATTTATCCCATAAAAATGTTGCATTAGCCCCATATTTTTCATTTTCACAAGGGTAACAGGAGAAAATGGACCACTAACTTTGTTGTGCAATTTCTCCTGAGGATGCCAATATCCCATATGTGGTGAAAAACTACTGTTTGGGTACATGGCAGGGCTTGGAAGGGAAGGAGCTCCTCCACAAATTTTCTACTGGCAAAAATGGCTCCAAATAGGGATTTTACATCTTAATACCCTAATACCTGCAGGTTTGAACCCCAATATTTTTCCACAAATAGTTTTGATTTGCTAGCAAGGTTTTCTTGCTCTTAATAGCTTTTCCATTTTTTGTTTCTTATTCTCCCTTATGTATTTTCTTTTGGGATAATCACTTTACGGGCTAAACCTTCTGGTAGTCCACAACCAGCTGCTATCCCTTAAATACTGCCATGGTGTTGTAAATAGGGTTATCTAGCCCTTTACTGTCTTCATATTGTGAGCGTTTTTTGCACATCAGTGGGTTTAACCATTCAGTAAGAGTACATATCAATGTTCTGTTTTTTTCATGAATCTTTGCTTATATGAAATTTTTCTGCTGGTATTATCTACTAACATACCACCATTTGGATTTTTGTGAATTTCTGTGGAAGTAGGTCATTGCCATATCAAGGGTATAACCAGCTGTTGAACTTATCTTTGTTTTTTTAAATGTTGTCTTGTTGCACGTGATTTGTTGCTATGTGCATTAAGTTCAAATTTTCTATATTTTCCTGGGAGTTCCCTATTTTTTAGCATGCATCGTTTTCTTTTCTATTTTCTCCATTGCTAGGCAGCATGCTTTAGGAAAACCCCTTTAGTATTACCGGTGCGCTCTGTTTCTTAGTCTTATGAGGTCATGTGAGACTTCTCTGGCTGATACAATCTTCAGGGGGATTTTTTGGAGGCAATTATTTTGTCACTTTGCATGAATCGAATCACAAAGTCTTCAAATTTGTTTTGGACCAATTAATTTCCTAAACTTTTTAATATAACTAAGCTATTTCCTAATCTGTACTTTGCATCAGCATTTGTGGACCATGACCAGCAGTGGGTCCAAAACAGAGAAGAGGTTCTAATTTTACCATTATAGTCTAGAGCCAGTTTTGTGTTGAAATAAAATTGCCACTTGGAACTAGCAAATCCATCTTAGCGACTTTAGCTGGGTAACAAAGTCAATGTCACGGTGACATCAATTCACAATAAAAAAAAAAAAAAAGATTTGTAGATTTTATTTTCTGTGTCTTAACATTCTGGGTAGTTGACCTGTTGAGTTTTGTTTCTGAGAAACCTTGAATACCCTCAGTGCAGCATTATAAGAATCTTGAAGAAATACAGTAATTCTATTTTCTGGCTGTTTCAAAAAGATTTCAGTGTATTTGCCTTAAGAAAGTTCAGGGAATATCAGGAGTTTGCTCAAAGTAATGCTCATCTCATCATCAGCAAACTCCCTACATTTTTTTGTCACATTACAACAGCTGTAACAATTCTTTCCCATTCAGGTCATGGATATTTAACAGCTGAATTGAAACACAGATGGATCCACCAGAAGCCTGTAAGTCAGTGCTTCAAATCAAATAATGTAGGATTACAGTTACTACCTGTTAAGTATCTCCTGTGACAGCAGTTGCAAACCAGCAATTTGTAAGCAGCCCAGCATTACTTTGAGGACTGTCATGTTTGATTTAACTTTGCTACTAAAAGTAAACTTGCCCAGTTTTTGCGCCTTGTCTGAACTTCTGCACTTTGCCTGGCCTGTCACTCCTAGCAGAAAGGCAGGAAATGACTCATGACTATGTGTAATTCTCCGTGTTCTACGACACTGCTGTAACACACTGCACTGGATTTCATGCGGTGTTTTAGAAGACGAATATTCATGTATACAAAACTGTCGGCTTATGAATGGACAGGAAAGGGCACAGACAGCAGTTGTTAATTAAAGCGTGTATGTAACTTCCAGATACATCTCCTATTGTATGTCTGGCTGTGAAAAACTCATGGGGACATGTCCGTTATTTCTAGCAGCATGGATGAAAGCTGCTAATACAAGTCAATGGATCCGTGAAAAACACGTACAGCACAAGATAGCATCTATGTGTTGTCCGTGGTTAACATCGCAAAGAATAGGAGCTTTAAAATTTATTTCATTACCTCTCTGAAAAACCACTGATGCACAGACGGACACATGGCCCAAACACTGATGACATACTGACCCAAAACATGGATGACACAATACCATTTTTTCACGGTTGTGTGAATAAAGCCTAAAGCTAGCCACACACATTAGATTGCAGTCGGTTGGACAGTACTTTGGCTGACTCTCCCTTACACAGGAACGTGTGTATAAAACAAAAACAACTAAACATAAAAACAACCTGTAATTCCCCTCTGGTGCCGTGCACTGCCAACGTCTGGTGGTCTCCTGGAGCTCATACATGGTTATGAATCGTGGTCCTGTAGCCAATCAATGGCCGCTAAATGGGTAGCTTCACTTTCACTCCTTTGGACGTAATAAACATTTGGATGCAGTCAAAGAGCCGCAGCCACTCTCACTTCTTCCAGATGTCAGTTTCAGCCACATGACGTGAGAGTGAAGCATCCCATTAGTGGCCATTGATTGGCTGTTTCTGTCATTTTGGTTAGGGCAATGGATTCAGAGTCAGTTTTGGGTAGTGCATGAAGACATACTGACAATGGCTCCAAAATGAAAAAAACAAACATATATATGATGTTACCATTTTTCTACAATAAACTTATTGATTATCATATGCATTTCAGTCATTTATAAAAGGAGTTGGAGGCAGTGATAAAAGTTTAGCGTTCCCACTGCAGAGCACAGATCGTAATAGTGATAAAAATCCTTAACATAGATGGTCAGAAGTTAAGAAAAAATTATCGTGTTATGGACGACCTAATAGGAATGGGACAGGGCATTTTACTCCCGCACTGGTTTATAAGAGTAGAAAATAAGGGGGCAAATTTTCTAATCTGGTGTAATAGAAAGACTCCCTTTACGACATTTTAGTGTAAACCGTCAGTTCTCAACTGCATTTAAAAAACAAACAAAAAAAAACTATATATCCTTATAGGGGACTATAAAAATCATTCCTATATTTGCAGCCTGTTCGGTTGTCAAGAATAAAATAAATGTAATCGCACTTGCAAATTATTTTGTGTTTGGTGCACACTTGACGTAGTTGAGCTCCTCAGTGCATCGTTATACCCCTCCATGCCCCTTTTTGCATTCCTTTCTTCGGATTTCACAGTAATGAAATTTCCTAAACGCAAGACCATTCATAAGAGTGCGCTCTCGCACACAGAACGCTCTCCGGTCACTGAACTTCTGGGTGTAGCGCACAACATTAGGAAACAAGAGAGTGGGCACTGGCATGAATGTACTTTCCTTTGGAATGCCAGTGCTGTCAGTCAAGGGGGGGGGGTGGAATGGTGCACTGAGGTGCATCGGCAAAGCACATGTGAAAAAATATATATTTTTCCAGGACAATGGAGCAAGTTGTAAATAAACAAACTAAAGGAAAGTTTTTTTTTATTTTTTTTATAGGTGCTAAGTCCCTTATAAGGAAATGCAGTTTGTTTAGAATGTAATTTGGGGCTGTTGGATTCTTTTTAAAATGCAGCATATTTACCCCAGTGAATCTTGCTGGATAATCAGTCTTGTCTATTTTTAGACTGTTTCCTTACAGTTATGGTTTTACTCAAAATTTGGCATATTTTACACTTTTTTCTTATAGTGTTTACTGAGGTGCAAAGTGTGTCCAAAGCCCTTAAAGCAGTGTTTCTCAACTCCAGTCCTCAAGACCCACCAACAGGTTATGTTGTCAGGATTTCCTTAGTATTGCACAGGTGATGGAATTCACCTGTGCAATGCTAAGGATATCCTGAAAACTTGACCTGTTGGTGGGTCTTGAGGACTGGAGTTGAGAAACACTGCCTTAAAGGGTTGGCCCAGCACCTAAAATGTCCTTTCTGAATATCTATCTTTACACCATAACCACTTTTGTAATTAGCATTATTATAAAACACCCTACACTTTTTACTACCTAATCTCTAAATGTGTTTTAATATTTCACTTCCTGTAACATTTCACTTCACTTCTCCCTATCCTGCTAATACCTTATTGTGCTTTTTAACTTTCACTTCCTGTGATGTTTCATTTGAGAGTAGTCTCAAACAGGACTTTACAGGAGGCTGGAGCTGCACTTGTAAGGAGATAGACAAGTGAGAAGACACACACAGAGTTAATGCTTAACAGAGTGGGCGGAAGCAGATTTTGCCATCTGCGGGTCAAAAATGATAGAGAAAGCGAAAGCAGAAAGCACTGCATTAGTAGGAACTCAAGAGTGAAGTGCATGTTCCCTGGGGGAAGAGATTGGAGAAGATACTTAATCATGTGATAGCTGTGGTGCAGTTAGCAAATATTAAAGGCCCGGGAGGGCAGTGAAGGGGGGAGTTGGCGCCTTAACCTGTAGCAGGACAGATGTGTGCTACAGCAAGCTAGCTTATAGCTGCCATTATGAGTACCACGGTCTCCTCATTATCTGCCCTGTTGCATCTGCGTACCTGTTAACATAGTCAATTCCCTACAGCCTCTAAGGCCCCTCCTGGAACAGGACGTCATCGGGGGTGGTTACTTAAAGTTACTTTTACTACAGTTTCTTGCATCTTGAAGCAAATTACAAAAAATATTCTTAAAGGACATTTTAGCACTGGACTAACCCTTTAATATGGCACATGACATGCACCAAAATTCTGGCCAATCTAGCTTAGTATATCCAATGTTTCAAGACTTGTGCCCAAGTGTGTTCGCTCATGTTAATTACCCGTTGAAGCGTAATGAAGATGGTTCTTTTATTCCTAAACTGAAGGATATCAAATCAAACCAGAAAGGGCCCCCTGTAACCAAGATATGTCCCGACAAGTCAGTTCTGGCAGCAGCATTTAGTGCAGGATGGAGATGAAGCGGAGGCCTGAACGCTTTCTTTATTGCGAATATGGAAGATGGTGGTGGAGCTGCACTGTGACAATTTTCCAGGCCAGAAAAAGGAGAGAGAACCACCTCTGTGCCTGGTATTTAGCATGCAGCGCTACATGATTTTTTTCCCGACAACGATATGGATCGCTGGTGCATCGCTAAGTGGTCGCTAGTGAGCTGCCACACAGGCAGATCTCACCAGCGACATAGCAGGGGTCGGGGGTCGTTACTTACCTGTCAGACACGGCGATCCTGACATCCTCCCGCCCGCGTCCACGCGTCGCTCGTCGGCGCCACAGGAAGTGGCCGACGAGAAATGGTCCAGGGAGTTCTCGCGTGACCAACGATGAGCAGCGGGGGAGCCGGTCGGAGGTAAGTATCACATGCAGCGATATCGCTAGCAATATCGCTGCAACGTCACAAAATCGGTGACTTTACAGCGATATTGCAGTGTGTAACGGGGGATTTACACAAGAATACACAATTTGTCTAGGGACATATTTGGAAGCATAACCTCCTGCACTATAAGTCGCTAGTGTCAGTTTAGGGGGATAAAATATCCTAGCAGGCTCTCTTTAAATTGTAATGTACAAGTAATCCAACATCAATGATTTAACTCATTGTTTTCTCTATTTGGTAAAAAAAAAAAACTCCAAGTCCCATTGAATTCATTAACAATAATTGGTATTCCAGTAGCGATGTTCTTAATAGAATGAGCAAGAAGAATGCGATTCTAGCTTTGTGGTAAATATAATAGTCTATCATAAAGGAAAAAGAATGAATTCACTGCTGGATTATCGTCATGGAGGGGTAGGAAAATGTAGTTCTGCAAAATAATGAGCTTTCAGCCTCAGAACAAGGATACGGAAGTTATTTTCTTGCTAAAATGGATTAACATACTTGTTGGACTTAAGGTTATTCGTCATAATTACATTAACCAGTAATTCCTGTATAGATGGCTATTGCTAGTACTGCAAGGTTAACCGGTGCATGGTTATCATGTGGTCTTGGAACTGGACTGAATGGGACATCTTTTAAAGGGAATTTGCCATCAGGGTGCACCCATTCCCTACTCTATATGCGGCATGAGCTCTAAAACAGCCTCCCCATATGCAGCATGAGCCCCACACAGCCTCCTGCATATCCTGCATGAGCGCGTTTCCCCATATACTGCATGAGGCCCCACACAGCCTCCCCATATACTGCATGAGCCCCAGTCTCCCCATATACTTCATGAGGCTCCCACAGCCTCCCCATATACTGCATGAGCCAAACACAATGTTACTATATATTGCATTTACCGCACACAGCCTCCCTATACTCTGCATGAGCCCCACACAGCCTTCCCATATACCGCATGAGCCCCACACAGCCTTGCCATATACAGCATGAGCCCAACACAGCTTCCCTATGTACTGCATGAGCCCCACACAGCCTCCCTATATACACTGCATGAGCCCCACACAGCCTCCCTATACAGTAGATACTGCATGAGCCCCACAGCCTCCCTATATATACTGCATGAGCCCTACACAGCCCTCCCATATACTGCATCAGACCCACACAGCCTTCCCATATACTGCATGAGCCCCAGTCTTACTATATACCGTGAGCCCCATAGTCTCCCTATATACTGCATGAACCCCACACAGCCTCCCTATATATTGCATGAGACCCACAAAGCCTTCCCATATACTGCATGAGGCCTCCATAGCCTCACCATGTGCAGCATGTCACCACCATAGCCTCCCCGTGTGCAGCATGTTACCTCTATAGCCTCCCTGTGTGCATTACACCCCCATAGCAGCCTCCCCATGTGCAGCATGTCACCACCATAGCATCCCCATGTTCTGCATGACAGCTCCATAGCCTCCTCATGTGCAGCATATCAACCCAATAGCATCTCCATGTGCAGCATGTTACCCCCATAGCATCCCCATGTTCTGCATAACACTATAGCCTCCCCATGTGCAGCATGTCAAACCCACAGCATCCCCATGTTCTCTACGACAGCCCCATAGCCTCCCCATGCACAGTATGTCAACCCCCATAGCCTCCCAATGTGCAGAACGACACCCTCTTAGCCTCCCAATGTGCAGCACAACGCCCCCATAGCCTTCCATGTACTACATGTCATCTCCATAGAATCCCCATTTGCTGCCTGTCACCCCCAAGGAATCCCCATGTGCTGTCACCCCCATAGAATCCCCATGTGCTTTATGCCACCCCATAGAATCCCATGTGCTGTCAACCCGATAGAATCCCCATGTGCTGTCTGTCACCCCCATAGAATCCCCCCATGTGCTGTCTGTCACCCCCATAGAATCCCCATGTGTTGTCTGCCACCCCATAGAATCCCCACGTGCTTCATGTCATACCCATAGAATCCCCATGTACTGTCTGTCATCCCCATAGAATCCCCATGTTCATACATATGGGGAAAAAAAAAAAAAACACCACATACTCACCTCGGTCCTGTTCCCTGGCGCTCTGCTCTTCTCTCTGCCTCTGGTGCGCTAACTCCAGCGGTACACAGCTGACGCGGTGAGATGTCATCACGTCAGCTGTTTCACATGCTGATTAGTGGAGGAAGTGGCTGGAGGCCCCTCCTCCACCAATGCTGACTGCGCCTAGGGAGACAACGGAGAGAGCCAGCGGGCTGGCACTGTGCTGCCCCCGGCATCTGATTTCCAGCCCCGCTGCTGTCTCGGTCCAGGGGCCGGATGTGGCCTGCACTTTGCCCAGGTCTGACCTAGAGAATCATATTGGCAGGTCATGTGTTCTGAATCTATTAATTTCTTGCTTATGCAAGCTTTGGGAGATCCCCGCCTCTTTTGGGACATGCACATAAAAAGCCATGTTGCCCAGCGAGCCCATACCGGGCAGCACCTTTCTGAACCCTGCTCATGAAGGTATTGTTCACATGATCAGGTTTTAAATATATTAGATAGGACTGCTCTGAGAAGAGTATACCGTGACGTGGTGGAGTGGCTTAGCGTACATTTTTTTGCAAAAAAACGTATCAACTAAATACCCTGGTTTTGTTAACATCTCTTAATAGCATGGCTGCTTACTGTTACATATATTTTACAAGATTATTTATGCACGTTTGTCATATTGTGTGTTTTTTCTGTGTCTTAGGTTTTTTAACACAGCAGCCTGTGGCTTTCAGCCACATGGAAAACCCGGACTGCACCACTGACATACCGCAGTCAGTTTCAAAACACCCATTCCAGAGCAGGTTTTCCCTACATCAGTCTTCATTGCAGTCACAGCTATGCCTGTGACTACCATGCACACCTATGGCCTTCATACACCTTCGTGCATATCCCGGGGAGACTACACAGCGACCCCTGTGACATCGGTCACAACTTTGCCATTGCAATCCCAGCTACGACTGTGACCGTAATCCTTTCCCATAGCCTCAATACACCTCCTTGCATATCCTGGAGAGAACATACAGTGCCCCCTAACTGTAAGAGGGGTTCACTGCCTCACACCATATAGATGGGGGGGGAAAAAAAAGTTTACAGCTCTTGGAATAGGGGAACAAAAAATGAAACAATCGCAAGTGCCGAATACTGTCCACAATACTGTGTTACAGTATGATGCAGGTACAGTATGCTCCCACTCACACGGTCAGGAACATTTCTCAAGTTAAGCATGCTAGACGTCTGTCACCATTTGTGCCAAAACATGATGTGCAGCATACTTATGATCAGTGTCAGACTGGGGTGGCAAGGGCCCACCAGTAACATCGACTGAGGGTAAACTGATCAGCTACATGGAAATATTACATTACCCTTGATGCCAAATTTACAAGATAATAAACTGGATAGTTTTATAAATGAATGATGAGATGTTGCCTTTGTACATTGAGAATCAGGTGTATTGTGCCAACTACACCGCGTTTAAAATTATGCAAATGCCATTTTTCTCAAATTTTCCTAAATAATTAATGGGAAGGAGTCTAGGCTGCTGGACTTTCATTTTGACATAGATATGGGAACGCATCAATAAGTGAAGTGCATTGCTTGGCTTTTCAATATTGCACTACTCAAATTGTATATATCTATATGTACAAGGTTGCCTATATAGCCACATAATATATTGTCCACACTTACCTTTTTGGTCCTGGATTATTGCACTTTATGCCTTGATAATCAAATATTTTAATATTTTGGTGTTTATTAGTATATTGATTATACTTTACCAATACGGCTGCTGCCTCTCTATACCAAGTGTCTTTATGAGGCCTTTATGCATCGGAGCTCTCACTTCTGACTAGAAGGGCTTTTAATTTTTGTTGTAGTAAAGGTTTCATGTTATTTAATAAAATTCCATGCTTTCTACATTTCTCTATCAAGAGTGTTTTTGACTCTTTTCAGGGATTGTATATATTGTGGATGATTATTCCTCAGACACTTACTATACAATACTATGTGTTCAGATAATTGGTTTAATGAGTCTTTATAACAGTACAATGTTCAAATCATCAACCGCCTAATTTATACTAATTTTATTAGAGAAACCTCCCAATGATATAAGTATTTTTTTCAAAGCTAAGAAAAACCTCAAAATGCACTGTTCCAAATAATTATGCACAACGGTTTCTAAACATGTTATAAGTTGTAAAGAACTGAAAATGGTCATTTGTTGAATTTGCAGCATTAAGAGGTCATATTTACTGAAATCAAAAGCTTTTTCAATCAAAAACATCCTAACAGGCCAAGTTACATGTTAACATAGGAACCCTTCTTTGACTTCACCTACACAATTCTTACATGCTTTGAACTTGTGAGTTTTTGGAGAGTTTCTGCTTGAATTTCTCTGCAGGATGTCAGAATAGCCTACAAGAGCTGCTGTTTTGATGTGAACTGTATCTCACCCACGCGGAGCTTACTGGAGGATACTGCAAAAGGTTCCCAATAGGGTTGAGGTCAGGGGAGGATTGTGGCCACTTCATGGGTTTCTCTACTTTTCTCCCTATGGAAGCCAATAGCGCATGAGATCATGCATGAAAATGCACAAAGATGATTTTGCTACGGATGGCATGGTTCTTCTTTTTTTTACTATGGAATAAAGTGGTCAAACTCTATATACCGTATTTTTCGGATTATGAGATGTACTTTTTTTTCTCCAAATTTTGGGGGGGAAATGGGGGCGCATCTTATAATGCTGAGATACCTTACTGGCCACGTTGCCGCAATCTCAATCTGAGGTGACCCGGTGGCCATTTTCCCAGAGGCCACCTCATCGCAGTAATGGATATGCGGGGGGGGGGGGGACTCCGGACTTTCATAAAATGCCGGCGGAGCCCCCCAGTTCCACAGCGCACCGCAGCCATTTTCACCCACAGCGACACAATCGGAACATCCCCTCAATCCGGCCTGCAGCAAAGCGCCACTCTTGCCTCCTCCAGCTGCGACCCTGGGTCCCCACTTCACCGCAGCCTCCATCCTCGGCAAGCAATAAGTCGCATTGATTATAAGAGGCACCATTTTATAAAAAAAAAAAAGGTTTTTTTTTCTTATCTCCTCCAAATTTGGGGTGCGTCTTATAATTCGCAAAATACAGTACTTTGTCAAATAGTAGGTTTCATGCACAACTGCAAGCCTCTGGAGGATCCTACACCTTGAGCTTTGTGAGACTCGAGGCCAAAACAGCTTCAAACACTGTTTTTTCTACTTTGTAATGGTATTTTAACAGCTGCTCTCTTAATCCATTAAATTTGTCTGACAGAAACCTTCCTCATTATTCCTTTATCTGCACAAACCCATCTGTGCATTGTATCAGCCACAAAAATCTTTAATGTACGATGGTAACTCTTAAGTTTCTGTAAGATATCTAATGTTTTCATACCGTGTTTAAGGATTTGCACTATTTGACGCTTTTCGAAAGCAGAGAGATCCTTTTTCTTTCCCAAATTGTTTGAAATCTGTTACCTGCTTTTTAAAGTGGAAAGTCTAAGTATTTTTCCTTTAATTGGGCTCTCGTAGCAAACTAATTATCACAGGTGTTGAGATTAATTTATTTGAAAAACAAAAAAATTTAATCTGACACTTAAATCCAATCTGCTCTGATTTATAACCCTGTGAGCTACGCCCCCTTGCAAACCCACTAAGGCGTATTTTCGCTGCATCCAAAATGCTGTGTTGTACAGTACAGTGCCCAATGTGTTTTTTTGGGCTGCGTAAACTTGCCTGTGGTGCGGGTTTCGAGCCGCAGCATATCAGTTTCTCTTCCAGGAACGTTCAGTCTTCTGTGTGGAGCTTCGTGGGAACATTTTAAAAAAAATAATTTGGATAACGAGGGATTTTCTATTTTTACTTACTAGGTTAGTAATGGGGACGTCTCAGATGCCTCTCCATTACTAACTTTCAGAATTGATGCCAGTGACAATACACAGCTGACATCAACCCCCAAAAATATGACCTTGATTGCCACTGCATCAGGGCAATTAGAAAGAGTCAGGCAGAGAGCCAAAATTGGTGCATCTATGCACCAATTCTAAGGAGGCTGTGGGCTGGTATTTTTGGGTTGTAAAGGGGTCAATATCCATGGACCTGCCTAGCCTGATATCAGCTCCCAGCTGTCTGCTGTACCTGTGCTGGATGGCAAAAATACGGGGACCCTAGGCAGTTTTTTCATTATTAGGTTTATACAAATACATTAAACTACACACGCAAGACACTAATTATATATCTCACAGATATCTATCTACCCATCTTTTTATATCTTTGCATGGAGACAAAAATGAAAGAGGCAAATACGCAAGTGAGCTGATGTGCGGGATTCATTCAGAAATTCAGCTGCGTGAAAGCCTGAACAAATACAGATTGTGGGAACATACCCTAAAAATGTAAACTAAGTAAAAAGCAAAAATCAGTGTGACACTCATTCTTCCTTCTACCTCAAAAATGTGAACGAAGGAAAAAACCTGTTTGACACTCTTCCGTCCACCTCTAAGATGCATCTTAGCAAGGTATAGTGGATTTAAAGTAATGGGAATTCAAACCTGGGGAAGGATTCATGTTGTTTACTGAATGGTGAAAATGTTGCTAAAGCATGTTGATGTGGTTTCTGCACTGATTTAACGGAAATTAGGAATTTGAGACTACATTTTTTTTATAAATCAGAAGTGTTCGTGTGGTTTTTTTTTTTTTTTATTTAATTGGCTACACAGATGGAGAAATATGAGAGTCTGAATAACCCACTACTGCACCAGGCATGGAGATTGCTCACTTTGTTTAATTTGAACTAAATAAAATTGCCCTCATCTCTGGACTGTATGGTGGACTTAAAAACAAAAAATCCCATTATACTCAGGGGAGCAATGGGAATAAATTAAGAGCACAAAATGGTCACTTTTGACAGGTCTACTTTCTTTCACCAGTGAATAATCAGTTTTGCAACACTGCTTTTAAATTCCTCAATATCTCAAAATATGCAAGATTTGTTTGTTCGTGGTGGAACTCATGACCCAAGAGCAGCAAAGCTACCCAATGAGGCACAGTGCTGAATAAAAATTCCTTGCTGGTCTTCCATACTTGAATGACAAGATAACAGTGATATTAGATCTATAATCACATCACATGATCGCAACAGCCAACGTGTAGAGCAAAGTGACATTTCATCCATAAGAACACCATGACTACGTTCTCTAAGCTGGTGACATCTTTACTTTTTGTCAGTTTGAAAGCAGAACAGAAGTCATACCACTAAAGCAAACAGTTTAAGAAATATCTTGTAACGTTCTGAGATGTAATGTTCTTCAACTGAAAAAGACTTACACTACTCAGAAAAAGTTATGGATATTTGGCTTTCAGGCGAAACTTATGCAAAAAGTAAAAAGTTCACTCTAGAGTGCTATTTTATCATGAAAGTAGGGCATTTAAGTAGCAGCATATAATCGTGATTTCTTCATCTTAAACAATTGATTGATACAAAAGCCAACAGTGGTGATATACCCCAACAAAAATGTCAATGTCTCAATAACTTGTCATGTGGCCTTGAGCATCAATGACAGCTTGACAATGACTTCTCATACTGTTCACAAGTGGAGATATTGTGTCTGCTGAGGCATGGCATCCCGTTCTTCTTGAAGGTCACTGCAAATCTACTAGCCTCTACACAGCAACTCTGCTGATCCCATAGGTTTGCTATGGGATTCAGGTCTGGAGAAAATGCAGGCCATGCCATTTGTGGTACCTCAGTCTCCACAGCAGCAGTTCATTATTCCCTAATGATGCGACCTTGAGCTGGAGCACTGTCGTCCATGAAGTTGAAATTAGGCCTGTGTTGTTCGTGCAGATGGGCAATGACTGGATTAATGATGTTATTCAAGTAGTAGGGGCTTGTCCATTCACAAAGTGTAGGACAGTTCTGTATTGACTAGACACACCTGCCCAGTCCATCTCTACCACCATCAAAGGCTTTTTAGGAGCATCCTGAAGTTTTACCAAAAAGCCAAATATCCCCAACTTTTTGCAAGTAGTGTATTTTCCATAATTTTCAGCATATGGTAGAGGGTTTGATCAAATGGGGTAAATTGAGAACCTCTAACTACATGCTTATTAAGTACTAGATGGAGGCTCGATGCTATCAAATCGGGAGGGCGGTAATGTCACAATGGGGGCAGGCTTCGCAGCGTTGAGAATTTCTCCCCCATGTGCTCACCCACCTATCCACTCTCTTTCCCCACGTGCTGACTTCTCCCGTCTGTGCTCTCTTCTTTGACCTGTCTACCCCATGTGCTATCCCCCTTGTCTCCTCTCCTTCCTGTGCTGTGTTCTCCCCTCATGTGCTGTCCCGTTTGAGCTGTCTCCCATCTGTGCTCTGTCTCACCCCTGTCCGCTTTCTCTCTCCCCCATCTGCTGTCTCTCCTTCCTGTGTTCCTGTGCTGTGTTCTCCCCTCATGTGCTGTCCCGTTTGAGCTGCCCCCTGTGCGCTTTCTCTCTCCCCCATCTGCTGTCTTCTCCTCTCATGTCATCTCTTGTTTGACCTGTGTACCCCATCACTAAACAGTCAGTGCACAGCATGTCAGGAGGAATTTCTATTTAAAGGGGTTTTCCCACGAACTAAAGTTCATTTTAAAAACTGTCTGTGTCTGACCGTGTACAGAACATACCACAGCTCCTGGGCAGGGGAGGAAGCAAAAGACAATACTGACATTACAGCAGGAGATCGGAGAGGATAAAATAAAATATTGTTTATCAACAGTCAGTGAAATATTTTACCTCACAAAATGAATCCTCTGTGACCCCCTGCTGTAATGTCAGTATTGTCTTTTGCTCCCTCCCCTGTCCAGGAGATGTGGTATGTTCTGTACACGGTCAGACACAGACAATTTTTAAAATGAACTTTCGTTTATGGGAAAACCTTCTCACTCACGCAGCCTCTTGCGCGGTACGACCAGCGGAATACCGTAGTTTTTTTGTGACATCTCGTACTTCATGTTAGTGGTAAAATTTCTTCAATATAACCTGCGTTTATTTATGAAAAAAATTATAAATTAGGCAAAAATTTTGCAATTTTTAAACTTTTAATTTTTGCACCCTTAAATGAGAGAGTGGTGTCACACAAAAGTTAATAAATAACATTTCCCACATGTCTACTTTACATCAGCACAATTTTGGAAACCATTTTTTTAGGTCAGGATGTTATAAGGGTTAAAAGTTGACCAGCGATTTCTCATTTTTCCAACAAAATTTACAAAACCTCTTATTAGGGACCAACCTCACATTTGAAGTGAGTTTGGAGGGTCAATATAGCAGAAAATACCCAAAAGTGACACCATTCTAAAAACTGCACCCCCTCAAGATGCGCAAAACCACATTCAAGAAGTTTATTAACCGTTCAGGCTCACAAAAAATTTACTTTGGAACCAATTTTTTTATTTTCACAAGGGTATCAGGAGAAAATGGACCACAAAATTTGTTATGCACTTTCTCCTGAGTACACCGATAACCCGTATGTGGGAGAAATCCACTGTTTGCGCGCATGGCAGGGCTCAGAAGGGAGGGAGCACCATTTGACTTTTTGAACTCAAAATTGGCTGGAATCAATGGTGGCGCCATGTCGTGTTTGGAGACCCCCTGATGTACCTAAACAGTGGACCCCCCCAATTCTAACTTCAACCCTAACCCCAACACACCCCTAACCCTAATCCCAACAATAACCCTAACTTTAGCCCAACCCTAACCGAAAAATGGAAATAAATATATTTTTTATTTTATTATTTTTAACTAACTAAGGGGGTGATAAAGTGTGGTTTGATTTACTATTTTTTTTATTTTGATCACTGTGATAAACCCTATCACAGTGACCAAAAGGAACCATTAGGAAAAATGTCATATTGTTGCCGGCCGCAGATCTCAGCTGGCGCACTGCGCATGCGCCCGCCATTTTCTTCCCAGAAGACGCTGCCGGCCGGGGACATCACGGGGGGGATGCAGGAGGGTCCAGGGACACCGGAGGCATAGGTGGGGGGAGAATCTGGGGACCCCATTTCTCTGTCCTCCGATGTGCGATCGCATCAAAGAGAAATTAAATGGGAAATCACTTTTTTTTTTTTGCAGTTGCCGTTATTCTGTTAACAGCGATCGCAACACTGGGGTCCCTAAAAACCGACTCGAATCATGGTAGCAGAGACCCTGGAGAATTTCCATCGCTGGGGGGCGCTATACACTTATTTCTCAGTGCCATTAAAAAGAGGCGCTGAGGAATAAGTACCCTTAAATGCTGCCATTAAAAGGCTCATCGGCGATTGATGTGGGTCTGGACCCATCCATATATCGGCTTAATCTTACTCGTAAAGGGATGGGGAAAGGGCCAGCTAAACTGCTATTACACATTCTTACCGCAGCTAGATGCTTGATCGCCCTCAACTGGAGACAGGTCTCCCTGCCGTCACACCTTCATTTGCTTTAAAGAGTTAACGACATCTGAAGGATGGAATTACATGAAGGTGATTCTGAATGAGAGCATGGAGAATTTTGACTGTACAGGCTCCATGGGATTACTTTTGGGCATAGAGAATTGACTAATTCAGTACTGGAAAGCTGGATCCTCCCTTCTTCTGACACTTGCTCTCTCCCCTTCCCCCTCGTCTCCTTAAGGTGTGTGTCCTGTTTTATTGGCCGTTTAAATTACGGTTATATGTTTGATATTTGTTTATGTTTTATTTTGTAAGGTGGTTGGTGAGTCATTGACATTCTCCTTATTTTCTCTGCTTTGCTCTGTAAAAGCTTGACTTGACTCTCCTTTGTCAAAATTATTAAAACTTTAATAAAAATTATAGTTTTTTTGTTTTTAAAAAGGTGTACGGAGGTCGTTAAGGGATTAAAGAGCATGTAAACAAGCATGTAATAATGCCTACCGATCAACTGCTCATTCATTGGGTGAATAGATTACTTATGCTGGCAGCAGGGATGTGGGGTTGGCAAGCCAAGCCTCAGACTCCTCAATTTCCCTGACTCTGACCCTACAGCCTTGCCTCACTACTGAGCATGTACATAATGTGAAGCACACATTCATCTCCACTAAAAGCCGAGATTCTGAGATCAGGAACAGAACAGACATTTATAGGACATTTCGTAACTTTCCCAAATTCTTATGAAGAAATTTACAGCACATCCTGCATTGTACTATTAACCCGAATGTATTATATATTTTAGAAGTCGGTCCGTTTCATACAGACTCAGACAAAATGGATACCGACTCAGACTCCACAGCCCTGGCTGGTAGGGGAGGGGAAAAAAAAAAAAAAAAATCACTCTTAAATCGGCAGTACACTATCATTTGTAAACAAGGGATATGCTGCTGCTAAGATGTATGGGGATCATATTAATGGGTGTTTTGTTTTTATCAATATTCATTGTCATATGTAAATAGGCCAGATAACACGCACCAATCGACTTGTATATATCCTTGCTAGTTCGCAGGCCAAAATCTGCCTCTCTAAATAGTCCATTAGGATTCAAAATAGAATAAAAACACTTTGAATAGCAGTTTTCTGTAAGAAGATGAAACAGATTGGACGGGCCATTGCTGATAACCTTCCATATCATACGTAGGTTTGGGATGCAGTATGTACTTTATATTGACCTTGAGGGTAAGATGACCTATAATGTGTTAAATTCACAACAAAATACGGTTGCATTCACTATATTTTATTAGTGATATATTTTTTTTTTTACAATATATTCCCAGTATATTGAGATCATATGTATAACTTTTTACATGAGAAATCTATAATATAATATATTCCTTTACAACCAAATAACAAAAATCTCTCAAACCCTTAAAAAAGAAAAAAAAAAAAGTAATAAAATTGGTTTGTAAAACAAAAGAATTTCAGAAACAAATCTCAAATACAGTGTGTATTTGTGTCTACATATTAAACTGTATATCTTAGGCACATTTTGTTAGCATACCATTAAGCCAGCCATGTCTTCGTAAATGGTGCTAGCCACATCAGAACAATTGATGTTTTCTTAAGCATTGTTGAACAGTCCTCTTATGTTGCAATATGCTCTGTCAGCCACAGTGTGAATGACTCTAAATAATGAAATATAAAGGGAGGACAGAAGATACATTACTACTACCGGGGAAGTGCAAATCATGCTTCTCTGCTACAGACGTGACGCCATGCACTGGCCACTTCTGGTACAACCCAGCAATACCAACTACAGAGCCCATTTGTAGTCTCCAAAATGCAAAACAAATTTATCTTAGTAAAATATTTCTAAGCAAATTAAATGTACAATTCGTAGACAAATCAGGAAGAAACCAGTAGAAATGTGTGGTTCGATAAAAGCTTGCTGCAGTACAGGCAAAAAATAATATGGTGTTATACACCGATAAACACAATTAAAGGTTAAAAAAAACAGCAAATAATAACCTACCTATTGATTATGTATGGATTTAAGTGCCTACATTATGTAAACTGAATATACGTTAACACTCGGCAATAGAACACACAATATAAAGCTACAGTGCCATTGTGGGTATAATTAAAATTGTTTTCAGGGGGCATTGGGAAATGTTAAAATCTGGGATACTCACCTACAATCACCCCTTTGGACCAGATCAGGGCTCTCTGGTGGTCTGTGCTAACACCAGAAGTAATCTGCCAGTGTTCTTCTGACAAGGGATTCTTTGGCGGTTGTGCCAGGTAACTAGAACTGCATGCTATCCGACATATCTCAGATGATGCGCCATATAGGTCACCCGCCTCGTGAAGCCAGAAGAACGGTGACGACATCGCTTTCGGTGCAGACAGCTAGCCTGGCCTGTGCTAGTTCCTTAGGAAAGACAGCATGGCAATTTATGCAAGGCTGCTATCTTTGCCCCATTCATCTTATTTTTACTTTTAATTTAAGCCAGATATCCCAGAGACATCTGATATTTTAGGTTTCCATTGTTTAAATTTATAGGAAAAGCACCTGTTGTGCGGACAATACGAAAGGTAGTCTGCACTGCTGGAAAATGGTCATGCATGGAATTTTTCTTACTACATAAACTGTATGTTAAGGCGATAAAATTACCTCTGGGCGATAGGAGGATTAAGAACGCTTGAAAAAGTGGCACATGCCACAAAACCTACTAGCTAACAACCATATATAAATCTCCCTTTTTCACAGGGGGATGGACGATCCTCTTTGCCTTCTGTGATCAAGCTGGATTTTTTAAAATGAAAAAATGTAACTTTAAACTCCAGCGGACAAAATCCAGGATGCAAAATTTTAAAAAGTATTTTCTTGCATTAGCAAAGATTTTTATTATTAAAGTCCATCATAAAATAAATCCACACTTCTGGACAGTAGATAAATAGATTAGGGGAAGGGGGGGTTAGCCTCTCAGACTACGCGTTTCGGCGAATTAACGCCTTCTACATGGTCTGTTACATTTTTTCATTTGAATTTTTCGTGGCTGGCTCCTGCTCTGGTCTCCGTGCAGACTTTCTCCTGGATTGATATTGGATCTCACACACCGGGGTGTACGGGTAAGCTGGCTTTGAAAATCTCAAGTTTTTTGGGGGATTTTTTTTTTGATTTTTAAAATGGCACAAGGAAGCTTAAACTAGCCAAAATTCTACGGAATCCCTTCCATACTTTAGTTATCTTGAATTGCTCTGGGTCACCTGAAACCCAGTGGTTAAAAACTTTAGATCACCAGAAATGTAAAAAAAAACTAAATAAATAAGATCCCGTGTTATGAGAAATTCAAGTATTTATTTTAGAGTGACACTAAGTGCCTCTTTTCTGTACATGAGAACATGAGATAGTGGCGAACGACAGCATGACGATCAGTAGTGGAGCCTGCATTCGGCAGCGATGCGTGCCCAACTAACAAACCAAAGGACTGAAGACTACAAACAGATCTTCCCCTAAGTATCGCAATTCTCTGCCATTGCTTTTAATAAGCGATCTGCTGTCGGCAACGTAGTGAGTACCATATTCAACTTGTTACATTAATGTAGAATTAACAGTATTCTAGGCATTGGCATGCAACATAACGTTCTGTAGAAAACACAGAAAATGTTCATTATCCCTTTTTTTTAAAACAGGAAAACAAGGCATACCTGTATTCTCTGAAATCATTCATTGGAAATTTAGATCACTTGCCATTAAATTAACAAGAACCAGGTACAAAAGAATTCTGGTGACCAGAATATAGGAGTGGACACTGGATATGTAGGGATAATTAGGAAAACTAGTGCAAAATATAATGTGGCCCAAAGAAACCCAATCGGATATCTGCTTTCCTATAAGTCATCAGACAATCCGGCCGCTTCTCTCAGTTCTCACTGCTTTTAACTTGATTTCCAATGGTATCATACCAATGGCTATTATCTTTCTGTATAATCGTTACGTTTTCCCATATTGCGCAGAAAAGGAAAAAAAAAATCCTATAGCATTTAAGACCTAGTGCTGCACATAGTGGTGCTAAAAGAATCAGTGTGTATTAAGTGCAAATGTTAATAGTTAGGTGCATGTATTGATGTACTGTCTCCAGTACGCGTTTCCTATGTGGTGATCTTCACAAGTAGCAAGTGGCTTTTCACTAGGTTACGCTGCAATATTCTCATTCCGTCCATACACTGGTTGATTTGTTTAGGTAGTTGATCGCAAAGCTTATAGCAGCAATGTTCTTCAGTGCCTGCAAATACAAATAATTAACAGACCATTACAGGGATTCGTTTTCTTAATATTGAGGAAAGTATGGCTGCACCGTTTAGGTCAATTTCATTCCTCTCCTATGATGCAGTATGCCATATTTAGTTTTAAATCTTTCTTATATAATTTAACAAAAGGAATTTTTAGTATTGATTGAAACACTACCAGTCCCTTATCATTCCCAAAATGGTAAGCCATCCCCTATCCTCTGGAAAGGGGATAACTTACTGATCGCTGAGGGTCAGAGAACCGGAATCCTCAGCGATCCCAGTTGTGTACAGAGCAGAGGAAAGATCCCAAGCACAAAGAAGATAATACAAGGAGAGATTTAGATTTTCGTACAGATAGATTTTCTACATTGCTTGACACTGTAATCAACGCTATATAGCAAGTGTTTAATGGGTAGATTGCGTTTAGTTTAGTTGGGGGTCTCACACATGCCTTGCCATGCTCAGACACAGAAGGAGCAGCACAATTATAAAGACAAGACCATGGGGCAAAGAGAATCGATAACTGTTGGCTAACGCTAAGACAGTGGGGACACCTGAAAAAGGGGCATGCAAGTTCATGCCAAGTGTGGTCACCTAACGCGGGGTCCACAAAAGTAGATGCCATATTAAAACAAGGTCAACCAATATGGATTTCATTTTTAAGCCTATTACAGAGAAATATTAGGTAGTGATGGGAGTTTCAGAATCTTCTGCCGTTCAAAGAAAACGTCTGTAGCCTCAGAGCGAATAATACATATAAAACCGCCAACAGACATACCTGTTCCGTGTAATAGGTGATTTGATCATCTGTGGTTAAACTAATTAGATAATCCTGTAAGCAACCAAAGTCCTGTTGTGACAAAACAGAATGTTATTATATAGCTACCAAAAACTTTAAGTACATTAAAGATACGTGGAAAAATAAAATGACAATTCCTGCCCTGCAATCGGAAACCTCTACGTCATCCAACATTGAGTGTAGATCCGAGGCAGTCACACCTGTCAGCATGTTCTACCAAGTTACCCAAAATCTACAATCAATAGCTGAAAAACAAATTCACTAGTCACAACCATTGTGTCTGGTTATCTGGTAACATCATTAAAGCTGAAGTGGTCTTGTTTAAACAAATGGGGATAGTGTTTTGAGTACCAGAGTTTTGGATTGTTGGGTCTGAACTGGTGATGAGCGAGTATACTCATTGCTCAGGTGTCCTCCGAGTATTTTGGTGTGCTCGGAGATTTTGCTTTCGTCGTCTAATCTGCATGATTTGTGACTTGTAGACAGGCTGAATACATGTGGGAATTCCCTAACAAACAGGCATTTCACACATGTATTCAGCCTGTCCAGCAGCCGCAAATCATGCAGATGAGAAGACGAAAACTAAATCTCTGAGCACGCCAAAATACTCGGAGGACACCCGAGCAACGAGTATACTCACTCATCACTAGTCAGAACTCTGTGCCAGCATTTAGTAGAAAACGACATTTGGAAGGGTCATCTAGAAGAGCTCCCAGCGAAACAGCATTGTGGACAACATTTGCAATGCTTTTTGGATAAGCTTGGCGGACAACACTTCTCCCAAGTATCAATTAGCATTTGGAGCCATGTACAGTTTACCCTCAATATTGGTATGCTATAAACTGTTTTGTTTAAGGTAACACGTCTTCTTATGTAAACTTGTTTTAAAGAGTAACCGTACTTTTAAATATTTATTTAATAAATCAATAGTTCACAAGAAAAAATGAAACACTGTAACAGGAGGAGATAAAGGCAAAAAAACAGGCATACTGCTGCAAATTCTCCTGAAATGACAGTTACAGTTCTTAATAGAATATTATTATTTACTAGATGTGGGCCCGATGCTATCACATCGGGAGGGCAGTGACATCACAATGGGGGCAGCTGGGTGGCGGCCCACCCATCTCCGTGCAGTCACAGCCGGAAGGAAAGACGGTACTTTGCTGCCAGTGCTGGAGATGGGGTGCGGCACCACCAAAGAGTGGCCGCACCCCATCTCCAGCACAGGCCTCAAGCCGCGGTCTTTCCTGCCGGCTGTGACTGCACAGAGGTGAGTTGGCAGGCAGGGGCGGGATCCGGTGCGTGTAGTCAGGCGGCGGGTCCTAGCGGCATCCCTCTCATTACACCCCTCTCGTTATACCCCCCTCATTACACCCCTCTCATTATACCCCCCTCGTTATACCCCCCTCATTAAACCCCCCCTCATTTACCCCTCTCACAGCCGGCAGGAAAGACTGTTTGCGGCCTGTGCTGAAGATGGGGTGCAGCACCACCAGAGGGCGCCCGCACCCCATCTCCAGCACAGGCCGCAAGCCGTGGTCTTTCCTACCGGCTGTGACTGCACGGAGGTAGGTGGAAGGCAGCGGCGGGTCCGGTGGCGGTGGGTCCAGCAGCGGCGACGGGTCCGACGGTGGGTTCAGTGGTGGAGGGGTGGGGGTCCTGCGGCGGCAGGGGGGGGGGGGGGGGGTTCGGCGGTGTCCAGCTGGTGGTACTGTGTAAGGGCCTGGTACCACCAGCGGATGCCATATTGGAATACCCATCACTTGGGTATTCCAATATGGCGGCCAGACTGCGCCTGTCGCCGATATGTCACCGCCGGCCGGGCGCGACCAATCAGCAACGCGGGATCTCCGGTACAGACAGACAGAATTAGACGATTATATAGTAGATTTTATGAGCCCCAACGGTCATCTCCTATGTCAGTAATGGGAAACTCTGTATTCACTGACGACAGATTTTACCAGTGGATTGAGACATTTAACAATAAACCATCAGTCCAGGAGGAGAAAGAAGCAGATTTGTATAATCAGATATATTACAAAGCTCCTTATTTTCATGTGTACTATTGACTTTTGGGAAAACACATAAAAATGACTGTTACTCTATAAGTTGCATTTAGTTACCATGTACAGAAACTACTACTTATTTAGAACATACTTACATTTGCACAATTCTCTGCAAGGAAGAACAGTTCAGTGAGTGCTCTGTGCAGGGGAAGAAGAACTCCAGAGCTAGTGCCATCTTGACAAGCAATATTTTCCATAGATGTGAAAACTGTCCATAATGGCTTCAACAGTCTCAGGTCACAATCTCTACAAAAGTGCAGCACAGAGGAAGTTAATAATGAGTATGTCGTACAGAAGCCCCATCAGTGCAGATCCTAGGTGCCTTTTGTTTTCTATTCCCCCAGGTTATAAGCTACTGATACAACAATATTAAAAGTGGTGGGAAGTAAGAAAGTCTGAATGATAATTCTATAACAATGTGCAAATAATATAAAAGTGGAACTAATATTTTTTAACCCCTTCACGACCTTTGACGCCACGTAGGCGTCATGAAAAGTCGTGCCAGAACGATCCATGACGCCTATGTGGCGTCATGACTTTAAAGCCCCCCTGCGGGTCGGGTGACCTAGGTCACTGAAAGGTCACCCGACCCGCAGATACAGGGGGCTTTGTTCTTCGCCACAGGGGGCGTGGCTTCGCCCCCACGTGGCTACGATCGCTCTGATTGGCTGTTAAAAGTGAAACAGCCAATCAGAGCGATAGTAATATTTCATCAATGAAAATTGATGAAATATTACAATCCAGCCATGGCCGATGCTGCTGTAGCATCGGACATGGCTGGGGACACCGATTCCACCCCCCCCACCGGCGATCGCCCCCCCTGCAACTGAATGACAGCGGCGATCTGCCGCCGCTGTCATCATCTGCCCCCCTCCCATTCCCTCTGCTCCCCGCCAGATTCCGATAACCCCCTCACCTCCCCCGGCACCTTCTAAGTCCCCCTGTCGCTCCCGGTGTCCGGCGGGTCCGGTTCATGGGCGCCGCCATCTTGAAAATGGCGGGCGCATGCGCAGTGCGCCCGCCCGAATCTGCCGGCTGCAGATTCCATTCTTTCATTTTGATCACTCTCACAGTGATCAAAATGAAAGAAAAAGTAAATAAACCCCCCGATTATCACCCCCATAGGTAGGCACAACTAATAAAGTAAAGAAAATAATTTTATTTTTATTTTTCCATTAGGGTTAGGGTTGGAAAGAGGGTTAGGGTTAGGGTTGGAAAGAGGGTTAGGGTTAGGGTTGGAAAGAGGGTTAGGGTTAGGGTTGGAAAGAGGGTTAGGGTTGGAAAGAGGGTTAGGGTTGGAAAGAGGGTTAGGGTTAGGGTTGGAAAGAGGGTTAGGGTTAGGGTTGGAAAGAGGGTTAGGGTTAGGGTTGGAAAGAGGGTTAGGGTTAGGGTTGGAAAGAGGGTTAGGGTTAGGGTTGGAAAGAGGGTTAGGGTTGGAATTAGGGTTAGCGTTGGAATTAGGGTTAGCGTTGGAATTAGGGCTAGCGTTGGAATTAGGGCTAGCGTTGGAATTAGGGCTAGCGTTGGAATTAGGGTTAGCGTTGGAATTAGGGTTAGCGTTGGAATTAGGGTTAGCGTTGGAATTAGGGTTAGCGTTGGAATTAGGGTTAGCGTTGGAATTAGGGTTAGCGTTGGAATTAGGGTTAGCGTTGGAATTAGGGTTAGCGTTGGAATTAGGGTTAGCGTTGGAATTAGGGTTAGCGTTGGAATTAGGGTTAGCGTTGGAATTAGGGTTAGCGTTGGAATTAGGGTTAGCGTTGGAATTAGGGTTAGCGTTGGAATTAGGGTTAGCGTTGGAATTAGGGTTAGCGTTGGAATTAGGGTTAGCGTTGGAATTAGGGTTAGCGTTGGAATTAGGGTTAGCGTTGGAATTAGGGTTAGCGTTGGAATTAGGGTTAGCGTTGGAATTAGGGTTAGCGTTGGAATTAGGGTTAGCGTTGGAATTAGGGTTAGCGTTGGAATTAGGGTTAGCGTTGGAATTAGGGTTAGCGTTGGAATTAGGGTTAGCGTTGGAATTAGGGTTAGCGTTGGAATTAGGGTTAGCGTTGGAATTAGGGTTAGCGTTGGAATTAGGGTTAGCGTTGGAATTAGGGTTAGCGTTGGAATTAGGGTTAGCGTTGGAATTAGGGTTAGCGTTGGAATTAGGGTTAGCGTTGGAATTAGGGTTAGCGTTGGAATTAGGGTTAGCGTTGGAATTAGGGTTAGCGTTGGAATTAGGGTTAGCGTTGGAATTAGGGTTAGCGTTGGAATTAGGGTTAGCGTTGGAATTAGGGTTAGCGTTGGAATTAGGGTTAGCGTTGGAATTAGGGTTAGCGTTGGAATTAGGGTTAGCGTTGGAATTAGGGTTAGCGTTGGAATTAGGGTTAGCGTTGGAATTAGGGTTAGCGTTGGAATTAGGGTTAGCGTTGGAATTAGGGTTAGCGTTGGAATTAGGGTTAGCGTTGGAATTAGGGTTAGCGTTGGAATTAGGGTTAGCGTTGGAATTAGGGTTAGCGTTGGAATTAGGGTTAGCGTTGGAATTAGGGTTAGCGTTGGAATTAGGGTTAGCGTTGGAATTAGGGTTAGCGTTGGAATTAGGGTTAGCGTTGGAATTAGGGTTAGCGTTGGAATTAGGGTTAGCGTTGGAATTAGGGTTAGCGTTGGAATTAGGGTTAGCGTTGGAATTAGGGTTAGCGTTGGAATTAGGGTTAGCGTTGGAATTAGGGTTAGCGTTGGAATTAGGGTTAGCGTTGGAATTAGGGTTAGCGTTGGAATTAGGGTTAGCGTTGGAATTAGGGTTAGCGTTGGAATTAGGGTTAGCGTTGGAATTAGGGTTAGCGATGTGTTAGGGTTAGGGCTGTGGTTAGGGGTGTGTTGGGGTTAGGGTTGGAGTTAGAATTGAGGGGTTTCCACTGTTTAGGCACATCAGGGGGTCTCCAAACGCGACATGGTGCAACCATTGATTCCAGCCAATTTTGCGTTCAAAAAGTCAAACGGTGCACCCTCCCTTCCAAGCCCTGACATGTGCCCAAACAGTGGTTTACCCCAACATATGGGGTATCAGCGTACTCAGGAAAAATTGCACAACAACTTTTGGGGACTAATTTCCCGTGTTACCCTTGGGAAAATAAAAAATTTGGGGCTAAAAAATTATTTTTGTGGAAAAAAATGATTTTTTCATTTTCATGTCTCTGCATTATAAACTTCTGTGAAGCACTTGGGGGTTCAAAGTGCTCACAACACATCTTACATACGTTCCTTGGAAGGTCTAGTTTCCAAAATGGGGTCACTTGTGGGGGGTTTCCACTGTTTAGGCACATCAGGGGCTCTGCAAACGTAATTACGACCGCAGACTATTCCATCAAAGTCTGCATTTCAAAACGTCACTACTTCCATTCCGAGCCCTGACGTGTGCCCAAACAATGGTTCCCCCCACATATGGGGTACCAGCGTACTCAGGACAAACTGGACAACAACTTTTGGGGTCCAATTTCTCCTGTTACCCTTGTGAAAATAAAAAATTGCGAGCTAAAAAAATCATTTTTTGAGGAAAAAAAAATTATTTTTTATTTTCATGGCTCTGCGTTATAAACTTCTGTGAAGCACTTGAGGGTTCAGTGTGCTCACCACACATCTAGGCAACTTCCTTATGGGGTCTAGTTTCCAAAATGGGGTCACTTGTGGGGGGTTTCCACAGTTTAGGTACATCAAGGGCTCTGCAAATGTAACATGATGCCCGCAGACCATGCCATCAAAGTCAGCATTTCAAAATGTCACTACTTCCCTTCCGAGCCCTGACGTGTGCCCAAACCGTGGTTCCCCCCCACATATGGGGTACCAGCGTACTCAGGACAAACTGGACAACAACTTTTGGGGTCCAATTCATCCTGTTACTGTTGTGAAAAAAAATTGCGGGCTAAAAATCTTTTTTTTTTTTTGAGGAAAAAAAATGATTTTTTATTTTCACGACTCTGCGTTATAAACTTCTGTGAAGCACTTGGGGGTTCAAGGTGCTCACCACACATCTAGATAAGTTCCTTGGGGGGTCTAGTTTCCAAAATGAGGTCACATGCCGGGGGTTTCTACTGTTTAGGCACACAGGGGCTCTGCAAATGTAACATGACACCCCTCAGACCATGCCATCAAAGTCAGCATTTCAAAATGTCACTACCTCTCTGCTGAGCCCCGACGTGTGCCCAAACAGTGGTCCCTCCCCACATATGGGGTACCAGTGTACTCAGGACTAACTGTACAACAACTTTTGGGGTCCAGTTTATCCTGGTACCCCTGTGAAAATAAAAAATTGCGGACTAAAAATATTTTTTTTAAGAAAAAAAAATATTTTTTATTTTCACGGCTCTGCGTTATAAACTTCTGTGAAGCACCTGGGGGTTCAAAGTGCTCACTATGCATCTAGATAAGTTCCTTAGGGGGTCTAGTTTCCATACTGGGGTCATTTGTGGGGGAGCTCCAAAGTTTAGGCACACAGGGGCTCTCCAAACACGACATGGTGTCCGCTAACGATTGGAGCTAATTTTCATTTCAAAAAGTCAAATGGCACTCCTTCCCTTCTGAGCCCTGCCGTGCGCCCAAACAGTGGTTCCCCCCCACATATGGGGTACGAGCGTACTCAGGACAAACTGGACAACAACTTTTGTGGTCCAATTTCTCCTGTTACCCTTGTGAAAATAAAAAATAGCGTGCTAAAAAATCATTTTTGAGGAAAAAAAAATGATTTTTTATTTTCACTGCTCTACGTTATAAACTTTTGTGAAGCACTTGGGGGTTCAAAGTGCTCCCTACACATCTAGATAAGTTCCTTAAGGGGTCTAGTTTCCAAAATGGGGTCACTTGTGGGGGAGCTCCAATGTTTAGGTACACAGGGGCTCTACAAACGCGACATGGTGTCCGATAACGATTGGAGCGAATTTTCCATTCAAAAAGTCAAATAGCGCTCCTTCACTTACGGACCCTGCCGTGTGCCCAAAGAGTGGTTTATGACCACATATAAGGTATCTGTGCACTCAGGAGAAATTGCCCAACACATTTTAGGATCCATTTTATCCTGTTGCCCATGTGAAAATGAAAAAACTGAGACCAAAAGAAAATTTTTGTGAAAAAAAAGTACTTTTTTTTGTAACGATCAATTTGTGAAGCACCTGGGGGGTTCAAAGTGATCACTATGCATCTAGATAAGTTTCTTGGGGGGTCTAGTTTCCAAAATGGGGTCACTTGTGGGGAAGCTCCAGTGCTTAGGCGCACAGCGACTCTCCAAACGCGACATGGCAAGCGCTAAATATTCCAGCATATTTTCCATTGAAAAAGTCAAATGTGCTCCTTCCCTTCCGAGCCCTGCCATGCGCCCAAACAGTGGTTTATGACCACATATGAGGTATCAGTGTACTCAGGAGAAATTGCCCAACAAATTTTAGGATCCATTTTATCCTGTAGCCCATGTGAAAATGAAAAAAATTAATGACAAAAGACAATTTGTGGTGCAAAAAATAAAATGTCCATTTTTTCCTTCCACGTTGCTTTAGTTCCTGTGAAGCACCTGAAGGGTTAATAATCTCCTAGAATGTAGTTTTGAGTAGCTTGAGGGGTGCAGTTTTTAGAATGGTGTCACTTTTGGGTATTTTCTGCCATATAGACCCCTCAAAGTGACTTCAAATGTGAGGTGGTCCCTAAAAAAAATGGTTTTGTAAATATTGTTGTAAAAATGAGAAATCGCTGGTCAACTTTTAACCCTTATAACTTCCTAACAAAAAAAAAAATTGTTTCCAAAATTGTGCTGATGTAAAGTAGACATGTGGGAAATGTTATTTAGTAACTATTTTGTGTCACATCACTCTCTGGTTTAACAATAAAAATTCAAAATTTGAAAATTGCGAAATTTTCAAAATTTTCGCCAAATTTCTGTTTTTTTCACAAATAAACGCAAAAATTATCAACCTAAGTTTACCACTAACATGAAGCCCAATATGTCACGAAAAAACAATCTCAGAATCGCTAAGATGCGTTGAAGCGTTCCAGAGCTATTACCTCATAAAGGGACACTGGTCAGAATTGCAAAAAATGGCCTGGTCATTAAGGTCAAAATAGGCTGGGTCATGAAGGGGTTAAAGACTTAAATTGAAATTATGTATTCAATAGTCTTCTCACCTGACATTACCAAGCTGCAACATCTTTAGTAATAAATGGATTGCCTTTAATCTCTGGTGGCCAGTCTGCCGGCATGCCACATCTACCTGCCATTCCCATATACTGGACAGAGGGATATGAGGGATAACTCTTTGGTCAGACATCATCTGTTTTAAAATTTCAAATCCTAAAAGACAAAATGCAAACCTGTATTAGTCCAGGACATACACGTGTCACAGTGTCCGGCACGTGCAATACAGTTTAAAAGGTAATAAAAGGTGCTCTGACAGTCACTTTTTATGTAGTCAATGTACAGTATATGTATGCCTTATACTTACCTGGTCTTCATTTCCTTAAGTGCGCAAGACCCTTATTACGATATACTTACCTTGTCTAGTTAATATTTTAAAAGTGTGACATTTATTTTTCTTTATTTTCTCTTATTACAGCTCTTACATGTATATTTAATCATATATTTGATATACCAATTGAGGTCATTATTGTATGTGAACACATTATTGATTTTTGCTTGTCTGTACTTGGTTTCTCATGTATTCTAACAATATATTGTACACTTTAATACTTGGGAGTGATACTGACTGTCTTTAGAAGTTGTGCCCCTCCACTTCTAATTTTTGTCTGCGTGTCATATACTATATTTTTGGATTACAAGATGCACTTTTCAGCAAGAAAAAATGTTTGCAAAGTAAGGCTGGTTTCACATTTGCGTTTTTTAGCGCTGGAAAAAAACGCATACCTGCGCATGCGTTTTTTCCCCTATATTTAACATGGGTGCGCATACCTGCGCGCTGGTAAGCGCATGTATGCGATTTTCATGCGCTGCGTTTTTTTGGGGTGTGCGTTGGTATTTTCCAGACGCAGCATGTTGCATTTTTTGGCCCTGCAAAAAAGCGCATGCGCACATATGCGCACGTTTAGCGCTAAAAATGGCCATTATAGCCTATGGATGCGCATATGTGCGCACTGGCATGCTCATGTATGCGTTTTTTTGCATATGCGTTTTTTTTTTTTAACCATGGAATTTAGGGGTTTGGGTTAGAGTTAGGGTTAGTTAAGGGGGTTTAGGGTTAGGGTTAGGGTCAGGGTTAGGGTTGGGGTTTGGGTCAGGGTTAGGGTTAAGTATGGTTTGGTTAAGGGTTAGGGTCAGGGTTAGGGTCAGGATTAGGGTTAAGTATGGTTTTGTTAAGGGTTAGGGTCAGGGTTAGGGTTGGGGTCAGGGTTAGGGTCAGGGTTAAGTATGGTTTTGTTAAGGGTTAGGGTCAGGGTTAGGATTAGGGTTAAGTATGGTTTTGTTAAGGGTTAGGGTCAGGGTTAGGGTCAGGGTTAGGGTCAGGGTTAGGGTTAAGTATGGTTTTGTTAAGGATTAGGGTCAGGGTTAGGGTCAGGATTAGGGTTAAGTATGGTTTTGTTAAGGGTCAGGGTTAGGGTTAGGGTCAGGGTTAGGGTCAGGGTTAGTTAGGGTTTAGGGTTTGGGTTAAGTATGATTTGGTTAAGGGTTAGGGTCAGGGTTAGGGTTAGGGTCAGGGTTAGAGTCAGGGTTAGGGTTAGTAAAGTCATGGTTTGGGTAGTGTGAGGGGCCACCTAAAAATGTTGGAAAAAAACGCAAACGCGGTAAAAACGCACTAAAAACGCATACAAACGCATAAAAACGCTGCGTTTTTTTCATGCATGCTCATAAAAATGCTTGAAAAAAACGCAGCAGTTGTATGCTTATGTATGCGTTTTTTCAATGCGTTTTTTTGCGGGAAAAACGCGCTGCAAAAAAAAGCAAGTGTGAAACTAGCCTAAGTGTGTGTCTGAAGCAGGGCTGTGGAGTCGGAGTTAGTTTTGGTTGGAGTCGGAGTCGGTAGAAATGTACCGACTCCAGCTTTAAAAAAAATGTATTAATATTTCATAATTGAACTTTCATATGAATTTTATAAATGTTACTCAAATATATATGTTCTATCAAACTATGAACAACAGTGATAAGCAGTTCTGCTGGAGATAGAGACATTTCTTACTTCTTGTGTGTCACTGTTCTCCACTGCCCTTATCTAATCTTATACTTGGTTAACCTCATGCTGCCCCAACCCCCCTACTTACAGTGTATGAAACTGAAAGTGAAAATGTGTTGCAAATTCTTAGTGGTAAAGCTCCTCCTCTAGACTAGATCAATCCAGGATGTGTGTCTTCCAAGCATCTCAAAGCTGCCTGCTACTCAGAAGAGGAAGACTGTAAAAAGTATTATCCTTTCAACAAACTTTGCATCAGTTAACTGTGAGTACATGAGGAATAATAACAGTATTACTGACCACTATATCAGTTGTACGACCTGGCAATAATTTTGTACAATTGTTTTTAGGAAAAACAATTGTCATTTGGATTGTGAATGCAGAATTAAAAACCTGAGAATGTCAAAGAAGCATCACATTAAATCAGCTGTATTTGAACATTTCACCATCACTCAAGATAGAAAACATTAATGTCTGTCAGTGTATGACAAATGATCCAGACGAAAACAAATGCTGTGAAGCCAAGATGAGTGCATATTCAGGCAAAGATAAAAAAACTCTCAAGGGACGCTTTCTGTTTCTTAAAATGGATGCCTGCACACGTCACAGAGTGAACTATTTTGCCATCAATGTCCGATTTGTTTGTGACAAAAATGAAATAGTTACCAAGACATTGGCAGTAAAAGACACCAAAGCTCATCACACCAGTGAGTTTCTCCAGGTCTTGGTGGAAAAGGTTCTGCAAGACTATGAACTTAAAAAAGAGCAAGTTCTTTCTGTCGTAACTGACAATGCTTCAAATATGATAAGTACTATTAAGCTAATGAATGAGAGTAATGATGGTGACCAGCAGCTAGAAGAACATTCTGGGTCCACAGACACAGAAATGTTTGAAATAGAGGAACACAGTATTGTAACTGAGGAGCAAACTGAAGTTGCTTCAGATGAACAGCAACATGATAGTTTAGATGATCTTGTTGAAACTGTGTCAATATGTTCTTTCATTCATCACATGCGCTGTGTTGTGCATACGCTACAGCTGGCTATAAGAGACAGTCTGCAAGAAGGACATGCTGCTGCACTGATTGGCAAGGTGAGAAAATTGGCTACTGTTGCCAGAACCCCTAAAGTTGACTCAATTTTGAAGAGACGTGCTGGAAAAAGGGCAATTATTGATCAAGCCACACGATGGGGCAGTACTTACTTAATGATTCAGCGCTTGGTTGAACTGAAAACCTTTCTTGTAGACATGGCTAACCCTCAACTGACGCTAAATGAAAGTCAGTGGAATCAGGTGACTGAGCTGGAAAAATTGCTAGAGCACCCATTTACAGTGACTAAAAAAATTACAAGCAGAGGACTTAACTCCAGGTATTTTCTTAAAGGAGTGGAAGAACCTGATGTTTTGCCTGTCCCAAAGATGAGGGTTAATTGCAAGTGGCATTGCTACATCAATGAAACGGAGAGAGGAGCTACTATTACAAAATAACATTCTTTTGGCAGCTGTTTATGTAGACCCAATGCATAGGATTCTTCCAGATGATCAACAGCTAAGTAAAGGAAAAGAAGCTCTGTTTGAAATAGCAGTAAGGATGAAAGGGTTGCAGAACAGTCAGGAGGAACAAGAAGAATTTGGTCGTCCTGCCACATTTTCACCCTCATCATCAACTGATTTAGAATTTAATTTCGAAAAATATTTGGATCAAAAGGACCGTGCAAAGCGTTCCCGCATAGAAGAGTCATCCCCATCAAGGAACACAGCCAGTACATTTCAGCAGAATTTTTCATGTGCACTAAAAGAAATTGAGAAATTTGACCGTTCATCAAAAATAACAGTGCAACAAGCGATTCCTCTGTATCCTGACATTGTCAGAGATGTTGCCCGAGTGGTTACTGCTTTGCCACCAACACAAGTTAGTGTAGAGAGGTTGTTCTCTGCTCTCAAAATAATTAGATCAGATTTCAGGGCATCCATGAAGGAGGATCTGACAGAGGCAATACTTTTTCTGAGGACAAATTTATAGATTTCTTCTTATTAACTGCATAAAAGTGTTTATTGCATATTTACTTACAGTTTATAAAAGTTTATAAAAGTTATTTGCTATATTCTAATTGTATTCTAATAAATGTAGTTTTTGCTCTAAGTGGTCTGATTACTTATATGATGGTGAGAAACTGAATAAGCACGATGTTTAATGTTTTACAACAGTAAATTTGTTGTTATGAATTGGCCATTTATGAAGGAGTCGGAGCATGATAAAATCCAGGAGTCGGAGTCGCAACTGTGGCTTACTGACTCCACAGCCCTGGTCTGAAGCCCCCCTCACACACAGCGAGATCACTAGCGAGATCGCTAGCGAGATCGCTGCTGAGTCACAAGTTTTGTGACGCAACAGCGATCTCACCAGCGATATCGCTGTGTGAGACACTTATCAGCGACCGGCCCCCCTGCCAGGTATCGCTCATCGTGCTCGAATGACCTGGACATTTTTTTGATTGTTGGTCTCCTGCTGGCCAGCACGCATCGCTGCGTGTAGCAGTCGGGAGACCAGCGATCAGCGAGCTGGTAACCAAGGTAAACATCGGGTTTCTAAGCGACGCGTGGCGCTTAGAAACCCGATGTGTATGTTAGATACCAGCGCGCTGGTGCAGGGAGCTGTTAACCAAGGTAAACAGCGGGTTTCTAAGCGCCATGCGGGGATTAGAAATGTGATGTTTACCTTGGTTACCAGCTCCCTGCACCAGCGCGCTGGTATATTAACGTACACTGCGGGTAACTAAGCGATGTGCGTCGCTTATTACCCGCGTGTCGCTGTCCTAATCGCTGCTGAGATCTGCCTGTTTGGCAGCTCACCAGCGATCATGTAGCGATGCACCAGCGATCCTGACAAGTTCATATAGTTGTCGGGATCGCTGGTGAGTCGCTATGTGTGACAGGGCCCTTACAGTCTGGATGCATTTTCTCATGACTGAGGAGAACACTGGCTCAGCATCCTTCCTGATCACTGAGATAGCAATTCAGCAGTACAGCTCTCGCTCCTCTAACCCAATACTGATCTGTCTAATCAGTGCAGCAGAAGAAGCTACCACAACCTGCAAATCACTAAAGCTGCACAGATGCTGCAGGACTGACTAGCTGATCAGTCACATCTCTGGAAGAAACTTCAAAATGTGGTAGTGTACACACAATGTGTAGGTTGCTTAGAGGTGAGCAGCGGCGGCAGGGCAGCAGAGCCGGGAGTGCGGCAGCCAAGCCGGGAGTGCGGCAGCCGAGCCGCATGCGTAGCTATAGCAGAGCTGATTGTGTGTGTCCTGGGCATGCAGCAGTGTTGTGTATGTGCGTGATCTATTGAAAGCATACATAATTGTGCATGCTGTAAAGCTATATGTATAGATTTCATACACTGCCGAGAAACACAAACATGTTGAATTAAAATTAGAGATTTTGACCTCATTTTTATACCACCAGGAAAGTTTGAATTCGTAGGGAAATATGTTTTTTTATTTTCTGTTGTCTAAACCTGGAATATTTCTTATTGGAGAGATGTTCTATGGTATGATATATTTTTGTGATTAATCTATGCTTTATCTGATCCTTACTTAACATGTCGAGAGATGTATTATATGCTATAGGGCATATTTAACAAAACGGTACAATTCTTAAACACTGTAAATTTAGACTAGACAGCCTTAACACGCGCCAGTTTTTCAAAGCACCTCATGCCATTTGAGAAATCTGTCTATCTATAAGACTGTCTAAGCCAAAAATTTGCGCTAATATTGTGGTGAATATTTTTGGGGGCGCAAAGTGTAATACATTATGCATTGTCCATTTTCATAACCCACAGACCACAAGTGATTAGACTTCTTATGAGATGAGCATTGATAAGGGTGGGTTGAAGTGTAAAGTGCACTCCTAATCATATGATTTTAAGCTTAGCCTAAAAAGACAGACCTAAAAAGCTGGAATGCTAGAAAAATGATTTACGCTGACCTGTCTGAAATCGTCCTCTATGTCCTGCAGCCACTGTGAACTTGTATCCCCATTCTGTGCAGCTCATGTCGGATGTAAATCGGTAAAACAAGGTGTCGCCTACAAATCAGAAATGTAAGGAAAATGTCAGGATATTCACCTCCAAAAGACAAAGGACTACAGTTCTATAAATTATATTCTGCAAATAAAACGTTTTTATAAGATATACTCAGTAGTAGAAAGATTGTGTCACAAGTGTCCTTTCCCCTTTACATCTGAGGACTATAAACTGTGCCAGAACACACACCCCCTGGACGTTTTTCTTACAAGCAAGAGATGATATGTAGCAAAGCCTGCAAACTGGCCACAGAAGGTAAATTACTTATTGTCAGCATTCTGCAGCCCAGATATGCACTGAGATTATGTGAAAAGCCCGGACAACCCCTTTAAAATCAGCTATTGTTGACCACATAGGAAAAAAAACAATGTTTACATTGCAAAGAAGTAACACTGCTTCATGTGGCCGATGTATAAAATGTATACTCACCAGGAAGTTCGAAGTCGGCCCACTTTTTGGGTGGTCCACTGAATCTGTGGAGATCTTGTTTGAAGTCAAAGCAGCTTGAAATGAGCAATTCATCACAACCTTCTTCTGTATTACACAATGGGTCAAATTTGATTGATAGATAAATTGCACCAGGGATATGAACTTTGTCCTTAAGACAAAAAAAAAATAATTGCTTGCATTAGGAGAAAAAACAGTCGACAGGGGTACACATCTTAATGCAGTAGTCAAGATGAAAAGTCTCTCCTATATAGAGGTCAGAAGATCACAAGGTGGAAGCTGTATATTAGACACACACTTTCTATATAATACTCTTGATGAAGAGAAAAACAGATATTGTATCATCATACCTCAAAAATTGTATTATTGTTGTAGGGGTGTTTGGATTCTTGGACTTGCACTGCAGTTCCAGGCTCCTCCATGAACTGACACGCCGTTAGCGCTACCGTGCCAAGCATACTTTCACTGCAGCCACCTAGCACCTTCTGCAAGATCTACAGAAAAATAATTAAAAAAAAAAAAAGTGAAAAAAAAATATTCCATCCTTAGCAACCTGTAATTTCACCATTATATGGAAGTGCTATAAAAGTGCCAATACATAAAATTTAAGGGGTTTTCTGATTTGATCTAAATTCTGCAACATTGAGAGTCTCCTATTTCTCCATCTTGATGTGCTGTCAGTGAATGGTAGCATTCTTGTTTTCAGCCAAAAGACTTAATACGACTCACAATTGAGGATTCACTATAATTGAACTCTGTCTAGATAATCCTTTAAATACATGAGTAGCACAAACCTATCTTGTCCTCAGTGTTTCACAATGTATCAGCCTATTGTCCATACAGTTCAGCCCACATTGGAGCGCTCAGTATTAGAAAAGTGGCGGAAAGAAAACACACAATGTATTTGAAAGCTGAACATTTTACAGTATGTGGAATAATGCACCCCTACTAGAAATTATAAGACTGAAGCTGCAGCCACTTATGGAGGTTAGACTCAGTTCATATTTACCCAACACTCTAAAGGTACTGTCACACTTAGCGATGCACCAGCGATCCTGACCAGCGATATGAAGCGGTCAGGATCGCTGGTGAATCGCTAAGTGGTCGCTAGTGAGCTGCCACACAGGCAGATCTCACCAGCGACATCGTAGCGGTCGGGGATCGCTACTTACCTGTCACACTAGGCGATCCTGCGTCCTCCCGCCCGGCTCCACGCTAGTCTCTCCACAGGAAGCGCCGCAGGAAGCTGACGACGAGAAACAGTCCAGGACGTTCTCGCGCGATCTGCAATAACCAGCGGGGGAGCGGGTCGTAGGTAAGTATCACACACAGCGATATCGCTAGCAATATCACTATAACGTCACAAGTTATAGCGATATTGCTAGCGATATCGCTAAGTGTGACAGTACCTTAAGGCTACTTTCACATGTCAGGTTTTAAAATCCGGCGGGCTGCGGCGAAAATTTGTCAAACCGGATCATCATTTTTGGACGGATGCAGTGCAGAAGAGATTTAAAGTGACATCGCATTAGAAACCAGGAATAGCGATAGAGAGACTTTTATTCCTCGCGTGCCACTTCCAGGGTTAAAATTCACATTATCCGGGCATGCGCTGTTCAAAAAAGCGGTCCGGCACTGTAAAAAAACGTTGCAAGGAAGGTTTTTTTGCAGCCGCCGGACAGACAATTTTGGCTGTTTCCGGCAAAAGCCGGACGCGACGCATGACCATCCGGCGCAATGCGGCGACAATGAAAGTATATGGGTAAAAAAAACGGATCCAGGGGGGAACCGGCACTGGATCCGGTTTTTACATATTTCACCGCATCGCGCCTGATGCTAAAAACCTGAAATGTGAAAGTAGCCTAAGCTGAGCACAGTATTGAGGCTTTTTGTCTAAATACTCAAAAAACAGGATTCCCGGACAGGGCAGAAGGAGTCACTTACTCCTTATATATATATATACAGTGGGGCAAAAAAGTATTTAGTCAGTCAGCAATAGTGCAAGTTCCACCACTTAAAAAGATGAGAGGCGTCTGTAATTTACATCATAGGTAGACCTCAACTATGGGAGACAAACTGAGAAAAAAAAATCCAGAAAATCACATTGTCTGTTTTTTTTTCATTTTATTTGCATATCATGGTGGAAAATAAGTATTTGGTCAGAAACAAAATTTCATCTCAATACTTTGTGATATATCCTTTGTTGGCAATGACAGAGGTCAAACGTTTTCTGTAAGTCTTCACAAGGTTGCCACACACTGTTGTTGGTATGTTGGCCCATTCCTCCATGCAGATCTCCTCTAGAGCAGTGATGTTTTTGGCTTTTCGCTTGGCAACACGGACTTTCAACTCCCTCCAAAGGTTTTCTATAGGGTTGAGATCTGGAGACTGGCTAGGCCACTCCAGGACCTTGAAATGCTTCTTACGAAGCCACTCCTTCGTTGCCCTGGCGGTGTGCTTTGGATCATTGTCATGTTGAAAGACCCAGCCACGTTTCATCTTCAATGCCCTTGCTGATGGAAGGAGGTTTTCACTCAAAATCTCACGATACATGGCCCCATTCATTCTTTCATGTACCCGGATCAGTCGTCCTGGCCCCTTTGCAGAGAAACAGCCCCAAAGCATGATGTTTCCACCACCATGCTTTACAGTAGGTATGGTGTTTGATGGATGCAACTCAGTATTCTTTTTCCTCCAAACACGACAAGTTGTGTTTCTACCAAACAGTTCCAGTTTGGTTTCATCAGACCATAGGACATTCTCCCAAAACTCCTCTGGATCATCCAAATGCTCTCTAGCAAACTTCAGACGGGCCCGGACATGTACAGGCTTAAGCAGTGGGACACGTCTGGCACTGCAGGATCTGAGTCCATGGTGGCGTAGTGTGTTACTTATGGTAGGCCTTGTTACATTGGTCCCAGCTCTCTGCAGTTCATTCACTAGGTCCCCCTGCGTGGTTTTGGGATTTTTGCTCACCGTTCTTGTGATCATTCTGACCCCACGGGGTGGGATTTTGCGTGGAGCACCAGATCGAGGGAGATTATCAGTGGTCTTGTATGTCTTCCATTTTCTAATTATTGCTCCCACAGTTGATTTCTTCACTCCAAGCTGGTTGGCTATTGCAGATTCAGTCTTCCCAGCCTGGTGCAGGACTACAATTTTGTTTCTGGTGTCCTTTGACAGCTCTTTGGTCTTCACCATAGTGGAGTTTGGAGTCAGACTGTTTGAGGGTGTGCACAGGTGTCTTTTTATACTGATAACAAGTTTAAACAGGTGCCATTACTACAGGTAATGAGTGGAGGAAAGAGGAGACTCTTAAAGAAGAAGTTACAGGTCTGTGAGAGCCAGAAATCTTGATTGCTTGTTTCTGACCAAATACTTATTTTCCACCATAATATGCAAATAAAATGAAAAAAAAAACAGACAATGTGATTTTCTGGATTTTTTTTTCTCCGTTTGTCTCCCATAGTTGAGGTTTACCTATGATGTAAATTACAGACGCCTCTCATCTTTTTAAGTGGTGGAACTTGCACTATTGCTGACTGACTAAATACTTTTTTGCCCCACTGTATGTTCAGGCTTTGAGTGTGTCCATAGATATTCTACCCTCACAATGTTCTAAATGCCCTCCTGCTCCTGTGACGGTCTTTCTGCTATGCCGCCCATTGATTTTGGGACTAGTCTACATATATTGCATTTCTCTTTGTATTTTTGAAAGCAGGTTACTTTTTACACTAAAACGTACAACTTTAGTTCTAATATGCTGTCAACAATATACAGCCTTTAAGATTAACCCTTCAAATGCCAGAGAGCTATGTGCACATGCAGGATACTAAGTGAGCTAGAACTCATTAGGTTGGTGGCCGTGAGTTGTGTATTTAGTGTGTGTGGACTGTGTGGCGGAGTGAGTTATGATCAACTTGCAATCTAGGTCTCAAGGCCTCATGTGACGTCATGTGATTGAGGGGGTCATGTAAACAATAAAAAAATAAAATCAGGATACCAGGATTGGAGTTCCAGTAAAGGAAGTTTGCTGGACCCCGACCTGGATGACACACCGTACCGACGTACTGTGGACCAGGGTCCTGCAAATTTTCTTGCTCAACTCTAATTTAACCCAACGTAATGTGCTGTGAAAATATGGACGTAACAAGTATGTAATTCCTCATAGTAGTCATCTGAATTGCTAACAAATAGCTTTCTAGCTGCATGACAGATTGATATTAAGCAGCAATAAAAGAGGGTCTGCAGCAGCTGAGGTGTTTTATATTCTGAAGAACTCCTCTCAAAAAGAAGAGTGGGCACGACACATTACTCAGAGGTAGAGACAGGACAAGGAACTTTCTGCTAAAATGATCTGTGGCAGACCTCTTCTGTAGGAACAGATGAGCAATGCCTATGTAGTATCACTCTGCTTTATACCACCATACACTAGGATGTGATGGTAACTGTCTACATGTAGGTCTAAGGCTTGGTTCATATTGCATTTAGGGCAATCCGTTTAACGGATCTGTTAACCAGATGTGCTAATAATGAGTCCAAATTGTCTTTTTGTGGTGTATTTTTGCCATCGCGTTAAAACATGTGGCTGCGTTAGGTCATTTATGGTGTCCGTTCCTGAAGTATCCGTTTGTATGCGTTCAGACACTGTCAATAAAGTTAGGTGATGATATCATGGGTCACATAACCACATAGCAAGCCCTCATGAACGCAATTCCAAGGCAGGGCTAAAATTTGTGCAAATTAGTTGAATTGTGTCTGCCTGCGTTTGCAATAGAGTTCTATGGCAGAATGAATGCGTCTGTTCACAATGTGTTCGCTGTACCGGATTCGAAAACGTGGTAGTCCGCGTTGGAAGGTGCGTCACAAACTAACGGACCATTGCAAACGCATTCCGATTTTGACATACGTTAGGATCCGTTACACTAATGGAAGTCTATGGGTGCGTTAACATGTCTGTTACATTGCGTTAGTGCTGCTTACAAACGGATCCATTAAAAGGATTGCCCTAACGCAATGTGAACCTGGCCTAAGAAAAATGTTCACTGACATGAACGGGTATTGACTAATGCTACATGATTGACAAGAAAGAAGAGACATCTGTATCTGAGATAAGAAACGAGTGGAGCACAGTCAGAATAAACAAAGATTTTGGTGTAATCTTAGGATGAACATTTTTCAATGTGGAAAGTGCCAAGAGGAGGAGTGTTTAGAAAGGAACTGGAACTCTCATGCCACCTATTGGGAGTAACAATCTTAGAAGGCCTTATTGAACATTGCATAGCCTAGAAGTCTCCTTACACCATTTTGCCACTCTCCATAAGGAAACATTCCCTCTTAGACACAATGCCAGAGGCCTCTGCCTCAGGCAAATTGGATCTGCTTTGCGCTGGTGAGGAGCAAATACTCTGAAACACGCATGTGCAATTCATATGGCAAACCCCTGTAAAGGGTTGATATTGACTTTTAGGATTGCCCATAGGTGGGACACTAGAGTTCGAGTCCTAGAGGCTATCTTGCACAATGTTATTTTGTTATGGACATAACATACATAAAACTGTGGGCCCCTATTCCTGGCAAGGCTTAAAAAAATAAAAAGGAAGACGGCGATAACAATAGCTATTAGATGTGGTTAGCGATCATTCGGTCGGCACAGTTTAGCTGGCCTTTTCTTCATTTTTTTTAATGTTATTTAAATAAGACTGTCTTTCTTTTACAAATCAGTTACATAACTTGTTAGAAAAGTCAGGCGTTATGCAGGTGGTGAAAAAACTCCTATGGAAAAATGTGAGAGAACCATTTAAGTTCTACACACTGCTCTGCTGTAAAGCTTTTAACACCTACCCGCTGCTTGAACCGTATTGTTAACACCTAAACATGCGTTTCAATGGTAACATAGAACACAATTCTATGAAGGATAAAAAGGGTGTCTGAGTAGAAGTTAATAAAATAATTCTACGAAAAGGTCTGAAAGAAAGCTAGGACATAATATTGTGTTAGAAATTAGCACAAAAAGACTGTTCAAACAAAGGCTTGTGGTGCACCCTTGTCATGGTTGTCAGTTTCAATACAACTTCCTGTCTATTATCCATCCATCTCTACCCTACTCTTCCCTGATTGAGCTCTGGATTTACAGCAGTCAAAGAGAACAAACAGACGAAAAGCGGGAAAGCTACATTGTACTGCTCGGACACCCCAAACAGCCACCGAGTCACTGTATTTGGGTGCTTAGTTTGATTAGTTATGTTGTGCTTATTGAGTCTCTTCTAGTCCATAGATTATGAATGATTGATTAGGTATTTTGTGCTTATTGAGTCTCTTACAGTCCATAGATTATGAATTAAATCAGTTTCGCTGGTAATGTACAGAAAACACATAAGCTAAAATGCACATGAACAGAATTTGTCTTTGCAACAACTGATGACCGAGGCAGCACATCAGACGTAGCCATATTACTGGGACAAGAAAGAATGCCAGAAATTAACTATGTTGTTTAATTCTTAGACAGTGAAAACTTAAGGCCCTCAATACACAGACTAAAGTGAGTTGAACCCACGGATATCGAAAGATTTGGCCAACACTAAAATATGTATGGGGTACCAGACAACTCATTGTTGGGGAAGATGTCGATTAGGCATTTCCGATTTTGGACTGCCAATTGTTGCGTTTTCCCAGAGATAAGCAGATACCAGACATGCCTGGCGATTGCTCCCTCACTGAACAACCTTTATATGGGAGAATCTGCCGAGATGGCTGCCAGCCGAACGATTGGCCAAACCATAGTCCGGTAGGATGGAGACTAGACAGTCTTTAAATGCACCTGATTTCTCAGTTGTTTCATATCGTTTGATAAATCTGTAACACCACGTTTACGCCACTTATATATAAGTGGCTGTACTTTGTGGCAGAAATTACAAAAATAAATTATTTTTTGCACACGCCATCATATGGGTAACCACGCACAGTGTCAAAAACTAAAAAAAAAAAAAAAAAGACCTTTTTCGTAAACCCCCAGAGCAACAAAAAATGTTTACAACGAATGAATATGGGTGGAAACTATGAAAGAATCATTTGGGGAAAAATGAAGAATTCTGGCACATTTAGCTTGATAATTCTCCCCAATAAAGTCCAAATAATGTTAATAGGCTTATAGCTCTGTTTATGTCGACAGGCTGTCTTTTGTATAGAACAGACGTCATAGAGCAGAAAAGAATCAGTAACAACGGATATTGGCTTGTATCGAGAAGGGTCTGTCTTTATGCCAAAAAAATACTGGTCAAATACGAGAGAATCTGGGATGTAGACTTCTGTACAAATGTGAACACATCATAGACAATATCTACCTAGATAGGAAACCCTTTATAAACATAGGGAAATCCCATTTATCTTAAATAAAATTAGAAGAATTAAACATTGACAGTTTGCAAAAATTGACCGACACTGGGTGTTAAGGCCCCGTCACACACAGCGATCTCGCTAGCGAGATCGCTGTGTGATGGGGATCAGCGACCGCCCCCCCTGCCAGTTATCGCTGATCGTGCTTGATCGGCCTGGGCCTTTTTTGATCGTTGGTCTCCCGCTGCCCAGCACGCATCGCTGCGTGTGGCAGCGAGAGACCAGCGATCAGCGATGCTGGTTTCTAATGTAAACATCGGGTATCCAGGAGTCGCACGGCTCCTGGATACCTGATGTTTACATTAGAAACCAGCGTCGCTGGTCCTGATCGCTGGGGCTGTCTTGTGACAGCTCACCAGCGATCAGCCTAACGATGTCCCAGCGATCCCATCATGTCGGATCGTTGGTGGGATCACTGGGACATCGCTATGTGTAACGGGGCCTTTACCATTCCTGCTTGCTAGAGACAGGTCATTACACCATGGGACACTCTCTGTAAGGTCAGAAAGTGTATTGATACATTATCTACTGTCAAAGGCATAGATAATGTTCAATTATCAATTTAACCATACATTTCCAGCTGGAGTAACAGGAACAGTACAATTCAGTCCTAAGAGAAATAAGTCAGAAATGCTGCAAGGTCCTCATGAGATATAGGATAAAGTAACGTAAAAAAATACCCTGAAAAGAACCTTATTGATTAACTTGGCTTACATACAGAGAGAAATCATTGCAATTGTAATATGCCAAACAAGCGGCTCAAGCTCTGAGAAATTGCATTACCTTCTCCCACAGTTGCTTCTCTTCAAGGTGCATTAACATGTTTAGGATGTAGGTGATATGTGCCGCTCCACTTAGCTCCAGGATGTCTTCATTGAGTGGCACTCCATCAGGCCATTCTGCCAGCAAGGATGCCAGGACGTGGCGAGCATATATTACAACAGTGGCTTCGTTCACCTGGTACAAGTAATCCCGCACTGCTATTTTGCTGCGCGAGTCAAGCTCCTTGCGGAGAAGAGCAGAGCTCTTGGTGCGCCGTTGCTTGGCGTAATTGAGCTGAAGTTCACTTTCACTGGTTACAATAAGTTTTTGAGTGACTGGGTTGGACTCCTCTTTGGCTTTTTCACACTGCGTAGGTGTTGGCTGCAAGATAGAGAGTTTCAAGCTTGACAAGAGCGGTTTTGTTTTTCAGTTCAGAAGTGTGTAGGTGCTTTAAAATTGAAGGAGTAGGAAGCAAAGCTTTTTATACATTGTTTATCCATGGAAGAAATTTAATTGCTTAGTTATTTCATTTACAGAAAAAAAAAAGCATGAGCCTTTCTTGAGCTAGAGAATGCCCATTTTTATTACATGTACTGTGGGTAATGGGGAACGGAGTGTGCACACATGTCGGTTTAAGCTCCTTTTCACTGCGAGATGTCTGTGGACAATACATGCCGAGTATGGCTTTATTAGGTGGGCTAGTAAGCTATTGTTAACCCCTTATATCCTTTGACTAACAGAAGAAGCGATTATAGGGTGCAGATTTGCAGCCTCCACGGTTAACATGTTCTGATTTCTGCCCCGTTAACCACAGGCTGGGCTTCATAGGAGACCATCATTGAAGCTATATACTGCCATGCTGTGCTATTGTAGCATATCAAACAAGTTATCAAGCGAGCTGCGGAGGGATGTGCACGGCCGCCGTGAAGCTCCGTCCACGGCCGCACCTCCTCCGGTCAGCTCCGCCTATGGGTGCATGACGCTGCATGCGACGTGCGTACCCTATCTTTAGCATTGGGTACGCAGGCCGTGCGCAGGTATGCGTTTGCCGGCGCATGCGTCCTTTTGATGGTGCGCCGATCGCACCAAAATGCAACATGGTGCGTTTCGCGCAGGTCGGCGCACCGTCAAAAGGACACATGCGCTGGCAAACGCATACCTGCGCACGGCCTGCGTACCCAATGCTAAAGATAGGGTACGCAGATCGCATGCAGCGTCATGCGGCCATAGGCGGAGCTGACAGGAGGAGGTGCGGCCATGGGCGGAGCTTCACAGCTGCCGTGCGCATTTTTCCGCAGCTCCAGGAAACGCTAGTGTGAAACTAGCTTAATTCAGTGTTTCCTCTTTGAAAATTGAAGGCATTAAAAAAAACATTTAGAATCGCCACATCCACTGATGTCCGATCTAACAAAATATAAAGTAGTTTTTTTTGTTTTGTTTTTTTAAGTAGAAATAAAATAAATGCTGTGTATAAATTATATACATAAAAATTGAAAAAACAGGATTTTTAAGTTGCTTACCGTAAAATCTGTTTCTCGGAGCCTTCATTGGGGGACACAGAGACCATGGGTGTATGCTGCTGCCACTAGGAGGCTGACACTATGCACAAAAAAGGTTAGCTCCTCCTCCGCAGTGTACACCCCACCGACCGGCAGGGAATTCCTCAGTTAGTGAGAAAGCAGTAGGAGAAGTAACAGAATAGATTGAAAAACAGAACAGACAACTCAACTGTAAATAACCAACAAACATAAGGACAGGAGTTGTAGAACTTGGGAGGGTGCTGTGTCCCCCAATGAAGGCTCCGAGAAACAGATTTTACGGTAAGCAACTTAAAAATCCTGTTTTCTCGTTCGCCTTATTGGGGGACACAGAGACCATGGGACGTCCCAAAGCAGTCCCTGGGGTGGGAAACAAACTTCCATCAGGCCAGCGGACTCACCACCGCCGCCTGCAGAATCCTTCTACCTAGGCTGGCGTCCGCCGAAGCGTAGGTGTGGACTCTGCAGCATTTCACAAACGTGTGAACCGATGAGCAGGATGCAGCTTTGCAAAGCTGCAGCACAGAAGCTCTGTGGCGTACCGCCCAGGAGGCACCCACTGCCCGAGTAGAGTGGGCCCTGATCCCGGAGGGGCTCCGCGACGCTTAACTCGGTAGGCTTCCAAAATTGCCGATTTGATCCAGCGAGCAACAGTGGCCTTTGACGCCGGGAGACCTTTCCGCGCCCCGTCTGGAATAATGAAAAGCGACTGTCTTTCGGAAGGGAGTCGTCCTAGACAGATAGACCCTTATCGCCCTAACCAGATCCAGCTTGTTGAAGGACCGCTCTCGGGAATGATCGGGACTCGGACAGAAGGACGGCAGAACGATCTCCTCCTTGAGGTGAAACGAAGACACCACCTTCGGATGGAAAGAGGGCGGAGGCTGTAGAACCACCTTATCATGGTGAAGTACCAGGAAGGGAGATTGGCAAGAAAGAGCTGCCAATTCCGACACGCGCCGGACGGAAGTGATGGCCACCAGAAAGGCTACCTTCCAAGAAAGGAGAGAAAGGGAAATATCTCTGATAGGTTCAAAGGGAGGACCTTGCAGAACCCCTAGAACCAGATTAAGGTCCCATGGATCCACGGGCGCCCGGTACGGCGGAACCGTGTGAGCCACGCCCTGAAGAAAGGTCTTGACCTGAGGACAGGAAGCCAATGTCTTGAAACAAAATGGACAGTGCCGAAACCTGACCTTTCAAGGAACTGAGGGCAAGCCCCGCATCCAGTCCTGCCTGAAGAAACGCTAGGATTGAAGGGAGCGAAAAAGACATGGGCGCGAAGCCATAGGACTCACACCAAGTGAAATAGGCCTTCCAAGTACGGTAGTAGATCTTGGAAGAAGATGGCTTTCTGGCTCGGATCATGGCCTGAATTACTTGGTTGGAAAATCCTGCTTGTTTCAAAACCTCGGTCTCAACAGCAACGCCGTTAAAATGAGCGGCCGAGAATTGGGGTGGCAAATCGGACCTTGAGACAGCAGATCTGTTCTGTCTGGAAGCTTCCAGGGGGCGTACGCGAGAAGGTTGACAAAGTCCGCGAACCAAGACCTTCTGGGCCAATTCGGGGCAAGGAGAATGACTGGTATTCCTTCTGCCTTGATCTTCTTCAACAGCTTGGGCAGAAGAGGCAGGGGAGGGAACAGGTAGGGGAGTTCGAACTGCGACCAAGGAACGGCCAGAGTGTCGGCGCCCACTGCCAGAGTGTCTCGAGACCTGGAAACAAACTGTGGGACTTTCCTGTTGAGGCGAGACGCCAGGAGGTCTACGTCCGGGGTGCCCCACCGACGGAAGAGCAGAAGAAACACCTCCGGATGTAGGGACCACTCCCCCGCCGCGAGGCCCTCCCGGCTGAGAAAATCGGCGGCCCAGTTGTCTACGCCGGGAATGTGTACCGCGGAGATTGTCGGAACGGAGATCTCCGCCCAAAGAAGAATCTTGGACACCTCCGCCAGAGCTGAGACACTCTGTGTCCCCCCTTGGCGGTTGACATACGCCACCGCTGTGGCATTGTCTGTCTGAATCCGGACAGGCAGTCCCTTGAGGAGTTTCTCCCAGTGAACGAGAGCCAGATGGATCGCTCGAATCTCTAGGACGTTGATCGGCAGAGCTGAATCCCGATCCGACCATCGGCCCTGAACCGTGTGGTTGCGGAACACTGCCCCCCAGCCGAGGAGACTGGCATCTGCTGTTACTATCTGCCAGTGAATGGGAAGAAAGGAACGACCCGATAGAATGAGAGGCGACGTCAACCACCAGTTGAGGGACCGCTTGATCCGGTATGAAAGATGAAGAGGGCAATCCAGGGACAGAGGCGATCTGTTCCACCTCGACAGAATGGCCTGCAGGAGAGGTCTGGCGTGAAATTGGACAAAGGGAACTGCCTCTATCGCCGCCACCATCTTTCCCAGGACCCTCATGGCTTTACGGACGGACGGGAGTCGTGTGATCTGCAGCGATCGTACTTCCTGCTGCAGGGAGAGAATCTTCTCTTGTGGGAGAAAGACCCTTGACCGACGAGTGTCGAACCGTAGGCCGCCTAGAAAGACCAGACTTTTTCCTGTTGATGATCCACCCGAAATTGGAAAGAGTGTCCAGGACGATTGACAAACTTTGGTGAGCCTGTTGAAATGAGGGAGCTTTGATCAGAATATCGTCGAGGTACGGGAAAAGAACGAGACCTCTGACCTTCAATGAAGCCAACAACGCAGCCATGATCTTAGTGAAGACTCTGGGAGCGGTGGCAAGACCGAAGGGCAGTGCGACGAATTGGTAGTGGTGCTGCCGAATCGCGAGACGCAGTAACTTCTGATGTCCGGAGAAAATTGGAACATGTAAATAGGCATCTTGGATGTCTATTGAGCACATGAATTCCTGCTCCTCCATGGAAGCGATGACCGAGCGAAGCGACTCCATGCGGAAGTGGCGAAGGTGGACCCTCTTGTTGAGCGGCTTGAGAACCAAGATGGGTCGAGCTGCGCCGTTTTTTTTTTTTTTTTTTTTTTTTTTTTTGTTCGGCACTACAAACAGGTTCGAATAGAACCTTGTGAAGCGCTCCGATTCGGGAAAGGGCACAATCACCCCGGAACTGAGGAGAGAGGCGATAGCCGTAGAGAACCCCGAGATCAAGGCTGGATCTTTTGGAGGCTGGGATTCGAAGAAACGATCCCGTGGAAGAGAGACGAACTCTATCTTGTATCCTGAGGATACGACCTCCCTGACCCAAGCTTCCTCTACGGAGGCCAGCCAAACGTCCCTGAAGGAAGCCGATCTCCCAATTGGAAGGACCCCTCGAGTGCCCGACGATAGTCATGCTGAAGTAGACCGTCCAGATCTAGATCTGGACGGTCTGCCCTGGGAAGAGTGGGATCACCAGGAAGGAGTGGGTCTGAAGGAAACTTTCTATCCTGGCGAGCCTGCGGTCTCTGTTGGCTGGAGTTGTCTGCCGTATTGAAACGGCGGAAAGCCCGAAAGGGTCGAAACTGACGCCTTAGTGGAGGACTGCGAGGCTTGGACTGAGGGAGGAGTGAACTCGTGCCTCCAGAGGCGTCCTTAATAATCTGGTCCGATTGGGACCCAAAGAGGCGCACCCCCTGAAAAGGCAGGTTAGTGAGGGACTTTTTAGAAGACAAGTCCGCTTGCCAGGCCTTTAGCCAAATTGTACGTCGAATTGCAACTACGTTGCTTGACGCCTGAACTGCGCAGGATGCGGCATCCAAGGAAGCGGAAAGAAGATAGACCCCCGCATGGAAGATCTGATTGGAGAGATCGGCCAAACGCTCCGGTTGCGCTTTATCCAAGATGCCCTGACGAAGGTAGTCTGCCCACGTGGCTATGGCCTTTGATGCCCAGGAAGAAGCCAAGCTTGGACATACCGCCGCTGAAGCCGCTTCGAAGGCAGACTTCGCCAGGGATTCTATAATCCTGTCATTAGAATCCTTTAGGGACGCCACACCTGAAAGCGGGAGAACCGTATTATTGGAAAGCCTGGACACGGGCGGATCCACCGAGGGAGAAGCAGACCAGTTGTCCGTGAGCTCCTTAGCGAATGGATAGAGTACGCCGAGACGCTTTCCTCTTTGAAAGCGTCTGGTCGGATCCTCTCATTCCCTGGTAAAAATCTTTCCAAACTCGGAATGGAAAGGAAATACCCTGGAGGGAGTTTCTGCCCGTCTGAACGAAACCTCCTGATCTGAGGATTTCGCAGGGGAGTCAGCAATATCGAAGGTATGATGGATCGCTGCAATGAGGTTCTGCACTGTGAACTTAATGTTTGCATCCTGGTCTGAATCCAGCTATAAAATCCCCTCAGATGACCTGTCCGAAAGCGCTTCACCTGACTCGGGAGAGGAGGCCCGAGTGGGAGGCTGCTGAGAAGGGCTATGCGGTGAGATGGGGCGAGGAGAGGATTCCGGCTGGGTCTTTTGCGACTAACGCTGGCTGACTCAGATGGAATAACTTGGGACCTGCTTGGCCCTGCCGAAGAGTCCAGGGGCAACGTATCCAGAACGGTCACCAGGGACTGAGACACCTTGGTGAGGTCTGCCACTGATTGAGATAGAGAGGAGGCCCAGCCAGGCGTGGGGGGGTTCACCCTCACCTGGGGCAGTAGATGGCCCCTGGACGGCGTCAGGCTGAAGTTAGACATAGTGAAAAGCTGAGGTAGTGCCGGAAGGTTGGGGGACAGAGGGCGGAGAAGGGTCAGTCTGCAGTGCAGAGCTACTCATGGTCCGGTGTCCCCAGAAGCGATGCTCTGCGACCTGTCAGTGGATGCGGGTCAGAGAGAAATCCGGCCGACAGACCACCTGAGCGAAAAACCAGCTGGCAGATGGTGATATCCGGTGACGAGCTGGTGTCCGGCTGACAGGCTGGGAAAATGGCGCCTGCCTGAGAAAGAGCGCGCGTCCAGGAGAGGAGGGAGGCCGGAGCACACCACAGGGTTAAAACTATCTGCCCTCTGGCCAATAGCAGGCTGGGCAGGTGAAGGACAGGCGGTGGGAGGGCCTGGGAAGAGCGGGAGAGAAGCCCGCTTAGAAGAAAGGGGCGGGGGGCGTGGCCGCGACGCTGCGGTAGGCCCGAACTAAAGCCGGGGCCTAAATTAGTTGCGGCGGCCGCCTGTCAGCAGGGGGTCGGCGCGGAGGTCGGAAAAAGGACGCCGCCGCCGCCGGAAGCCGCGTCCAAGGGAAGAAGGAGAGGAAGAGGCCCTGTACTCCCTGTCCCCAGAAAGGGGGGAGGGAAGGGGGGGAACGCGGGGGCCAGCAATATGGAGCATGGTGTGCCTATGGGCGTAGGGCGACTGCGAGCGACCGCAGCGCCCGCTCCCTGTGCCATTGAAGAGGCGCACCCCCTGTCCGTCGAGAATGGGCAGCCAGGTAAATAAAAATAAAAAATCCATACTCACCCATCCCCGATCCGTTACCTGGGACTGAAGAACTCCTGCGTCTCATCCAACCGACAGGCTCTGGTAGGCGAGTGGGAGGGAGACTGGCGACAAGGACCCCTGGAGTCGCTGGCACGTCTTGGTGTCGGCGTCCGTCTGGCTGGTCCTGCCGCGGAGAACTGCAAGGATACGGGGTGGCAGTACACGCCGTACTCGCAGACTCCATGTGGGAGTACAGATGTGACTTTTCACTCTGTATCCCTCCGTAGAACCTGTAAAGGAACGACGCACGACGAGGTAGATATGGGTCTAATGAAAGACCCGTGTCCACCTCCTACTGACACTAAGCTAAACTGAGGAATTCCCTGCCGGTCGGTGGGGTGTACACTGCGGAGGAGAAGCTAACCTTTTTTGTGCATAGTGTCAGCCTCCTAGTGGCAGCAGCATACACCCATGGTCTCTGTGTCCCCCAATAAGGCGAACGAGAAACAAGAATTGACTTTTTTTGGTCATCTAAAAAATTCCATAAAAAAGCGATCAATCCATTATGTGAACCCCAAAATGGGATGAAGACGTGAGCTTGCTACAAAAATAGCAAGCCCTCATATAGATCTATTGAAGGTTATAGGTTTCAGAAAATGGTGAGACAATAAAATTTTTGTTGCGACTAAAGTAAAAAAAAAACACAAGTTTGGTATTGCAGTAGTTGTACTGATATGAAGATGTAAGTTGCCCGTTTACACTATAAAAGCAAAACAATAAAAACACAATGACAGAATTGAAGGGTTTTTTAAGCCATTTCATTGTCATTGCATGGTCATTCAAAACTACAACTTGTCCTGCAAAAAAAAACAAAACAAACAAGCCATCATGTGGCTAAATCGACAGAAAAATATAAAAGTTATGGCTCTTTGAAGAGGCAGAGGAAAAATACAATAGTGCAAAAATTAACTGCAGCAGGGAGTGGTTAAAACGAAAAAAGGATTTCCACTAAAGTTGGAAAACAACAATAGATGCAGATTTCTAAGGTTAGGACATATGCCATATGTACAATATAAAGTCAAACCAATATACATACAATGCATTGGGGAATAATCATATCTGTGTCCATCACAAGTGACAGCGGCTCCTCTAATTTGTCAGGCTTATGGGGATGCCATTTTTGGGCCAACTTCTTGACTTTTTCATCAACCACATCAGATTTTCCATCGAATCTTGAAGAAATGGACAAAGTGAAATGTTTCATTAGAATAAACTTTTTTTTTTTATATTATGATGTTTGCTGGCAGATTACACAACAAAATTACAACAAAAAGACCCTTTTAGGAAATCAAGGGTAGTAAAATCATGAACAGCAGCAGATATCCACATGAAAACTAACAAAAAAATACCTTTTGTGCATTTTTTCAAGGAAGGCGTCTATATTCCTCATTTCCATCTCATATATGGCACGAAGGATATGTAATGGTACATTTCGAGTCTCGTAAAGTACCTGAGAATGGTACATACAGTTAATTTGTTTCAGAAAGTTATAGAGCACAAGAATAATAAAATCTTATATTTTTGTTATACGATCTCAGGCTGTCCTTGTGGAGAAACTAGTACATAAAACAAAAACTGAAACACTTGTGCAATGGTTTTCCACTTGCTCACCTTGGAACCTGTCAATACCTCTAGATGGGCATGTTTCGCTTTTATTTTATTACCATTTATCCCTTGAGTATTCCAGTTTTTGTTTTATTTTAATCCACCACACAGTTGCAGAGATAAGGGTCTCTATATTTAGATCCAATTTTGAAGGTCTTACAAGGGGGCGTGGCTCACAGGGTAATTTTGCAGAGCAAGTTAAAGACCCGCCCCAATAAAAATCCTGTGAGCCACGCCCCCTTGATAAAGACCATAAAAATGAGTGCTAAATAAAAAGTGTTTTTTTCCTGGGAACCGTATGGCAGATCTAAAAAATAAAAATATAAAAAAAAACTCAGGGGAGAAGTGAAAATAAAAACCTGGCCAATTTTGGCCAGATGTCAGATTCCCTTTGAAGCATACAAACTTCATATTCAGGTGCAATCTTTGCACACTGCTGTTTAGCTTGCATCTCGCCCAATAATAGATTCTGGGAGGGATAAAGCCCAGGTATGAAGCCTGTGTGCACAGGATGCTGGTGCTTGAACTAGCTTTCATGGAGGCGCTTCATTCCTTTTCTACTTTCCTCTCTGGGAACACTAATACTGGTGTGAGTGATCCCCCTCCTCTCCCTTGCAAACTCAGCTACCCTCATACACAGCCTGCGCAATCATCCCTAGAGGCTCCTTGCCAGGCTCGGCGTCTGCCCTTCTTCACTCTTCTAGTACACTATACCGTGGGTACAATCTAATCCCTCCAAAATGAGTTGCAAACAGTTCTTTTAAACTGGTTAGAAGGGTGGAAAAAAAACAAAGTCAGGTCAGTTCTGTCATCATTCATTTCCCTCTCAACAGAGCCTCATATTATTGGCTAATTTTTAAGACATAACATGGACTAAAAATCAAAACTATGATTGAAAAGAAATTTGTATTCATTATATTATTATAGCCAATGCTTTTTACTCTAATACAGAAGGGCAGCTCAATATGGTATAGCAGAGGACAACCAAAAAAGGAAGTTTAGGTTGGAATAGCACTTTCTTAATTATGTTTTTGGGAGAGATCACACCATCATTGTGACAACCCGTCCAAACCAGAAAGTGGCTATACAAGGAAAGAAAGTGCAATTACGTGGAAAGCATCCAGTAAGAGATTCTGTTCCCACTCCATTATTAGACTGTAAAAGAACACTTCTTACATTTAACTTGCTTGCATGATTTTACCTGAAAACATATCACTGTAGCTTCATCAAGGCCTTCTAATGGATTATTTTTCTTCTGCACTGTGGCAACAGAGGGCGACTCAAAATCTTTGTTTTGGGCCTGTTTATCAGAATCTGAATGCTCAAGGTTGGGCACAGGACTTGTTTCTTTCTTGGATGAATAAAGCATTATAGATAGAATCTGCACAAGCACAAAAAGAAAGGTTTAACAACCCGTCCACTAGGTTAGCTTCACAGGCTAAGAAGAAAATGCTGCTGATCACAATCCATGTACAATGGGCAATTAAAGACCACCTATTATTACTCCTGACAAGTCCACTAAGGAAAATAAGCTAGCCTTTTATAAAAAAAAAAAAAAAAAAAAAGATGCAGCATTTATCTTACAATTGTGCAGTTTTTGTTGTTCCTTAAGGAAAAATTGCCTGGAGGAACAGCAGAGGAATGGCACAACTATGTTTTATGAAAAAGAGCCCAAAATTGTTAAATTAAGTGCAATACAATAAATGACAAAAACAGACATTAGGACAGCTGACATGTCCTCTTTATAAAGTATAGCTTTTTAGTGACTCCTTAACCTTCTGCATGCCTAGGAGAAAATAGTTTTCATTGCATTTCCCCTTTAAGCAGAAGATACTAAAGAGAAGCAAACAACACATACAATACTGTTAATTACATTTTCATTCTGTAAGACTATAATGAAAAATAAAACCATACACCAACAGCAGGACAGTGAGTGTATGGTTCTGTTTTCCAAATGGATTTTATTGATGTGCTGACTATCCTATGAATATGCTAATTGCATTTTAGAATACAAATCTGTTAAAGGGGTCATCCACTTTTCAGACAACCCTTTCTCAATCCCAGTTCCCTTCCATTAAAATAACACCACCTGTACTCATCTATGGTGCCGGAACTGTTTCAATGGTGTAGGCAGTAGCTGTCACACGATCCTTGTGGCAAATCAGGGCTGGCTTCACTCTCCTTTCCTGCGGACGTAATTGACATCTGGAGGAAGCAGGAACAGTGGCTTCCTTTGGATGTCTTGATTTGTCCGAAGGAAAGGAGAGTGAAGCCAGCCTTGATTGGCCATATATCAATGTTATGTGAGCCCCGGGAGAGCCAGTGCAGACACTGCTGGAATAGCACTGGAGGTGAGCATTTCACATTTTTCATGTTTTGTTACCGCACAATCAGGAATTTCAGTGGTTTGATGGTTTACATCAATTCATGTAAAGAACTTGCCTACAGCTGTGAACATTTAGCTTTCTTTTTATTGTGAATCAAACAACAAATAGGACAAAATAACTGAAAACTTCAATGTGCTTAACTATTCATCTCCCTAAAGTCAGTACTTTGTAGAGCCTCCTTTTGCGGCAACTATAGCTGCAAATTGCCTTGGATAAGTGTCTATGAGCTTTCCATATCTTGCCACTAGGATTTTTGCCCATTCCAATGCAAAATTGCTCAAGCTCCTTCAAGTTATATGGCTTCATTTGGTGAAAAGCAATCTTCAAGTCTGATCACAGTTCTCAATTGGATTAAGGTCTGGACTTTGATTAGGCCATTCCAAAACATTTATACGTTTCCCATTAAACCACTCGAGAGTCACTTTATCAGTATGCTTTGGGTCATTGCCTTGTTGGAAGGGGAACCTCCATCCCAACCTCAAATCACTGAAAGATGAACAGGTTTTGCTTAAGAATATCTTTGTATTTCCCAACATCTATCTTCCCCTCATCTCCGACCATTTTCTCTGTCTCTGCTGCCGAAAAACATCACCACAGGATGATGCTGTGACCACCATGTTTTACTGTGGGGATGGTGTTCTTGGGGTGATGAGCTGTGTTGAATGGGTGCCAGACAAAGCGTTTACCTTGGTGGCCAAAAAGATCAATTTTGGTCTCATCTGACCACAGCACCTTCTCCTCCATACATTTGTAGAGTCTCCCACATGTCTTCTGGCAAACTCAAAACGAGCCTTACAATTTTTGTGTGAAAGCAAAGGCTTTTTTCTACCCACTTTTCCATAAAGGCCACATCTATGGAGTGTACGGCTTACTGTGGTCATATGGACAGATACTCCAAATCTCTGCTTGGGAACTCTGAAGCTCCTTCAGGGTTACCTTTGGTCTCTGTTCTGCCTCTCTGATTAATGCCCTCCTTGCCCGGGCTGAGAGCTTTGGTGGGCGGTCCTCTCTTGGCAGGTTTGTTGTGGTACCATGTTCTTTCCATTTGATGGAAATGGATTTGATGGTGCTCCGAAGGATCATCAGAGATTTGGATATTTGATGATATGCCCAGGAGGTCCCAGCCACCCGGGTGGAGTGTGCCCTCACTTCTGGAGGAGGGGAAGTCTGTCCTCCACACGATAAGCTTCCAGTATCGTCAAACGAATCTAGCGGGCAATGGTAGACTTGGAAGCAGGGAGTATCCTGCAATGACCCTCAGGAATAACAAACGGAGTCAGAACATCTGAAAGAAGCTGTCCTTGAGAGATATCAACATAGAGCTCTGACAAGGTCCAGCTTGTGAAGAGACCTTTCCAGGAGATGAACAGGAGATGGGCAGAAAGAAGGCAGGACAATGTCTTCATTGATGTGGGAAGAGGAGACAACCTTGGGAAGGAAGCAAAGGACCGGCCTAAGGACCACACTGAAGGACGAGAAATGTAGAGAGGCAGGAAAGAGCTGCCAGCTCGGAGACCCTTCTGATGGAAGTGATGGCTACCAAAAAAGGCAACCTTCCAGGCAAGGAGAGAAGAAGCTATGTCCTGAATGGGTTCGGAGAGGAAATGCTGTGGAAAGCTTAAAAACTAGGCTAAGGTCTAACACTCTACAGGAGGGTGATACGGTGGCGCCAGGCGAGCCACTCCTTGAGAAGAGTCTTGAGCTGGGGATGGGAAGACAAATTCCGTTGAAAAAGCATAGAGAGCGTGGCTATCTGACCCTTAAGTGTACTGAAAAACAAACCGAATGCAAGAACCAACTGAAGGAAAGTCATGATGGACGGAAGGAAAAAGGACATGGAGGCTAAGTGGTTGTCGTCACACCAAGCAAAAAAAGGCCTTCCAGGTCCAATGATAAATGTGTGAGGATGAGGAATTTCTTGCGTTTATCATAGTCTGAATGACCTGGGACAAAAAACCTGCTTTCCTCAAACTGGGTCCTCAGCGGCCATGCATTAAATTCAGAGACCGAGAATTCTTGTGGAAGATGGGACCCTGTGAGAGAGGGTCTGGAAGTTTAAAGAGTACGACTGCGAACAGATTGACTACCTGAGTACCATGGTCTTCTAGGCCAGTCTGAAGCCACCAGGATTACTGGGACTCCCTCCGCCTTGATCTTCTTGATGAGCCTCGGGATCAGTGGGAGAGGAGGAAGGAGGTAAGGGAGCTTGAAAATGAGACAATGGAATGACCAGGGCATTGTAACCGACCACCAGAGGGTCGCGAGATCTGGCTACGAAACGGGGCACCTTGTGATTCGCCAGAGAACGTCGTCAGGAGTGACCCAACTCTGGTGGAACTAGCCCTGGTGAGAATCCCTGGCGACTCCGTACCGCCTTCTCAAATTCCAGGCGGCAAGATGGAAGCCCTTCACCTGAGAGTGGCACACTGGTCCCTGAGTAAGTAGGTCCGGAATCTCCGGCAAGATCCATGGATCTGTAATGGACATCCGCCTTAGCAGGGAGAACCACGGTCTTTTCGGACAAAACGGGGCAATGAGAATTACTCTTGACTGATCCTCTCATATTTTCCTCACTACCACCGGAATCATTGCTACTGGGGGAAACACATAGGCCAGTGTGAACCTCCAGGGTATCTGTAGGGCGTCCATAGCAAATGGATTTTCTCCTGGATCTAGAGAGAACAGCCTGCACTATTAGCTGTAACAGATGAGGGTTTAGGGACCATTCCCCCTGTCTCAGTTTACTGCAACTCAGGAAGTCTGCTTGGACATTTTCAACGCCTCTTATACGTAGTGCCTTGTGAGACAACAGGTGTTGTTCTGCTAATTGAAACAGGAGGTTTGAAACCTCCATGAAGCCACAGGATCTTGTTCCCCCCCGGTGGTTGATATAAGCTACCACTGCTATATTGTCCGACATGACCCGGGTATAGCGGCCCTGAAGCGGAGAAAATGTCTCAAGGCATTTTCTACAGCTCAAAGTTCTTTTATATTTGAACCCTGATCTCTTTCTAGAGAAGACCAGGTTCTTTGTACTGAGTGGGTTCCTAGGTGTGCTCCCCCAACCTGAACCACTCGCATCGGTTGTGATAATGTCCTTGACTGGTCTCAACCACTGGACTCCTGATGTCAAATGATCCCTTACGGTGCACCAGGTTAGGGAATCTTATGGACAAGGAAAAATGTACTTCCCCTTCTAAACGTCCTTTTAATGATCTGTAACAGTCTTAGGTGAAATTGTGCCCCGCCTACAGCCGGTATATATATAATGTTAATGAGTCTAAGTAGGGACATTGCCCCCCCTCAATGTCATTACAGGCTGCTGTATTGCTGTCAGAGCCAGGCTCCTTAGCTTGACCACTTTGCTTTCTGGCAGGACTGGCATTCAGAATCCAGCATCAACCCTAGGAAGGATTGTACCTTCCGAGGCTCCAACTTTGACTTGAGGGTGTTTACCACCCATCCCAACTCCATTAGGGTTAACATTAGTTCCTTCACCTGATGAGTACAGTGATTTTCTGACCTGCCCACTAAAAGGAAGTCGTCCAGGTATGGGATGATCACTATGTCCCAGGATCGAAAGTATGACATTACCTCCGCCATTACTTTGGAGAAAACTCTTGGAGTTGTAGATAGACCGAATGGAAGGGCTGTGTATTGAAAATGCCTGACCTGTATTTGGACCCAGAGAGCTACTCTCAGGTACTTTTGATACTCCCGATGGATTGGGATATGATAGTAGGCATCTTTTAAGTCTATTACTGCCACGAAGCAGTGCTGGAATAACATTTTTATAGCCGGATTTATTGACTCCATCTTAAAGGAACAACTCCCTACCCACTGGTTGAGTCTCCTCAGGTTGACAATGGTTCTCCAAGAAGAGTCTGGCTTCTGTATCAAAAAGAGGGGGGAATAAAATCCCCTTCTTTCCTCCTGAGTCGGGACCTCTTGTAGCACCTGTTTCTGCACTAGAATCAAGACCTCAGTCTCCAGGGCTAGTTGTTCCTCCTGGGATTTTCTGCGAGGTGTTAAAGCAAAAGTCTGCTGAGGTGGACGGATGAATTTTATTCTTAGGCCGTCTTTGATGATATTCATTACCCAACTACTGGGAGAGATACTTACCCAGACAAGGAGGAAGAGAGAGAGCCTTCCCCCCTACCTCTGACCTGACGTCATTGAGGAGACTTTTTTGATGACGTAGAGGGATTCAGTACCCAACTACTGGGAGAGATACTTACCCAGACAAGGAGGAAGAGAGAGAGCCTTCCCCCCTACCTCGGACCTGACGTCATTGAGGAGACTTTTTTGATGACGTAGAGGGAACATGTAGCCAGACCCTTTCCTGTCCTTAAAGTCCCAATTTTTCTTTCCCCGAGGGATGACCACTATTAAAATTTTCTCCTCCGAAAGGAAGGCCTTTTGGTCTTGACAAAAGAACGGGGAAAGCCTTTCTTTTTATCCCCTGCCTTCTCCAAAATATCCTTCAGCTATTGTTCAAAAGGAATTGACCGTCACACAGGATGGAAGAGAGTCTATTCTTGAACGGTAAATAACCCGGACACCCTTTAAGCCACAGGGCGCGTCTCGCCGCATAAGACAAGCCTGCCTCCCTGATTGCCAATCTTTCCGAGTCCGCAGAGGAGTCTGCTAAGAAAGCTGCTGCCTCTTGCGCTGGGGCCACTTGGCTAGGATTTCATCCCTTGGCACATTATTTCTCAGCTGATCCTCTATCTGCTGTAGCCAGATCATGAGAGAGCAGGCAGTACATGTCCCGGCTATCGCTGGTTTTAATCCTCATGCTGCCGCCTCCCAGGTGTCTCTTAAGAATCCATCTGATTTTTTGTCAAGCGGGTCTCTTAGTATTCCAGAATCTTCTAAAGGCAGGGATAATTTTTTTGAGGCCATAGCCACAGCACCATCGATTTTAGGGATTTTCTCCCAGGTCTCAGAGTCTTTCTCCTCAAAAGGGTACCTCCGTTTTGCTGAGGAAGGTAAGGTAACTGACCTTTCTGTTTATTTCCCCACTCATTCTCTATTAGCGCTTTTACTTTCGTATTGACAGGAAATATGCGCTTCCTTTTTTCCTCCAGTCCTCCAAACATAACATCCTCCAAGGATCTTGGTGTTTTCTCCTATTTTAGGCCCATCGTAGATCTGACCACTTTAACCAGTCTCTCCACATCCTTAGCTGGGAAGCAAGGTCAGCCCCCTACATCACTGTCCGAGGACTGGGGAGAGGACAGAGATCTTTCACGACCATCCCCACCCAGAGAGGCGTCTGAGTCTAAGTATCTTACGGCTTTTCCTGCCCCCTTTAACTGCTGCCTTTCAGGAACCTTTTACTTCTGCACTTATTATGGCTCTAAGGCCGGTGGCAAAGTCAGGGGTCTCTTCCCGTATTGTTTTACTAATACAGTCAGCACAGAGTTTCTTCTGCCACTGAACTGTCAGCGGAGCTTTGCAAAGGGCACACTCCTTGTTATTTGTTTTGGCGTCAGCTTTCCTCGACCCCTAGTGATCAAGCAGAAAATATGGACCCCATTACCATAAGGGTGACATTCTTGTAGATCACTCACCACCACTGGCAATCAATGGTAACGGATTCGGAGGCTGGTCAGAGTCACATACAACGTTCCATCTGGATGTTGAGGAGTCCTGTGACCTCCGGTCAGGGAAACTGCTGCTCCTACCACTCGAGCGGCTGCTCCTCCTGGTATGCTGGTGACCAGGCGAGGCCTCAGGTGAGAGCTCCTGCTGCTGCTCCATCCTCAGACACGAGCGAATCTTCTGAGGTCATCCCTCCTTAAGAGGGATCCACTGCGCGCTCCACCTCCTCAGGTGCCCCAAAAAGTGCCCTTTCCCCCCTGTCATACCGCCGTGATGCGTACTGCCGGCCTGCTTTTTTCCCCTGGGCTCTTCCATATTGGACCCGGCGCCGCATACTGACGTCATGCAGGCACGCCCCTTTCCCAGCATGCCCTGTGCATGCCAGCCGCGTATTACCAGGAAGTGGCTGCCCCTCCTGGAGCTAGACTGCCGGCAGAGGAGGAAGGGCGGCGCGGCAGCCATGGAAGAGCCCCAGGACCCCTGACCATGCTGCCCCAGGACGGCGCTTCCATAACCTGAAGGCCGGCACACTGGCGTCCTGCCTGTTCTTCCAGTGTCGGGACAGGCGTGGGTAAGTAGAAAAACAAAAAAAGAAAAAATCCTTTAACCACCGTCTTTAGCATAAGGGTCCCTGTCAGGACAGGAAACCCAACTGAAGCGAGGGACAGGTACCTTTTATTTTCAGTAGGGTTCCTGTCCCGTCTCCGGTGTGCTGTCATGGGGGAAGGGAAAATCTCTGATGTGGGACACAAATCAGAATGTGAAGATAGGCATCCTGAATGTCCACCGCGCAGAGAAACTCCTCGGGTTCCTTAACATATGACCTACAGCAAGAGTTCCCATAGGCTAACAGAATTCAAAAGCGTGAGACTTCGCGCACTGATTGGCAGGGAAGAGAAAGGGGTGTGTAGTGGACGGCAGAAAGCTATGATATAGACCAGGGGGCTGCCGCACATCGATAGGCTGGCGCACACTGGAGGGGTTGTAGGTCAGTCACAAGAGAGAGAGACCCATTGGATGGTGCAGGAGAAAAGGAGGCGTGGCCAGAATGAAGGCTCTAGGCAGAGCTAGCAACTACATTTTCCTGCGGCCATTTAGCTGGTCGTAATTCTACAGATGCTCCGCCGCCGCCAATAGGAGGGACTGTGGAGAAGATGACAGTACCTGTGTCTTGTGAGTCCCAACTCTTTCTTCTTGTATTCTTTGAGGATGACAACTAAAGCCCCAAGGTAAGGCAGTGAGTTAATATGTCGTAAAACCCCTTATTTCAATCTGTAAAATACTGTACATTTCAACCAAAAAAACAGAATTCATTTGAGACACGATTCATTGTCCATGTCCTGTGATTTCTCTGACTGTAAACCTCCCATATACAATTTGGCAGCAGACAACTAAGATGAGAACACACGCATCTCGTGAGCCCTAACAAAGAGGGGGTCCGGGAAGATAAGATGTCCTCCTTCCCGAACCGTCGTGGTCCTAGATAGTGCAGAAGACAATGTTGACTCCAAGAGGGTGAAGGTCACTGTAAAGTGACCACCGTCTACCTCCAGTCTCACTCCGAGGAGAGAGCTGGGGTGGGGGAACAGGCAAGGATCAACCACCACGAACTGGCTTGAAGCACTGTGAAGTGACAGGGGGTAAAGTCCCGCCTAGCAGGCCAGAGCGTAGACGATGTGACTGACACCACACTGTTCTCTCGGCCGCCCGTGTGCAGGAAGACAGGGTGAAACATTACACCCTGTAGGCAAGAAACTGAAACAGAAAAGGGGAAAAAAATACAAACAAAAAAACACAACAGGGTGACCTGAAAAGGAAAAGTCTGGTCTGAGATCAGATCCAGGTCTGCCTCCTACTGGCACAAAGCTAAAACTGACGAGCTTTGTGCCAGTCGGTGGGTGTACATTTTTGCCTAGTGTTTGCCTTCTAGCAAGAGCAGCATACACCAATGGTTACCTGTGTCCTCCAATGAAGTGATAAAGAACATCTAAACAAGCTTAATGCATTTTGGAAACAAGTCCTGTGGACCGATGAGGTTAAAATAGAACTCTTTAACCACAATGATAAAAGTGGCCAGACCTCAAAATAGAAGTGCATGCAGGGCAACCCAACCCAGGAATCTCACAGAACTGAAAGAATTTTCCAAGGAAGAATGGATGAAAACCCCTTAAACAAGAATTGAAAGTCTCTTGGCTGACTACAAAGAGAGCTTACAAGCCATGATACTTTCAAAAAGGGCTGCTAGTAGGTACTAACCATGCAGGGTGCCCAATCTTTTACATCAGCCCATTTTCCCTTTTGTAATTCTTAAAAAGTAAAAGATGAAAATATATATTGTTTTGCCTAAAATATATATTGTTTCTTTTTGCCTTAATACAAAGGAATGTTTAATCTTTAACTTTAGGCCTTTTAGAGATCATTTCATCTTCAACTTGCTTAACTGTTCACAACAGAAATTTTGGCCAGGGGTTCCCAAACGTTTACATGCCAGTGCATGGCACTGTGCTTACAATTTCCAACTTTAACTTTCCACCCAGCTAATTCTTCTCTTTTTCCATTCTATGACGTCACAATTAAAAACAGACTAGTAGAATCCTTCTAAACTATTAAGAAACAGGAAATCTATTTACCCTGTATGAGTCATAAGTCCCTGCAAAAGAGGGGGAAACTGGGTCAGGAGCTTAACCCCTTAACGACCAGGGGTATTTTTGGTTTTGCATTTTCATTTTTCCCTCCCCTTCTTTCCAGAGCTATAACTTTTTTATTTTTCCATCTATATGGCCATGTGAGGGCTTATTTTTTGCGGAACGAGTTGTACTTTTAAATGACACCATTGGTTTTACCATGTTGTGTACTCGAAAACAGGAAAAAAATTCCAAGTGCGGTGAAATTGCAAAAAAGTGCAATCCCACACTTGTTTTTTTGCTTGGCTTTTTTGCTAGGTTCACTAGATGCTAAATCTGACCTGCCATTATGATTCTCCAGGTCATTACGAGTTCATAGACACCAAACATGTCTATGTGCTCTTTTATCTAAGTGGTGAAAAAAATTTCCAAAATTTGCTTAAAAAAAAAAAAAAAACTTGCGCAATTTTTCGAGACCCGCAGCGTCTTCATTTTTCATGATCTGGGGTCGGGTGAGGGCTTATTTTTTCCGTGCCGGGCTGACGTTTTTAATGTTACCACTTTTGTGCAGATACGTTGTTTTGATCGCCCGTTATTGCATTTTAATGCAATGTCTTGGCGATCAAAAAAACGTAATTCTGGCGTTTTGAATTTTTTTCTCGCTACGCCGTTTAGCGATCGGGTTAATGCTTTTTTTATTGATAGATTGGGCGATTCTGAACGCGGCGATGCCTAATATGTGTATGTGGGATTTTTTTTTTTACTGTTTTATTTTGATTGGTCCGAAAGGGGGGTGATTTGAACTTTTAGGTTTTTTTAATTTTTTTTTATTTTTAAACATGCAACCGCACGCGCAACCCGATCGGCTCTGCTACATATGGGCGATGAGCAGATTGCCCATATATAGATTTACTCCTGTGCTTTCAGCGCCGACCACCGGGTGGCGCCGAAAGCCATATGCCTGGAACAACCATAGAGGTCTCATAGAGACCTCTGGTTGTCCAGGCAACATGACGCCGACCCCCGATCACGTGATGGGGGTCGGCGATGAGGACATTTCCGGCCCGGCGGCCGGAAATGCTATTTAAATGCCCGCTGTCAGCTTTGACAGCGGGATTTAACTAGTTAATAGGTGCGGGCGGACGGCAATTCCGCTCGCGCCTATTGCGGGCACATGTCAGCTGTTCATAACAGCTGACATGTCCCGGCTTTGATGCGGGCTCAGAGTCGGAGCCCTCATCAAAGCAGGGGAGATGTCTGATGACGGACTGTGTCCGTCATTGGACATTAAGGGGTTAAGAAGGGAATGATAAATGCAGGGAAGAGAATGCCTGTTTCTACATAGAGTAGAGAAAAGAGAAGAATTCTCTCTGTTGTAAGGTAGCGCTTGTTATTCAGGTAGGGGACACTCGCTAGGCAGCCAAATAACCAGGTCTGGCACGGGTTTTCCATAAAACATCATCAGTTCATGCGGTTTATTCAGGCACCATATACCATAAACAGCCACAGAAAGTTCATATCAACAGCATAGCGTCCATGACAGAGCTCCCCTGTTTACCCTGTAGTCACACAGGATATGCAATGTCCAATGCGCAGGCTTTCTAGCCTCACAGTTCTCACCCCGTCAAGAAGGCTTACACATCTTCCAGCGAGACCTTCCAAACAGACCAATCGGGTCCCAGCATTCACTCCATGTGACCAACCCTGGTCACCTTATATGGTCCGTAGTCACGCCCACCGGGTCATATGGCTATGACCTCATCACAGGTCCTTCACACACACTCATATACACTTTACTATGGCGTCCTTAAACCCACCCCTGGGTGGATTTGTAGAGGATTGATCCCACCCGTCTCATCAATCACCTGAAGGCTTCTCCCTGACACATTGGAACGAAAGATCAGCTCTGCTGATCAGCACATAAGCAAGCCTTCATCCAAAGGCCACCCACCTTGGGATACATTACGATCATTCAGCATCCTACTCCTATTAGGACACTGGAAATGCTTAGAAAAATATTCAGGATTGAGAGTCCTCAGTAGTTGATACCTTTTAATGGCTAACTGAAAGGATGGTAACACATTGCAATGCTTATACACCTGTCCTGGGACACCCACACAGTGCCCCCTAGCGGACACAGTGGTCACTACACCACACTGTAGAAAGGCAAAATGAGCAATTGTAAGAACACAGTGCTATATAATATGATAACTGCAATATATTTAGAGGGTGAAAGTTTTGATGGGAGCGCTTTTTATATATTCTGGTTGCTTTTTTGTTTTAAATCAGGAGTGACTAAACAATTTACTGTGGCTACACTGGGCTTTGATGTGCTATGTGCAGAGTAAGCAAGTGCTTGAAAGAGGAGTCTGATATACTCAATGTAGACATCCTTCTGCCACCAATTACAGTTTTCTGCAAAGAATAAGGCTATGTGCACACGGTGCGGATACTGCTGCAGATCCGCAGCATTTCAGGCTCTGCGGGTCCGCAGCAGTTTCTGATGCGTTGTACAGTACCATTGTTTTCAATGGTAAACTGTAAAACGCTGTGCACATGCTGCGGATTTTTCCACGAGGATTTGCTGGGGGTTACAATCCGCTGCATGTCAATTCTTTGTGCAGATTCCGCTGCGGTTTCACACCTTCACCATTGTGAGGTGTGAAACCGCAGGGCTAAACTGCAGGCTTATCCGCAGGTATTTTGACCTGCGGATTTTCCAGAATCCACAGCACCTAAAAATACGTGTGCACATAGCCTATCTCCTAATCCCGATGTCAGATCACTGAATGAACTTTTTTTTAGCTTTGTTTAGCAAACACAAAAAATTTCTAATTCTATAGTCAGGCCATAATGTCCAGCGCAAGTTGAAGCTTTTTACCCATGTCAAACTTGAGCACAATTGTTTATCAGGAGTCAGGGCAAACATTATCAAAATTGAATAGTAGGACTTGTAGATCTTATAAATTAGGTTATTCCCAGTTTGTAGTCTGGTTTCTGAAGGAAATTATTAAGTCGCTCATACAGTTATTACAGTAAAGAAGTTATAAGGAGAAGATGCATATCAAATGAATAATGTAGAAGTATTTTATGTGCACTTGAAACAAGTCATACCTCCAGATCACGGAGAAGCCACGTTTTACTGAAACCAGTTCCTTTACTACATTTCCTCACCAATAACCTTAACAGTCCAGACTGGATAAATGCAGACTGAATTTCTTCAAAATCGTGATTCTGCAACATGAAGTTACGGCACTATCAGTCAGCAAGTCAGAGACTAGAATAATATACATATGAAACAAGTCAGACTTGCATCGGAAAAGAACAATCAAAATAACATTGCGATATCCATGGGACTTACAAAATCAATTACAGATCTTACATTTCCAAAGAATAAAATCACAGATCAGGCCTACACTCGGATGTCCCAACATGAAATCCATTTTCCTTACATGAAGAAAGCCACAGCATGTAAACCATGCAGTATATTTAAAGGGGTACTCCCATCTCCAAGATACCATCAACAATATGTAGTAGGTGTAGTAATAATATTAGCAAATACCTCCAATTAGAAATGTAGCATAGTTCTTCTAATTCGCTTTGTCACTTAACCCACGTTCAGGGCATTTTAGGAGCTTAGGTATCCATGTTTACGATCACTAACATCTATAACCATGGATACTTCAGCTACTACAATGCCTTACACATGGGGTAAGCGACATAGCAAATCAGAAGAACTATGCTACATTCCCGATTGAAGATATTTGCTATTATTACACTTACTGCATATTGGGATAAGAGCTTGTAGATGGGAGTACCCTTTTAACTACTATTAAATATAAGTAAATATAAAAGGGGTTATCTGGCCTTGGTCACTTTATGACTGCAGACTTGTGAATCCTCACATCCAGCACACTGCGCACTGTGAGGATTCTCTGATACTGGCCATTGCAGCCGGCAGTCATGTGACCACAAGTACGCGATCTGCATACTTCTAGCCACATTCCAACTAGAAGGGTCGGTCCTCTCTCAATACATTTGAATTAAGCAAGACCGTGCACGACTAGACACCACGTGACCGCATGTATGCAAATCACATAATTGCAGTCACATGCCCACCACCCAGAACTGGAGAATGAAGAGATGTGAGGATTCACAAGTCTGCAGTCACAGAGAATGACTGCAGACTTGTATCCCAAGGCCGTACAACCCCTTTAGATAGTCAATACACCCTTGTAGCTTATGACACTGAGGGATGATTTATTAAAATGAGAAAAGAACTTGCTCATAGCACCAGACCAGCTCTCATTTTTCAGTGCCTCTTTACATACTGCTTTACACTACTCTGCGTCCAATATATTGGAAAACACAATCATATCATTATAAATAACTTGAATAGGTTAGGTCAGAATTACCGTAAGTGTTTTATATAATCCCTTTAGAGTCAGCGACAGGACCCAAGTCGCTTCCACGGCTTCTGCATAGCTGTTGTCCAAAATGGACTGCATGAGATAGCGGGAAATGGAAGCAAAGTGTTGTAGATATTTCTTTAGATTATCTTGAGTGAGCCGTCCGTCGCTGTCACTGTTATGCATCAGCTGATAATCTTTCACTGGAATGAGGGATACTCAGAAATTATAAAGACTTCTAGACAAATCTGCTAGACCACATTTGTGGTAAGCCAAGAAGGAGACTCTACATATAAAACAATAACCAAATATACCACGATCAGAATTGTATACGGCTATAGTGGGCTGGTAAGTCAATTTCTCCATGTCCCGTGAGCCAATACAAGATGATCTAATCTAATATTCCTTCAATAGAAAAATATTAGCATCTCATGCATTTATGGCCTATCCAAGTGTCATAAAAGGAAAATAGATGTGGGTCCCACCAATAAGAGCAACAACTGTCTTGAAAACGGGCCACTAATGAGTGCCCGTGAAAAAGTGGTCGGAAATCCCATGTATTTTTTTGTGGAAATTTCGACCCCCACTCCACTGACAGCATGTGACTTGGCCCTGTTCTGTGGACAAATGCAGTTCCCATTAGTGGATCTCACATCCACTAAAAATATGCATAAAAAAGAGGAAAAACCCCTTTAATTATTAAAATTTCCTAGTATGCATCCATTGCATGTATGATGGTGAACCCAGGTTTTAATATGTACAAGAGTGTGAAGATAGATTTGTATAACATTTTTGTATACCATACTTACCGGTTTTGCGCTTTCTTGTTTTGATATCGACAACCACAGCTCTATTTTTCTCTGCAAAGTGCTTTAACATAATCACATCATGAGGCTCTTTGGCATTGTCTATATATACAGCTCGTGTTCCCGTACATAGGACCTGTAGTGGAAAGGGTATACATATGTAGGGAACCAAGCGTATGTATAAAAGCAAACTGTGTCAGAGACATGCGGCGGTAAGCGTGTATAGGAAAAGTAGACCTCAAGACCCCCTTCAGTGCAAAGGCTTATTTAGTTTAATAAATGTACAGCAATTATGTGATGAAACTTTTACTCACTAGTTAAAGGGAATCTGTCACTAAGATTAACCCTCCTAGGTCGTTTATTTGGGCAGGACACTGATATGCATGAGAATCTGCCCCCAAGAGCTTATTTTAAATAAAAAAGAGGTGTTACCAGTGTGTTATGTAAGGCTGCTATCGTAATTTGTACAAATTGGCAAATTACAGCATCACCGCGCATGCGCGACACTCGTTTCAGCAGTGTCACTGAACAAGCACATTATGTTACAACACCTACAGGGGCGTGATAACATGGAAAGAGGGCTGACAAAGTCTGGGGACACCGACGCCCTATCAATTAGTCAAATCCCTTATTAGCATACCAAATGGGGATATTGTAAATGCTTATATTATGCCTTGTTTTCACTCAATAACATTATACAGGGCTGGTTAGGGAGGGAATGTAGTTCTGCAAAGATGAATACTGCTGGGTTGGAGGGCATGGGGGACCTGACAGGTTCCAATAATTATAATAGTTCCCACATGAGTGAGTAGTTACTGGTTAGTATAAAAACGCAAGATCCTCCAAATCAATAAAAGCCACGCTTCTAGTGATGCCTTACCTCTGGGAATCCAACCAAGACTAATAATGTAAAGATATTTGTATTTTTTAGCTGATGTGGCAGCTCTTGCATACAGTGATCTGTGAAAGCAGTCATCACTTTGTGCCATTTTGAAGAGTTGTTTAACTCTCTCAGGATATCAGACATTGTGCATGCCCAATCAAGACCAACTTTGCTGAAAAAAAGAAAAAAATACTTAAAGGTATTAAACAAACTGACATTAATACTTTCACAAACTAATATACCGTACTTAACACAAGCGATTAAAGAAGGATTTGTGCTACAATCTGTTTTTTTTCTAACTTCTATCAAACAACTGATATCATGGCATGAATGGTGCATGCATCCACATCTCTAAGGGTACTGTTATATATGCCACCTATTTAAAGGAAACCAGTCACCTGATTCATGCTGTCCAAACTGCTTTCAGAGAAAATATATATAAATGTTTCTATTGGGAACGATAGCTAGAGAAGAGACTAGTCTGGCGTTGCCGCGGCCAGGTTCTCCAGTGTCGAAAGGTCTGTCAATCAGCTGGAGATCGATGGTAAAAAGCTGTCAGGGGCAGAGCCATACTAGCTTTGCTACAGGCTATGGTCCCCAGTCAGATCTTTAAAGTATATTTGACTACGATATGTGCAGCACACGGTTTGGACAGCAGACATCAGTTGACAGCTTCCCTTTGAATAAAAGTGTGGACATGCAATGCTATTGCAGTGACTTTAGAAAGTGCCTCATAGGTCTAGTTTACACACAGAATTTCTTTATCGCTTCATTGGGGAACACAGGTAACCATGGGTGTATGCTGCTGTCGCTAGGAGGCTGACACTAGGCAAAAAAAGGAAAATAGCTCCTCCTCTGCAGTATACACCCACTAACAGGCACAAGGTACCTCAGTTTAAGCTTAGTGTCTGTAGGAGGCGGACCTGGATCTGATCCCAGATCCGCATTTTCCTTTGCAAGTTCCCTGTTTGTGTTTATTAACCCCACCCCTCTCCTCGGAGAGGGCTGGGATGAAGACTGTGGTCACCAGCAGTGGCCTCCCCCCTTCTTGTAAGAGGTTGATGCCGTCTTCTGCACCATCTGGAGACTGAGGGAAGGAGGATCCCTGATTCCAGTGACCTTCTCCCACTCAAGGGCTCCAGATGTGTCATCGGTGAAGAGGATCCGTGGACCCACCTTGCAGATATCTATGTTGTTTCCTCCCCCGCAGCGGATCATGGCAAGGTCTCATCTGCATTTCTGTCCCTTAACAGGGGAGAAGGCGGCTTTAAGCATATATTCTGCACAGATGTGGCCATTTTCCAAGTGACAGGTCCCAGACGTTGGGACATCCTCCTTTCCTCCCTTGTCGCGCCCCCTCTCTGGCTTCCCCGGCCATTCTCCACCAAGCGCTTGAATTTCGCGCTCTTTTTGGGCCAATAGGAGGCCTTGCTGGGTCAGAGATTCTCTGCAATGACCGGGCCACCCCCCCCCGGTTTACACGCATCTTCTCGGAGCCTTTTCTCTGCTCCCATCGGAGCACCATCTCCCTGCCTGGACACGCCTCCCCAGCAATTCTCCATCAGAGGGACGCTTTCTGTTTCTTGCCGGCCTAAAGATCCTCTTGGCTGTTCACGCCCCCTGGCGAGTCAGCTAATCAGAAACATACGTTCGGTTTCACCGGCCGGCAGTTGAGCCACGCCCACCACTGCATCATTCCTGTGTTCAGGGTAGCCGATGCCATCTTGGATCTTGTGACTCAGCAGATCGTGCATCCTGTCTGAGACACTGCCTTGATCTGCCCTTCTCCTGCGCATTTGGCATCAGACCTCGCATCTACCTGCAGACATCTGACAAGGGGGACACAGCTAACCTAACAGTCATCTGCTGACCGTCGCTGGCATCGTGTAGGCTCTGCCATCTATCTTTCCTAGCCTCTGTCCCCGTTTATAGCCCTTTTTCAGCAGTATCACCAAGGCTTAACTTATGCCCAACTCTGCAGGGGTTTCTTTTCCTCTCTCTAAGCCTACTGTGACTCATTACGCCTGCGCCCGCTGCAAAAGAAATTGGTCTTCAGGTCAGCCGTCCTGTAGTCCTTCCACCATGTCTGCCCCACAGGAGCATGCCAATGTCTGGGATGAGAGCACATCCCTCCCTCAGGAGTGGGCTGTTGCCATGTCAGAGTCTCTGACCTGACTCAAGTATCACAGTCCCTGGTCTAGGTCTTAGAGCATCTTCCACATCTATCTGCCGCCACCAGAGCTCCGAATGCCTCTCACAGTGATTCGCACGCAGCTGACCATGACCTTCGCAGGGAGAGATCGGGTACAAAGCCTAGGATGCGGGCTCTGTCTAGCTCCTCATCTAGTTCCCCAGGTCTCTCTGCATCATCCAGGATGCCCTCCTGTCCCAATACCGCCTCCTTGGAGGTGGCTTTTGGGTCAAATGTGGATTCCTAATCTGAGTCTGATTCGGACCAGGCCTCAAAAATGCTGGATATGGTTATCTTGGCTAATACCTAAACTCTTAACCTAAAAGAGGACAAGGTTCCTGCTCAGGAGCATTCTGTATCTTTCAAACGGGTAAAACGTCCTTCCTGGACTTTTCCCAGCCACAGGGAATTTGAAGCGATTATGGCTAAACACTGAGAACATCCTGAAAGGCGCTTCCTGGAATGGAAGCAGCTAGACATTCTTTACCCCTTTAGCCCAGACCTTGTTGGTAGGTTGGCAGGGTCCCCTAAGGTGGACCAGCCAGTTTCTCGCCTGCCTTCCAAGACAGTCCTGTCTCTACCGGATGGTGCCTCTTAAGGACGCTACAGATAGGCAGATTGAGTCTTTTGGTATATCAGCCTATGAAGCGGCTGGTGCCTCACTGTGTCCCATCTCCGCTTCCACCTTGGTGGCAAAGTCCAGGTCTGCCTGGGCAAAGATGCTTTGCCAGGGCATTCTAGCAGCAACTCCTCTGCATGAGATGGCAGATTTGGCAGACCAGATTGCCCATGCTGACAAATATCTTCTGACTGCCAGTTGTTCCACCAGGGCAAACAGCAACATCATTGCTATATACCACATCCTCTGGTTGAAGGCGTGGAATGCAGATTCACCCTCAAAAAAGTCTCACTAACCTGGCCTTTCAGGGGTTCTAGGCTTTTCGGGTCCAAACTGGATCAGATAATTTCAGACGCTACCAGCGGGTAAAGAACCTCTCTTCCTCATTCCAGACCTAAAAGTCCTTTCAATAGGAAAGGGCCCCTGCCTTTTCGTTCCTGTCAGGCCTTCTCTTCTTCAGGGACGTAAATCTCAGCAGGACCGCTCTTCCGCCCCAGGGGAAAGGAAGAAACCATCCTTCAAACAGGCACCTCACTGGAGGCCAAAGGTCAACTCCTCCAAGCCCTCTGGGTCCCGCTCTAACAGGTTCTCTTCGAAGTAATGGGTCACCCCCACCTGGTAATATCTCCAGGGTGGGAGGCCGACTTCTCTCCCAGGAGGCAAGGTTTTCGACGATGCTGGGGTCAGAGAGATAGTTACGGTCCGCCTTCAATCAGACAACGCCACAGCCGTGACCTACATAAACCATCAAGGCGGGACTCGCAGCAATCAGGTTATAACTGAAGTAACAAGGATTCTGCGATGGGCGGAACGTCAGGTCCCTACCATATCAGCCATTCACATTCCGGGGGTGGAAAATTGGGTTGCCGATTTTCTGAGCCATCAGGGTCTCGTATCAAGCGAGTGGTCTCTCAGCCCCGCTGTCTTCAATCAGATTTGCCAACGATGGGGCACCCCAGAAGTCGACCTAATGGCGTCTCACATGAACCACAAGGTTCCTCAGTTTGTAGCCAGGTCCCGGGATCCATTAGCCATCGGTTGCGATGCTCTGGTAATATCATGGACTCAATTCCGACTTGCCTTATCTTTTTCCGTCTCTCCCCTTGATTCCGAGAGTCATGAAAAAGATAAAGGCAGAAGGGATCCCCGTAATCCTGATAGCTCCAGATTGGCCAAGACGGGCCTGGTACGCGGAGAGCTGGTGAACATGCTAAGGGACGCCCCCTGGAGGCTTCCAGATCGTCCAGATCACAAGGCTCCCTTTTCCACCAGAGTTCTCAGTCTCTGAGTTTAACGGCATGGATGTTGAAGCCGCAGTCCTCAGGGAGGCTGGTTTTTCCCACCAGGTCATTCAGACCATGAATAGGGCGAGAAAACCAGCATTCTCGCTTATCTACCGCAGATACTGGAAGCCCTTCTTCCGATGGTGTGGAGAAAACAATTTGGGTCCTATGTCCTTTTCCCTTTCTTCCATCCTTGGTTTTCTACAAGTGGGTCTTGACTCGGGTCTATAGCTCAGTACACTTAAGGGACAGGTTTCCGCTCTGTCAATTCTTTTCCAGCGAAATCTGGCTTCCTGTTCCCAGGTAAAGACCTTTCTTCAAGGTGTCGCCTACCTGGCTCACCCTATCGTCCTCCGCTAGACCCATGGGATTTCAACCTCGTCCTTGGCGCCCTCCAGCGCGCTCCCATTGAGCCCATTCAAGATATTTCTCTTTCTCTCGTCTTGGAAAGTTGCCTTCTTTGTCGCCATTACTTCCATCAGGAGGGTTTCTGAGTTAGCGGCATTATCCGGTAGTTCTCAGACCCGTTCCTTCCTTCCATCCCAAGGTGGTCTCTTCATTTCACATCAATGAAGACATTGTCCTTCCCTCTCAATGTCCTTCTACAGTCCATCCCCTGGAGAAAACCCTCCACAAGCTGGATCTGGTCAGAGTTATTCGAGCCTACCTTTCAAGGACTGCTTCCTTTCGTCAATCCGATTCCCTATTTGTCATCTCTGAAGGTCGTCGTAATGGGCTCCCAGCTTCTCAGTCCACTATTGCCCGTTGGATTCGCTCAGCAATATTGAAGGTATACTGCGTTCAGGACAAATAGCCCCCTCTGGGAGTGAGGGCTCACTCCACCTGGGACGTTCCTCACCAGGCTTCAGCCTTACAGATATGCAGGGCCGCAACGTGGTCGTCCTTGCACACCTTTGCGAGGTTTTACAGGGTTCATACACATGCCTCGCCTGATGAAGGCCTGGGTAGGAAGGTGCTGCAGGCAGCGGTTACGCACCGGCAGGCTTAAGTCTGTTTCCTTTGCATTCTTTCTGTTCCCACCCTTGGGACGTCCCATGGTTACCTGAGTCCCCCAATGAAGCAAGAGGGATTTTTGGTACTCATCATAAAATGTTTCTTGGAGCCTTCATTGGGGTACACAGCACCCTTAATATCTGGTTGTACCGTTTTTGAGCCTACGTGCCATTGTTGTTGGGTTCGTACATATGTTGAGTTTTTGGTTGCTTCTCCTACTGCTTTAACACTAACTGAGGTACTTTGTGCCTGTCGGTGGGTGTATTCTGCTGAGGAGGAGCTATTTTCTAGTGTCAGCCTCTTAGCGACAGCAGCATACACCCATGGTTACCTGTGCCCCCATTGAAGGCTCCAAGAAAGATTTTACGGTTAGTACCAAAAATCCCTCTTTCTGTGCAGAAAAGACAGCGCTTTACAGTAACATTCAAATGACTGGAGATTTTATAAATCTCATTCACAAGATGCGTTTCTTTTCCTATCACTTTATGACTTGTGGTGAATGAATTGTTTTACACAAATTATGAAAATTATGTATGTCAATTAATTCAGGGATTTTAGAGCAGTTTTTCTGTAGTAGCAGGAGAGCAAAAACCAAAAATGATATGGAATTTCTACAGCAGTTTTTATGCAGAAACCCGCATCAAAAAATGTTGTGTCTGAACATACCTATATAACTCCTAGCCAACAGCAGGAGTTGCAATGTGCAGTTAATAAGGCTGCTCATCCATATAAGAAAGTCATTAGAGAAAAATTGGGAAAAAATGTCTGCTATTATATATTAAGATATGCTTTACACAAACCTGTCCAGGCACATAGCTCCTAAACTGAAAAGCAGCTGAGTAGTTATCCAGCCATCTGAAACAGAACTTCCATCATCAGCAGCATGTACACTATGCTTCAAAGACAGAACCTTCTTCACTGCATTATCCACCTCACAAGGGTTTAGCCTAAGGATTAGCTGTCCCAGGAGGCCCAAGGTTAGATGGTAGGACTCATTTAAATGACCAGCGTTGGATATAACGACTTGAAACATCAGTGGCAACACTTGTTGAAGGTTCACTATGGAGCCCACTGCATCCTAGAGGAGAAAATGGAAATCGCTATTAAGAATAGTTCATAAAGCGATCAGAAAGACTGGAATACAATCAGATGATTAGCCAATTCCATTAGTCCAATCTTCTACACTTATTTAAAAAATTAATTTGCCAAAACTTTTTTTTTCTTTTACAAAAAAGGCTTACAAAAGTCTTACCGATTTCAAAGGAGGCAACATGGCAGCGATCAGCCCCAAAATACGTTCTTGAGAGCACTCCGCAAAGACCTGGTCCGGGCTGAGGATTATAGCCTTATCAATGATATTCTTCTTGGACAAGTCTCCAGGAACTACACCATAGGGGAAGAACATTGAAGTGAAAGGATTGATCTTACTTATGCAGAAAGGCAGGAAATGGCTATGATAAAGTCACTTACAAAGATATTGGTCTTTAGTGTGTCCTGCATCCTCATCACTGCTAGCCTCTTTTGAGGTCAGGTCCTTTTCTTGATGTTTTCCTAGACTGCGCGCCTTGTTGAGGACAGGTATATTTGTGTCTATATCTCCTTTGCTCTGCAAAACGGAAACAAAAAAAGAACAATTACCATTCTTATTTTTATTAGTGTAGAAATAACTTTGCCATAAAACCAGAAATACCTTTTTAGGCACAGGATGTCTTACTGTGGTGTCTTGAGCCTCGGTTGCCTTATTCACCAGACTATCACTACTGCCCTCAGTAACACTGGAAGACTCAATACAAGGCAGCTCATGCTCAGTACTAGTCCACATGGAGAGTAATGAAGATACTTTGACTCCTACAGAAACGCAAAAATAAACATTCATATTAATAAATGTATCGTTAGTAACCAAAAAAAAAAAAAAAAAAAATAAAGTTCTGAAGGAGATAGGCAGCAATGCGCACACAACAAATCATTATGAGACCACCGGTATTCACAGAACGGGCAACAGTCCAGGAGTTAAGAATATCGTTATTTTTATTTTATATGGGGTAGTGAAGCAGTTAAGAAGGGGTTGTCCAGAAGCGAAACTCCCTTTAAATGTATATTTCACTAATCCACTAAGGGATGGAAAACTTTCAAATGATACGCATTAACACAATCCTCAGCACTTAAGGCCTTCATATACTTTAAAGGGAATCTCTCACCAGGTGTTCTCTACCCCATCTGAGAGCAGCATGGTGTAGGGGCAGAACTCATGATTCCAGTAAAGTGTCACTTACTGGGATGCTTGCTGCAGTTTTGATAAACTTCCCATTTTATCTCCTGCAGATCTACTAGCTCTCTGGACATGGAGCTCTGTATAACCCCGCTCACACCACTTATTGACACCTTTTTGCGTACACTGTCCATAGGCAAAAGCTGACAGACTGGGCAAGGTTATACATAGCTCATTAATTTGGAGGACTGAATGTTATCAGGTTTACTATTTTTTCTTGCTAGGTTTTATGTTAGACAACTGCATCCTTCCAGCTTTGTGACAACTGTTTGGAGGAAGGCCCTTTTCTGTTTCAGTGAGACTGTACCCCCTCTGTACATAAAAAAAATGTCTTGATGAGATCAGTGTGTTGTAGTGACCTGCATAAAAGTTATGATCTTTTTGTGCATTCACCGTAAAATCCTTTTCACCAAGCCACTCATTCAGGGACACAGGACCATGGGTGTTATGCAGCTGCCACTAGGAGGCTGACACTAAAGTAATACAAAGAAAGTTAGCTCCTCCTCTGCAGTATACACCCTCATGCCAGCTCCTAGAGAACCAGTTCAGTGCAAAAGCAGTAGATCATTAACAACATATAAGAGTACAAACATGTCAATTTAAAGACATGTGCTCCCCAATGAGTGGCTCGGAGAGAAGGGATTTCACGGTGAGTACAAAAAAAAAAAAAAAACCCTGTTTCTCCTTCGACTCATTGAGGGACAAAGGACCATGGGACGTCCCATAGCAGTCCCTGGGTAGGAAAACGCCTGATACCGAATGGCCCAAGAAGCCCCCACTGACCGAGTGGAGTGTGCCCTGATCCCCGCTGGGATAGGTTTACCTTTGACGCAGTAGGACTCCTGAATGGTGGAATGAATCCACCTGGCTATTGTGGCCTTTGAAGCGGCTAAACCCTTCCTGTGACCCTCAGGAAGCACGAACAAAGCATCCGACCTTCGGAAGGACGCCGTCCTTGAGACGTACCTTCTCAGAGATCTGACTACATCCAAAGTGCAGAGAGCCCTTTCCACCCGGTGAACTGGAGCCGGACAAAATGAAGGAAGAACAATGTCCTTGTTAAGGTGGAAAGATGAGATGACCTTGGGCAAAAATGATGATGACGGCCTGAGGATAACCTTGTCCTGATTAAAAATAAGCAAAGGCACCCAACAGGACAGAGCGGCTAGCTCCGAAACTCGCCTGATTGATGTGATCGCAACGAGAAAGGCGACCTTCCAGGACAGAAAGGTCAGAGAAATGTCCTGAAGTGGTTCAAAGGGAGTTTCCTGTAGGACTCCCAGGACCAAGTTGAGGTCCCAAGGATCTAAAGGCATGCGATCGGTGGGTACCACATGTGAAACCCCTTGCATGAAAGTCTTCACCTGAAGTTTTGTCACGATCCTACGCTGGAGTAAGGCCAATAAGGTGGAGATCTGGCCCTTGAGAGAGCCGAGCGCTAGTCTCGAGTCCAGACCGGCCTGTAGGAACTCTAAAATGGTGGGAATAGAGAAGACGAGAGGAGGACGTCCACGATCCTTGCACCATACAAAAAATTTCTTCCAGGTACGGTGATAAATGCATACTGACGCAGGTTTACGAGCATTATTCATTGTAGAAATGACCTGTTGTGAAAAACCAGCCTGGGTCAGAACCCAGGATTCAACATCCAAGCTGTTAAACCCAGGGCCGCTGAGTTCTGGTGGCAAATTGGACCCTGGAAGAGCAGATCTGGACGATCCGGCAATCACCAGGGCACGTCGACGATGAGGCGCACTAACTCCAAAATCACGCCCGGCATGGCCAATCCGGAGAGACCAGGATCACTGGAACCCCCTCCGCCTTGATCTTCTTGATGACTCTCCGAAGTATCGGCAGCGGGGGAAAAAAATGTACGGAAGACTGAACTGGCGCCACGGAAGAACCAGAGCATCCACTCTGATGGCTCTTGGATCTCGAGACCGAGCTATAAACTCAGGAATTTTGGCATTCAGTCTGGACACCATCAGTTCCACATTCGGGATCCCCCAGCGAAGAAAGATCTGTTGGAAAACATCCGGATGAAGTTCCCAGTACCCCCGAGGTGAGACCCTGACGGCTGAGGAAGTCTGCCATCCAGTTTTCTACAGCTGGTATGTGCACTGCTGAGATTACCGAGTGGTTCCTCTCTGCCGATCGGAGAATGTGAGTTACCTCGCATATGGCCGTCCTGCTGCGGGTATCCCCTTGATGATTGATGTATGCCACAGCTGTGGCATTGTCCCATTAAATTCAGATTGGGTGAACTGCCAGAAGATAATTGAACTGCGGCAGGACTAGCCATATCGCTCGGATCTCTATGACATTGATCGGGAGCCTCAATTCCCTTATTGACAAGCGGCCCTGAGCGGTGTGGGGACAAAAGACTGCTCCCCAGCCCAGAAGACTGGCATCGGTAGACACCACTAGCTATTGAACTGGGGGAAAGGACTTCCCCTGGTTGAGTCCACCATCTGAGAGCCTGCCTGACCCGCAGGGATAAACTGTACCAGAGGTCGAGGGAGAAGGGGTTCCTGTCCCAAGCCGCTAGAAGAGCATGCTGCAGGGGACGAAGGTGTAGCTGCACGAAAGGAACCGTTTTCATTGCTGTCACCATTTCCCCCCCCTCATAGTAAACCGGACTGATTGAGGGGATGATTGACAAAGTGTGCGGGCCTCCTTGTTGAAAAGCTAGGACCTTGACTCAAGGGATAATCACCAATCCTCAAGAGGCGTCCAGGGTCATGCCTCAAAAGGATATCTGCTGGGATGAGACTGGGGAAGACTTGCTTAAGTTGATCAGCCAGCCCAGGTGAGAAAGGGTATCGCAAGTGATACAAACGGACTCCGCGCAGTCGTGGAAAGACTGACCCTTGACTAGAAGGTGGTCCAGATAGGGCAGAACGACTCTGAACACTCTGGGGCGGTAGCGAGGCCGAAGGGCAAGGCTATGAGCTGAAAATGCTGTTCTCGATTGATGAAACGCAGGAATTTCTGGTGGTGGTGGTGGTGGGGGGGGGTATCGCGATATGCAGGTAAGCATCCCGAATGTCGATGGATGCCAGAAACTCCCCTTTTTCCATTGAAGTAATGACCGAACACAGAGACTCCATGCGGAAATGACGGACCTTGACAAACTTGTTTAGAAGTTTGATGTCTAGTATGGGTCTCACCTTTCCGTCCTTTTTTGGGACAACGAATAGCTTTGAGTAGAATCCCTCGAACCTTTCATTTTCTGGGACCGGGACAATGACGCCATCGTGACGCAATCAATATATGGATAGGCAACAGCTTTTCCCTTCACCTCTGACGTTGGAGGATGGGAAGGGAAGAAACGTGTTGACGGACGCGAAGAGAAATCGATTTTGTATCCGGAAGACATTAAGTCTCTGACCTATTCGTCGTGGACGACGGAAAGCCAGGCCTGACGAAACAGAAGTAGGTGGCCGCCTACCTAGCTGGTGTCTACTGGATAAAGCCAGGAGTCATTAGGCAGAAAATCTGAGACCTAGATCTCTTAGATCTAGACTGTTTTGGTTGACTCTTCCATTGCCGGTTTGGGCCTATAGGAGGGCATGGGATCCTCAGTCCCTGCGTGGTGGGCGCCCTGATCCGGAAGTAGCACTGGTATTGGACCAGCCCGGATTTGCCCAAAATGTTCGGAAATGGATATGTTGTTGACGCCGAAAAGGACGCCTGAACCTCTGCTGAGGAAGAAATTTGCTCTTTCCTCCCGTAGCATCGGAGATCAGCTGATCCAGCTTCTCGCCAAATAAACGGCCAATCTGGTAAGGAAGGGATGTCAGACTATTTTTTAAACGCAGTCCGCTTTCCATTCTCTGAGCCATAAAGCCCTTCTGATCGTAATGGCATTTGCCGCTGACAGAGCAGCACAGCTAACCGCATCCAAAGATGTGTGTACTAGTTAATCACATGCCCAAGAAATCTGGCTGGCCAAATGCTCTGCCTGTGGGAGAAAATGACTGCTCTGAATGTAATTAGCCAAGGTATCCAACCAGGAGATCATTGCTTTAGCTACGCACGCTCTGTTAAAGATGGATAGAGAGCCAAACCAGAGGCCTCGAAGACAGAGCGAGAGAAAATTTTCTGACAGTCCATGGGATTTTTAATGGAAGATCCATCAGGCAGGGATAGAAGGGTTTTGGAGACACTGACGGGTCTACTACAGGAGATTCAGCCCAATCTTTCCTCAGATCAGCTGAAAACCACCATGGTTACTTACCGGTAGCCGGTTTTTCCGGAACCCATGACAGCACCACCTGAGAGAGGGATCCGCCCCGCCAGGACAGGAACCTACTGAGACATAAGGGGCGGCACCTCTCCCCCGCTTCAGTTGGGTTACAGAGCATTGAGAGGACTTCCCGGTTAGTTACATGTTTAATCCAACACCACAACACTCAAAACACCCTACTAATTGTGCACACCCATACAGTGAAAAAGGGGGGGGAATGTACGGGTGCTGTCATGGGTTCCGGAAAAACCGGCTACCGGTAAGTAACCATGGTGGTTTTCCCTTCACCCATGACAGCACCACCTGAGAGATTTTTGGAGACTTCGAAACACCTTAGGGAGGGACCACCGCTTGCAGCACCCTTCTACCAAAGGTTAAGTCAGCAGAGGAGGATAGATTTAATCTATAGTGCTTAAAGAAGGTTGAAGGTGAGGCCCAGGTAGCGGCCTTACAAATTTGTTCGATTGATACCTCTGCCTTTTCAGCCCAGGAGGTCGCCACGGCTCTGGTGGAATGAGCCTTGATGCCGTCAGGAATCGGGATACCACTAGCTGAATAGGCTACACTAATGGCTTCCCTGATCCATCTAGCAATAGTCCCTTTTGAAACCCCATAGCCTTTCCTGGCACCCTGAAAAGCTACGAATAGGGACTGTGACCTCCTCCACTGGCTAGTGGCAGATATATATTCTACGAGAGCTCTTTTAACATCCAGACTATGGAATTTTTCCTCCCCCAGATTTTTTGGATTTTCGCAAAAGGATGGAAGAACAATTTCCTGACCCCGATGGAAATCTGACACTACCTTGGGCAGATAACTGGGGTCTGTTCTTAACACTACCCTATCCTGAAAGACTTGCGTATAAGGAGGATTTACTGAGAGAGCCTGTAAGTCGCTTATCCTGCGGGCTGATGTGAGGGCTACTAACAGGATCGTTTTTAGGGTCAAAAACTTTAGGGGTAGCTGATGTAATGGCTCATACGGTTCTTTTGTAAGGGCTTCTAACACCAGGTTTAAATCCCAGGGGGCTATTCTAGGTATTGGAATAGGCCTAGCTCTATGGCAGGATTTAATAAATCTGGCTATCCACCTATCTGATGCCAGTTTGCAATTGTAGAGCGCCCCTAGTGCCGACACCTGAACCTTAAGTGTGTTTACTGCTAACCCCATCTGCAACCCAGATTGTAAGAACTCTAGGATGTCACTAATCGGGGGTTCTTTCCCTAACGGCTTACCCAAGAACTGTAGGAACTTATCCCATGTTCTGCCGTAGATGTTAGTAGTCACCGGTTTCCTGCTTTTTAGCAGAGTGGCCACCAGCCCAGGGGAGAACCCCCTATCTATTAAAAGCGACCTTTCAAATTCCACGCCGTCAGATGGAATCCTTTGACCTGAGCGTGCAATATTGGACCCTGAACTAGTAGGTCCGGGATTTCTGGCAGAACCCAAGGATCGGAGAGGGACATCTTCCGTAGCAGAGCGAACCAGGGCCTTTTTGGCCAAAATGGAGTTATTAGAATCACCCTGGCTTGATCGTTTCTGATTTTTCTTACCACAGTCGGGATCAGAGCTACTGGGGGGAACGCGTAAGCCAGTCTGAAGTTCCACTGGATGTGCAATGAGTCCACTGCCCATGGGTTTTCCCTTGGGTTTAGAGAGCAGAACCTTTCTGTTTGCCTGTTGTGCTTGTTTGCAAAGAGGTCTATCACCGGTTCCCCCCAAAGCTGAATTAACTTTTGAAAAATGGATCGGTTTAGCGCCCATTCTCCTTGCCTCAGGGTATTGCGACTCAGGAAATCTGCCTCTATGTTTTCTGCCCCTTTTATGTGTAGGGCTGTCACGGAGTGTAGGTGATCCTCTGCACTGCTCAGAATGTCTGTTGCTGCTTCCATTAAGGAGTGTGATCTTGTCCCTCCTTGGTGGTTGATGTATGCCACTGCTACCTTGTTGTCTGACATGATGCGTACATCTCGACCCTGGAGTAGCGGAATGAAGTGGTTTAGGGCCTTGCCCACTGCCCACAGTTCTCTCAGGTTGGAGGATGCCTTCCTTTCTTGAGGTGTCCAGGAACCCTGACCTATGAGGCCCCTTAGGTGTGCCCCCCACCCCGAGGAGCTTGCATCTGTTAAAATTATATCTGTCGCCTGTCTGTCCCATGGTATTCCTAAGGTCAGATTTGTCTCGTTCAACCACCAGTTGAGAGAGTCTCTGGTTTTTAAGGAAAGCTCCAGCTTTCCTTCCAAACGCCCTCTTAGCGATCTTTGTGCTCTTAGTATCTCCCCCTGGAGTTGCCGGGTGTGAAACTGAGCCCACCTGACCGCCGGAATACAGGATGTTAGGGTACCTAGCAGGGACATTGCTTTTCTTAATGTCATACATGGTGGGTTTCGGCCCGCCAAGGCCAGATTTTGCACCTTCTCTATCTTGGACTCTGGGAGCAGACACTCTTGCCTTTCTGAGTCCAGTATAAATCCTAGGAAGGTCTGTTTCTTTAGGGGTTGTAATTTTGATTTTTTGAAATTGACTATCCACCCTAACTCTTGCAAGGTGTTGATCACCTGAGTCAGCTGTGCTGTACAGTGGTCCTCTGAACTGCCCACTATAAGAAAATCGTCCAGGTATGGTATTATGACCGTATCGTGAATCCGGAGAAAGGCTGTCACTTCCGCTATGACCTTGGTGAAGACCCTCGGGGCTATGGATATGCCAAACGGAAGAGCCCTGAACTGAAAGTGCCTTAGTGTGCCCTGAATATAAAGCGCTACCCTCAGGTATTTCTGGTAATCTGGATGGATAGGGATGTGGTAATACGCATCCTTTAAATCGACTACGGCCATGAAGCAATCTTGATGTAGCAGCTTCACTGCCGTAGTTACTGATTCCATCTTGAAGGTCGGGTTCTTTATCCATAGATTGAGGCGTCTGAGATTTATGATTGTCCTGAACGACTGATCCGGTTTTTTTATTAGGAAAAGGGGTGAATAAAACCCCTTTCCTTCCTGTAAGCGTGGCACCTCGGACAGTACCCGCTTGTCTATCAGGCTCAGGATTTCTGTTTCTAAGGCCAGTTGTTCTTCGGTCATCTTCCTGATAGGTGTGATGACGACCACGGATTTTGGCTGACGAATAAAGGGGATTTTCAGGCCTTCTTTTAGGATGCTCAGAATCCAGGTGTTGGAGGAGATCTTTTCCCAGGCCTGGAAAAAGAGTGCCAATCTCGCTCCTACTGGAATACTGGCGTCACTGTGGTGACTTTTTGGAGGTGGAGGTGCCTCCACCAAACATAAACCCTGATTCTTTCTTCTTTTTATCCTCCCATCTTCTTCTGTCAGCGGGAGGACGCCCTCTATTGAATCTCCCCCTCCGAAAGGGCTGTCTCCTCTGATCCATAGGGAATCTGGGGAAGCCTTTTTTCTTATCGCCTGCTTTCTCCAGAATATCGTCCAAGTTCTTGCCGAACAGGAATCGGCCATCGCAGGGGAGAGAGCACAATTTGGCCTTGGACTGAAGGTCACCCGGACAGCCCTTAAGCCATAACGCGCGTCTAGCAGCATTTGATAGTGACGCTGCTCTGGCTGTCAATCGCATAGAGTCCGCCGAGGTATCTGCCAGAAAAGCCGCTGCCCCGTGCAAGAGATACATGTCTGATAAGATCTTCTCTCTTGGGACCCTTGACGCCAGCTTCTCTTCTAACTGCTGCAGCCAGATCATGAGGGAGCGTGCCGTGCAGGTGCCCGCTATCGCCGGCTTAAGACCTCCTGCTGTCGCTTCCCATGCGTGCCTCAAATATGAGTCCGCTTTTTTGTCTAGCGGGTCTCTAAGAACCCCTGCGTCTTCCAAGGGCAGGGCCGACCTTTTGGAAGACCTGGACACCGCTGCATCTATTTTTGGGACTTTGTCCCATATTTCCGTATCCTTGTATTCAAAGGGGTATCGTCTCTTAGAGGCGGATGGAAGGGCCCCCGATTTTTCAGGCTTTTTCCACTCCTTCTCAATAAGCGCCTGGATTTTCGCGTTTACTGGAAAGGTTCGTTTTTTCCTCTCCTGAAGCCCCCCAAACATGACGTCCTCTAGGGTTTTAGCCGCCCTTTCTTCCTGTAGGCCCATTGTGGTTCTAATGGCCTTTAGGAGGGCATCTGTATCTTCTACAGGGAAACATGGCTTACCCCCTGTGTCACTATCTGAGGTGTCTGAGGAGGATGATTTTTCCGCCTGAGATGATACTGATGCGGAATCTGAGGGGGAACTAGGGAAATCCTTCCTGCTTTTTTTCCCTTTTTTCAATAAGGACTTAATTGAGCCTTCCATTTCTGACCTGAGGGCAGATATTAGATTGGCTGCGAAACTAGGCGCTTCCTCCGCCATAGTCCGCTGAATGCACGAAGCACAGAGATCTTTTTGCCAGTCTCTTGCTAGGGGAGATTTACATATAGCACAATCCCTATTGTTCTTCTTGCTTCCTGCTTTTCTGGGCCTTTCCTACAGGGTGAAGCATACAATAGAAAAACCCCCTATTAATATACTGCTGACATTCACGAAGATCACTCACCACCCGTAATCAAGGGTACCGGATTTGGAGGCTGCGTCGGAGCACCTGACCCGCGCTCTTTGGACCTTGAGGAGTGCCCCGACCTGCGGCTGGGGCGACTGCTGCTTGAATGGCTTCCATGCTTTCTGCCAGAGGGCTGTGAGGGAGGCAGGGACGCTGAACGTTCCTGCTCGGACTCCATCTTGCACCGCCGATCTACAGCTGTCTTTCTCCTTTTAAATTGCATGCCTCCGCCTGGTGAGCGTCTTCCTCCCCTCCCCCCTGCAACCGCCGGCCCAGCGCTTCAGAAAGCCGGCCGGCGTCGCACCCGGCGCCATTACACCGTCGCCTTCTGCTGACGTCAGCCGGCGCACCCAGCATTCCAAGCGCCGCTGACGTCAGCGGCCGGAAGACGCCAGCGTCTTTCCCCTACCACGGGGATCGAGATGCGGCGTGCGCGAGGGGAGGGCGGCGCGGTGGGGGCTTCCCGGAGCCACCGGGATCCCATCCACGCCCGCACGAACCCGGAGCCCCAGGGACCCCGGGGACTGCGCTTCCAGGACCCGACGGCCGGCGCTACAGGTAAGCCTGGACGGGCCTGGGTCTTTATCTTTCTCTTCGCCCATGACAGGCACCGCCACAGTGGGATTCCTTCCAGGACAGGAACCCAACTGAAGCGGGGGAGAGGTGCCGCCCCTTATGTCTCAGTAGGTTCCTGTCCTGGCGGGGCGGATCCCTCTCTCAGGTGGTGCTGTCATGGGTGAAGGGAAAAAAAGGATACTTCGAATCAAGAGATCCTTGTCCTATGAAGCGTTTATCCGGTCGCTCCCTGTGACGATTAACTATAGCCCAAAACTCTGGGTGAATGGCAAATGCTCTATGAGGGCGTTTAGTCCTCTTGAAGGACACAGCATGTTCCCGGCACGGAGCCGGAGTCTTAGTCAACCTTCAAAGTCTGGTTGACAGCCTCAATCAGTGAATCTACCGTTTTCTGAAAATCTGGTGAATCCAGATCCAAGGAAATGTCAGATTCATACTCAGTCGTGTTCGCTACAAACCTCTGGAGGAGAGAGAGAGAGAGAGAGCGAAAAATGGAGCTCACGGACGCCAAGGCACGCGATAGCTCGGGTGACGAACTACGGATTTGTTTTGTAGACAACTGTACGTTTCTAAAGCACATGTGGCCCCTGCTAGCCGAAGGTTCCCGTGTAGGGGAGGATCCATCTACGTCAGTCATGCAAACGATGCGATCCACAGCAGCATTAAGGAGGGATTAAATCGATTTGGCCAAAGAGCCATGGATTGCGACAGTGACAAAACCCATTTAGGGGGACGAAGTACACTGGGTTCGGTGGCAGTGGGAGGCTCCTGAGCGTATTTGGGGTCACAGGCTTTGCAGAGCAGCGAACTCTGAGCTTTAGGAAATGCAGACTGGCAGGAGTTACACTACCGTTCAAAAGTTTAGGGTCACTTAGAAAGTTCCTTATTTTTGAAAGAAAAGCACAGTTTTTCCCAATGAAGCTAACATTGAAGGGAATCTCTCACCTCATTTTTGGCCTATGAGATGCGACCATCGCCATCAGGGGCTTATCTACAGCATTCTGTGATGCTGTAGATAAGCCCCCGATGTAACCTGAAAGATAAGAAAAACAAGTTAGATTATACTCACCCGGGGGTCTGGTCCGGTCCGATGGGGGTCGTGGTCCGGCGCCTCCCATCTTCTGGCGATAACGTCCTCTTTCTTACTTCTGCAGCGGCTCCTGCGCAGGCGTACTGTATCTGCCCTATTTAAGGCAGACTAAAGTACTGCAGTGCACAGGTGCCGGGAAAGGTCAGAGAGGTCTGGCGCCTGCGCACTGCAGTACTTTAGGGCAGATAAAGGGAAGATAAAGTACACCTGTGCAGGAGCCGAGGCAGAAGTAAGAAGGAGGACATCATCGCTAGAAGATGGGAGGCGCCGGACCGGGACACCCACCGCACCGGACCGCTCCCCCCGGTGAGTATAATCTAACTCGTTATTCTTATCTTTCAGGTTATATCGGGGGCTTATCTACAGCATAACAGAATGCTGTAGATAAGCCCCTGATGGCTGAGGCCGCATATCATATGCCAAAAATAAGGTGACACGTTCCCTTTAAATGATTCAGAAATACACTGTACACATTGTTAATGTAGAAAATGACTATTCTAGCTTCATATGTCTGGTTTGTAATGCAATATGTTCATAGGTGTATAGAGGCCCATTTCCAACAACCATCACTCCAGTGTTATTATGGTACTTTGTGTTTGCTAAATGTGTAAGAAGGCTAATGGATGGTTAGAATACCCTTGAAAACCTTTCTGCAAGTATGTTAGCACAGCTGAAAACAGTTTGGCTGATTAGAGAAGCTATAAACCTGACCTTCCTTTGAGCTAGTTGAGAATTTGGAGCATTACATTTTTTGGTTCCATTAAACTCTCAAAATGGCCAGAAAAAAAGAACTTTCATGTGAAACTCAACAGTCTATTCTTGTTCTTGGAAATGAAGGCTATTCCATGCGAGAAACTGCCAAGAAACTGAAGATTTCCTACAACGGTGTGTACTACTTCTTTCAAAGGATAGCACAAACAGGCTCTAACCAGAGTAGAAAGAGAAGTGGGAGGCCCCGCTGCACAACTGAGCAACAAGACAAGTACATTAGAGACTGTAGTTTGAGAAATCTAAGCCTCACAGGTCCTCAACTGGCAGCTTCATTAAACAGTACACGCAAAACGCCAGTGTCAACATCTACAGTGAAGAAGTGACTCCGGTATGCTGGCCTTCAGGGCAGAGTGGCAAAGAAAAAGCCATATCTGACACTGGTTAATAAAAGGAAAAGATTAATATGGGCAAGAGAACACAGACATTGGACAGAGGAAGCTTGGAAAAAAGTGTTATGGACAGACAAATCCAAGTTTGAGGTGTTTGGATCACACAGAAGAACATTTGTGAGATGCAGAACAACTGAAAAGATGCTGGAAGAGTGCCTGATGCCATCTGTCAAGCATGGTGGAGGTAATGTGATGGTCTGGGGCTGCTTTGGTGCTGGAAAAATGGGAGATTTGTACAAGGTAAAAGGGATTTTGAATTAGGAAGGCTATCACTCCATTTTGCAACGCCATGACATACCTTGTGGACAGCGCTTGATTGGAGCCAATTTCATCCTACAACCGGACAATGACCCAAAGCACACCTCCAAATTATGCAAGAACTATTTAGGGAAGAAGCAGGCAGCTGGTATTCTATCTGTAATGGAGTGGCCAGCGCAGTCACCAGATCTCAACCCCATTTAGCTGTTGTGGGAGCAGCTTGACAGTATGGTACGCAAATAGTGCCCATCAAGTCAAACCAACTTGTAGGAGGGTCTTCTGGAAGCATGGGGTGAAATTTCTCCAGATTACCTCAGAAAATTAACTGCTAGAATGCCAAAGGTCTGCAATGCTGTAATTGCTGCAAAGGGAGCATTCTTTGACAAAAGCAAAGTTTGAAGGAGAAAATTATTATTTCAAACAAAAAAAATCTTTTTTTCGAACCTTGTCAGTGTCTGGACTAGATTTAAAATTCATTTGGCAACTCATTTGATTAATAAAAGTGTGAGTTTTCATGGAAAAAACACAAAATTGTCTGGGTGACCCAAAACTTTTGAACGGTAGTGTACAAGAAGATACAAAGACTAAGTCTTATGAGATTTTCCAGGTGCCTTAGGCTGGGACATGATGTATCCCTCTATGTGCCCCTTTTATAGGGATTCCTACAGAGTATGGGACACTGCAAGGGGGGGGGGGAGGGGGGAGTGACAGTGCAGCGCTCCATTACCCAGATCTTGTGTCCCCTGTCTCTTATTGCAGTGTAGCACTTCTGATGGGCAGCCCTGGGTTAGCGCTGGATCCTTGTGCCAGAAAGCCGCTTCCGAACGACAGGTTGTATTCGGAGGCGGCACGGGAAGGATAAAGATGGCCGCCGAGATCTGCATAGGCGCTTCTCATCCTGGAAGAGAAGCGCCAGAATAGTGGGCGGAGCCGCAGAAGCGCGTCATAGCATAGGCGGAGTCTCCAGCTGCGGCCTGCACAAGGCCGAAGCCGGGGGCTAAATTTTCGGTGCCTAACGGGATAAGAGCCGGATGTTGGTCCCCCCGCTGCCAGAATGGGACCCCAATGCTAGCGCCGCCTCGGACAGTCTGCTCAGAGCCCCCCTGCCCCGGCACTTACCCGGAGAAGCTGCCGGGTGGCAGAAAATGCAGCTGGTCAGGATACAGCAAGTCCTCCTGCTGTCGCTGCTGGTTTTGGACGGTGCAGGGATAAAAGGGAGAAGCCTCAATCCACCATCCCTTTATTAGGGAGGTGGAAAGGGACCGTCTGCCTCCTTGCATCATCCGCTTTAACAGTGGTGGTGCAGTGGGGGCTGCACGGACTCCAAAAAAAGTGCCTCTGTACATACAAGGGGTTCAATCCCTTAGGATGGACAGGGCTGGTTGTCCGGAATTAGGCCTGGCTGCAGAAAAGGGTACATGGAGGCGATACTCCAAGTGCTCATCTGTTGAAGGTGTGGGGAGATCGGTGCCCTTTAAGGGACCCATCGCCCCTAAAAATCAGCCCAGGCATGGCGTCCCACGGTGCAGAAGGGGGTACGTGGAGGCGACACTCCACGTTCCCGCCTGTTGTGGGCTTGGGGAGATCGGAGCCTTGAAAGGATCTGTCGCCCCGTCATGCGAACAAAAAAGTAAAAATCACAAAAATTGAAAAGTTAAAAATTAAAATAAATAAGGATTTTTGGTCGGAAGACCAGACCCCTGTGCCTCCTATGGACACTAAGCATGAACTGGTTCTTTGGAAGCCAGCATGAGTGTGTATACTGCAGAGAAGGAGCTAACTTTCTTTGTACTAACTTAATGTCAGCCTCCTAGGGCAGCAGCATAACACCCATGATCCTGTGTCCCCCCAATTGAGGCAAAGGAGAGAAACGTAATTCTGGTGTTTTTACTTTTTTTTCTCACTATGCAGTTTATCGATCGGATTAATTCTTCTTATATATTGATAGATCGGACGATTCTGAACGTGGAGATACCAGATGTGTATTTTTTTTTAGTTTTATTTTGAATGGAGCGAAAGGGGGGCGATTTAAACTTTAATATATTTTTAAAAATATTTTTTTCCTACTTTACACTTGCTTCAATAGTCTCTGCTCTATGTAGCAGAAATGCTCAGTTGCTATGAGTGCTGACTGCTGGGTGGAGCTCATAGCCATCTGGCAATGACAACCACAGGTGTCTCCTGCAGACCCCGGGTTGTCATGCCAACTTATCGGTGACGCGCGGTCATGTGACAAAGGCGCCGATGGATGAGATTAGTGACATGCTTCCGATGCAATCATGTTAAATGCCGCTGTCAGAGATTGACAGTGGCATTTACCAGATTATTAACAGCTGTGGGTGGATCGAGATTCCACCAGTGGCTCTTAGGGGCACATGTCAGCTGTTTAAATCATTGCCGGAGCCCACATCAAAGGGAGAGACCCGACATGCACTGTACATATACAGGGGTTAAGATATACAGGTGCTTCTCACAAATTAGATCACAAAGTTAATTTATTTCAGTTCTTCAATACAAAAAGTGAAACTCATATAGAGTCATTACAAACAGAGTGATCTATTTCAAGTGTTTATTTCTGTTAATGATGACGATTATGAAATAGATCACCATGTTTGTAATGATTCTATATAGTCTATGAGTTTCACTTTTTGTACCGAAGAACTGAAATAAGCTTACTTATTAATATTCTAATTTTGTGAGACGCACCTGTAAGTGATAACACAAAAAAATTTAATAACTTTTCATGTAAAGCCTGAAAAACTCACCCTTTCCTTTCTGTGCTTTCATAAGACAACTTGCAACTAAATCCGTGCAATTAGCTTGCAAAATCTGTGCATTGGAAATAACAGAGGACTCAAGCTTGTCACCCTCCTTTTCTTCGCCACTAGCCAGGTCTGACGAGTAGAGAGCCAGCGCAGTGAAGAGTAGCCACGAGTAGTTGTGTATGTAAGGTTGGATTAGCCGCTGCCGGTCACTGATTTTATTGGTGACTGTTGGATAGATGGTGATAGTGTGGCTAGGCAAATGGCTAATGACAGAAAAAGTAAAAAAAAAAAAAAAAACCAGTTATGGTTACAATCTTTGCTAAAACTTCTACATATACAGAACCAAGAGTCTTTTATAGTCACAAATAATAGGGTCTTCAATTATCCTGGTGGCATTTACACATTTTCAATTTCTCACTTTTAATCGCCCAAATTTCTCTCTTTACATCTATCCTATAAGTCTGCTTTATTCCTCTTTCTTATAGCCTAGCATATGCTAAGCATGTCGAGATGAGGAGACTTAAAGCCACAATGCTCCTCTGGGAAATATGCTAACTATGCAAATTGTCTCTTCAGAGAGGAAGAGGACTAGAACTCTAGTGCCACCTATTGGAAGTAGCCATCCTAAAAGTCAATGTCGACCCTTTAACGAGCCTTGTTACATGACTTAGGATATGTTTTAGCAAGTCATTCTCCGCAAAGGAGAAATGATACTTGTTGGATATCGGTCAGACGCCTCTCTCACAGCCAAACCAGATCTCTCACTTTGCACTGTACCCCGAAACACAGTGTCTGCAAATTGAGATTCTGGCTTGGCTTTAATCCTAAGTCATGTAACAAGGCTCGTTAAAGGGTCGACATTGACTTTTAGGATTGCTACTTCCAATAGGTGGCACTAGAGTTCTAGTCCTTTTCCTCTCTGAAGAGACAATTGGCATTATAGCCTTGGAAAAACTGGTAGTCGCCACAAGAAACAGTACCTTCTTAAACCACAAGGCTTCTCACCGGCCCAACTAATACACTTTTCTGCTTTGGAGAGGAGTAAGAATACAAAACAGCTGTCCCTGTATGGGACCTGACCAGCAATAATCACTTTCGGATTAGGCGGTGAACACCGCCAATGACATTGCGTCTACAGACCTGCGTCTACCTGATGGATGAATCTGGCAGGTATTATGCATATGTCCTATTCTGGCAATTGTGAGCGACAGCAGAACTCTTTAATGAAACATGACTAGATCTCTATGGCTTTCAGCTATAGAAAAAAAAATGGTCCTGAAAACTATTCTAGCAATTAAAACTTTTCACTTTTCCATATATGATGAATAACTCTCAAAGCACCAAAACACTCATGTTAACAGTAATATAAAACCACATTACCCTTCAGAGTATCTCATGGTAGCATAACATCCGTAGCAGAGATCAAAGTCATCACAGACCTCACAGTTGATTCTATGACCGATAATAAGTCCTTGGCAATGATCACATGCATATTCCATATTAACCATTTCATGTTGATCCTCGTGGCCCTCAGGCTTTACACCACCTGTAATAAGTTAATATTTCAATATTAAATCTTCACTAACACACCAAAGATGGCGATGACAGCAGCTTAATCATACTAAAGTGTTTCAAAAACCGCAAAGTAATTTTGAGGAAGTCAAAGACTTACCAAGGTAGCAGGTTTTGCATAAATCCATGTCATTACACTGCAAACATCTGTACCGGTGCCATGGTGCAATTTTATCACATCCATCACAGGAAATCTCAACATTCAATAGGTCACAGTATCTCGCAATAAACAAGTGCATCTATAAACAAAAGTAAGCCAAAGTCATATACACCACATGCATCACTAAAATTGTAGCTTAAAAGAGGGTTTTGTTCAGCTGGAAATCACATTTTAGATGTATTAAAATACAAGACCTACATACAGGAAGAGATGCCCTAATCTACAATTACGAGCCCCCCTCACACGCAGAACAGGTCTTTTACTGGCACAAGAAACTTCTCCCCTATACTATGAGGAGCTGCCAGTGATCAGGATAGGTGCAAATATGAGGATGGGGTACCTTTCTGATACCTGAGCAAGCTAACATTCTGTCTTCACTGTGGTCAATTTACCAGTGAATTAAAGGGAATCGGTCATGTCCAACATCATTAACCTGCCAATATCGGACCTGACAGCAGGACTGTGGAGTCGGTAAACCAAACCTCTGACTCCTCAATTTCCATAACACAGACTCAGACTCCCTCATACATGGCTCAAGTTTAAGTGATAAATTTACAGGAGTAAAATGGTAACATCAGACTTTTAATCATTATTATGATACATTAATCAAGTCATTTAGATAGAACAAAATATTTATTGGAATATTACTTTAGAACAAAAAACTTTTGCATATTTACAGTTTATTATACACTATGCAGTAAGTCGGAAAAAAACAGTTTTCAACAAAAACGTACTGAACAACATTTGTGCAGTCTATGAATTTATTATGAGAAATAGTGTTGCCTCCATCAGATCCTCCTTCATAGATGACCTCAAATCTGATCTAATTATTTTAAGGCTAAAGAACAACCTCTCTACACTAACGGGTCGGTGGCAAAGCAGTAACCACATGGGCAATATCTCTAACAATTTCAGGGTGTAAAGGCAGTGCACAGTCAGTTTTGATGAATGATTGAACTCTTCTACTTCTTTGCAAGTGACAAATGTTGCTGAAATATGGTCACTCTGTTTTCTACGGAAGTGGAATCTTTTCCCTGCAGCAACGCTTTGCCTGATCCATCTCATCCAAATACTTTTCGAAATCAAACTCATCTGAGGAGGATGAAGAAACGGCAGCAGCAGCACTGGCAGGACCCAAGACCTCTTGCTTCTTTTCCTTTAGTAAGCTGTTGATCATCCTGCAATGTACGATGACTCGGAACCACATAAACAGCTGCCAGAAGAATGTTATATTCTAATAGCTGTGTCTCTCTGTTTCACTGAAGCAGCAATGCCATCTGCTATTAAACCTCCTTTTTGGGACAGGCAAAATGAGTTCTTTCACTCCTATATGAAAATGCCAGGAGTTAAATCCTTAGCTTGTAACTTTTTAGTCACTGTAAATGGGTGATGAAGCAATTTCTTCTTTTCAGCCACCTGTGTCCATTGACCTTCATGTAGTGTTACCTGAGGGTTGGCCATATCTACAAGGAAGGGCTTCAGTTCAAGCAATCGCTCAATCATTAAATAGGTGCTGCCCCTACAAGTGGCTTGAACCACAATTGCCCCTTTTCCAGCACATCTCTTAAAGATTGAATTAATTTGAGGGGTTCTGGCAGCAATAGCCAATTTCCTCACTTTGCTAATCAGTTACAGCATGTCCCTCTTGTAGACTATTTCTTATTGTCCGCTGCAGAGTGTACACAACACAGCGCATGTGATCATTAGTAAAGAGGTATGAAGCAACATCAACAAGCTAATCTAATTGTAAAGAATCATTTTGCTGTTCTTCTGTAGTTCTATCCTGTTTGTTCATCTGTCATGGGAACAGGACCGTGACCTTTTATCTTCAACATACTGAATGTGAAATGTTCTTCTAGATGCTGTTCACCTTCGTTTTTCTCACTCATCAGTTTAATTGTACTTATGTTTGAATCATTAAGAGTTACAATAGCAAGAACCTGTTCTTTTCTGAGTTCATAATCTTGCAGAACTTTTTCCACTAAGGTCTGGAGAAACTGGCTGCTGTGATGAGCATGAGTATCTTTTACTTGCAGAGTCTTAGTAACAATTTTTTTGTTGTCACAAACATATCGAATGTTGATAGCAAAATAGTTCACTCTGGGTCGTGTGCAGGCATCCATTTTAAGAAACACAAAGCATCTCGAGAGACTTTTTAATATCTTACTTTTGATTAAGGTTTTCTTCAATCACTAATTTTCAAATACTTTCTCTCCAGAGAAACGCCAAGTTTGCGGTCCATTTCTCCATTAAGAGCTGTAAAAGCTGGTCGTGCAAATAATGATAACGGTACACTGTCCTTCACAACAAGCTCGATGAGCTGTCTTTTAAACACATGTGCTGTCATTGTTACAGTAATTTTGTCACTTACAAAATATCTTGTAACTGGTGTTTGAGACGACCTTTCCTCCTCCTTTGCCTGGCAGAAGTGATGGGCTCTGGTTTCTTGGTGCTGCTGCAATCTTTTTCAATCACAGCTTTGTAAACTTCTGGGTGGCAGCGTTTTAGATTGGAAGCTCTTTAAGGAACCTTTTTATCACTGCCTGAGTATGCCGTGATTTTGGCATCACAGCATTTGTCATCTGGGTCACTTATACACTGACACACAAAATGTTAATTTTGAGTCACTGTGAAATGCTCAAACACAGCTGACTTCATAAGATGCTTCTTAGACATTATGTAATTATGTAAATTCGCTCCAAAAATAATTTTGCCCTGTAAAAAAAATAAGATATATTGAAATTCTTACAAGAACAGGCGATCATGCACTGTATAATTTAGAATAGAAATAAACAATCTTTGCATAAATCAATTGGACAGATAAGTATAATGTTTGTAAAATATGTTGCTAGATAGCTTTACTCTGACCTTTCAGTGTCAGGCTTGTCTCAGGGTACAGCTCACTAAATGCTTCACATCATGTTTCTTCACAGTCTATGAAGAGGGGAGGAGGGAGCATTTTTGTGCTGAATCATATTCCAGAACACACACACAAACATATATGTCCTCATCGATCCTGTTACTGTATTTTTGAATTTGAGATGTTAGCAAACAGTTTTTCCCCTTATATTCTATATATAGTATATATATAAGTCATCAGAGCAGATCATTTCTCCAAGCAGGAGCCAATAGGAAAATCAAACTAAAACATCAAGCATACAGAGACAACATATACTGGACTATTGATTTATGTACAGTTTATTAAAAGTTTAGATATGCTTTAAGAAGTACTCACTGTACCTTAATTCTGCTTTCCTTTTCACTCCAGAAGTTCTGAGATTAATGGAGGCATTTCTTCCCTGTGTGTTTCTTATTTTTCCCCTTATTTGTAGAGGAGGAGCTTCACTACTTATGAAAATAAACTGAAGCACAGATGCATCTCAGCTAAAAGTCTAGACCTTAGATCAGGAATAGGACAGACATTTATAGGACATTTCACAACTTAACAACATTTTTATGAAAAAATATTCTCCACAAACTGCATTCAACTACTGTACCCAATTTATTATATATTTTAGGAGTCAGGGTCGGTTCGTTTTATACCGACTCCAACTCCACCAAAATGGGCTCCGACTCCACAGCCCTGCTTGACAGGGACCTTTAAAGGGAATCTGTCAGCAGGTTTTTGTGAACTCATCTGTGAGCAGCATAATGTAGGAAAAGAGACCCTCTATCACTTAAGGTCCCGTTACATTTAGCGATGCACCAGCGATCCTGACAACGATACGACCTGGTCAGGATCGCTGGTGCATCGCTAAATGGTCGCTAGTGAACTGCCAAACAGGCAGATCTCACCAGCAACGCAGGGATGCTCGGCCGTCGTTACTTACCTGTCACACGCAGCGATGATGACGACTTCGCCGGCGTCCATGTGTCGTTAGTCAGGCGCCAGCAGGAAGCCGACGATGAGAAATGGACCAGGACGATCTCACACGATCAGCGATATCCAGCGAGTGGGCCGGTCGGAGGTGAGTATCACATGTAGCGAGATCGCTGTTGCGTCACACAATCGGTGACGCTTTAGCGATATCGCTATGTGTAAAAGGCCCTTTAGTTTACTTGTTGGAGCAGTTCAGACACAATCAGAATTCTTAGATTTGGCAATGTACCAGAGATGAGAAAGCTTCTTCCCGCCCCCAGCAGGTTCTCTACATAAAATGGCTACAAACAGTGAGCTGCTTATCACAGGGGGAGGGGGGCAGAGTCAGACTGTCCAGGCAATGCTAATCACAAGGTGATAAAACCTTCACTAAACGGTGTTCCAAATTATTATGCAAAAAGAGTTTAGGAGTGATAAGGATAAAGGCCTGTCACACTAAGCGATATCGCTAGCAATATCGCTATAACTTGTGACGTTATAGCGATATTGCTAGCGATATCGCTGTGTGTGATACTTACCTACGACCAGCTCCCCCGCTGATTATCGCTGATCGCGCGAGAACGTCCACGACTGTTTCTCGTCGTCAGCTTCCTGCGGTGCTTCCTGTGGAGAGACGAGTGACGAGCGTGGAGCCGGGCGGGAGGACGTCAGGATTGCCTAGTGTTACAGGTAAGTAGCGACCCCAGTCCTCTGCCATGTCGCTGGTGAGATCTGCCTGTGTGGCAGCACACTAGCGACCACTTAGCGATGCACCAGCGATCCTGACCGCGTCATATTGCTGGTCAGGATCGCTGGTGCATCGCTAAGTGTGACAGTACCTTTAGAATTTTTTTGTTTGTCATTTAAACTCATTGATGGTGATGTGTGTCAGGGCTCTTTATATCACTGAAAGCAATTGCAGATACCTGTGCAAATTAGTTTGGCAGGTGTGTCCAAATAAAGGCAAGACTACTTAAGAAGGCTGTTCCACATTATTAAGCAGCCTACATTTTTTGACAAAATGGGAAAGAAAAAGGATGTGTCAGCTGCTGAGAAGCAACAAATTGTGGAGTATTTAGGTCAAGGCATGACTACAATCAACATTGCCAAGACACTTCATCGTGATCATCGCACAATCAAGAAGTATGTAGCTGAATCCCAGCACACACATGTGCGTGCTGCTAAGGAAAAATTGAGGACTCTTTCCAACAGGCAATTGCGTCAGGTTAAAAGAGCAGCTGCAAAAATGCCTTGTCATAGCAGCAGACAAGTTTTTGAAGCTGCTGGTGCCTCCAACGTCCCCCGAACAACAAGATGCAGGGTCCTTCAGAGGTTTGCAGCTGTGCGTAAGCCATCCTGTCGACCACCTCTATCCACTGCACACAAGCAGAAACGGCTCCAGTGGGCCAAACGATACATGAAGACTGACTTCCAAACTGTTTTGTTCACCGATGAGTGCCGTGCAACGCTCGATGGTCCAGATGGATGGAGTGGAGGATGGCTGGTTGATGGACACCCCATGAAAACACCACTAAGGCGCCAACAAGGAGGAGGTGGTGTAATGTTTTGGGCTGGAATCATGGGGAGAGAGATTGTCAGCCCCTTTAGGATCCCTGAAGGGGTAAAGATTAACTCCATAATCTATGTGGAGTTTCTAAAACAGCACTTCCTGCCATGGTTCAAGAGGAAGAACCGTGCTTTCCGCAGCAAGATCATTTTCATGCACGATAATGCACTGTCTCATGCTGCAAATAACACATCTGCATCTCTGGCTGCCATGGGAGGACAAACTTATGGTGTGGCCACCATCTTCCCCTGACCTCAACCCCATTGAGAACCTCTGGAGCATCATCAAAAGGAGTGTCTATGATGGCGGGAGGCAGTTCACATCTAAGCAACCGCTCTGGGAGGGTATTCTGTCCACATGCAAAACAATTGAAGCACAAACCATCCAAAAACTGACAAATTCAGTGGACGAGAGAGTTCAGAAGCTTCTTTCGAACAAGGGGTCCTATGTGCAAATGTAACATCACCTAGAATAACGTTTTGACTTGAAAACTGTTTGACTTCATTTTGTAATAAGCTGATAATGCTTAGAATTTCACAATTGACCATTTTTTTGTTCAAAATAAAAATAAAAAGGTTGAAAACTGCTGTGCATAATAATTTGGAACATGCATTTTGAGTGTTTCTTATTTTTAGAAATATACTGTTTTCATAGGCAGTTTGTTCAACAACATTGCAATTATACTAGAATATTAGATGACTGGAAAATAACAATGACTGCAATTCATATAGGTAATTTAGAGAAAATATGAGGAAATATTTTTTGCATAATAATTTGGAACACAGTGTATATATGAACAACACCTGACAGGGTAAAAAAAGACATCATTCAACTCTGTCTCAGCCTCCATCTCCTGCTGTCCTCGGATAACAGCAAAAACCTGCTGAAAGATTCCCTTTGAGAATGAATGCTCAGTGCAAAAGGAAAAAAAACATTTTGTGTAATAAGATACAAATTTTTTCACTTGTAGTCAGTCAAGTGTAGGTTTCTTTTAAATGTTTATTATACAATAGAAAAACTCTAGATGAAAGGAACCCATGATCTGATTCATGCTGCCTAAACGATGGGCACAACGAATGACAGCCCGACTGATATTTTGGCTACATATGCTTTACTTTGAAACATTCCAGCTTTTCACAGAAAACATACTTTGACATGCCAACTGGGGAGCACGAGTCTCGGATGCCTGATCCAATGCGGGTCTAATGCTGCTTCTACCTTGCCCTGATTTAATCTGCTAGACTGGTAAAGCTTTGTTTATTACTGTATAAACGAGTGGGGAGGGGAGAGGTTCTGGGAACCCTGCTTGTCATGAGAGATGCACAGTCCCTAGACGGCTTATGTACGCCGCTGTATCATAGAGTAAAATATCCGCAGCCTTCTGCACGGGTTTGCATTTCTTCCTGCTGGCTTACATGATGTTGGTGTTCATGTCGCTGCTCTTCTCCAGCCCAGACTGACAACGGGGACTCAGCCTGTGTGTGATGGGTTTCTTCTTTCCTCCTTCCTGCCAGGCCCGCAGCTGGTGCAAAGATCCAATCCCGGGTCCAGAGAGTTTCTAAGCTTTATGTCCCAATCAGCACATTGGCGGCAGCGAGCAGCGCAGACAGAGTGAAACTCCGGAGAGGGGCCGTCACTGCTGACGGAGAGGATGGCACACCTTGCGCCGCCTGCTGCTGCTTTTTTCCTCTCTTCCCTGCCTGAACTCTCGGTAGATGCGAGATCCTGGGCAGCTAAAGGACCTGTGATGATGTCACGACCACGTGACCAGTCACGTGCTTGGGAGGAGAAGTCAGACGCAGGGCTGTGCCGGAGTAGATGTGTCACAGAGCAGGGTATTATATCACATCACTGGGGGAAGTATAGTAACCCCGTATACATGGGATCAGAGGGTCCCTGCAGCAGAGCTGTATGTACAATGCATGTGAGGCCAAGCTGTGTGTCACAACTGTTGCCGGTTGTCCTTGAACCAGGGGCTCTTTCCCTGTGGCTATTGACTGAGCGTGGCTATATATATATATACACACACACACACATATACACTCAGATATATATATAGATATATATATATATATATATATATATATATATATATATGTATATATAGATAGACGCAGTGAGAAAAATGTCTAAAAGTGATGGCACCATATAGAGAGGAAGCCAACACAAGAGTAAGGATAGGATAGACAATGAAGGATGTACGCTACGCTTTAATATACTCGACTCACAATCAAGAGTTTACCATTTGCCGCCACTTTAATATTAAACAAATGATTGAACATTGGTGTGGCACAAGCTCACATAGCAGATCTGCACTTATAAAATGTTGTATTAAACTTGGACAGCTTATTAAATGACCATTGTGCTTTAAGACCCCTATAACACACGATATTTAGGATCTTTAAACAACTTGTCAGTAGCTCAACCCCTTTCCCCACCACAATGTATATATGTGCATGCAGATCTTTAAAATATAAATCCATAGACACCTCTGCATCTTCCATCTACTGCTGCATACCGGAGAAATTAGTTACATAACACTTAAGGAGCCTCCAGAACTCATTTCCCTAACCAGCAGCAGCCTCTTTAGCTTGACTGATTGCTCACTGCCTGTTTGCCGTTAGGCACCAGGCACATAAATAAGACCGTGAGTAATCAATTAAGTGTAAGAGTCTGGTGCCAATTGGGGAAACAAGCTCTCGAGGCAGTGGATCCTTAAGTGCTCTGTCACATCCAGAGCGCTTAACACTGCATTTGCATATTTATTAATACAATAATTTATTGGGATTTTTGTATCAGTTAAAAGACAAAGATGTCATTTGATTTACATTCCAAACACATGCATGCCGATGGAGGGCGAGTATCTGCTGAGTTTGTTACTTTAGGTATTTTGCAGAGCTTGGGGCCCAATTTCCTGAAAGTGGACAAAGTATAATTTACTTAGCCCCATGGCTTATCGTGGTAGCACCCCAAAGTTTGCCATCAAAGCTCTTGGGCCAACCTAATTGAATGTGTCTCCTACTGGTCCACATACTATAGGACAAATAATATTTGAGACTAATTTTGAATTGGTATCTCTCCACTGGCTTTTAGCACAGTAGTTTGTGTGCAATAAGGCTACTGCCGACAAGTGTTTCATCAGGATAGGTAAAGCATTCGGCATTGCTATGTGACAGCCTCTATGCTATTAATTCTGCTCACTTCTGTGAAACTGGCCATACACATGCTGTCAATTTGTACATCCTACTGTGATCTGTTCCAACATCTCCAAACACTTGAACACTTCGTTTGTTCATGTGTTTTACAAGGGCAGAGGGAAGAAAGTAGCTGCCAAAAACTTGTCAGCAGTTTATCTTCCCTAAAAAAAATAAAATCTAAAGCATTTGCCATTTACAGTTAAATTGCTTGATCCTCATCTCCTCTATCAACATCTGTTGGGGAAAGTTGGAAGTCCCCAATATACAGCCAATTTTTGACCGGTACTCTTAAAATCATCTGGTCGAGCTGACTTTTCTCTAAGAAATTGAATATAAATTATAAACATTTTAAAAATGATCAACATGCCTTTCATTGAAGACAGACTACTCCCCCCTCTTATCAGAAGGTTTTGGCTAAAATAGCCGATATCAGCAGGATGGAGCACACGACAGCCTTATTGAATGCAAGTTTGGACATATTTGAGACAGCCTGGGCTCCCTGGGACTATTTTAGGGCCGAAAACAACAGATAGGAGAATGTTGGTTTTTGAACAGGTTTCTTCCCTTCCCTATGTGTATGTCTCATCTTATTTGGTATTGTGGTTTTATAAAAATTGTAATATGTGTATGGGGATGGAGTTATCTTAACTTGGCATCATTTGGAACTGCTGTTGGACTTTGTCTTTTTCTTTTCTATTGAACAATATGTTTTGATGCCACTGGGGGAAACGTCTTCCAAGAGTTCATTCTAATTGTTCTCCATTCTTTCTGACCCTCTAATTTGTACGCCAAATTGTGATTGTTTTGTCTCATTTCTGATTGTAAAAGTTTATAAAAAAATTAAAAAAATGATCAAGATAACTAAAACATAGCTAAAATATACTCACTAATCGTGAAATGAATGTCAATGTAATAAAAATAATATCAAAAGTAACTTTATTGAAGTATGAAGCCAAAAAACGATTACCTTTCTTCTCACATCGGGTTCAGCTTGACTTATCTTTTCATACCAAGATTCAAACATTCCATCTTTGCATTCTTCCAACCACAAGAGATTCTGTCTGTAATCTGCTCTCTCATCTTCCTCCTCCCACTGGCTAAAACATGAAATGGACATTTAAATAAAAGATTTCAAAAACAAAAATCACTTGTATACACACAAACATTTCATAAGACGCTGATTCAATGCAATGTCAGAGGAATACACAGATTCTGAACTGTGGATATACAAATATACGGTTACTGTATGCTCAAAGTCTACTATGAAAATACAAGTTACCTTAAGTTTCCACACTTTTAAAACACCCTTCTTGGGCAAAGGGCAAAGGTACCACATTACACATAAAAATGTGCACTTCTTAGAATAAATTTGTATGCGAGCTCATAAAATAACGCTACTTCTGGACATTATACCATTATGTAACTTATTCTCAATTTTCTAGGATTTTTTTTTTTTATCTAAACCATGAGTAGATTTTTCCCACCCCCTTTGCCATCAATGATTATAACAGAAAATGTAATTTGAACCCTCATTGAAAAAAGATCTGTTGAAAGAGTGGAACAGTTTTTGAGAGTGATTGCGTAGTGCAGAAGTCACTAATATCTAAGGGAAAAAACATATTCCTCTAATAAATATATTTCTTTATCGCTTCATTGGTGTATGCTGCTGTCGCTAGGAGGCTGAAATTAGGCAAAAAAAAGCACCTCCTCTGCAGTATACACCCACCGACAGGCTCAAAGTACCTCAGTTTAAGCTTAGTGTCTGTAGGAGGTGGACCTGGATCTGCTGCCAGATCCGCATTTTCCCTTACAGGTTCTTTTTCCCTTTGTTTTTCAGATTCATCTTTCTAGGGTGACGGTGTAATTTCTCACCGTTTTCCTGTATGTATGCGACCAAGAGAGCAGTGTGGCGCCATCCACATCGCCCAATCTCGGACCCGCAGGCAGGACTTTTTCCCCTGTCACCCTTACAGGTGTTTTCAGGGTGATTCCCCGGTGGCCAGTCCTTGTCTTTTCCCCGCCTCAATCCTCTCCTCGGAGAGGGCTAAGAGGAAGACAGTGGTAACCAGCTGTGGCCTCCCCCCTTCTTTTAAGGGGTTGATGCCATGTTCTGCACCGTCTGGACAGGGTGTGGGAAGGAGGATCCCCGTTGCGAGTGATCCTCTCACAACCGAGGACTCTTGATGTGATCCTCATCTGTGAAGAGGATTTGTGGACCCACCTGCCAGGTATGTATCCTCCCCCGCAGCGGCGCAGGAAGGAACTGTCACATTCCTGTCCCTTAACAGGGACAGGGCACTTTTAGCAGCAGTGGCCTTTCTCCATTATTCCCCCTTCTTCCCTGGCAGCATAGGCAGGACGCCTTTAATTTTTCGTCCCTTAAAAAGGGACCGATTGCCTTTAAATCAGCTGCGGCCATTTTTCATCTTGGTGCGCGTCTCCTGACGCTCCTTTTCTGCACACTGGCCGTGCCCCCTATCTGCCGAGTGCTTGCATTTTCGTGCCCTTTCCTGGCTAATGGGTGGCCTTGGTGGGTCAGGGAGTGTCTGCTCTGACCAGGCCCACTGGCGCATCATCCAATAGGAGGGGCACTTTCAGTTTTTGCCAGCCGGAAGATCCTCAGGGCTGGCCACGCCCACCGTTCTGCAGTGTGCTGCTGTACCTGCGTCTCTGCGGCCACCTTAGAGCTCCTGACAAGGCAGTTCGTGCAGGACCCTAGTTAATGCAGTTTGCTGGTCCCGTCACTGCTGGTGCCAAGGCAGCGCAGCTAAATCTTGGTCCTTCTGTTAATTAAGCCCCCGGCTTTGGGCCTTCTCCCGGACTCCATGTAGCCACGCCCACTTAACCCCCGGCCAATCAGCTGTTGCCTTTCACCCCTGGCCAATGAGCGGTCACCTTCCTCGTAGCCACGCCCCCTCACTGGACCCTCGGTCAGTGCGCGCCTTATGCTTAGCCACGCCCCTTCCTATGAGTGTGTTTGTTTGCCTAATGAGAGTGTGTTTCTTTATCCCTGTCACCCGAGACACGCCCACAGCATGGCATGCCTGAGAAGCTTGTGAAGAATCATGCAATGTCTTCAGAATTGTTCACTGTCTGTCACCATCTACCAGAGGAACCAAAGGGCACAGCAGGCCGTGTGTCTGTCTGCAAAAACGTGTGAAGAATCGTGCACTTTTTGTCACCATCTACCTCAGACACCAAAGGGCACAGCAGACATGCATCACTAACCTGCACTGGATCTGGGAGACACTGCAGCCTGAACAGCAACAGCACCGTCTCTGTTATCAGGTAGGACCAACCCAGACTGGTTGTTTTCTCTCTTATAGAGACTTAGCTCTCCCCAGCAGCAGTCCTAGTCCCTCATTTATGCCACAATCTCAGGCATTCCTGACCCTATAATCCACGATGCCTGTGCCATCTGTAAAAAAGAAGTTGTCTTCAGGCCAGTCTTCGTTCTGCCTGTCCTGCAGCCCCTTCACCGTGTCTTCCCCACAGTAGTCCTCTAACGCCCGAGATGGAAAGCACTCCCCTCCCCTCTGGAGTGGGCTGTTGCCATATCTCAGTTGGTCTCCGACCTGACAAAAGTTTCATAGTCCCTGATCAAGGGGCTGCCCCGCCGAGACTGTGACCAGAGTCTTCAGATCACCTTGGACACTCTGATCTGCCTTAGTTGGATTGTCAACAGAGAGAAGTTCTCTCTGACCCCAGCTCAGCACCTGGTGTTTCTGGGCATGAGGTTCGACATGACCCATCCCGAGTCTCCCTTCCAAAGGAGAAATTGTCATCCCTCTCCCAGGGGTTCCGCACCGACCGGCTCATCTACCCCTGCATGAGCGGTCTGAGGAATAGGATTGCCACCATGGAACCGATGCCTTTTGACCAGTTCCATACCTGTCCTCTTCAGCTGGCCCTCGTTGGCTTGTCGCCTCTCTAGACAGACCTGTGCAGTCTTTACCTGATGGACGCCATCAGCATCCTTCCTACGAGGCAAGTCCTTCCTTCCCTCCGGTGGCAGGTCATCACCTCCGACGCCAGTCTTCTCGGTTGGAGAGCGGTCTCTATACATCAGCATAGGGTCTCTAGAACGCCCAAGAAGCCGCTCTCCCCATCAATCTCCTGGAGATCAGGGCAATTTTCTTTGCCCTTCGCCGCTGGCAGACCCTCCTCGCCAGTTCTCATACAGTCGGACAGCGCCACTGCCGTGGATTTCATGAACCATCAAGGTGGGACTCGCAGCAAACAGGTAACCAGGATTCTGCGAAGGGCGGAATGTCACGTTTCCGCCACATCATCCGTGCACATTCCAAGGGTGGAAAATTGGGCAGCCGATTCTCTGAGCCATCAGGGTCCCGCATCGAGCAAGTGGTGTTTCGGCCCCGTCATTTTCACGAGATATGCCAGAAATGGGGACAACGAATGTTGTCCTGATGGAGTCTCGGATGAACCATAAGGTTCCTCAGTACGTACAAAGGTCCCGGGGTCCCTAGCCATCGGTTGCGATGCTCTGGTACTCCTACGGTTACATTTCCAACTGTCTTTTCTTTTTCCGTCCCTCCCCTTGATTCCGAGAATCATGAAAAAGTTAAAGGCACAAGGGATTCCAGTAATCCTGATGGCTCCAAACTCAAGACAGGCCTGGTACCCAGCGCTGGTGAACATGCTCATGGACGCTCTCTGTGGAGGCTTCCAGACAGTCCGAACCTTCTTTCGCAAGCCACCTCTTCCACCAGAGTTCACAGTCTCTAAGTTTAACGCCATGGCTGTTGAGGCCTAGTTCTGAGACAGGCTGATTTTTTTCCCCAGCAGGTCATTCAGACCATGATTTGGGCAAGAAAACCGGCAACCTCGCTTATCTACCACAGATACTGGAAAACCTTCTTCCGCTGGTGTGAGGACAGCTATTTGGTTCAATATTTCCTTTTCCCTTCCTTGGTTTTTCGACAAGCGGGTCTTGACTCGGGTCTATCTCTCAGTACTCTTAAGGAGCAAATTTCTGCTCTGTCAATTCTTTTCCAACGAGATCTGGTGTCTCGTACCCAGGAAAAGAACTTTCTTCAAGGAATCTCCCACCTAACACCTCCTTATCATTCCCCTATAGATCCATGGGATCTTAACCTTGTCCTTGGCACACTCCAGCACACTCCTATTTTTTAAGCCCACTCAGGACATTCCGTTTTACCTTCTTAGTTGCCGTTACGGCCATCAGGGGAGTTTCTGAGTTGGCGGCATTGTCCTGCCATTCTCCGTTCCTGATTCTACATCAGGACAAAGTAGTTATCAGACCTGTTCCTTCCTTTGTACCTAAGGTGGTCTTTTCATTTCACATTAATGCAGACATGATATTCCTTTTCTATGTCCCTCTCCGGTTCATTCCCTGGAGAACTCCTCCTTGGGCAGTTTGTCACTAGGTCTCGGCTTCACAGATTATAAAGCCGCGACCTGGTCATCTTTGCACACCTTCGCGAGCTTTTACGGAGTTCATACTCATGCCTTGTCTGATGCAGGCCTAGGATAGAAAAGTGTTGCAGGTGGCAGTTATGCATTGGCCGAGCTATTTCTTTTTCTTCTTTGCATTCTTTCTGTTCCCACCCTTGCGGACTGCTTTAGGACGTCCCATGGTTACTTGTTTCCCCCAATGAATCGATAAAGAAAGAAGGATTTTTGGTACTCACCGTAAAATCTCTTTCTTGGAGCCTTTATTGGGGGGGGACACAGCACCTTCCCTATTTGTTTGTACCATTATTGGGCCTAAGTGCCTTTGTTCTTGGGTTGGTACATATGTTGAGTTCTGGTTGCTTCTCCTACTACTTTAGCACTAACTGAGGTACTTTGTGCCTGTCGGAGGGTGTATACTGCAGAGGAGAAGCTATTTTTCCTTTTTTTCGCCTGGTGTCCGCCTCGTAGCGACAGCAGCATACACCCATGGTTACCTGTGTCCCCCAATGAAGGCTCCAAGAGAGATTTTATGGTGAGCGCCAAAATTCCGATTACAAAGTTCATTATATTCATTTGTGCTATTGAATTAACAAAAAATTAAAATAAAAAAACTGTAGCTAGTATTTAGAGTAAAGTTTGCAAAATGTATTAATTCTACTGTTTGAATTCAGATGTTAATAACAAGAGCACAATTTGTTCTAGGGTTGAAAATAGACTTCTCACCTCACTACACTGTCGTGGGTGCTTATGTTCTCCTGAGACATCGATAGAAGTAGTTCTGGAAGGTCAATACTTTGAAAGAACGACAGATCTTGAGGTTCCCAGCTCATGTCTAACATGTGTAGGAGTGTAGTCTGCACACACGATAAAGCTGGAAGAAGTGACCTAAGCAAAAAATGAAAAATAAAATCATGGTTTAACCTAACATTAGCAAGTACATCAGTTTTAAGCAATAAAACCAGCAACTTTTATTTTATAGATATAAATGGATAACCTGTTGAATGTCAGATATAAAAATCACGAGCCTGATATGCTAATTCTTTAAATTCGCAAAAAATATTCTTTCAGTTACAAAACGAGGAAAAAGAATTACAGATGCAAAATGAAAAGGTACCAGAAGAAACAATGCTACCTAAAATACATAAAGTCACACCTTTGGCGCTGGTTTATTTCCCTTGGGGAAAAAAAACCAAAACATCAACATGCCCAACCCTTCATTGTCATTAGGGGCGGTACCCACAGAGACATTATCCGCCAAGCTAGTTCTACTGAATTTTGTGATTTTGCCTGACATTCATTACCATATACTGCTACCTAAACAAACAAAAAAATATACATAAAATGCTAAAATCTTGCGTATTGAGGCATGACCTGGTCTGTCACAATCTGTGGCTTGAAAATTTATTTCCCAATAACCATTTTTCTTCTTGTTTCTGTTAGAAATGACCAATATGGTCAACAGATCAGGACAATGACAGTTCATAATTTCTATTTATTATAGAAACCATCAGAAAGTTCTTACTGGTATATAACACCTGAAGCACAAAATTAAGGATGAAATATACCTGTCATTAAGGCTGTTAAAACCCTTTACAGCATTCACTAAAAGCACGACAAGCCTGTAGTATGACTCCCGGACTTCTCTATGTAGTTCAGCTCCACAGCCTTCCAGGTGACCAAAATAGCTTCAACGTAAAGAAGAAACAATGTCATTTTTGTAGCACTTCGTACAATTTTTTTCAATCAATTTGCAGCAAAATTTATGCTCATTGCCCTCATTTTAGCAGTGGGATATCTTTACCAGGACGATGTCCCACTACATAAGTCAATGATATGGTTGGCATGGACTTCACAGAAATCAGTTAGGCATCACATCACACAGTACTCTACTTACTTGGTGAAGTCGTTCTGGCAAGCAAGCAGCTCCAATAAAAAGAGCACACAGGGGGGCTGAAAGAAATGAGGCTGCCCCAGAGTTTCTAGACACTCTTGGATTATTTTCAGCACCTTGAGAATGCTTTCAGCCTGAGCTCTTCTAAGGGAGAGAACCTGCAGGACACTGGTGGGAGGAAGCAAAATAAATGAATTCGTCATTTTAGGATGCATTCACACAAGCTCTTTAGAGTCTGTTTAATGGGAAAGCTACAGACACGGGTCAAAAACGGACTGTTTTTTGCCATTTTACTCCGGCAGCTTCCAAATAATCTGTCTTTATTTCAAATCTGCCATACGGTTCCAGAGATGTGGGAGATTTTCATATGGTGCAAATTTTTATGATCTTTATCAAGTGGGTTGAGCTTACATGAGTCTGTAGGGGCATATTTCTAGGTTACTTTGCATAGTTACCCTACCAGGCACACACCCCCTTGGTAAAGGCCATGAAAGTTAGCGCTAAAAAAGAAAAAAAATGAAAGACTCACATATAAAACTGTATGGCAGATTAAGGAGAAAAAAAAAAAAAAAAAAAGATTTACACAAAACCAGCGGGAACAAGCAAAAACTGGCCACATTTGACTTTGTGCAGGTCCTCTTTACACACAGCCAAAAGCTCAACATTCACCCAAAGAAAGCCAATTTAGTCCTCCCTCAGGCAGTTTACACTGAGGTTTCTAGCTTTTTACTGAAGGCTTCAATTAAACATGTATGTTGCAGCCCTTCCCTGGATATACATTTACTGGAAGCAAATAACGCAGTGTGAAAAGAGCCTTACAAACATAAGGGCCCTGTCACACATAGCGACGCAACAGCGATCCCGACAACGATATGACCTTGTCAGGATTGCTGGTGTGTCGCTACATGATCGCTGGTGAGCTGTCAGGCAGCTTCACCAGCGATCAGCACCAGTGACACGCGGGTAACAAGCGACGCATGTTGCTTAGTTACCCACTGTGTACCTTAGTTACCAGCGCGCTGGTGCAAGAAGCTGGTAACCAAGGTACACATCGGGTTTCTAAGCAGTGCGTGGCACTTAGAAACCCGATGTGTATCTTGGTTACCAGCGCCAGCTAGCGGATCGCTGGTCTCCTGCCTGCCACACGCAGCGATGCGTGCTGGCCAGCAGGAGACCAGCGATCAAAAAAATGTCCTGGCCATTACAGGACGATCAGCGATACCCGGCAGGGGGGCCGGTCGCTGGTCAGTGTCACACACAGCGATCTCGCTGGTGAGATCGCTGTTGCGTCACAAAACTTGTGACACAGCAGCGATCTCTCTAGCGAGATCGCTGTGTGACGGGGGCTTAAGGCTTACAAAGTAAGCAGAGCGAAGATATTTTTACGGTAATGGAAAGCTTTTGTTTTGAGAATGACTTTAAATTTCCTAACTATTCTTATCTCCCCTCCCTGCGGTCTCAAATACCTACATTAGCTTCACTTTTCAGTATTGTAGGTGCTTCCATATTAAAAATTCTTTCCTCATAAAAGGATAATTATAAGCAATTTCTACGGATGAGTGATCTGCTTTGATCACTTTTTGCTGGCATTTTTCATAATACCTTTTTCTAAAAGCCTCAAGGTCTAAAAATAACAAGTGTGAAGGAACATTTTCAGTCTTTACCTTTCATGGGAAATTGTTGGATCCTTCACAAAATCTAAGATGTTCTTCACAATGGGATACTTTTCCTTTACAGATGGCAAGACCTTTGTTTCTTCCATGGAGCGAAACGAGAGGAGCCGTAGCCTTGCCCGATTAAATGGAGCCTTACGAGATGGAGTAGGGGGAGGAGAAGCAGAGTCTTCAGGCTTTTCGGTTGGTTTTATCTGAGTACCAACTGGAGTCTCACATTTATGCTCTTCAGATTTTATTTCGGATTCTTGTTTTTTCTGAGAGTCCTGCTCAGGCACTTGAAACTTTGAAATCAGACCAGGATGAACGGATTCGGGAGAGGCGTTAATGGGTGAGGCACTTGAAGCTTGAAAGTCTGCCTCCACAATTGACCCTTTCCGCTGACTGTTCAATAGCAAATCTTCATCTGCTGAAATCAAGATGTCTAATGGTGGTCTTGATGTAGGTAGAAAGTTCAAGAGTAAAAGACACTTCTCAATGCACTGTTTTGCTGTAAAAAAAAAAAAAAAAAAAAGCATATTACATACAGACAATATCAATAAGTTGAAATCAGATTAATGACAATCTCTCAAGGTCACGTGGATTTAGTATAGTGTAAAAATAGCAAAAGAACAACTAATGATTGTTAAGTGTTAAGAAAGAAATGTTCCCAAAGCTGTGCAAGCACACTGACGAAGGCTGACTACACACAACGTAGCCACTATTTACCAAGGTACAGTGGGTGTGTGGAGTGTAGACTCTCTTTACAGTAAGGACAGACAATTTGCATGATGCAACAAATTGAGAAATTATTATACCGAGACAAAACATTCTCAGTAAAGGTACTGTCACACTTAGCGATGTACCAGCGATCCCGACCAGCGATATGACGCGGTCAGGATCGCTGGTACATCGCTAAGTGGTCGCTAGTGAGCTGCCACACAGGCAGATCTCATTAACGACATCGCTGGGGACGGGGGTCGCTACTTACCTGTCACACCAGGCGATCCTGCGTCCTCCCGCCCGGCTCCACGCGTCGCTCTTCGTCACAGCAGGAAGCGCTGCAGGAAGCCGACGACGAGAAACAGTCTAGCCTGTTCTCGCGCGATCAGCGATAAGCAGCGGGGGAGCGGTCGGAGGTAAGTATCAGACACAGCGATATCGCTAGCAATATCGCTGCTACGTCACAAGTTATAGCGATATTGCTAGCGATATCGTTTAGTGTGACAGGCCCTTAAATCCAGTACTGTGGATCTTAAAGGGGTTCACAAAAGACATTGTGATGGCCAACATCAGATTGGTAAGGAGATCAGCAACCCCGATTAGAATATTAATGTGATCGCAGCGCTTGTACCTTGTTACGCAATTGATCATTTAGGATATGCACAAAGGTCGCTAAACCTCAAGCTTTGCCATCTTCATAAGTCCTATAAACAATGAATAGGCGGGGGAGGGGAAGACATGGGACTTTTGCTCTCATAGAAGGTCCAGCTGTGGGACACCTATTGGTCACACATTTATCCCCTATCGGTAGGTTCTAATTATGGGGCAACCTCTGCTAAGGTCCTTTTACACTAAGATTAGTAGGAACACATTTCATGATAATCATAAAGCCTAAACAGGCTTCTGATCAAAAGACGAATGAGCAAAACGCTCGTTCGACAGATGAAATTATCTTTTGCGCTGCACAAAAGGTCATCGTACTTGGCAGCACATTGTCCTGTGTAAACAATGGAAGCCTGTGCACACACAATAATCTATTATAGATTGTTCAGTAAGAGTCTTACCTAAAGTGTCTGGGTTAATTTCTGCTCCATCTACAACAAGTTTGTCACTTCCACCGATATGCAGAGATTTCTGCTTCATTTCTAGCTGTATAGGTTATGAAATGAGACAATTAAAATGTCCAATAAGAACAGTGATGGAGTCATAAATTAAGTACAGATTACATGTAGAAGAACAGATTCTTACCATCCATATTCTAATCCCATCTGCCAGAGCATACACCTGGGCAAATTCTTCACTTAGACCAAGATTGCCACTACTGAGAACTGTAAGATATGAAAAAAATAAGAAATTATTTTACAGAGGACACCAATATAGCGTTATCAGCCATCAACCATTATAAAGCGAAGTAGACCCCGCAATGTATTCCTCACAAGAGCAGTCTGGCTTCAGAAATTCAAGCGAGCAACATTTCGTCTGCGGGTGCATGACGACTTTGGCTTTCGACAGGGGTTGAAAAGCCAAAGAAAGCCGTGTGCAGCTGCTACATCGCAGTATATTGCCAGAGAATAAAGTCACACTGTGACCAGAAAGGTACTGCAACAGGCAAACAAGTTTTAAACTAGTTGGGGACTTTTGGTGACTCCCAATTCCCAACGTGGCCCCATCCACTTTCATTATATTGTGGTATGGCACTTTAAATGTACGGACGCTGTTGCGGCAAGAGTCGCAGTGTAGCCACAGGCTCATGGTCATGGAAGGCTGGAGCAAACCGCACAATCACAATGAAAATATATGAAGTCTCTTTCCACTTTACTATATTAGGACATTTTATGAGCACATTAAGTTCTCTTTCTACTTTAGGTCATAGATGAATACACTGTGGATTCTCAAATCCAAAAGGAAAATACAAGTCAAAAGTGTATGAATATCCTGCATTTACAGTTGCACATTGCAAAGGGACTGAAGAAATGCTAAGGACAGCGACTAAAAATTCTAGTTCCACTCAATTTTCCACCCTGTATAAAACATTTGGCAAGTGGCTTCCAGGGAAAGTGACTTAGCGCTGGGGTTTCACATTTAATAATTTGTTAAAAGGATTATTGGGATCTGTTGACAATTTTGCGACTTCGCCAGAGAAACATATTGTGGCAAACTGCTTATTTCACTTGCAAAACAATTGCTTGGAATTTTTTCATTTTTTTTTTTTTTAACTGCAGTCTATTTTCAATAAATGGCAAGAGAATATAAGAAATCATAGAGTACACAAAGCAGCAATTAATTCAGGTATCTAGAACAGATTGCATAGAGCCCAATGGTGATCTACTGGCGTCGGTAGAACTTCATTAATTGTGCTGTGTATTGGGAACCCTGACCTAAAGTTTAATAAACTCTTTTTTGAAAGTAAGTACATCAACCTGAAATACATTCAAAAACATTACCCTGAGAATAGCATTAAGTATTCGGACACTCAGAGTGGTGAATGGGACCTTAACTGTACCAATGTACGTCTTTAATGGCACTTGCGCATAATAATTAAGAATCCAGAAAGCGCTTCTGATACGGTCTTTCTTTTCCATTGCGTCGCTCCATAGCAGAGATATTTACATTTGCTGCTTTTGGAGAGCAGTATGTGAAATCTCTGCTTGAAGACTGGGCGTTTGTTTCTTCAGAGTCATCTATGGGAGCATGCGTTTTCACTTCTCCTTACCAGATGCTGCCAATCACAGCTTGGCAACTGAGCATTCTAGAAGTCAAAGACGCCATCAAGCTGTGATTAGAAAAGTTTTTGAAGAAAGGGGTGAAAGCGCATCCCCAAAAGGAGACTCTGAAGAAAATCCCAGTTGGACTGCAAGCAGAGATTTCACATATTTTGTTAAAATAATATGAATAATAACTGCAATAGAGTGACGCAGCCCAACATTAGGGGAATATGAGGGAAGATCAGCGATATTTCTTGAGAAAGTCACATGTACCCTAACTTCATGCGAAGTTATGACTAATTTATTTAAGATTCCAGACGAAAAAAAAAAACCTGTGGCATGCTCCATTTTATTATGTATAAGGAGCTATGCATTGCATAAGACTTCAAGTGTGCTGCACAGGCTTAAGCATTAAAGTGAATCTATCACCAGTTTTTTGCTATGTAATCTGAGCGCAGCAAGATGTTGAGGCCAAGACCCCAATTGCAGTAATGTATTATTTACTGGGCTGTGCGATGTGGTTTCAATAGAATCAGCGATTTATCAGAAGATTATCACTAAATGACTACATGTATCCTGCCTCCTAGTTAACTGCTTTGTGTAACTACTTCCACAACTGAAACACTTTTACAGTGAAAAAGAACAATTGCATAAATATTAAAAATAGGCCATCACTAGATTATAAGGCTCTAGACACCAGAAGGTCCCTCTATTGTGAAGATCTTAGCGTTCTTAAAGGGAATCCGTCACCCCCCTGGACGATTTTGAACAATTGCTATGGACATACAGGTAATAGAATGGTTAAAATAAGTCTTACCTGTATGCCTCATAGCTGCGGTGTATATGTTGAGAAAAGCAGTTTTAAGGTTACATGTTAATGATTCCTTCCAGGCTCTGACGCGTGCGGTGCCTGGGAGAAATCCCTGTCTCCTTTCTTCATTATAATAGCACCCCCCAATGCACATCACACTGACCTGTGACGTGCAGTTGTGGCACTGTAATCCCACGCATACGCTGTCCACTTGCGCGCTTATGTGAACCTTATCCGCTCTTCTATGAGCAGAGTCTTAATCCATCTTCTGTGCAGGTGAGTCACTGCTACTGCGCAATGACTCGCCTGTGCAGAAGTTCGATGAAGACTCTGCTCATAGAAGAATGGTTTAACCTATTACCTGTATGCCCATAGTAATAGCTTAAATTTGTCGAGAGGGAGAAAGATGCCCTTTAACATGACCTTTTCAAACCGGTCAATTTTTGCAGATATTTCTATGTAAATGTTTGTAGGAGACTCCAGAGTTTCAGTCCATGCTCAGGGCACAGATGAAGCTGAGGTCATACATCTCACTTCACTGCTCATGTGAAGAATAACTCCTCTCAGAACATTTCCATACAGTAATACTGTATTTTAAATTCTTCAAAGAGAAAATGCTAAAAAGAAAAAAAGCTACACAGCCCCAGAACCCCATCCCCTCCTCCCGTACCTGTGCACATTCAAATCAGCATACACTCCCAGTAACTTCAGCCATCTGTGCATCAGGTGGTACCCCCAAACACATTATGTGGCCACTGGAAATGGCTGATATACATCCAAATGTGTATGGCCAACCTTATCCATCTTCGTCTGCTAATACAACCAATGTATTTACCATATCTTTGCAGTTTTCCATACAACTGTGGCGTAAGATATACTAGTGCAGCAAAGGTGCAGTTCACCGCTCGATCAACCGCAGAACCGGCTACTAAATCATTCTTTGCCAGTTGTTTCCTAATGGCTTGTACCAGGCCTTTGAAAAGTTCAGAATTAGGGCCACAGAAATCCTGGGTAGGATCTGAGTTTGCAAAGTCAAGGAGAAAGTTACGACAGTCATCTGCATGAGAGTTCTTAGTCTGGAAATAAAATAATAATGTAAAAGAGCATTTACATAATATTAGGTTTCAACTCAACACTATGGTTGCATTTTTGCTCTATTTGACAACTATTTTTTGTACATCGCAAATATTTTTTTTGCCATTTGTGCTTACATTGCATTTCGATTCAGCATCTGCCATAAGTGGTCATGAATGTATAAATTGCAGCAGTGGTTGAGCCGGTGATGGCTATTCCTACCAGATCTTTTATTTCTAGTAGGTATATACAAGTCAGGTATGTAAGGGATGAGCTGCAATGACCTTGTTAACATGTGGCATCACCAGTTAGTGGCAAGTCCCACAGAATAAGGAGCTGAATTTCTCATACAAATAGTAAGAAACTTGATTTCTCTTACTATTAACAGCCACTCAAGCACAGACTAAAAACAAGCAGATTCTGGACACTTCAATGAATAGCAGAAAATATACATATTCTCAATACAACCTATACAGTCATGGGAAAAACAAAGTACACCCTCTTTAAATTCTATGAATTTATATATCAATTATATATCCATATATAATAAAAAACTGGGTCTTAGAAGATCTTAAATTTAGGTAATAAAACCTCAGATGAACAATAAATGACAAATTACACCATGTCATTAACAAAAACTGGAAGAAAATGCAGAATTAGTGTGAGAAAAATTAACTACAGCCTTTGACTGGATTCACACATACATGTTTCACAAGAATTTACCTTAATTTGACCGCTTCATATATGCCTATGAGGTTGTCGAATTAGGGTAAGAAACTCATGGTGGGTCCGTGCATTACGTTCTGTATTTGGACGGTGAAACACATGTAAATCCGGCCATTTTGCCCTTATAGGGACTATATATACAAATTAGAACAGAGTGCATCATCACTGCGTTGACGGCACCCCAAGGAAGCCAACGCGAAACGCGCGTTGGGGCTGCATGTTTCCGGGTATCTTAGTGAGGGACTATAGGTAAGTGTGGTATCTGGTTATTTCTATTGATTGTTTTTTTGGATATTCACAATTGATGTAGTAGGTCTGGCAGCTATTAGGTATTTAGTGGGAAGATTCCCCCATTTGTTTACATCAGAATATTAACCGGATTAGGTTAACATTACCAGTTTACATTTTGATACTTTGCACTTTAGGCTGCAGTGAGTGTGTATCCATGGTAGAGTCGTAGCTATTTGTACCACCTTCCCACCTCTTTACATTTTTCCTAAGCCCGGTCTATAAACTTGCTTGTCTGTTCCTTCCCCTGTATTTAGCCTGTTTTTCATGTTTTTAATTTATTCCATGTGATGTTTTCCACATTTGAATAAAACATTGACTAGTTTTCTATCTACATTTGTTTATTCTTTTGGGCTTACACTCTGTTGTTTAGTCAACCCTTATAGGAACTAGTAGGATAAGTAGCCAGGTGCTGCTTATCAAATGTCCTTGATTAACATCAGCAGATGTGACCTCCCCTATAAAAGCAAAAGCTTTGGCAGTTTGCTGGTCTGGCGCAATAAAGAGGAACCATCATTATAATTGTAGTTTCATAAAAACAATAATACACAAGGAAATAAGCAATTCTATCATATTTTATTATCACAGAAATTTGTTTCAGTCTGCGCCAGAACTGATAACTCATTCTGAAAATTCTCATTTCACGGGTACAACCTGTGTTCAGCAAAGGTAGGAGGGCAGAGATTTTTCACTTAATCTCCCCGTGCTTTCTACATAGAATCCTATCAGTAGAACCTTTCATCTATCTCTGTAACGTAATACCCTGTCTTCACTGAATACAGATTTTACCTATGAATTGAGAAATTTGAGAATGACTGATCAGTCCTGGCAGAGAAAAGATATTTTTGATAAAATATACATAACCAAGTTGCCTATTTTTACACCTACTTTTGATTAATGAAGTAAAAAATTAAAATGATGGTTACTCTTTAACACAAAGCCAATTGGACAAGAGATCAACAATGGTCTTAAAGAAGTACCGTAATTCTTGCTGGTTATCAATCTAGGAAGGATTATAAGGCAATTTTTCAAACTATTTGGAGTCCATAACTCTACAATGAGAATTTTTAGTTAAAAAGTGGAAAAACGTTCAGGACAGTTAATAATCTTCCCAGGAATGGACATGCAAGCAAATTCACCCAATCTTCAGTGCAAAAAATCCAAGAGTTAAAGCTCAGACTGTACAGACTTCAGCATGTTCAATATGAAGTAGACTGAACAAGTATGACTTGATTAGAAGGGTGCTAGGAGAAAGTCTATTCATGCTATAAAAAAAAAAAAAAAAAAAAAACTAGATAAAAAGTGGAGGTGTTTGGTGAAAACCAAAACACCTCATACCAACTGTCAAGCACAGAGGTGATGATTTGGGCTGGTTTTACAGTCACAGGATACGGGAACCAAGCAGTCACTAAGTCGACTACGATCTCCTCTGTAAATCTAAGTATTCAAGAGTCAAATGGTAGGCCATCCATCCAAACGCAAAAAATAGGCTAAAAAATGGTCAGAACAATGATCCAAAATGCCAAAACATACCAGCAAATCTATATAAGAATAGCTGAAAAACAAAAGAATCAAGATGCTGCAATGGTCTAGTCAGAGCGCAGACCGCTACCACACCCAATTAAAAAGCTATAGTGGGACACAAGAAAGCTGTGCATAAATGGTAGCCTAAAAATTTTGTAAAATGTGCCAAAATTCCTCCAAAACGACATGAAAAATCAGCCATACAGAAAACTATTACTGCAAGTTATTGCTGCTAACTGTGGTTCACAAGCTATTGATTCAAGGGGTGTACTTAATTTTTCACAAAATGCTTCTGCATTTCTGTCTAATTTTGATGAATAAAAACAGTGTAATTTATCATGTGCTCTACATCTTTAGTTGTATTTACCAAATTTTAGACCTTATAGGGAACAGATGCTTTTCCTCATTATGATATATGTAAAAGCAAAGAATTCAGCAGTTTCTACTAAGCGAATCTGTCACTAGGTTTGATCAATATTAGATAAGTGCTCCACCTATCAGGCCTGACATACAGCATTCTATAATGCTGTATCTCTGCCCCCAACATGACCTGCAAGACAGGAAAAAGACCTTTTTTTAAACTCACCTGCAGGGCGGACCGGTCCAAGGGGCATCGCTGGCCTTAGTCTGGTGCCTCCCTTCTTGCTTCGTGTGGATGACGAGTCCCTATGTCATCCACAGTCTCACTGGCATTGTGCTCCTGTGCAGGCGTACTTCTCTGTCCTGACCAGGGCAGAGTAAAATACTACAGTGCACAGGCGCCGGGATAGGTGAAAGAGCACTGGAGCATGCGCAATTACTCTGCAATAGTCAGGGCAGAGAAGCAGGAGCGCCACACTGGGGAGACTGTGTGGATGACATACGGACACGTTACACACACGAAGCAAGAAGGAGGTCGACATCGCAAGAAGTATGGAGGCGCTGGAACAGGATGAGCAACACCCTCGGACCCGACGGCCCTGCAGGTGAGTATAACAGCTCTTTTTCTTGTCTTGAAGATCGGGTTGGGGCAGATATATAACATTAAAGAAAACAATATATGAGGCTTGTAATGTGGTGGCCACATCTCTCATCAGTCAAACCTGGTGACAGGTTCCTTTTAAAGAGATTGTATATGATACGTAGAAATGCACATTTTTTATATATATACACATACTGTATATGTATGTAAAAGATTTGTGCTGGTGTGGAAAAAATGCTGCAAATTAATCAAGTTTATTTTTATCAATTAACAAAACGCAAAGTGAATGAACAAATGAGCAAACTAAATCAAGTCAACACCACCCTTTTGCCTTCAAAACACCATAAATTCTTGTAGGTACATTTACACAAACTTTTTGAAGGCTCTCAGCAGGGAATAACCACAGATCTTTTGTGGACGCAGGCTTGCACAAATCTGTGTCTATCATCAGGCATTACCAGATAGACTCAAAGTTGAGAGCAGGGATCTGTGGGGGCTATTTCATCACTTCCAGGACTCCTTTGAGTGACTGCTCACTCTGCACACACTGCAAGCAGGCTGTCACTGAAGGTGCGATAATTGTGATGCTACCAGTATACTGAGCGCTGCCGTAAACACGCTCCTGCACCACCAGGACGACTCAAAGAGCCGTTACAGTGATTTCACCATGATTAAAAAAAAACTTAACTTTCTCTATATAACTGCACTTCCAAGTCAGCTGGCTACACAGGATTTTAATACTATTCGAGTGCGGATTAACCCAATACATGAAGGTGAATAGAATTTGGAGATATCCGGTTCCATTTAAGAACCATCTTCAAAAATTCAGCATAAAGAACAAAGAGTCCTGAAAGTGATGACATGGCTTACACAGAGTCCTCAATATCATCAAGTCAGTCTGGGATTACATGAAGAGATAAAAGGATTTGCAGAAGATTACATCCAGTGAAGGTCTGTGGTGAGTTCTCCAAGATGTTTGGAACAACCTCCCCGCTGAATTTCTTTTTAAAAAAAAAAAAAATAAAAGAAGTGATGCTTTGATGGAGTTTTGAAGGTAAAGGGTACTCACACCAAATATTGATTTAAGATTTCACTTTTGATCATTCACTTTGTATTTTGTTGGTTGATTATAACTATTTAACCTATTTCAAAAGGCATTCTTAATTTGCAGCAGTTTTTTCCACAGTTAGTCAAAACTATAGCACAGTATCGTATTATAAAGCTCCGGCAAAAAATTAAGAGACCACCACATCAAAACCCTGTCATGGACAGCCCATTTTCCAGACCTGAACCCCATTGAAAACCTCTAGAATGTCATCATGAGGATGATGGATAGTCACAAGCCATCAAACAAAGAATAACTGCTTAAAGGTAAACTGTCACCGGATGTTGGAGGCCTATGTAAATGACCTGGGTCCGGTCCGATGGGCAGGGTTTCTTCTTTTTTCTCCACCCCATCCGTGGCCCCCATCCACGATCTTCTCCGGTATTAGAGTAGTTCTTCTCCACAGTTTGCGCTTGCGCAAAGCAATCTTGTACACAGCACAGCGAAATACTTCCGGGACAAAGTGTACTGGCACATGTGCAGTAATGATTATCGGCTTTGCCCGCAGTTAGGCAAAGCATACTGCGCGTGCGCAAAGCAAGACTGATTTGCGAACTATGGAGAAGAACTACTCTAATACCGGAGAAGATCGCGGACGGGGGCCACAGATGGGGTGGAGAAAAAAGAAGAAACACCGCCTATCGGACCAAATCCAGGCCATTTAAATAAGCGTCCAACATCCGGTGACAGATTCCCTTTAAATTTTTGCGCCAGAAGCAGTGTCAAAGACTGGTGGAAAGCATGCCAAGACACATGAAAGCTGTGATTAAAAATCATTGTTATTCCACAAAATATTGATTTCAGAACTCTTCCTGAGTTAACATTAGTATTGTTGTTTCTATATGATTATGAACTTGTTTTCTTTGTATTATTTGAGGTCTGAAAGCACTGTTTTGTTTTTTTTTTTACATTTTGACCATTTCTCCTTTTCAGAAAAAAAAATACAAAATTTATTGCTTGGAAATTTGGAGACATGTTGTCAGAAGTATATAAACTAAAAAGAACAATTTACATTTTACTCAAAAATATACCTATGAAGAGAAAAATCAGGCAAACTGAATATTTGAAAGAGGTCTCATAATTTTTGCCAGAGCTGTATATACACACACATAGAAACACACCAATATACATACAATTCTTACAAATGTTACAGGCCCCCATTTACAATATGACAACTCACAACAATGAGAGTTTAATTACAAGGGGGTAAATATACAAACACTATTAATATTCAAGTAGACAACAATTCTGAAGGACAAACATGTATAGAAGAACAGTCATTAGATTTTATCATTTAAAGGGAACCTGTTGTGTCCTTTTTTAGCATGTAAAACTGTCCAGTGTGTTATTAGCGAGGCAATTTTCTTTTAAAATTAAAAACGGAGGTCTAGTCTGCAAAAATCACTTTATATAGTTATAACATATCTGCTCATTTAGTCATAGGGGTGTGCCTCATTTTATTCAGTCACAGTTGGCTCCACCCACACAATTTGAATGATGTTCCTGGGGGTTTGCTCCAACGTCACTCAAATCTGCTTTGAAAAATACTGTGTGTCTCTACGATGCACCGTGCAAGTGCATGATTTTTCAAACCAGATTTGAGTGACATCGGCATAACCCCGGAAACATCATTCAAATTGCGTGGGCAGCGTCATCCTGACTGAATAAAATTAAGGACACCCCTATGACTAATTGTGAAAGAATGACATAACTATGCAAAGTTCTTGTTGCACATGATTAGACCATCGTTTTTTCATTAAAAAAAAAATAGAAAAGTTTAGTGATGAACATTGCATCACTAACAACGCACTGCGGACAGTTTATATGCCAAAAAGGACATGATAGGTTCCCTTTAAATTGAGTACCTCCTCTAATTACAGTTTTTTTTCTGTGCTCCTCTGTTACAAAGTTATGAGCCCGGTAATTATGATGCAAATTGTCTGTTCAACCAACTGGGCATAAACCACAGAACTGTGTAGGCGTTTACTTTTTCTCTTCTGTGAAGCTGGCTAATCACAACACAGCCACACCATAAAGGGGAAAAAGCAAATGTCTACAGGAAAAAGAGCAAAATAAATCACAGCTGAAGCCTGGCTTAGCTGAGAACTCCATAGTCGTCTCGTCCTTTACCCACCAAAGCATAGGATTGTCTATAGGTGCAGCAAAGTATTCGATCATGACTCCTATAAATAAATGTTACTTATTTTAACCTCAATGATCAAGAGCCATACACTTGCACCAATTGGTTGTAGGCTTTAATCCAGCGACAGTATAAATTTACATAATGAAATTAAGGGTATGTGCAGACGATCAGTAAACGCTGTGGGTTGGACGTTGCGTACTTCTGCAGCATCGAGATTTTACAGCATAGTGGATGGGATTTCAAGAAATCCCCTGCCCACTATGCGTCCAGAGACGCCCGCGGCTTACCCATGGAGACAGACATGCGGTGCATCTTTCCAGAAATTTAACCCATACAACGTATTGGATGCGGTGAATCCACTCAGTTATGTGAACACATACAGATTCACCTGCGTTCAACAGCCGGCTGCGCTTTGGACTCAGTGAACATGCAGTGCGTCCAAAGCGCTGCCAGTTCCTGATCGTCTGCACATACTGTACCCTAAGGCTGTGTGCACACGCTGCGGAATCTGCTGTGGATTCATCCGCGGGGATTTTGCAAAATCAGCAGATAAATCCGCAGGTCAAAAGACCTGCGGTTTATCTGCGGATTAGCCTGCGGTTTTGCCCTGCGGTTTATCATCTCCACAATGGAGGAGATGGCAAACCGCAGCGGAATCCGCAGAAAGAATTGACATGCAATTCTTTCTGCGGATTTGAAACCGCAGCAAAATCAGCATGGAAAATTCTGCAGTGTCTGCACAGCGGTTTTTAATTCCCATAGGGAAAAATGGTACTGTACACCGCAGCAGAAACTGCTGCAGATCCGCAGGACCAAATCCGCAGCGTGTGCACACAGCCTAAAGCTTCTTCAATCTAGTAGAAACAGGGCCAGTTTCTGGCTGTCAGCCACATAGGACAGTTTCTGGCTGTCAGACACATATTTTAGAGCAGCAGTAATACAGAGCAGAAAATATGGTCACTATATGGAGGTATCACTTAGCCATAATATACAAGGCATTATTAGACAAAATGAATATTAAGTAAGATACCTCAATACATCCTTGGTCTTGGAGGTTTGCTTTTGTTTCCATGTAAACTTGATTACTAAATACAGATTTCCACAATGGAGAGCTAACAACTGAAGTTATCTTTGTAGATGGCAAATCTGCAACAGGTCCCAATTCTAGAAAGAAAATATATGTAATTAAAAATATACATCTACTCACTTATGCTGAGCACTATATATACATATATATGTGCATATACATACACATGCATACATATACATCACACATATACATTTGGGTACCTCTGATCAAAATTATTGTTATTGTGAACAGTTAAGCAAGTTAAAGATGAAATGATCTCTAAAAGACTTAAATTTAAAGATGACACATTTCCTTTGTATTTTAGGGAAAAAAATGATAGTTTAAAAATTACAAAAAGTTCACAATAACATCAATTTTGATCAGGAGAGCTTAACCACTTTACCCCTAAGGGTGGTTTACATGTTGACCAGGCCAATTTTTACTATTCTGACCACTGTCCCTTTATGAGGTAATAACGCCAACGCTTCCATGGTTTTTGGTGATTCTGACACTGTTTTCTCGTGACATTCTACTTCATGATAGTGGTAAAATTTCTTTGATATGACTTCCGTTTGTGAAAAAAACGGAAATTTGACGAAAATTTTGAAAATTTTGCGATTTTCCAACTTTGAATTTTCATGCCCTTAAAACAGAGAAATGAGTCACACAAAATAGTTAATAAATAACATTTTCCACATGTCTACTTTACATCAGCACAATTTTTCATTTAACTTTTTTCACAAAAAAATTACTTCAGATCCATTTTTTTTTATTTTACCAAGGGTAACAGGAGAAATTGGACCCCAAAAGTTGTTGCACAATTTGTCCTGAGTACACGAATACCCAATATATGCAGGTAAACCATTGTTTGGGCACTTTTCAATGCAAAATTGGCTGGAATTGAGATTGGAAGCCATATTGCGTTTGGAGAGCCCCTGATGTGCATAAACAGTGGAAACCCCCCACAAGTGACACCATTTTGTAAAGTAAACCCCTGAGGAACTTATCTGATGTGTGGTGAGCACTTTGAACCCCCAAGTGCTTCACAGAATTTTATAATGTAGAGCCGTTAAAATTAAAAAAAAATCTTTTTTTTTTCACAAAAATGATTTTTGCCCCCAAATTTTTATTTTCCCAAGGGTCACAGGAGAAATTGGACCCCAAAAGGTGTTGTGCAATTTGTCCTGAGTATGCCAATACCCCATATGTGGAGGTAAAACACTGTTTGGGCGCATGGCAGAGCTCGGAAGGGAAGGAGCACAGTTTGACTTTTTCAACGCAGAATTGGCTGGAATTGAGGTGAGACGCCACGTCGTGCTTGGAGAGCCCCTGATGTGCCTAAAGAGTAGAAACCCCCCAATTCCAACCCCAACCCACTCCTAACCTTAGCTTTAGCCCCAACCCTAACCCTAGCCCCAATCCTAATCCTAGCTTTAGCCCCAACCCTAACTTTAGCCCCAACCCTAACAGGAAAATGGAAATAAATACATTTTTTTATTTTATTATTTTTCCCTAACTAAGGGGGTGATAAGGGGGGGGGGGGGGTTGATTTACTATTTATAGCCGTTTTTTAGTTTGTGCATCACCACATTTTGAGAGCTATAATTTTTCCATATTTTGGTCCACAGAGTCATGTAAGGTCTTGCTTTTTGCGAGACGAGTTGACGTTTTTATCGGTGACATGTTAAGGCACATGACATTCGATCGATCGCTTTTTATTCTGATTTTTGGGGGGCAGAATGAACAAAAACCAGCAATTCATTAATTTTTTTTTTTTTTTGGGGGTGGGGGAGCGTTTATACTGTTCCGCATGTGGTAAAATTGATAAAGCACTTTTAATCTTCTGGTCAGTACGATGAAAGCGATACTCCACTAATATTTTTTTTGTGTTTTAGCCCTTTTATATATATATATATATAATTTTTGGATCGCTTTATTCTGAGAGCTATGTTCGGTGGTATGATAAAGCATTGTTTTTTTGTCTTTTTTTAGAGTGGTTGTCCGGGCTTTTCACATAATCTCAGTGCATATCTGAGCTGCAGAATGGTGACAATAAGTAATTTACCTTCTGTCACCAGTTTGCAAGGTTTTCTAGATATCACTCTCTTGCTTCTGATCAGAACGTCCAAGGGGGGGTGTGTTCTGGCATTGAAATGAGAACTGGTCGTTTCCTCCTACTCTACTAAAAACCTGCCCTCTATAGCAATAACCCCATCCTCCATAGCAACAGGCCCTCCCCGTCCACATGAACAAGCCCTCCGCACACAGTAACAAATCCTCCCCCTCTAGCATCCTCAGTGCAGATCAGAACCACCCAGCCGCTCCTCCCCCAGACACACACTGAACAGTGATCTAAGAAAAGTGAAACTCTAGTGAGGAGGGAAAATTATCCTGTATTCTGGGCCACTCCATGATTACAATACATAACTCACTAATTATCAGTGTGTGATGGCCAGTGATGAGGGTCTGCAGCTTCTAATCTACACAGGGGATGGCAGTCACTGATGTAATTTGTTCTGTGACAAAGCCTCAGCTGTGTGAATGAGACAGCTCTGTGTCACTGATGTCTTCACACAGCAGCAGATTTGGTGCAGTGTATGTGTGAAGCTCCACCAAGCTCCAGTGACCAGCCCCACTCAATGGCTGTCAGTAAACTGCACCAGCACTCATCTTTATCATCATCATTCCAGCATTGGAAAGAACACAGCAGTGATCCTGTATTTGTGAAAGCAGCACAATCTACATCACATCCACAATGGTAATAGATAGGGCCATTACATGTTCCATGCCATACTCCTTGTAGATAATTGTATATTGTGTAATGAAAACTATATATAGCACCTAATGCAAGTCTATACTAGATATATGTGTATAATATATAAACTAGATGTGGGCCCGATGCTATTGCATCAGGAGGGCAGTGATGTCACGATCGGGTGTGCTCTGTGGAGCTGTCTTTCACCCTGTCCGCTCTCTCTTCTCCCCTCATGTGCTCGCTCCTTTGTGCTGTTTCCCCCTGTGTGCTCTTCCCCTGTGCTGTCTTCTCCCCTCTTTGCTCCACCTTGATGTCTTCTTCCATCTATGCTCTCATCCCTGCAGGGCTGACACTCGAAATTTCAGGGTCCCTTACTGACAACATATTCGGGTCCCCTGGAGATGCCGCCCATCCTCCACTCCAGCTCCGCCTCCATTCCAGCATCATATATATATATATATATATTACACAATATAGATTGTTGCTGGCTGTATACACTATAGAGACTACTGCAGGCTGTATACACAATAGATGGCTGCTGCAGGCTGTATACAGAATAGATGACTGCTGCAGGCTGTATACAGAATAGATGGCTGCTGCAGGCTGTATACCAAATAGACATGCTCACACATACACTGCACCAAATCTGCTGCTGTGTGAAGACATCAGTGACACAGAGCTGTCTCATTCACACAGCAGAGGCTTTGTCACACAACAGATTACATCAGTGACTGCCATCCCCTGTGCAGATTAGAAGCTGCAGACCCCAATCACTGGCCATCACACAGTCTGTTCTCACTGCTGCCAGCAGCCGTGCTCCATCACTGCCGGCCCAAGCCCCATCACTGCCAGCAGCCTGGGACACTGAGGGAAGGAATCACTGCTAATGAGTGACTTATGTATTGTAATCATGGAGTGGCCCAGAATACAGGACGATTTTCCCTCCTCACTAGAGTTTCACTTTCCATAGATCACTGTTCAGTGTGTGTCTGGGGGAGGAGCAGCTGGGTGGTTCTGCTCTCTGTACTGAGGCTGCTAGAGGGGGAGGATTTGTTACTGTGTGAGGAGGGCTTGTTCATGTGGATATGGAGGGCCTGTTGCTATGGAGGGTGGGGTTGTTGCTATAGAGGGCAGGTTTTTAGCAGAGTAGGAGGAAACGACCAGTTCTTATTTCAATGCCAGAACACACCCCCCCTTGGACGTTCTGCTCAGAAGCAAGAGAGTGATATCTAGAAAACCCTGCAAACTGGTGACAGAAGGTAAATTACTTATTGTCACCATTCTGCAGCCCAGATATGTACTGAGATTATGTGAAAAGCCCGGACAACCCCTTTAATAGTGTTCAATAAAGGGGTTAACTAGTGGGAAAGTTTTATAGGTCGAATCGTTATGGACGTGGCGATACTAAATGTGTACATTTGTTTAGATTTTTTTTAATTCAAATATTGATTTAATGATAATAAAAAAAAATAATTTAATTCTATTTTTTTATATTTTTACAATTATTTAAATTGTTTTTTATTTCATTCTATGTTTTACAATGTGACCCACTATGGGACACTCATTATATACAGGCTGATCGCTTATATGGCATGCAGAGCTGACAGCCCCACTGCCTGCTCCTGGAACACTGCGATCATGTTTGATCGCAGTGTACCGGGGACTAAAGTGCTGATCGTGTATGACGTACTATTCTGTCCGTGGTCATTAAGGCCCAGGGCACATGGAATATGACATCAAAAATCAGAAAGGGGGTATAGTTTTACATGCAACTGTGTATATAATGCTCAGCATGAGAACACCACTTGTGAAATGTATGATTTTAATCAATATGTCACTGAATACAAGAACAATTTCTAAATTTTTACTAGACTGGAGTTTCATATAAACTCCCCAATGCCAACAGCACTCATGCAGCGCCCCACATAAGGGCACTGTATGCTTCACTTCATTGTTGGCACCATTCACTTAAAAAAAAACAAAAAAAAAAAAAACACGACATTAGAAAAATGCATACAATGAAACATGGTGGTGGTAGCATTAGTGCAGCTGGCATTAGGAAGGTACATTTCATTTATGTACTGCACTATATTGAAAGAGAAGATGCTACCATCACTCCATGCCCTTGGTAGAAAAACTTTTCTAATATAACAATGATCCAAAACATACATCAGATGCATTTCTGAAGAACAGGGCGAAAGTGACTCAGTGGTCAAGTATGTCTCCTGAACTGAACCCAACATAACACCTATGAGGAGTCATGAAGAGACAAGTTGATAGTCACTCTCCATCCAGCATCCAGGCTCCAAAAGAGGTTGTTCTTGGAAAATGGATTAAGATAGATGTTGCAATATCTCACCAACATGTTCATTTCATGCTTAGAAGACGGTTGTGTTCTTAAATATCATGGAAGTCATACAAAATACTATATATAGTGGTCTTTGAGGTGGGGTGTATTCATTTTTCTATCGACGAATTTGAATAAAACTGAAGATTTTACATTGATGTGTATTAAATATTTATTATTGTAACTCAGTCTCTCTGAAAATTTTGGAAGTTATTCCTGTGTTCAGTGAAATATTGATAAAAACCTCACTTTTCAAAAGGGTGTGTACTCTGTACATTCACACATATAATCTAGAAATGCAAATGTTTGCCACGAAGGAATGTTGAAGAATAATGAATTCACTTTTTGTCAGGGCAACTGTTACTGGAAAAAATGATATTTTACAGTTAAAAAAATGAAATGACAAATTTTCTATGTTGAAACAAATGCATTTTTTCTAGTTAGCATAATTAAAATGTCTTGTGTTAAAAAAAAAAAAAAAAAAAAAAAAAAGTCGTAGCGAAACACAAGAAGGCTGCTTTTACACAAGATTTTCAATGACTTAGCGCCAGATAAAGCCAGAAATGTGGCCAAAATGTTTCTGTTAGTTTCATGCTTGGTTTTGTCTTATAAAAATTAACACATAACTATGCCTCTGTTAAAGTGGCCTTAGGAACAGGAATTTCTTACCACATGAGGACTTCATCGCCATAGACCGGGAGGCAAGACGCCCCATTAAGCGTGCAACAAGTATCTGTAAATCTGAACTCCAAGACAGGGCAATATCTGGAAGGCCGAATGCAGTCACTGTAAACTTAAAGCCCCATTCATTGTTGCTACTGTCCGAAAAGAACAAAAACTGAAGTTGTGGACCAGCCTTAAAGGTTACTTTCTGAAAGAAAAAAGAATTTACAATACATTGCCATAGTATACTACACTACACTATATAAATATTTAGACTGCTTAAAAATTCTTATAATCCAGCCTTATAGAAAACCTGTCATAACAGAAGGCTGGAAATAACTTTGATGCAATGTCCTCATTGTACTAACAAAGTGTTGCAGTATGCACTAAACATTCACAACCCTCCCCCCCCCCCCCCCCGTGGTAAAACAGTGGGTGGGAAAGAGGGGAGTCATGTGCATTCACCTGGTGCAGGACATAAACAGGGGCGCTGAATAGGAAGGGCGTTCTGATGGTGCCCATTGCCACACACTACCGGATCTTCCTTAATAGGTAGGAGATAGTTGTTACATTTCAACAGTATGCCTTTAAGGGAAGATCAATAATGTTTTCCCATAGACTTTAACTTCTTCATGACCTTGCGATTTTTCTGCTTTTGCTCTTTCGTTTTTCCCTCGCCTACTTACAGAGCAATAACTTTTATTTTACCATTAATTCGCCTTGTTACACTCATCAGGAGAGCTTTAAACTACAAGAATGTGGGAAGGGAAGCAAAAGGCCAGAAAAAAAACCCATACAACTGACAAATACTATTGAGAACTCTGCTAATAGAAGTGGAAAGGAAGAACAAAGATAAAAAAATCTAATTAAAAATATTGGCGAAAGTGAAACCAATCACAAACTAAAATGTTTCTATACGAATGCACAAAGCATGGGCAACAAACAAGGAGAATTGGAACTACTAACACAGGAAAAGAAATATGATGTCATTGGAATAACTGAAACTTGGTGGGACGATACACATGTTTGGAATACAAGGCTAAAAGGATACAACTTATTTGCAAGAAACAGACTTGATAAAAGAGGAGGAGTGTTGTGAGTTCATTTTCCCCTTCACCATTGAGGTCTGATGAACTCCCTCTTCTGGTGAAGGAAGGTAGTGAGGCTGATTACCAAGCACCTGAGCTGGATGATGATGACTGGGTGACGGGAATTGCTGACTGGATATAAGGCAGCCGACGCCCTTCTGCCTTGCTGGTGATTTCTCTGAGGGATGAGGGATTCTAGGAGACCAGTCTGATTCCTGCTCCTCAAAACAAAGCTAAGTTTTCTGCTCTGCTTTTTGCATTTGTGTTTTGGTTTTGTTTTGCCTTGTTTTTCTGGATTTCTGCCATTCCCTGCTGGGGTGAGCTGAATTCCTTTTTGCCCTGTCTTCAGAAAATACCTGAGTACTGATATAGTCTTTTTGATTCTGTTATGAATGAGTCACCGCAGGAGGCAAAAACAGAAATACTAGCTAAGTCCAGAAAACCAGAGAAGTTGGCAGCTATCGGATTGCAGACCCCTGAACCTATCAACAACAACTAGCAGTAGCCGTGGGGGTTCCTACGGTGCCCTAGACCCCTCGATCACAGTCGGAGAACTAAATAGCCTAAAGACAGAAAGGGAAATCTAAACTGCCCCAGAGCAGACCCCAAAGTAATAGGCAGCCCCCAACATATAATGACGGTGAAGCAAGATGAAAAAACACTAACACAGATAGAAAGATAGGCTGAGCAAATGATGGGGCCCAAGCTAACTAAATAGGAAAGGATAGAAAAGCTGCTGTCTGCAATCCGCAAAAACCCTATCAAAACAAGAGCCAACAGACTGATAGGGAAAAAAAAGCCCTGAAGACGCTAGGCTTCAAAAAGAGTACTCAGTACTCAGGTATTTTCTGAAGACAGAGCAAAAAGGCAAAAAGGAATTCAGCTCACCCCAGCAGGGAATGGCAGAAATCCGGCAAAACAAAACCAAAACACAAATGCAAAAAGCAGAGCAGAAAACTTAGCTTTTGAGGAGCAGGAATCAGACTGGTCTCCTAGAATCCCTAATCCCTCAGAGAAATCACCAGCAAGGCAGAAGGGCGTCGGCTGCCTTATATCCAGTCAGCAATTCCCGTCACCCAGTCTTCATCATCCTGCTCAGGTGCTTGGTAATCAGCCTCACTACCTTCCTTCACCAGAAGAGGGAGTTCATCAGACCTCAATGGTGAAGGGGAAAATGAACTCACAACAGAGGAGGTGTTGCATTGTATGTTTCAAAAGCGTATATCTGCACAGAGATCCAAGCTTCAGAGACTAGGAGATCTGTGAAAACTGTTTGGGTACAAATACAAGGACAGAACAATGGAAAGGACACCATTGTAGGCATTTATTACAGGCCGCTTGTGCAAGCTGAAGATATGGATGAACTCTTTATGCATCAAATGGCCAAGTTCTCCAAAAAATATGACATAACGGTCATGGGAGATTTCAACTATCCAGACATTTGCTGGGAATCTCTCTCAGGCAAAGGTCAACAAATTCTTATCCTCTCTTGCTGACAACTTTATCTTCCAAAAGGTAGAGGAGAAAACAAGGAGATCTGCTACCTTGGATCTAATCCTTATAAAGAGGGAGGAAATGGTTGAGGAGGACAGAGTGGCTGGGACCCTAGGAGGTAGCAACCATGCCATTTTAGAATTTTGGATAACTAGAGGAGGAAGACCTGTGAAGACTCAGACGTTAAGGTTAGATTTCAGAAAGGCAGATTTTAAGAGTCTTAGAAAGAGAATTGGAGGGATCCAATGGCTGGATATCCTTAAGGACAAAAATGTCCAGGAAGAATGGGAAATCTTGAAAAATGAGATTCTCAAAGTACAATCGCTAACAATTCCGAAAAGAGGGAAGAATAGGAAGCATCTAAAAAAACCAGGATGGATGAACACAGACCTTAACACATGCTAAAAAGGAAAAAATGTTTATCAAAAGGAAAGAGGGCGGCATATCCTAAAGAAGAATATAATGCTGTCTGCAGAACCTGCAGGGCACAAATCAGATTATATAAAGCTGATAATAAATTAGGTTTGCAAGAGATGTCAAAAGCAATAGAAAAGGATTTGGGGAATATGTCAAAAATAAAAGTCAAAGATGCTATAGGATTTTTACAGGATGAAAATGATGAAAAGTTAATAAAGGATGTTGAGAAGGCCGAACTTTTAAATTCCTATTTCGCATCTGTTTTTTCTCAGAAAGGAAAAATAAACTGAACTTCACTGTCCTATTAAAGGAATAGAAGAATCCAGGATATCTAAAAACAGAAAGCTAGTGAGGGAATTCTTTGCTAACATAAATTAATTCAAGTCTCCGGGTCCAGATGAATTACACCCCAGAGTACTGAAGGTGACAGCAGAAGAAATTTTTGAAAATCTCCATAACCTTTGAAAATTCTTGAAGAACAGGAGAAGTCCCAGAAGAATGGAGAAGAGCAAAGTCCCAGAAGAATGGAGAAGAGCAAATGTTGTTCCTATCTTCAAAAAGGGGAAAAAGGTGGACCCAGGGAAATATATGCCGGTGAGTGACTTCTATACCAGGAAAGATCTTTGAACAAATTATTAAACATTTATGTAAGTACCTGGATAAGAATGAAGTGATTAACTAGGTTTGTAACTAATAAATCATATCAGACTAACTTAATTTCCTTCTATGACAGAATCACTGACTGGGTGGATAAGGGAAATACTGTAGATATAGTATATCTTGACTTCAGCAAAGCATTTGACAACGTATCTCACACCATCCTTATTGAAAAAATGACTAAGTATGGAACTGAAAAAGGCAACTGTGAGGCTAGTTTCACACTTGCTTTTTTTTGCAGCGCGTTTTTCCCGCAAAAAAACGCATTGAAAAAACGCATACAAAAGCATACAACTGCTGCGTTTTTTTCAAGCATTTTTATGAGCATGCATGAAAAAAACGCAGCGTTTTTATGCGTTTGTATGCGTTTTTAGTGCGTTTTTACCGCGTTTGCGTTTTTTTCCAACATTAGGTGGCCCCTCACACTAACCCAAACCATGACTTTACTAACCCTAACCCTGACCCTAACCCTAACCCTGACCCTAACCCTAACCCTGACCATAACCCTAACCCTGACCCTAACCCTGACCCTGACCCTTAACCAAACCATACTTAACCCTAATCCTGACCCTAACCCTGACCCTAACCCTTAACAAAACCATACTTAACCCTAACCCTGACCCTAACCCTAACCCTGACCCTTAACCAAACCATACTTAACCCTAATCCTGACCCTAACCCTGACCCTAACCCTTAACAAAACCATACTTAACCCTAACCCTGACCCTAACCCTAACCCTGACCCTAACCCTTAACCAAACCATACTTAACCCTAATCCTGACCCTAACCCTGACCCTAACCCTTAACCAAACCATACTTAACCCTAACCCTGACCCAAACCCCAACCCTAACCCTGACCCTGACCCTAACCCTAACCCTAAACCCCCTTAACTAACCCTAACTCTAACCCAAACCCCTAAATTCCATGGTTAAAAAAAAAAAACGCATATGCAAAAAAACGCATACATGAGCATGCCAGTGCGCACATATGCGCATCCATAGGCTATAATGGCCATTTTTAGCGCAAAACGTGCGCATATGTGCGCATGCGCTTTTTTGCAGGTTCAAAAAATGCAACATGCTGCGTCTGGAAAATACAAACGCACACCCCAAAAAAACGCAGCGCATGAAAATCGCATACATGCGCTTACAAGCGCGCAGGTATGCGCACCCATGTTAAATATAGGGGAAAAAACGCATGCGCACATATGCGTTTTTTTCCAGCGCTAAAAAACGCAAATGTGAAACCAGCCTTAGGTGGATTCATAACTGGCTTAGGCTAGTTTCAGACTAGCGTTCAGAAGCACAGGGCAGCCGCTAAGCCCCGCTCCCAGCCGCACCCCCTCCGGTCAGCTCCTCCTGTGATCGCATGACGCTGCATGCAATCAGCGTACCCTATAGTTAGCGTTGGGTACGCTGGTCGTGCGCTGGTACACTTTTGCCGGCGCTTGCGCCCTTTTGGCGCTGCGCCGAGCGCACAAAAATGCAACAGTGCGTTTTTGTTTGCTATGTGCAGCGCCAAAAGGGCGCAAGCGCCGGCAAGTGTATCAGCGTACGACCAGCGTACCCAACGCTAACTATAGGGTACGCTGATCGCATGCAGCGTCATGCTATCAGAGGAGGAGCTGACCGGATGGGCCCTGCGCCTCCGAACGCTAGTCTGAAACTAGCCTAAGTGATCGGACGTAAAGAGTGGTCATAAATAGCTGCACATCCAGTTGGAAGAAAGTCTCACGTGGGGTACCAGAGTGCTCTGTCCTGGGCCCTGTATTGTTCAACATCTTTATCAATGATTTAAATGACGGAATTGAGGGTAAACGGATTAAATTTGCTGATGACACAAAGCTGGGAGGAATAGCTAATCATTGGGCAGCAACTAACAGAATGGTTTTAACAGTGAAAAATACAAAGTAGTACATCTGGGCAATAAAAATGAAAAAAGCATATACAGAATGGGAGGAATAGGGCTAAGCAACAGCACATGTGAAAAAGACTTGGGTATACTAATAGATCACAGACTGAATATGAGTCAACAGTGTGATGCAGCAGCAAAAAAGGCAAATGCAATTCTAGGATGTATTAACAGAAGCATACAGTCTAGATCACGTGAAGTCATTATTGCCCTCTACTACTCTTTGGTCAGACCTCATCTGGAATACTGTGTCCAGTTCTGGGCACCACATTTTAAAAAAAAAAAAAAAAGACATCAACAAACTGGAGCAAGTTCAGAGAAGACCGACCAGAATGGTGAACGGTCTTGCAAACCATGTGCTATGAGGATTGGTTACATGATTTGGGAATGTTTAACTTGCAAAGAAGAAAACAGAGGAGACTTAATAGCTGTCTACAAATAGCTCAAGGGCTGTCACATTGTAGAAAGATCAGTTTTATTCTCATTTGCACAAGGAAAGACTAGAGGAAATGGGATGAAACCTTTGACAGTGAGGGTGATCAATGAGTGGAAAAGGCTGCCACGAGAGCTGGTGAGATCTCCTTCAATGGAAATCTTCAAACAGAGGCTGGACAGACATCTATCTGGGGTGATTTAGTGAATCTTGCTTTGAGAAGGGGGTTGGACCAGATGACCCAGCCAGAAGGTCCCTTCCTACTGTACCATTCTATGATTCTATGAATATAGACATGTGAGGCCTTGTTTTTTTTGTGGACAAGTTGTTCTTTTAAATGATACCATTCATTTTACCATATAGTGTACTGGAAAATGAGAAAAATTCCAAGTGCGGTGAAACTGCGCTAAAAGTCCAATTCTACAATTGTTCTTTGCTTTGCTTTTTTATTTACCATGTTCACTAAATGCTAGGTCAGTACGAGTACGCACTGACCAAACATTGATAGGTTATTTTGTTTGTTTTTTTTTTAATTTAAGTGGTGAAAAAAAATTATGAAATTTGAAAGAAATTTTTTCTTCGCTTATGCTGTCATTTTCCAAGACCAGTAGCGTCTCTACTTTTTGAGATCTGTGGCTGGGTGGTGGTTTATTTTTTATGACCTGAGCTGACATTTCTATGGATACCAATTATGGGTAGATACAATGTTTTGATCGCCGCTTATGGCATTGTATTGCAATGTTGCGGCAACCAAAAAAAAAAATAATTTTTTTTTCTAGTTATGCCGTTTACAGATTTACGATGTTGATACTCCTCGTAAAAGCGACAGCCAAACGCGCATCGGGGCTATTGGTGGAAGGCAAGCTGTCCTTCTAGGCACATGGGTAAGCCGTTTTAACTTTTCTGCATTTCATTATGATTTACTTTGGCTAGTACAGCTTGTTAGTGCTAAGAGCTCACATAGAATATTCCCAATAAATTATCTACATGAACGGGATCTGTGAATAAGGCTAGTTTCAGACTAGCGCTTTTGCCAGCAGAGCACGGCGCCGCTAAGCCCCGCCCCTTCCGGTCATCTCCGCCTAGTATCGCACATCGCTGCATGCGATCTGCACACCCTATCTTTGGCATAGGGTGCGCAGACTGTGCGCTAGTACGATTTTGCGTGCGTTGTGCCCTTTTGACGGTGCACCGAGCGCACCAAAATGCAACATGGTGCGTTCGGCGCACCGTCAAAAGGGCGCAGCGTACGCAAAATCCTACTAGCGCACGGTCTGCGCACCCTATGCTAAAGATAGGGTGTGCAGATCGCATGCAGCGATGTCCGATACTAGGGGGAGATGACTGGAGGGGGCGCAGCAGGGGGCAGAGCTTAGCGGCACTGTGCGCTGCTGGCAAAAATGCTAGTCTGAAACTAGCCTAAGAGATTATAAACCATCTCCTCTTACATTTGCACTTTATCACACTACTTTCTCGGGCTTTAATCTTATTACATTGGTTCTATTGAACACCTGTTGTGCTATAAACACATAAGAACTCTTACATAGACTATATGAACTGTTCAATACTAAAAGGGACTAAGGAATAAAAGGAAAAATTGTCTCTTATTTTTTGCACTAGCACTTTATCTATATAAGGCTCCTACTAGCATCAGTCCTAATATGTGGTTGCATTATTGCTGTTACTATTGAATACATAATGTATTACCTCTCTGTATATGCTTAATTGTAAGAAGTTGTATAAATATTGGAAAATACAGAAATTCCTCTTTTGGGTGATATATGTATCCTTTTCTGGCTTTTGGCTTGTAAGCCTGCTCATATCATCTTGTATTTCATTTTTTTGGACCTGAATGCATATTTTAGAATTGTGTTTTTGTATTAATAAATTTTTGATTTGTAACAATCCTTCTCTGGTGATCACTGTTTACTCCAATTTCTCTAGTGTATATTATGTATAGGAGTACGTCACCTCTCGAACTTGGATACTATGTGGAGGGGGGCACCTTACTATAAGGGGATGCTTCAAGCACAGGTTATTGTTCTTCTTGTGATTTGTCCTTTTCTTGATAAACTAATTTTGCTCTGTGCTATACATAGCCGTGCTAAAGTATGTGTATAGCAAAAATCATGATCTCCTATAATTCACAATGACAGGCACGGAGGTCTTTTGCAGACCACCAGATGTTATGACAACCCATTAGCGCCTAGTAATCATGTGACAGGGGAACTGATGGGAAGGATTTGTGACACACTTCCAGCCACAAAGTGTTAAAGGGTTCTTTCCAAGAACACGAACATTTTGTTTTAAACACATTCAATTGTTGAAGTTATTAATATTCCAAGATCTATTGATTAAAAATGCCGCTGTCAGTGATTGGCAGCAGTATTAAACTAGTTAACAGCCGTGGGTGAATCTCGGCTCCACCCATGGCGGCACTTGGTGGCTGATTACATCACCCATCAAGTGCGGGGAAAGATGAGGGTTCAGAGACGGAGCCTGCATCAAAGGCAGGGACACAACCCTTGACATATCTATGAGTCAAAGATCTTTCAGAGGTTAAAAGGACTCTGCAGTAAAAATGCGCCTATTTTTTTGAAATGTTGCTGAAAAAACAAAAAAAATATTGCTTAGCATTTATTACTTACCTTTGGCCACTTGTCAGTACCAACTTTGTGATCATAACGAACTTTTCCGCCTCTGGCATCTGTAAACTCCAAGTAGTCATATCTGCACATATATAGAAAACTAATTTATTAAAACTAGTTTCCACAATGAAGCAATCAATTCTGTGTGTAAAAATCACAAATCAATCAATGATAATTAAACTTATCACTCATAAATCATTATAGCTTGAAGAGTTGTTGAATGTAAATTTTCATTTTCCTATCCAAACTAGTAGAGGCTTATGATAAATTTAATTAAATGTCAGTAATTCTTTTCAAACCACTCATCATTTGCACAAGGTTTTAGAAATTGGGACATGTAAACTGTTATATAACATAATACTATACGAGAATTACCTCTTTTCAGTTTCACACTTGTCATCGAATTCCACCTCAAAGTAAGTTGCCCCAGGGCAAAGGAAGACTGTTGTATCACGACAATTGTTTTCATAGTTGTGGGGGGATTCCATGTTCCAGGTTTGGATGACCACTGGTTGTTGCACCTGATTCCAACTTTCCATTTCAATCTAGTTATAAAAAACAAAAACACTATACTCCTGAAGTGTTCCCGGATTAAAATAAAAACATGATTAAATACATAAGAATGTAAAAATGTTTACACGTCCCATGGAAATTAAAGGGGGTATACAATGATAAAAAATATATCCTATTTGAAAGATCTTGGAAATACACTTTTCAAATAGAATTACCGTACATTCCAAAAATGCCCCTTTTTTTTAAACCAGGCAAACCTATGTAGACTGATCACTGGTCTCCTAAATGCACAGATTACCAACTGCAGACTGTTGCGGTGTTCGAATGCGCACAGATAATATCTGTGGGTGAGTTGGAGAGCGCACATATCCTTCATTTGGGCCTAGGTAGATAAGAGTTTTCATAGCAGTCAGATCAGGGGCCGAACAGCCCATTGCACTCTTGTAAGCAGCCCAATGCGCCTACGTGCCAGTCAGACCATTCACATGAGACAGGGCAGGCAGACAGCTGCATAGAACCATGCTGTGCCTATGGGCCAGGAGCTTGCTGTGATCTGGGATTCCTGGTGTGTACACACAGTAAATGAAGCGATCACTGCACACTCTCTGCCATACGACAGCTGCATAAAACTATGCTGTATGCCTCCACTATATGAACGTTCTGCAATGCAGTCATGAGTAGAGTTGACCGCAGTGTGGAAACATACCCTTAGGGTTGGGATTATGGTTAGGGGTGAGTTGGAGTTAGGGTTGTGATTAGGGTTATGGTTAGGCCTGGGGATGTGTTGGGGTTAGGGCTGGAGTTAGAATTGAGGGTTTTCCACTGTTTAGGCACATCAGGGGGTCTCCAAACGCGACATGGCGCCACCACTGATTGCAGCCAATTTTGAGTTCAAAAAGTTAAACAGTGCTCCCTCCCTTCTGAGCTCTGCCGTGCACCCAAACAGTGGTTTCCCCCACATATGGAGCATCAGCGTAAGTGCAAATTGCACTTTGAGGGTCTAATTTTTCCTGTTACATTTGAGAAAATAAAAAATTGGGGGCTAAAAAAATCATTTTGGTGGAAAAAAAATGATTTTCTATTTTCATGGCTCTGTGTTATAAACTTCTGTGAAGCACATGGGGGTTCAAAGTGCTCATCACACATCTAGTTAAGCTCCGTGGTAGGTCTAGTTTCCAAAATAGGGTCCGTTGTGGGGGGGTTTCTACTGTTTAGGCACATCAGGGGCCCTCCAAATGCAACATGAAGCCCGCAGACCATTCCATCAAAGTCTGCATTCCAAAATGGCGCTTCTTCCTTTCCGAGCTCTGCCATGCGCCCAAACAGTAGTTCCCCCCCACACACACATATGGGGTATCGGAGCACTCAGGACAAATTGCGCAACAACTTTTATGGTCCAATTTATCCTGTTACCCTTGTGAAAGTAAAAATTTTGGGGTGAAAACATCTCTTTTGTGGAAAAGAAAATGATTTTTTATTTTTATGGTTTAGCGTTACAAACTTCTGTGAAGCAATTGGGGATTCAAAGTGCGCACCACACATCTAGATAAGTTCCTTAGGGGGTCTAGTTTCCAAAATGGTGTGTCACTTGTGGGGGGTTTCCACTGTTTAGGCACATCAGGGGCTCTCCAAATGCAAAATGTCTTCCGATCTCAACTTTAGCCAATGCTGCATTGAAAAAGTCAAATGGCGCTCCTTCCCTTCAGAGCTCTGCCATGTGCCCAAACAGTGGTTTACCCCCATATATGGGGCAATGGTGTATTCAGTAGAAATTTCAGAACAAATTTTGTGGTTCATTTTCTCTTAACACTTGTGAATATAAAAACAAATTGGTTCTGAAGTAAATTTTTTGTAAAGAAAAAAAAAAAAAAAAGTTAAATGATAATTCTTTCCTTCCACATTGCTTTAGTTCCTGTGAAGCACGTAAAGGGTTAATTAACTTCTTGAATGTGGTTTTGAGCACCTTGAGGGGTCCAGTTTCTAGAATGGTGTCACTTTTCGGTATTTTCTGTTATGTACACCCCTCAAAGTGACTTCAAATGTGATGTGGTCCCTAAAAAAAACTGGTTTTGTAAATTTTGTTGTAAAAATGAGAAATCGCTGGTCAACTTTTAACCCTTATAACTTCCTAACAAAAAAAAATGTTGTTTGCAAAATTGTGCTGATGTAAAGTAGACAAGTGGAAAATGTTGTTATTTATTAAGTAATTTGTGTGACATGTCTCTCTGATCAAAATGGCTGTCACTAATGGGTTAAAAGGGAAACATTTCTGTAATTACATTTTATTTGAAAATTGATTTTTCTTGATCTTATAGATAAAATGGATTTCATTTTATGCTCTGGAAAGTTCCCAAAAAATGTACAACAAAATTTGCATGCGTTATATGCAAATCTGAGAGTTAATTTTTGTGCGGAATTGTAGAAAATTAAATTCTCGGCGAAAACCTGCTGCATTATGCACTCAGCATCTACCTTGTTGGCACTTTCACCAGGATCACCACAAAGCTTCTTCATTAACTTGGTTAAGCTGCTGAAACTCTGAAGCAGTAAACAGTGTGGAATATCAAGAGCGCAAAACTCCAACATGTACGTCATCTGTCAAAATCAAAAATTGTGTTAGGGAGTAAAACATTAAAAAGGTGAAAAACTTCGCCCTATGTGGCGTTTACTCACGAGCTGGCGCGTTGACATAGCAAACACAGAATTGCTCAGCTTTTCAATGATCATCTTCCCACTGCACTCGTTCAGTAAGGGTTCCAGTATAGTTTTGGTGTTTGTTAAGAAAAGATCAACATCTAAAAAAAACACACATCATAAAACTGTCAGAATAATCAGAGCAAACAGTCAATTTAGAAAGATTGCAACACTGGTTTAGGAAGACAGCACTCCTCCTTAGAAAAAATAGTGGTTTATTACCCCATATGGGCTCAGGAGATTTTCCTGCTTAAGGTGGGAATATATATATTATACGCACACACACACGGGGTTTCCTGTTCGATGGGTGTCGCTATTCTAGGTCCAGAGACTCATCTCTTCCTACATCATCCAATGTTCCCCTTCACTCTCCTGAGCAGGGGCACTTCTCTCTGCATTGCCGAGGGCAGAGAAAAGTACTGTTTGGCAAATGCACGGGAAGAGGACAAAGCGCGCCAATGCATTACAGTACTTTGCTCTGGCAAAGAGAAGTGCACCTGTGTGTATGACATAGGCCATGTCATCTACAAGAGGCAGAGAAGGAGGATGGCATCACAATAAGAGAGGAGACACAGGATGAAGACCAGAAACACCCATCGGACTACACCGACTCGTAGTTGAGTATAATAAAAGGTGGGGTTTTCTTTCTTGGTTTTATTTTTTGCCTTACAGAGAATTTGAGTGATGTATACAGTATTTTGGAATGTTGTCACACGTAGCGGTTAGTTGAATGGGAAAAGCCTTTTGACAGGTTCCTTTAAAAGTATTATGAAAAAATTAAATTTTATTATTGAGACTGCAGGACGCTGGAAAAAAAAAATCTTTTTTCTTAGTATACTCCTTTAATTTGTAATACATGCATATATACAGTACGTAATTTCTCCATATTTTGATATAGGGTAAAAGTATGCCAAAAAGAATCTTCTTGGAATCCATTTGACAAATTTAGGTCAAGGTAGACTGATATGCCATTCGTCGTCACACGAACTATAGCATAATCATGATGCAAAACTGTTAAGTGGACGCTATAAGCAAAAAATGAGGCACTGCTTTTGTGTGTTTTTTACATTTTGGAAATATATATTAATATGACTATCTTCATAAGAAAATTAGTAATCTTGCCATTTTCACACTGGTCATCAGCTCTTTTTTAGATTCTTATTTCCCGGCCTTTGAGGAAGAGTTTTCAGCATAATGGCAGGCATGGTACTAAATAAGCAACGTGCTTCTGACTGCGGAGCTCTCATATGGAAAAGCTACAGGAAAATAGTTCAGTGCCCAATTCCCCCCCTTCCACCTCTCCCCAGATGATGCACTAATTGAGACACCCAACAGACCAATGGAATTAAAGGGGAAGGTGTGTTCGGCCACTCCTACATGGGTTAAATTCAGGCGCTCGGGGTCATAGTCTTTCTCTTTCCCCTCAGCTGACCCCTGAAAGCAGCCGTGCCGCACATACCCCTGCCGCCTCCCCTCCTATGGCCTCTTTCACACTTCCGTTTTTTACAATCAGTCACAATCCGCAAGGTTTTGAAAAAAACGGATCCTCAAATTTTTTTTGAGGATCCGTTTTTTTCCCCCCATTGACTTGCATTAATGGCGGATTGTGACGGATTGCCGTCCGTTGCATCCGTTTTTTTTGAGGATCCGCCAAAAATTGCTGTCGTCACCATCCTCAAAGATCTCTCTCTCTCTCTCTCTCTCTCTCTCTCTCGGCCAGCATTTCCTTTAAATTTCCGCATTTTCAGGATCCGTCTAAAAACGGATCCTGTGCCATCCGTTCACATCAGTTAACAACGGATCCGCTTCAATGACTTTTTGGCGGATTTGAACTGATGCAAAAAAACTGAAGTGTGAAAGAGGCCTATCATGGCCTCCCCTACTACTGGGTTGCCCGTGGCCATCAACTCCCGTGTCGCTCCCATCGTTTGGTCCACCTGTCAGCTGGCGTTATTGGTGATCAGTCCTCATCCTCCAGTCCGCCCGCAGCCCTCTCCCTCCTTTTGTGCTGCAGATGCCGCGGCAGGCGGTCAGCAAGGTGCACCCGCCCACCCGAACAGCTCCATGTCAGCGAGGGCGCGACGTTCGCAGGACGACATCCCTGTGTCACTGCCACCTTTCTTGCGCGGCGTCCTCCTTGTTGCTCCAGGGTTCGGGACTGGACGTGCTGGGCCCGAGCTCTAGCAGTCTCCGCCCACTTCCTGGCACGTCATACTCGGGCCCCGCCCACTACCACACAGGGCATCCGGCCAGAGTCAGAAGACTTCCTGATCAGCCCAAACCCAGTCCACACCGTCACTCCTGCTGGCGCAGTTGCACTGCCTGCATGGGTGGACGCAGAGACAGAATTGAGGCTACACAATGCTGCTGCAGAACGCGCTGATTGGTCTGCAATAGTGCGCAGTGGTCAGACATCACAAGCTCCATCACTGGCTGCCAGCCAGGGAGACCCATCCCCGGCTGCCAGCCAGGGAGACCCATCCCGGGCTGCCAGCCAGGGAGACCCATCCCGGGCTGCCAGCCAGGGAGACCCATCCCGGGCTGCCAGCCAGGGAGACCCATCCCGGGCTGCCAGCCAGGGAGACCCATCCCCCATCTCCAAAGGTCTCCGGCCAATTCAAACACTGGACCCGAATCAATGATAGAGCCGGTGTTCCTCCATCACCTGGAGTCACCTGGCCAGAGACGGATAGCGCTGAGTGTTTTCAATCCAGCGAATATCAAATTGTATATTACACAGGAGACAACGAACTAGCATCAGCTATTAAGGCGCTAGTTCAACACTTGACTCACCCATGAGGGTCAGAAGACAACAAGGCGACACCTCAGTTAGCGAGCTTACACAAAGATGTATTTTTCTGCGGAATTAGTCCACTAGATGCACACATAGAGGAAGAGACTAGACAGAAATTATGGAATAATGACTACGTTGACATATGGTCGTTATTATCAGGGTACCAACAGACGGTAGATAAGGAAAGATTGACAAGCGAAAGGTTATACGATAGGAATAGACAGAAAATAGCGCAAACTATGAATAACTACAGGCTTTTGCATTCCTAGACTGTATTATGAGCCAGAAGCATCCGGAGCGCTGCAGAGAAAAAAAAAAATTATATTATATATATATATATTCAGGACCTGATATATACTTCATTTAAATCCTATGGCGGTTCCACATGGCGGCGGTATGACGAGGAGTTCCGCAGGTGGTCATACGAAAACCCGTGGCCTGCTGGCTATTTAACGAGGGAAACTGTCGGTTCCACGTGACATGTAGATATAGACATGACTGCTCAGCTTGCGGGGTTGTACACCAAGCAGCAAGGTGTACTCTTCAAGCAAACAGAGTGCCTACGGGGCAAAACACTGGTGAACGTAAACGTGATGCGCCCCTGGCTAAACCTCTATCCTAATAAAGAAGCAGCACAACAATTACACTACGGATTTACATATGGATTTTTTATCCTCTTTAAAATTCTGTAGAAAACCAACCATGGCCAATAACTTAAAATGCGCTCACCAATTCCCTGAAATATTGCACCAGAAAATCGAAAAGGAGTTTGAATTAGAAAGGCAGGCCTCTTTCAATCGTTACCGTTCCAAAATATCAGGATTTCGCCGTTAGGCATTATCCCTGAAAAGGAACCTGGCCTCTCACCCTGCCCGTTCCATGGACAGGAGGAGAATGCATGTATTGATGATCAAATATTTTAGCAGCCACGCACACAAGAAGGCAATGGTGGGAAAATGTAAAAACTGTCCAAGAGCTGAATGATGATGAGAAACAATTGCCAGCAAGTGGTGGTGTTATGTCAGCAAGTCAGGATGAGGACCAGGATGTGGAAGTGGAAGATGGGGTGGTGGAAGATGAAGTCACTGACCCAACCTGGGAGGGTGATATGCAGAGCAAGGACAGCAGTGCGCAGGGGGAGGGAACTGCAGCACCACAGCAGGCAGAAAGAGGCAGTGAGTGGGGTGGCTAGAGATACAAAGCGGGCAACTGATCCCCAGAGCACCAACACAGGTAAAGTTGCCAAGTCAAGGTTTATCATTGGAATTTAGCGTTACATATATTGGCAAAGCTTTGTGAGCAGCAGAAGGCAGTAGCTGAATTCTAGATACACCATGCACATTGATATTCAAATCAGCCGATGCACATAACAGCTGATGTATGGTCATGGATGTCTGACATCTGTGAAGTTCTCCAAAACTTTGATGACTCGATGAAGATGAGGTTGAATTTTGTTACATGCATATAGGAAGCAGCATGAAAAATATATTCAGCTGTTGCAAGAGGAAAAAAATGCAAGCATTAGAACAGCAAGAGTGTGAGATGCAGAGTGCTCTGACAATAGCACAATGCCAGAATACGTGTAACAGTACAAATATACAAAGAAATGAGGAAAAGTGAAGAAAAAGATAGCTTTGGCCATAGCTAAAGCTGGGGTTCAATGGGATCCTGATCAATGGGATTGGTACTGATAAAATGTGGAAATACCAAAAGCGAGGGCTTCATAGGAAATTAGGACATTCACAAAACAAAAGGTGACAGTGGAAGATTGTGGATCCCCACAGAGTGGGCATAGTAGGGCATGGAGAGAGAGAGGGCCCACTCCTTTTCCATCCTCAGTGAAACCCGCAGCGCCGGTGTTTGAGGATTTTTATGCTGAAAATCTCTGTTGCATGTGGATAGACGCCCTCATGTAAATTTGGTTGTTAATTGAAAAAATAGGAATAGACAATGTGTAAAAGCCCTAGTGGATACGAGGGCAGAGGCTAGCTTGATCTATGGTAATTCAAAACAATTTAAAGGGGCGTGATCCAGCCCTGTTAGAAAGTTTGGCAATAGTCTCATTACTGGAGCTAGAGAGTACTCATTTGGAAAACACGAACATTCGATTTCTAACAAAGAATCCAGGAACCACAAAGAGCTTAAACCATATGTCTTCTGCATCCCTGGCCTTACTTGCGCTCTTACGCTGGATAGAACTACCGTGCCTAAAACACAACATCTGGTGTCGTGCCAGATTAGCGCCGGATAGAGACAATCTCATTAACTCACCGTTTTCATCCGACTGGCAGGCCTTCCAGTGTACAACCAGCGGGCATCCAGTGTCCTCCATCCCTATGGGACACAGTTGCCAATCACTGATGCCTTTAATACATGCCACCATTACATCGGGTACCTGGCAGGTTTATGGTAAGGGGTGGGAGAGAAGTGCTCTCCAATTCAGGGTAGGACCGTCGAAAAGTGCGACCGAGCAAGATGTGAGGTGTCTACAGAATTATTGATTCATCTCAAATAAAGAGGTGTGTCGGGCACATCGGCACAATGTCAATTATCGGAAATAGCCTTTTTCTTTCAACTAATGTGGTGGGTGGACGTTACGAAGTTCTTTTTCATCAAACAAGCCATTAAAGGCTGGAAAAGGCTTCAACCGAGTCAGGAATGTTGTCGCCCTATTTCACTTAGATTACTGCATGACATGATTTCAACATCCCCATGAATATTTAAGTCGCAATACAAGGCGATCCTCACATCAGCAGCTTTCGCCATCGCGTTTTTCGGCGCACTGCGCATTAGCGAGTTGTTTCCGTGGTCAAAAACAGCGTCGGAAGGCAGTTTGATCAACGAGGATAGTCATATACAGCGACGCTCTGCGCATTCGAGTGCGTAAATTCAAGTGTGATCCTGTCGGTAGGGGCAGATGTTCCAGTTTGCCCAATAAAAATAGTTAAACGCTACACGGTAATAAAACACAAAAAAGCAGATATTATCTCTCATATACAGACAGGTCCCCTCTTACGGACTATCAGTTTCAGGCAATTTTTAAGCAGTGCTTAGAAAAGGAGAGCTAATCCGAAGGAGTACGGGACGCATTCCTTTTGAACTGAGGCAGCCACTGAAGCAGATAGGGCAGGAGTATCGGAGGCCGAAGTGCAGAGAATGGGTCGTTGGAAATCCACATGCTTTGCCAGATATACAAGACCTGATTTGCTAAACTAATCATCTTGACTCTCATAGGCATCTGTAAGCCTGCAGTCTACGTTGTGAGACATTCATGTTTACTGGGCGGCTAACAGGGCCGATCTTCGGCCGAGAGGAAAAAAAAAATCTAGGCTTCCCGGGGCTAGAGGTCAAATGGCAACAGATTTTTCCCGAAACTAGTCAACGTCGCTAAGAGGGCCAAGGGGCCAGTGATATTATTGTTACATGCCGGTGGCAATGATTTTGGCATAAACAAAAGCGCTGAGCTCTGTATAGTGATGTCAACAGACTGAGCGTTTCACATGTCTTTTACCAGAGATGATATTGGTGTGGTCGGAGATAGTGCCACGAGCCATTTGGCATGGCGCTAGAGACGCAAAAGCCATATAGAGATCAAGAAGAAAGAGCAATGTGCGGATGGCGAAATTTGTGATGAGAAAATGCAGCATCGTGGTTCACCACCACCACCAGCTGGAAGGAGATAATTCTATAGTATTAAGATCAGATGAAGTTCACCTTATGGACATTGGTGGTGACAAATTTTTGTCCAGCTTGCAGGACGGAGTCCAACAGGCCATAATGTATGATGGGTGGGGGTCGGAATACTGTGTAGGTTATACACATGATCCTCCGTGGCGGAAGTTGTAGAGAGGGGCAAAGGTTCGTAACTGCTCATTGGCCGTCTCGCTTGTCGGTCGTGGACAGGGTCTTCGGCGATGAGCCCGCTGCAAAATTTATTGGCCTTTCTCTTCTTTTGCAATTAATAAACTGTGACCGACCTGTTTCAACCTATCTAGGCCTGTCTGTGTTTTCATTACGAGACTGGTGGGGGGTGGCACTGTTTGAGACACGAGGATCTCCGCAGTCCTACTTATCATAGAAGTTAAGAGTTTCAAAAAAACAAAAAGGACCCAGTGATCAGTGTGAACATTGCAAGAGTTCAAGTTTTTAATACAGATGATATGGGAAAAATAAAAATAAAAAATGCAAAATAACTTTTAAAAGAGGTGAGTACGCTACCGGACAATGCCAAATCATAAACAGGCAGCAACACATGGCGGTAAGAATACGCTCAAACAATAGCTTATAATAGGTGTCTCAGTGTGACACTTTTAGTGACAGTCAAATCTCCTCACTAATTAGCTGTGTGTGACTACAAAGTGCAGGGAGCAGAGCAGAAAAAAGTCATTACATACACCTTTTATGGCAGTTTGGGGGAGGGCAGCAAAGCAGAGATGAGTTTTGTCTCACTACAAACACGTCTGCTGCTCTCCTCTCACAGTGCTGCCATGCTTTGCAGTATTCAACTTTCCTCACCAATTGCGGAGATGAAAAGTGTAATGACACTCTGCTGCTGCAGTTTGTGATGACATACAGGTCTGCAGTGAGATCCGTGAGGAGAGCAGACTGTCATTACGTGACTCACACAGAGGTAACCTGCTTCAAACTATTGTGGGGTGGGGGGGTTCTTTTTTCCCTTGTATGCTGATTTACTGCGTCTTGAAGGGGAAGACGTACACGATCACAGGGAAAAATATATTATAACCCGCAATTTACAAGCTAATATCTCCACAATCAAGAGGAAAAATAAAAAGCAGTTTTTTCAGCTTTGCAGCCACTATTCAATGATTTGGTAAGTTTAACTGGTAAAAAAAAAAAATTCCTCTAACACAAAAACCTGATCTTAACAATGGGTAATTTTCTGATTATATTTTAATATGTACACAGCAGTCCCTCATTGGTGAACTATGCATATCTATGTGACTCCTCCCCACAGATTTAAAACAATACTCCCATAACACTGTTCTTTATATCATGATTGAGGGCAGTTATTACACCAGAAACATGCCATTTTTTTTAACTTTTTGTATTGATCCACTCGTTTTAACGTATTTTGAATAAAGGATTTTTATTTTACCTGATGGAAGTGAAAAACTTTTCCTCTCCAGCTTCCCACTTGCAACCCCACCCTCTTCTTTGATTCACAGCTCTGGCTTCATAGAGCTAGAAAAGGGTGGAGATAGATGGAAACCAAGCAAAAGCCAGATAAGGTGTATATAAATGATTGGCTCCACCATGACGCACCAAGTGTCTGTAATTGGTTTGAATAGTGATTCTGGCCTGAGAAAGTACCTGTAAAGTTTCCGTTACTGGAAAGTAACAAAGTCTATCGATCACCCATGACAGCACCATGAAAGAATTACAGAGAAAAGTAAGATTTCAGGAGGGACCACAGCCTGGAGCACTAGGTTTCTGCCTTACAGATCTGTTTGATTGAGGCATCAGATCTTTCCGCCCAGGAGGTCGCCGCGGCCTTTGTAGAGTGAGCATTCAGACCTTGCCACTTGCAGAATAAGCTAAAGATTTGGCCTCCCTAATCCACCTAGGTCTTGTGCACTTTGAAGCTCTATGCCCCTGGAAGAACACAAAGAACTATCCTTCTTCAAGGAGTCAGTAACAGACAGGTACCTCAGCAGACATCTTCTATCATCTAGCGTATTAAGCTTTTTTTCCTTCTGATTCTTAGTGCCAGCGCAGAAAGAAGGAATAACTATCTCCTGTATACTATGAAACAGAGATGCTACTTTATGTAGGTAGATTGGATCAGGTTTCAAAACTACCCTATCTTCCCGAAACGGAGTCAATAGTGGACCCTTCAGGGGGAGATAAGGCAACCAAAAGGGCTGTTTTAAAGGGATAGAACTTTGACAGGTGCTAAATCAATGAGCTCTAACTGTAAACCTGTCACGGCTGCTAAAACTAGGTTTAAATCCCAGGGCACTAATCTTTCTTTTAAGATGGGCCTGGATCTAGATGAAGCCTTAAGAAATACAGATACCCAATAATTCCGTGCTACATCACAGATATACAGGACCCCCAGAGCTGGCATCTGGACTTTGAAGGTGCTGGTGGATAGGCCTAGTTCCAGATATTTCTGCAGAAAACTCCAGAACACGACCAACTGGAGCACCATCCTCAATCCTTGATCCCGTGACTGTTAGAAATGTTTTCCATGTTCTGGCATAAATTCTGGTTGTGGAAACCTTCCTACTTTGAACTTCGAAGTAGGGTGGATACCAGATTGGGAGAGAATGAATGTTGGTTATTCATGGATGGTAGATTGGTCCTTGAGAGAAGAGATTCTAAACCTCTGAGAGGATGGTCATCTGGGCCAAAAGTGGGCGATTAATATAGTCCTTGCTTTGTCTTCTCAGATCTTCCTTACTACCAGCAGGATCAGGGCTATTGTTGCAAAAGCCTATGCCATGTTGAACTTCCATGGAACTAGAAAGGGATCTAATCCCCCCCCTCCGGGACCTTCTCTGGGATTAAAAGATACATTTTTAACCTTCCTGTTCAACCTGGTGGCAAAGAGTCTATATCCGTACAGCCCCACGTCTGCACTATCGGGCTTAAGATGGACTGGTCTCCTTGCCTTACTTAATTGCAGCTTAAAAAGTCCGCTCTGATGTTCTTTTCCGATTATGTGAAGAGCCATCAAAGACACGAGAGAACTTTCAGCTACTTGGAATAAGCGATCTGTCACCTCCATTAAGGGTCTGGATGAGGCCCCAACCCCGTGCTCACATCCGTGGTGACCACCCATAGTAACATAGTTTTGAAGGCTGAAGGAAGACCTTATGCCCATCTAGTTCAGCCTATTTTTAGCGCAGCTGTTCTGCATTGTTGATCCTGGGGAAGGCAAAAAACCCACAGAGTAGAAGTCAATTTTCTCCATAGGGAAAAAAATTTCTTCCCCTAAGCTGGGTCAACCATCTACCTATAATATTATGTTATTCGTAACCTTCTATACTGTTACTCACAAGAAAAGCATCCATTCCTTTCTTAAATTAATTCAGTGAGTTGGCCATCACCACTTCCTCAGGAAGAGAGTTCCAGAGCCTCACTGCTCTTACCGTGAAGAACCCTCTTCTATGCTGGTGCAGAAATTCTTTCCTCCAAACGAAGAGAATGCACCCTTGTTCTTGTCACAGTCCTTGGTACAAACAGTTCATTGGAGAGATCTCTGTATTGCGCTCTGATATACTTGTACATATATATTAGGTCTCCCCTAAGTCTTCTCTTTTCTAGAGTAAATAGACCTAATTTTGATAACCTTTCTGGGTATTGTAGTGAACCAACTCCATTTATCATTTTAGTAGCCCGCCTTTGAACCCTTTCAAGTTCAGTAATGTCTTTCTTGAGCACCGGCATCCAAAAATGCACACAATACTCCAAGTGTGGTCTGACGAGCGATTTGTACAGAGGGAGAATATTTTCATCTCGTGTCCCCAGACCTCTTCTAATGCATCCCATGACCCTATTTGCTTTGGTGGCAGCTGCCTGACACTGGGCACTCCAATTTCGCTTCTTATTGGCCAAGATGCCCAAGTCTTTTTCCATGTATGATTTCCCCAGCAGTTTCCCATTTAGTAAGTAATTGTAGCATCTGTTTCTCCTTCCCATGTGCATAACCTTACACTTATCTGTGTTAAACCTCATTTGCCATTTTTTAGCCCAATTCTCCAATTTACTCAAATCTGTCTGTAGCTGCAAACTGTCTTCCTTTGTGTTAACTACCTTACATAGTTTTGTATCATCTGCAAATACTGATATTTTACTGTGTAAGCCATCCACTAGATCATTAATATATTAAATAGTAGGGGGCCCAATACAGAAGAACCCTGTTGTACCCCACTAGTAGCCCTGGCCCAATCGGAGTATGCACCATTAATAACCACTCTTTGTTTTCTATCACTAAGCCAGCTACCTTCCCATCTACACACATTTTCCCCTAGCCCAAGCTTTCTCATCTTAGGCTACCTTCACACTTGCGTTTTTTTGCTGCGCATTTTTTGCGCACACAAACGCATGAAAAAAAAGCATCATGCGTTTTTGTGTTTTTTTTTGCGGGTTTTGGTGCATTTTTTTTAAAAAACCGCATGCGTTCTTGTGCGCATACGTGCGCATTACAATGCGCACGTATGCTCACCCATAGGCTTTAATGGATCTTTTGCTGTAAAAAAAAAAAACGCATTGCGTGCGCATGCGTTTTTTGGGGCAAGTCGGACGCACAAAAAATGCAACAGGATGCATTTTGTGCGCCCGAGCGCACACTGCAAAAAAACGCATGCGCATACAAACGCGTACGTGCGCATATGTATGCGCACCCATGTTAAAGTATAGGGGGAAAAACGCATGCTTTTTTTGCGCTAAAAAGCAGCGCAAAAAAACGCAAGTGTGAAACCAGCCTTACTTACCAATCTGTTATGTGGGACAGTGTCAAAAGCTTTAGAGAAGTCGAGATACATGACATCCAATGATTCTCCTTGGTCCATTTGAGAGCTTACATGCTCATAGAAGCTGATCAGGTTAGTTTGACAGGAGCGATCCTTCATAAATCCATGTTGATATGGAGTTAAACATTTATTAACATTGAGATTTTCCATAATGGTATCCCTTAGAAACCCTTCAAAAATTTTACCAACAACAGATGTTAAGTAGTGTTGAGCATTCCGATACCGCAAGTATCGAGTATTGGCCGATATTCACGGTATCGGAATTCCGATACTGAGTTCTGATACTTTTAGCATATCGAATACCGGAATCGGAAGTTCCCGTAATGCTATGAGCCAGTTTGATTTGATTCTGCCAATCACAATCCTCAGAAGTGTGGGCACATCCTGTTAGGCATGTAGGCATGTTAAATAATGGCATGGCTGTGATTGGCTGATGAAATGATGTCATGATGCACTATAAAAGCCGCTGCCATTTCGGGTTCACTCTGCTGTGAATTCAGTCAAGGACAGGCTGCTGTTCACGACTGAGGGACAGTTAGAGATAGCAATTTTCCAAATCATATTGTGCTTTACCCAGGCTACATAATCAACCACAGTAGCTTTATTTTGCCTTGCAGCAGTGTTCACAGCTGTTTGCAAGGTCAGTGTGAGTGCAGCTAACGCTGTGTAGTGTCCTGCAGCCACATCTGGTTGTAGGCCGCTCAGCGTGTGTCACTGCCTCATACATATTTTTCTTTTTTTGCTGCTCATTTTTCATTCTCCTATTAGTGTGCATCCATCCGTATCCATCTACATTGGTTGGTTGCAAACACTATAGGAGTAGACAGCAGAGCCTCTCTGCAGCCTTTCAGTGCTAGTGCCCAGTTTTCTGCACTGCTCACAGCTGTCTGCAAGGTCTGTGTGAGTGCAGCTCACGCTGTAGTGTGTCCTGCAGCTACGTCTGGTTGTAGGCCGCTCAGCGTGCGTCACTGCCTCACACATTTTTGTTTTATTGCAGCTCATTTTTCATTCTCCTATTAGTGTGCATCCATCCGTATCCATCTACATTGGTTGGTTGCAAACACTATATAGGAGTAGATAGAGGAGCCTTTTTTCTGACTTGTGCCCTTCAGCCGCAGCCAGATTAGTATTACCCTATTTTTTGGAGCCTCATCTTTTGCATTGTAGGTTACCTTCCTGCATTGTAATAGCTTCAAAAAGTTTGTGATACTATCGCTTTCAAATCTTTGGTCACATCCTTTTAGTTTTTTTGAAAAAAAAAAAACCCAAATAAAGTTCACCAAACACTCCATTTGACAGTTGTGTAGGCCACATTAGCTCATATTAAAATGTAGTCCACACACTTGATAAAATTAGTGTTTCTTATACTTGTTAGCAGTTGTTCAGGAATAAGCACACTAAGCCCCCCTTTGTACTTTTCTGGCTATCTTTATCAGTCTACCAAGATGAAGAAGGCAGGGAGTAAGGCACGTGGGCGTGGAGTTTCAGCAGGTTGAGGACGTGGGGATTCTGCAGGGAGAGTACGTGGGGATTCTGTGCCTGCTGTGGGCACCAGTGAGTCAGCATCCCCCAGTTTTACCAGGCAACAGTCCTTTAAGCGCAGCTTTGTAGGACCTCGCCGTACCCCACTGCTGCGGGAGGAACAAATTGAAGCCATTGTCGGATGGATGGCAGGTAACGCATCGACTTCAATGACTTCCACGTCCTCTCAGGGCCAGAGCACTGAAGAGCAACCATCTGTCTCTTCACCAAATGCCAAACTGCCCAGGCAGTCAGAGAGCCCTGCACAGGAGCCATCACAGTCTCTACTTCTGTTCTCTGAATCTGTTGGCTTGGAAAGAGGGGGCCTGCCAAGCCGCATTCAAGAATGTGAAGAGGAGGGAGTATGCAGTGATGCGCAACTGCTTTGTCCTTCTGAATCTGAAGGGGCGGGTGGGTCAGTGCCTATGGTCAGCACACCTCAGTACGCATCAGATGATGACGAGACTCAGGTGCCACTTTCTGGTGCATACGGTGCTGGCGAGACTACCCAGGAGAAGCAGGTGTTTGAAGAGGAGAGTGTAGATGATGAGGTCGTTGACCCATCATGGCGTGAGGAACAGGAAGGTGGTGGGAGCAGCTCTGAGGAAGAGATTCCCCGAACGGCCAAAACAGGAGGGAGAGGGCAGACTTGGTTGCCTGCAGCCTCCACTTCGGCACCAGTTAGGAGCATTCCTCTTCCAAAAGCCAAAACGGGCGCTCCCAAGACTTGCAGTGCGTGGTCCTTTTTTGACACAGTTGCAGATGACATTTGCTTTGTCAAATGCAAACTGTGTCATCAGAAAGTTAAAAGCGGGAAAAGTGTCAGCAACCTCAATACCACAAATATGTGGAAACATGTGCGGACCAAGCACATGGTAGAGTTAGAGACACACTGAAGACGTAGGCCAACCTACAGCACCACCTACCACCTCTTCGGCTCGTGTTGTAGCTTCTTCCTCCAGCTCACACACAGCTGGTTCGGCTTCCTCACAGGATCGCCATGGAAGAACCTCTGGCACTGTTGTCCAGAGACCAGTGACATTCCACCCACAGCACCATGTTCCCATTCATCCTCACACTCCCAGGCCACTCTACAGCCATTGGTAGCACAGGCATGGGAGAAAAGGCGGCCATACTCGGCAAACCATCCCCGAGCACAGGCTCAATGCTGGCATTGCCAAATTACTGGCCCTTGAAATGCTCTCATTCAGGCTGGTGGAGACTGACTGACACCTTCTGGAACTTCATTGCATTGGCAGCCCCACAATACACTGTGCCCAGCCGCTTTTATTTCAGCAGGCAAGCCGTCCCTGCCCTGCAAAAGCATGTGGAGGGAAAAATTAAACATGCACTACTAAACGCCGTCAGTAGCAAGGTTCACCTGACCACCGATGCATGGACCAGTAACCATGGACAGGGACGATACCTTTCCCTCACTGCCTATTGGGTCAATGTTGTGGAGCCGGGTACAGATCTTGAGAGTGGCGCTGTATGTGTTCTGCCAACTCCAAGGATTGCAGGAATCCAGTCTGTACACATTGACTCCTCATAATCCAGTTCCTCAGAATCAGCGCTGCAGGAGCCGTCACGGTTTACCTCCACATGGACCCGTGAACGCTTACCTGTTACGACCGATATGAGCACAGCCATGGCCAAACGTCAACAGGCTGTACTGAAATTAATTTCCTTGGGGAATCGAAGCCACACAGCGCAGGAGCTCTGGAATGCCATCAAGCAGGAGAGCGACATGTGGTTTCTGCCAGCTAATCTCCAGCCAGGCTTCGTAGTGTGTGACAATGGCCGAAATCTGGTGGCAGCTCCGGGCCTAGGTAACCTCACTCACAACCCATGTCTGGCACATGTGCTCAACTTGGTCGTGTAGAGCTTTCTGAGGGACTATCCGGACCTTGATGCACTGCTGCACAAGGTCCGCATAGAGTGCGCTCACTTGCGGCGTTCCAGCACGGCAAGATCGCGCATTGCAGCTCTGCAGCGCTGATTACGCCTTCCGGAACATCGCATCATATGTGACCTACCCACCAGGTGGAATTTAACGTTACATATGTTGGAGCAGTTGTGTGAGCAGCAGGCAGCAGTAATGGAGTACCAGCTGCATCAGGCGCAAACAAATCGCACTGTGCGCCGGTCACACTTCAGCACCACTGAGTGGGCCTCTATGAAGGACATCTGCCTCGTTTTGCGTGCCTTCGATGATTCCACGCGGATGGCGAGTGCAGATGATGCACTAGTCAGCATGACTGTCCCCCTTATCTGCATGCTTCAAAAAACACTGCAAGCACTAAGGGAGGAGGTTTTGGAAGAGGTGGAGGATGAGGAGTCACAAATGCCATCTGCTTATGGACAGTCTGCGCTACGTGGTTCCTCACAAAGGCCTAGGCAGGGGACACTGAGGAGGATGAGGAGGAGTCAATGGAGGAGGAAGACATCTCTCCAGAGGAGGGAGGTACACAATGCTCTAGTCAGTATGTACAGCGAGGGTGGGGTGATGCAGAGCAGGCAGAGATGACGCCTCAAGCAGGGGACAGCGTTTCTTGGGCAGTTGGGAGTCTGCAGCACATGGTTGATTTCATGCTGCAGTGCCTGAGAACGACCGCCTCATCGCCCACATTCTCCACACAGCTGATTATTGGGTGTACACCCTGCTAGATCCTCGCTACCGGGACAACTTACAAAGCCTCATAACACCGTTGAACCGGGAGCGTAAAATGCGGGAGTATCAAGACACACTGTTGCAGTCCATCATGTTCTCCATTCCACCCGAGAGCAGTGCTGCTAGTGCTTTACAAAGCATCTCTGTGCGTCGAGGCAGTGGAGGAAGCTCTGCACAAAGAGGGAGCAGAGGCAGCCCCTCAGCACAAGGCAAGACCAGTATGGCCCAAATGTGGCTAAGTTTTGTGTGCCCGCCACAAATGTCTACACCATCCCAGACGGCTCCAGTCAGCAGGAGGCAACGTTTCCGTCCAATAGTGACAGACTACATGTCTTGCCCTCTCAGTGTACTCCCAGACGGCTCTTCCCCCTTCAAGTTTTGGGTCTCTAAGCTGGATACATGGCCAGAGCTTAGCCAGTATGCATTGGAGGTGCTGGCTTGCCCTGCTGCCAGTGTATTATCGGAATGCGTCTTTAGTGCCGCAGGTGGTGTACTAACAGACCGTCGCACGCGACTATCCTCCGATAACGTTGACTAGCTTACTTTTCTGAAAATGAACAAGGCCTGGATCTCGCCAGAATTTGCCAGTCCTCTTCCAGAATAAATTGGTTGGCAACAGTATCCAGGTCTCCTGTTGTGTTCATGTTTCTACCACCTGAACTGTAATCCCTGGGCTTCAATACAGCCAGTTGTTGCTCGGAAGTGCCATCTGCACAGAGAAAAACACTAGCTCCTGTGTTAGTGGGGTTCAGTAACGCCAGCTGCTCCCCTACTGTGTGGACGGCAATGTCTTCTGCTGCCTCCACATTCACACTACTACTGATTTCAAACTTGATCCAAACTAGGCCTCTGGCTCCACTGTCTCTAGTATTTCCCCTGGCCTTCAACTCCGCCAGTTGCTGCTCAGAAGTGGCGTCTGCACAATCAACAGTTGTTCCTGTGTTACTGGGGTTCAGTAACGTCAACTGAACCCCTGATGTGTGTCGGGCAATGTCTCCTGCTCTGTCCACATTCCCACTACTAGTAATGGGAATGTGGACTGTTGTGAGTTCATTTTCTGGTCTACCAGTAGTGAGTTCTCCTTCCAGGCTTCCTCTGGTGGTAACAGGAGGTAGTGATGCTGATTTAATCAGTAGAGATCTGCCACCTGATAATGAGGATGACGATTGGACCTCAGGAATCTCAGATTGGATTTAAGACAGCTGACGCCCTACTCTGGTGCTGGTGATTCCTTCTGCTTGTCAGGTCTTGGTTCTCAGCTCTGTTCCAGTCAGCTCAGGCTAAGTTTTTCTGCTAATGTTCACACTTGATTTTGTTGCTCTATTCAGTTTTTTGTGTGGTCAGCCAGCCCCGGCTGGGGCTGTGCTGAATTTCCACTCTTATTTATCTGTATTTGCCAATTTGCTTTTTGTCCCTTATTAGATTGGCCTCTTTTTGCTCTGTCTCAGAATACTTCAGAGTGCTGATATAGTGGGAGAAGTCTAGTGAATTCAGGGTTAATTTTGTTATCAGAAGTGTTGGACATTATTTTGTAGGGTTTTAGGCAGATTGCAGACAGTGTCTTTCCTTTCCTCTCCTTTCTAGTTAGCAATATCTCCTGCTGCCTCCACATTCAAACTAGATCATATTTTCAACTTGCTCCAAGTAGGCCTCAGCCTGCTCCATGATTGATCCTGGGCTCCAACATCGCCAGTTTTTGCTCGGAAGTGCCGTCCGCACAGAGAAAAACATTAGCTCCTGTGTTAGTGCGGTTCAGTAACGCCAGCTGCTCCCCTGCTGTGTGGACGGGAAAGTCTCCTGCTGCCTTCACATTCAAACTAGATCATATTTTGAACTTGCTCCAAGTAGGCCTCAGCCTGCTGCATGATTGATCCTGGGCTTCAACACAGCCAGTTGTCGCTTGGAAGTGCAGTCTGCACAGAGAAAAAGACTAGCTCCTGTGTTAGTGGGGTTCAGTAACGCCAGCTGCTCCCCTGCTGTGTGGACGGGAAAGTCTCCTGCTGCCTTCACATTCAAACTAGATCATATTTTGAACTTGCTCCAAGTAGGCCTCAGCCTGCTGCATGATTGATCCTGGGCTTCAACACAGCCAGTTGTCGCTCGGAAGTGCTGTCCGCACAGAGAAAAACATTAGCTCCTGTGTTAGTGGGGTTCAGTAACGCCAGCTGCTCCCCTGCTGTGTGGACGGCAATATCTCCTGCTGCCTCCACATTCAAACTACATCACTTGCTGCAATTAGGCCTCAACCTGCTCCATGACTTATCCTGGGCTTCAACACAGCCAGTTGTTGCTCGGAAGTGCTGTCTGCACAGAGAGAAACACATGCTCCAGTGTTAGTGGGGTTCAGTAATGCCTGCTGCTGCCTCCACATTCAAACTACATCACATATAAAAGTTGCTGCAATTAGGTCTCAACCTGTTCCATGACTGATCCTGGGTTTCAACACAGCCAGTTGTTGCTCGGAAGTGCCGTCTGCACATAGAGAAGCACATGCTCCAGTGTTAGTGGGGTTCAGTAATGCCTGCTGCTCCCCTGCTGTGTGGACGTCAATATCTCCTGCTGCCTCCACATTCAAACTACATCACATATAAAACTTGCTGCAATTAGGCCTCAGCCTACTCCATGATTAACCCTGGGCTTCAACACAGCCAGTTGTTGCTCGGAAGCGCCGTCTGCACAGAGAGAAACACATGCTCCAGTGTTAGTGGGGTTCAGTAATGCCTGCTGCTCCCCTGCTGTGTGGACGGCAATATCTCCTGCTGCCTCCACATTCACACTACTACTGATTTCAAACTTGCTCCAATTAGGCCTCTGGCTCCACTCTGTCTAGTATTTCCCCTGGCCTCCAACCCCGCCAGTTGCTGCTCAGAAGTGGTGTCTGCACAATCAACACTTGTTCCTGTGTTACTGGGGTTCAGTAACGTCAGCTGAACCCTTAATGTGTGTCCAGCAATGTCTCCTGCTCTGTCCACATTCCCACTAATAGTAGCATGGAAGTAGTGAAACATACATATCTGACAAAATATAAAAGAGGTTAACAGTCAATATCTTTGTATCTCCGAACGTCTTAAAAAAAAAAAAAGAAAAAAAAAATTCCTGCTATTCTATTTGATTGTGCTAAACCTCTAAGCCTTTAATGTCTCCTCCACCTCCCCCAATACTTTCTACATTATTCTTAGTTGTTTTTCTTCATGTAGAATTAACCTACAAGGAAAGAAAGGGTTTTTTTTAATTCCGATATTTCGGTCCCATTGACTTGAATGGGACTCCCGGGATCGGAATAGGCGATACCCGATACTTTTTGGATATCGGCAGATCCAATCCGATCCGATATTTCTCAATATCGGATGGTATCGCTCAACACTAATGTTAAGCTTATCGGCCTATAGTTTCCAGGTTCCCTTTTACACCCCTTTTTGAATATTGGTAGCACATTTGCTTGCCGCCAATCAAAAGGAACAGACCCTGTTTCTATAGAGTCTTTAAATATAAGGAATAGAGGCCTGTCTATCACATTACTTAACTCCCTTAATACCCGAGGGTAAACGCCATCAGGGCCTGGTGATTTGTCAATTTTAATCTTACTAAGGCGGTTCTGCACTTCTTCCTGGGTTAGGCAGGTAATACTTAATGGGGAGTTTACATTATCACTCTGCATTTCCCCTGGCAAATCCTTTTCCTGTGTGAACACTCTCTCTATGATTTCACACTCATTGTTCTTTAAAGGGCCGACACCATCAATTTTAATCATTTTACTGTTTATATAATTAAAGAATAGTTTGGGGTTTGTTTTACTTTCCTTAGCAATGAGTCTCTCAGTTTCCACTTTTGCTAAATGTATTGTTTTTTTACACATTTTAATTTTTTCTCTATAACTTTTTAATGCTTCTTCATTGCCTTCTTGTTTTAGCTTCTTAAATTCCTTGTTTTTGTTATTTATTGCCCTTTTTACATCCTTATTTAGCCACTTTGGTGTTCTCCTGTTCCTAGCCCTTTTATTTCATGAATGAGATATCATTCACCCAGGGAACCCCCCTGGACAGATTAGTGATATCCAGCCACCAATGGAGTGACTGCATTGATGACAGGGATAGTGTCATCCTTCCTTCCAGGTGCCTCCAAGTTTTCTCTACTTAACCGCCTTGGAGACGACACTCCTGCACCTCTGAGTCCAGCAGAAGACTCAAATATTACTGTACTTTTAGGGGCTCTAAACTTAGTTTAAGGTTCAATAGCCAGTTTAAGTGTTCTCTTTACTCTTTCTAGCTGGTTAGAGCAATGCCAGGCCGAATTGCTTACTACTAGAAAATCATCCAAATACGGGCCAATCAATACATTCTTTTCAATACATTCTTTTCAATACATTCTTTTTGGACCATAAGATCAGCCACCAATTTGGTGAAGAATGGAGGGACAATAAAAGGCCGAATGGGAAGGCTCTAAACTGAAAGTGCCTGACTACTCACCCAATGACTACCGCAAGTCTGAAGTACTACTTATGCTATACATGTATGGTCAAAGGGAAGCAAGCATCCTCTATATCTAAAATTGCCATAAAGCAATCCGGGAAGAGTAATTTTATTGCAGATTTTACAGATTCCATCTTGAAAAGGAAGGATTCTTAAAAATTTATTCAGGCCCTTCAAATTTATTATTGCCTTTAATGAAAAGTCTGGTTTCTTAATTAGAAACAGATGGAAGGAAACATCAAATAGGACAGCTCTGAGACATGTTCCTCTAAGGACTGTTGTTCTCCTGCCAAAGACCGAGAGGGAGTTAGCCAGATTCTATCAGGCAAAGAATCCAATTACTCCCTGATATTTCTTCCCAGGCTGGGAAGTACGAAAGCCACCCGCCCATCGGGACTGGAAGTCATTGATTCAGTTTTTTTTTTAAATCCTGGGAGGAGGTTTCTAACATGAAACCTCTACCTTTCCTCTTCAGGTGTCCCGTTGTCTCTCATGTACCTTTAAGGAAGGTGTCTGTTTTCTTTGTGAAGGGTCTTTCAAATTCCCCATGTCTACAAAAGGGGGGAGCGGTTCATCTAGAAGAATTTACTACGGCTGCATCCGGTTTAGGGGCTTTGTCCCAGTTTGACCATTAAGGCTCATCAAAGGGATCTCAAGTTAAATGACAGGGGAAGGAAGCCGCTTTCTTTTTTTTCCCCCGTTTCCTCAGTATCAAGGCGCAGATCTTTTAGTTTAAAGGAAATAACCTATGCCTCTTTTGGTCCAAGCCTCTAAACAATGTCCTGAACCCATTTTTCAGGCTAGGACTGTCTCCATCATGGTCCTAACTGCCTTTACAAGGTTGCCCATCTGTTCTGTAGGGAAAACAGACACCCTGTGTTATCGGTTGATGAGGAGGATTCATCCTTCTCTCAAACATCAGACACATCCAAAGCCAGGGACCCAACCCTTTTATTCTTCTTCCATTTATGGACCTCTTCCAGGAAAAAGTATTTAAGGGACTCTCTAACTTCCACCCTGATGATTGATCTTAAGTTTGTGTCAAATCTAGGGGTTTCCTCCGCTACTGTCTGCGCTATACAAGACTTGCAAAGTCTTTTTGGCTAGGAGTCAGGCAACAGATTTATTCAAAGCGCACACTCCTTGTGCTTAGACTTTGCTGTACACACTTCTTTCCTTGGCAACAAAATGACCAAAAAAAAAAAAAAGAAAGGTTATATCACTGAACGAGCTTCCACGAAGATCACTTACTAGTGTGAGGCAATTGAATGATACCGGATTATGAGGGGGACACCTCAGCCAAAAGACCATCTCGAGAGCCTGAAGATTCGTCGTTCACTCTGCTGGAGTTCCCGTGACTGAATCTGCCATTGCCTGCAGAGATCCATCTCTCATCAACATGGCTGTCGCCAGTACTGCTACGGAGTTTTTCTGCTTGCTGCTGATGCTTCCCAAAGAGCTGTTGCTGCTGCTGCTCAGGTGCATCCATTCTCCTGGAGAGGACAACAGGCAAAGAAGTGCTGATCCATGCTACGACCCCCGCTTAAATGCCGAAGCAGAGCTATTACTTTCCCCATCAAGCTCCGGTGCCCCCCGGAAGTTCCGGCTCAGCAGATTGATCACGTAGCCTGCACATCAGCATGGCGTGCCCAGTTAGTGGCATACGGGCATGTCCCGCCTTTCCCTCGCACGTCACTGGAGCACTGCACATGCCGCTGGCTTCCTGCCAGAGCCTTGTATCCTCACCCAGGATACTGCTCACTTGTGCCAGTACACAAGTGTTAAAGTTCCTCTGACCCACTATGGGGCTTCCAGAGACCCCACAACGGCTAAGGTAGGGAAAAAAACCGCTGCCTGAACAGACAAACCAAGCGTGAAAAACCAGTCATCCACTCTTCTGAGTTTCAGGTAAGCCTGCAAGAGGTTCACCCGTCAAGGACAAGAAACTAATGCATGAGAGAGGTGCCGCCCTTTTATGCCTGTAGGATTCCTGTCTTTGGAGGGAGGATGCCCTCTCTCGTGGTGCCATCATGGGTGATCGATGAAAGATAATGTTTCTGCTTCCTATAATGTGCACACAGTGATGTGTGTGTAGCAATTAAAAATGAAGAGTTTTTTTTTCTTAATAATCAAACACCTCTGCCTTCTCAATAGAGGGTTCAGCTACGAGATGGCCAGCTTCACACTCCTGCAACTGCACAATCTCCGTCCAGCTGCTTAATCTTCAATGATGTTCTAAAGTGTCATTGACAACCAAGTTTTGTTACTAAACACTACAATAAAGTAATGAGTGTTATTTTTAAACAAAAACAAAATACATAATGGTCAACTGAAATTGCAAATAGTACTGACACTTTCATAATAGACCACAACTTACATTTGACAAACAATTCTCTGGCTTTTAGCTTGGACACAGGATCTTCTCCTTTTAGCTGGCAAAAACACCATGATAAAAGACTGCCCTGGATCGCCCAGAACAAGGTATGTAAATTTGAGCCACATTCTCCCTGGGTATCATGGAAAACTAATGTCTTACTCTGCAAGCAAAAAAAAAAAAAAAAGATTGTAAGCAATTCAGTATTCTCTAAAAATCCTGACAACTGAGAAACGTTAGCCAGAAACACTGCAACTGCAAATATCGTTCCTTTCCCTCAACTACAACCAAAAATATACCAACTGTTTTCCAATTCATAAGACCCAAAGTATAAAATTAGAAACAGAGAAATTACCTCTCTCACCGCCATCACCAAAAATTTCTCCATGACAGACAGCACTTGACCGATATCAAAATCTGGAGAAATGTCAGCTTCTGGAAGTAGTAACAATCCACTTGGGTCTTGCTCACTGAAATAAAAATAATAAAATAACAGAAATTATTATATACACACACACACATACACACACATATATACACACACATACATAAACACATGATTAATTAAAATTCTAAATTCGAACCCTTGGTTATTTTATTTTTACCCACTTATAAAATATAATAGTGCATTGAGCAATGGGCCCTCCTCCCTTGCCATGTCACTGAAGAGAATTTTCTATACATACACCTTGCGTCTGTGCCACTTTTTGCAATGCACTATCCTCTGACGCTCCCTCAGATTGCGGCATATCTGATGACGTGATGATCACATGAGCACCCGTGGAAGGAATCTTGCATTCCACCGCAATGAACATTAAAACTTCTGTGGCATCACTTTGACATCGCCTCCAATTACATCAGTTCCGGTGACGAGTTAGGGGCCGCAGACCATGTGAAGCGCTTTTGCATTACACTTGTACCCAGACAATAACTTCCGCTACACCTTGGCGGGAGTATACAAAAGGAGTTGATGGTGAGACATCACGGAGTCTTTCATTATATGCGGTCATTATGGGACGTTCCTCATTGCAGTAACTTCCCACTCACAAGCACTTTTTTGTCCCCTGATGAACCCTGTTCTATCCTTCTGGGGGAAACGCGTCGGGTTGGGCTTGTATCACTTTATTGGATGTGTACATTCTCTATGTACTGCAATTTTTTCAACACTTTCATTGCTCTTATGGATCAACTTTTTGCATTGCCTTTATCTATTGAATTCAAAAGGAGTTTATTTTACTGTTTAAATTATATGTGATATCTTACCATTCATGTTCATTTTTACCATGGCTACTATAAAGCCATTGTGTTAAATACATTATATATTTAAAGCATTCCTTTCAACTGTTAAAATCACTTTGTTGACTCAACAACCACATGGGTCCGTTTCCCGTTGCTTGGTCCACTATTGGCGCTTTCTCACTAAATAAGCATCAAAAAGTAAATTGAAGTAAGGACAATTGTCTGTCATATGCCTATATGGTCTTTCTTATTGATAGATGCCATAAAGGATATACTCCAGTGAGGACCACTGTCTAATCTAGGCCTATATGGTTTCTCGAATAGATATAGGGCACTGAATTGCACTAAAGCACGTTATGGTTATTGGTGTTGGAGACGGCTTTCTGTGACTTTGTCCATTTAGGGTCATAAGGGAGAGCTGACCCTGAGCGGAGGCGCTCTGTCGAACTTAGGGTTCCTGTTATGAATGGGTCACCGAGGAGGAGAGCAGGTCCAGGCTAAGCCACAGAAAACCAGAGAGGTTGGTACCTAAGAGGATTGCAGACCCCTGATCCTATCCACACAACTAGCAGTAGCTGTGGAGCGTACCTACGATGATCCTAGATGCCTGGGCACAGCCGGAGAGCTAACTAAGCCTAAAGCAAGAAAGGGGAAATCTAAACTGCCCCAGAGCAGACCCCAAAGGAATAGATAGCCCCCAAACATATATTGTCGGTGAGACAAGATGAAAACACAAACACAGGCAGGAAAATAGACTGAGCAAATGATGGGGCCCACACTGACTTGACAGGACAGGAAAGACACTGTTTGCAATCACAAAAAAAACCCTGCAAAAAGTCCAACACGTTTGATGCAAAAAACAATAAAGTCACACGACTTGTCCCCCCACTATATCAGCACTCTGGTATATTCTGAAAGCAGAGCAAAAAGAGACCAATCTAACAGGAGAGAAAACAAACTGGCACAAGCAGTAACATATGGGCGGTGATTCAGCACAGCCCCAGCCGGAGCTGGCTGACCCGCACCAAGAAGAGATAGACAAAACCAGATCAAATGAAAACAGAATAGCAAATAAACCACTTAGCTGAACATGCAGGGACAGAGTTGGAGAAATCAGACCTCAGGAGGAATAGGAAGCAAATCACCAGCAGGGATAGAGGGAGTCGGCTGTCTTAAATCCCAATCTGAAACCCCAGATCTATCAGGTGGCAAGCCTCTGTCAATCAGATCAGCTCCATTACCTCCAGTAACCATCAGAGGGAGCCCAGAAAGAGAACTTGCAACTAGAGTTGAGCGAAATGGGTCGGTCAAATTAAAAAAACGCCGACTTTAGCTAAAGTCGGGTTTCGCTGATCGAAACCCGACCATAGCGTGAGGTCGGCCATGAGGTCGCCGAACGTCAAAGTCACATTTCAAATAATGCTTCCAGCACCTTTTCTCAGCCAATGAAGGTGGATGCACACTGTGGGCAATGCGATGACATGTGCAGCGGCCACCACCATCTTAGAGAAAGGCACTGAAGTGATTGGCTGGCTTTGTGTGGCATCACAGTGGGTATAAAAGGCCGTGACCGCCGACTGCCATCTTACTTCAGCCGATCTTAGAATAGGGAGAGGTGCTGCTGCTGATTCTGAATAGGGAGAGCGTTAGGCAGGGAAGAAGAAAAAAAAAATTGCTTCTGCTGATAGCGCTTTTCACTGTACAGTTAGTGTACAGTGAAAGGGGAGGATTTTTGTTGTGTGCAGCAGCGCTGGTGGTGATTAGGCTGCCTTTTAAGGCTACCCGATAGCTGCATTGCTGTATGCACACTGCTGTTCAAACTGCTTTTTTCAGAGCACTCCAACTTTTATTATTTTGTTCTGGTGAGTTACCGAGAGTTCATTTTTTCACACACCGTATAGCGGTGTATGCTCCTCACACACTACCATGTACCGGCTGGTATCACAAACAAATAGAAGCTATCTGGGTGTGACTCTGGAAAAACAAGCCGAGGAGATTTTCCATTTTTCCAGACCTATACCTTATAAAGCTGTCCGCTTTTCAAACATAGTAGGAAGAGTGCAGTGTGGCACTTCTTTGTCCAAAATCCTACTGAAAGGAAGGTTACCTGTAAGAAGTGTGGAAGGACCTTTAGCAGAGGTAAACAACTCAGAAATTTGAATACCAGTTGCATGCTTAGACATTTAATCAACATGCACTTGCAAGCGTGGACGGACTACAAAACCTCAGGTACCACATGTGCACTTGCTGCGACTGGAGGTAGCCAGCAACGCTCCATCGCTTCCCCCACTCTAAGACCACCGCCAAGCACACCACCAGCACTAAATGTGGAGGTGTTGTCGCAATGCCAAAGCACTCAGGGAATCACAATGGTTTTGCAACACAACACTGAATCTAGGCCATTACCACCAATACCATCACTAACCCCCTCTCACTCCGTCCGGTCCATCGCTACTTCCCCCATATGCAGCTCTCCAGTCCAGCTCACCCTACCAGACACTGGAGTAGGACAAGAAAGTACTCATCCTCTCATCCGCGTACACTGTTTGAACGCCTACATTGCCAAATTAATCTCATTAGAGATGATGCCCTACCGTTTGGTTGAAAGCGAAGCTTTCCGCGAGCTCATGGCCTACGCTGTCCCACGCTATGACCTACCCAGTCGGCACTTCTTTTCTCGAAAAGCCATCCCTGCGCCCTCCACCGGCATGTGAAAGACCGCATTATCCATGCACTAAAACAGTCAGTGAGTGGAAAGGTGCACCTCACAACAGATGCATGGACCAGTAGGCATGGCTAGGGCCGTTACGTGTCCATCACTGCGTACTGGGTTAATGTGGTGGATGCAGGCTCCACAGGGGACAGCGGCGGTGGAACAGTGCTGCCTAGCCCACGGTATAGGAAACAGTTGGCTGTAGGCTTTCGACCCTCCTCCTCCTCCATAAGCAAAAGCTCGTCCACAGGGCGCAGTCGCAAGAGCACTCCATACGCAGCTGGCAGTGTTTCACACGAGGTGTCCCACTATCGAACAGCTAGTGGTAAGCGTCAGCAGGCTGTGTTAAAGATGATATCTTTGGGCGACAACAGACACACCGCTGAGGTACTGGCCGACTACTTGCAGCGACAAACTGAGTCATGGCTGGTTAGTCTACATCTTGAGCCAGGCAAGGTAGTCAGTGATAACGGACGTAATTTTGTGGCAGCCATAGCCCGTGCAAAACTCACACACATACCTTGCCTGGCTCACACTTTGAACTTGGTGGTGCAGTGCTTCCTTAATTATCCGGAGTTAACATCACTGCTCCATAAGGTGCGAAGACTGTGCTCGCATGCAGAAGCTGCAGCGATTGCTCCACCTCCCCAAGCACTGCCTAATCATAGACGTTGCAACAAGGTGGAACTCCACCCTGCACATGGTTGAGAGGCTGTGCGAACAGAGGCAGGCTGTAATGCATTTGTGGGAGGATACACGGGCAGGCAGTTTGAGGGAAGACATGGAATTGTCAGGTGTGCAGTGGTCAAAGCTGAAAGACCTCTGTAAAGTCCTTCAGTGTTTTGAGGAATGCACACGGCTGGTAAGCGCAGACGACGCCATAAGCATGAGCATCCCACTTATGCGTCTGCTCATGCAAAGTTTGACGCACATTAAGGATCTGGCGTCTGCAGCAGAGGAGGAGGAACAGGAGGAGGAGGGAAGCCTTGCGGACAGTCAGCCATTGTCTGGTCAGGGAACTGTCCTGGACAAGGTGGAGGAAGAAGAGGAGGAGGAAGATGAGGGGGATGATTATTTTGGGCAGGAGGATGCTTCTCAGGGGGCAAGAGAAAATGTTGGCGCTCCAAGGTCAGGTACAGTGTTTGTGCGTGTCTGTAGGGATGTGGATTTGCCAGAAAGTGCTCCTCCACCCAGCAGTGGCAGTGCATTATTGACACCTGGAACATTGGCCCACATGTGCAATTATGCCTTGCGGATCCTAAAAAGGTACCCGAGCAATGCCAAAATGATGAAGGATGATGACTACTGGCTGGCCAGCATCCTCGATCCACGCTACAAAGGCAAATTACACATCATGCCACAGGAGAACCTAGAGATAATATTGGCTAACAAACAAGCAACTCTGGTAAACCGTTTGTTTGAGGCATTCCCAGCACACAGCAGCGGTGCTGGTTCTCCCACGAGCCATAGTGGGCACAATGGAAGAGGTGTTCGTGGTGCACACAGCCAAAGTGGCATTGGAGACAGGTGTTAAATGACCATGTTGTGGACTGATTTTTCAAGTACTGCTCACACGACTGGTAATACTGCATCGATCGAAAATGACAGGAGACAAAAGCTGTCAACTATGGTTACAAACTACTTCTCCCATATCGACGTTCTCCCTCACAGGTCATTCCCCTTTGACTATTGTGGCCTCTAAACTGGACACCTGGCCTGAATTGGCACACTATGCCTTACAGGAGCTCGCTTGCCCTGCTGCTAGTGTGTTATCTGAAAGAGTCTTCAGTGCTGCTGGATCAATCCTAACAGAAAAAAGGACCCGTCTGTCGACCAAAATGTTGATGATCTAACCTTCATTAAAATGAATCATGCATGGGTTTCAAAGGATTTTGTCCCACCTTCCCCTGATGACACATAGGTTGCCAGAAAACTGCCTCGCTTTTGTCCTCCTCTTCCTCGGACTTTCCCAATTCCGCCATTTGCAGCAGCTGAATGTCCAGCCTACACATCAACATATGCCATTTTTTAAACCTCCCTAACTGGGCTGCCCCCCCAAGGGCGGCTGGGGTCAACACCTGGCGCACCCGGGCAAGTGCCGTTGCTCTGAACAGGTGGATGGGCCCACTGATGGCCTACGGCACTGGCACAGGGCCCCTCATAGTACAATACAGTGTCTCTGACGGTGGGGGGGCCCACTGACCGTCAGACACACCAGCGTAATATGAGGGGCCCTGTGCCAGTACCGCCTTCCACGAGTGTGCCCCCCTGCTTGGTCATGGCCACAGCACTTGCAAGTTGCAATACTTACCTCTCCGTGCTCCACCGCTGTGTAGTCTGGGCAGTTAAATCCTTCACAGGGACGGCCACTACAAAATTGGTGTATTGATCGATGATGGTTAAAATGTAGCTATGGCCTGTCCTGCTGGCCTCTACCTTCAGATGATCAATGGCTACCATTTGTAATGGACGTCAACATACAAGCGGATGCAGTGGTGCTTTATGATCACCTTTCACAGTTGTGATAGTCACAGACGTGTGACATTCCTGCCAGCATTTTTTAATGTCTCCTCTCATGCCAATCCAATAGAATCGCCTACGGCCTGTGGCTTCTGTCTTTTGCACTCCAAAACGACCAGACACATCATGATAGGCAGTGAGGACCATGTCTACATCTCTCCCTGTGATCACAATTTGATGGAGACGAGTAATGGTGATGTGATCCATGCTACTGCGATGAAGCAATCCTTTCTTCACAAAGAACTGTTTTCGCTGTCTCCACAGGCACAGTAATTGAGGGTCTGCATCGCCTCTGCAACATCTACCGGGAGGTTTTCCCACGATGAGTAATTCCCAAATTTCTGCCAACACTCAACTTTCCGTCTGTACTTGTATCCATGTAGTTTCCAGTAGCGGAGAGTCTGGACTGGCTTACTGAGATAGAAATATAAACGAAGATTTAAAAGTACCACAACACCGTATACTATTGTACGCTTCGAATACCTTTCCCTTTTTCTACTTTTTAAATTCTGGTGTAATACATAGTGAGCCTGTGAGTGTCTGTGTCTGACTCCGGAAGTATAGACGGAAATTTACAATTACCCCTAGACTGGATACACCTGGTATGTGCCGATACAGTACCTTTGTTAAAAATTTGCTATTACGGTATCATCCATTGGGAGTGAGCGCGTGTGGTTTACGCCTTCTATATATAAAGTGAATCGGAGATACCAATTTTTACCCTAAACTCGATACAGCTTGTATCTTGTTATACAGTACCTTTGTTCAACATTTAGTATTACGGTCAAATCCATACTGAGTAAGCGTCTGAGAGTGACAACGGGACTATGTATACAGAGATTTCAATTGAACCCTATAATATATATATACACGCTATCTTGTTATCCAGTACCTTTTTTACAACATTTTTTATTATGATTAAACCCAGAATGAGTGAGCGTCTAAGGGTGACTCCGAAAATATATACCGAGATTTCAAATTTGGCCAACACTGTATACAGCTGTACGCTTCTGATACAGTAACCTTTTTGCTATTAAGATTGTGATGTAATCCATAATGAGCCTGTGAAAGTCTGTCTGTTACTCTGGAAATATATTTGGAGATTTAAGATTACCCCAACACTGTATACAGCTGTACGCTTGTGTTACATTACCCATTTACAGCTTTTCATATTCTTGTGTAATCCATACTGGGCCTGAGAGTGTTTGTGTCTGCCTCCAGAAATATATACGGAGATTCCTAATGTTTACACTATACTATATATACCTTGTATCTGGTGATACTGTACCCTTTTTCAACTTTTTATTTTATTGTGTACTCTATACTGAGCCTGTGAGCGTCTATGTATGACTCATGAAATATATACGGAGATTTACTGTTATCCCTAGACTGTATAGAGCTGTACGCTTCTGATACAGTACCATTTATCTGCTATTTTGCGTCCATTTTCCAAAACATGAGGAAGCATGGTGGAAGAGGACGCGGACATGGGCGTGGGGGGCCAACTGGTACTGATGTTGGTGGTGGTGCATCTGCTGGTAGTGCCAAAAACACAACAGCAGCTAATGAAAAAGAAAAAAATTCCAGCTACTATAAGATCCATTTATTGACTGAAACGTAAGACAGAGTTCACATGATTGTCTCTTATAGAGACAATCATGTGAACTGTGTCTTACTTTTCACTCAATAAATGGATCTTATAGTAGCTGTAATTTTCTTCTTTTTTCTTGAGTAACTACACGCTGGACGACGTGATTCCTTGCTCCCACACACCACAGGCTGCTTTCAAGTGAGCTGGTAAGACCCTTTTTTTCTTCAAAACAGCAGCTAAGGCAGGAGGTGTTGAGCCTGCGTCATGGTGTAGCTCTGGAAGGCCTGGAAGGCTCCTTTTTCTGGGAGTAGGTAGACTGCTTTTAAAGCCGGACCATCAGGAACTGTTTTTGGCTTACATTGCTGAAACAGCCTCCAGCTCTATCACCTCCTCTTCTGAAGTTTCAAAAAATGCAAGCACTGAGTCGTCAGTGCAGGCTTCTGGTCAGGAGCAACCCCTTTCCTTGTGTCCTTCACCCACACCAAAAGTGAAGGATGCAGCAGCACACACTTCAGATTACTCCATGGAGCTCTTTTCACATACCATGCCTGGGTTAATTAAAAATGGGGCCCATCATATACTGGAGCATTACAAATGGGAGACATCAGACACTAGAGCAGCATTTATGGGGCTCATACACTGAAGCATTAGAAATGGAGCCCATTATATATGGAGCGTTATTTGGGCCCATCATACACTGGAGCATCATCCATGAGGCCCATCATTCCAGATTGGGGACATCAGACACTGGAGCAGCATCTACAGGGCCCATTATACACTGGAGCATTAGAAATGGAGCCCATTATATATTGAGCATTATTAGGGCCCATCATACACTGGAGCATCATCCATGAGGCCCATCATATACTGGAGCATTCTAAATGGGGCAGATCAGACACTGGAGCAGCATCTATGGGGCACATTATACACTGGAGCATTAGTAATGGAGCCCATTATATATGGAGCATTATTTGGGCCCATAAGACACTGGAGCATCATCCATGGGGCCCATCATATACTGGAGCATTCTAAATGGGGCAGATTAGACACTGGAGCATCTATGGGGCACATTATACACTGGAGCATTACGAATGGGGCCCATTATATATGGAGCAGTATTTGGGCCCATAACACACTGGAGCATCGTCCATGGGGACCATCATATACTGTAGCATTATGTGGAGCTCATCATATACTGTATGGAACATTATATGTGACCAATTATGTATGGAGAAATATATGGGCTCATTCTGTATGGTGCACAATGTGGAGGCCATAATACTGTATGGAGTAATATACTGTCCTTTTTTTGAGCTATTGTACAATTTAAAATAGATCAGTCATGTCATGTAAGCAGTGAAGTATTTCTCATTGTACTATACCTATATTTCTGTGCCATATCGGAGCATCATGAGTTGTGGTATGTGTTAAAGGGGCGCACTGACACTCTTTGGCCCAGGGCACACGAAAACCTGGAGCCAGCCTTACCCCCCCCCCACAACTTTAACCAAATAACCCCCAGTTTTCAATGCGTAACTATTATTAAGTAAATTAAGGTTGACAAGCTTCAGTAATAAGAATTGATGTTTTGGGCATTGAAATGGGCACTGTAGGTGTGTTTACTCTTCTCCACTCCCTGCCGACTTTGCTTCCCCATTGACTTGCCTTGGGTTTCGTGATTCAGTCGGCCTCTGACTTTTCGCTATAGTCGGCCGATTTCGTTCGACCCGACTTTTGCGAAAGTCGGGTTTCACGAAACCCGACTCAACCCTAAAAAAGGCAAAGTCGCTCATCTCTACTCGCAATCCCTCTGTCGATCTGACCAGCTCCACTACCATCAGTAATAACCAGAGGGAGACCAGAAAGCAAATTCACAACAGGTTCCCACCTCTGCAGCAAGGCAGGGGAAGGTAGGAACAGTGCACAACCCACCCCCTCTAGAGATCCTTTACTATCTAGGCTAAGTCTTTTCTTGTTTACCATGTCTCCATGATTCTGTTACATGGGCAATTTTACCATTAACTAATAAAAATTAATATTTTAAGGGTTATTTTTTGTTTTGGTTACAAGTTTTCCAAGCATGCTCGTGTGCTAACAAAGTATCTGCGACGTGCTTGAATACTATGTCGGAATTGCTGAGGCCACATGGCTCACGGCTGTTCTGACAGTCATGGATCGTCTGTTTGTTAGGCAACAGATGCATGTGTTGTGACTGCTAATCAGCCACCCGCCAAGCAGCGACTCGAACAGAGAATCTTCGGTGAGCTTGAATACTATTAGCACACGAGCATGCTCGGAAAACACCTTATCAGAGCACGTTCGCTCATCACTAATGTCCAGCCATATTGCCGTTGTTTATGCCAGTGAAACCATCTAGGGTTTATCTCTCGGCGGATTATGCTTTTCACTCTGGAATCTCTTTCTCAGCGCACCTTCCCTTCAGTAGGTAAATTTCACCTGCTCTACGATTCCATAGGAGGAACGTGAAGCGTTCAACGGCCTTTCAGGAAGCCTAGATCCAAGCTGCCATTGTTTAATCTGTTTCTAGGACTATTCGAGCCCATGTAGAAACGATTAGGGACTGCGGGGTCAGAATCTTTAGTCTGTACACGAACAGGGTAGGTCAGTTGCAGTTTCTAGTGTTTTACCTATATTCCCGTGTGAGTTGTGTCACAATCATAAAATGTACTATGTAGATAAGTATAAAGAGAATACACAGTTATACTAAGTGCTTGGAAATAGTGTGATTGATAGTTTACAGACAAAAATAATATATATCATCAGAATAGGACCTATTTTTAGATCAGGTTTTTGTGTTAAATGTGCTTTTTAAAATTTTTTTCTTATTACTATCTTTATTGAAAAACACAAATTAGGAATCCTTCAATTTTAACACTGCCCATCGGTGGCATTTTATGCACACTTGCCGTCCATTCAGGAAGAGTTTACTGCAGTTTCATTATCATCAGAGACAGAATTACAATGACAGTTAACATCTGTGCACAGCTAATAACACAAGATAGCCCAAATCACAAAATGCAAAGTCACAAAGATTGTGGGGTGAGGAGTGGAAGAGATGGCAGCTGAAAGAATGTTTGACCAAAAATAAGGTGTAAAGTGACCTTTACAGGCATGCTTTCGATTCATATGGGAATCCTGGCCATAGAAATTGAAGTGAGTCTGTTAGCACAAAATTAGTGATAAAAAAATTAAGAGCCTAATGTGGTTCATCCAAACTGCTGAAAGGCAATGAGGATCCAAATTGAAGTATAACAAAAGGATTTTTTATTTCAGTTTCAGTCAATGCATTTCAAGGTCATTCCAGACTTCTACACAGTAGTGCTCAAAAGTTTATATACCCAAGCAGAATTTTTGCTTGCTTTGCCCTTTTTCAGAGAATATGAATGATAAAACCAAACCTTTTTCTCTATTCATGGTTACTGGTTGGGTGAAGCCATTTATTGTCAAACTACTGTGTTTATTCTTTTTAAATCATAATTACAACCCAAAATATCCAAATGACCCTGATCAAAAGTTCACATACCCCATTTCTTAATACCTGCATTGCCCCCTCTATCATCAATGACAGCTTGAAGTATTTTGTCGTAGTTGTGGATGAGGTTCTTTATTTTCTCAGATGGTAAAGCTGCTCACTTTTCTTGGCAAAAAGCCTCCAGTTCCTGTAAATTCCTGGGCTGTCTAGCATGAACTGTGCGCTTGTGATCTCCCCAGAGTGGCTCAAATGATACTGAGGTCAGGAGACGGAGATGGCCACTCTAGAACCTTCATTTTGTTCTGCTGTAGCCAATCACAGGTCAACTTGGCCTTGTGTTTTGGATCATTGTCATGTTGGAACATCCAAGTACGTCCCATGTACAGCTTCCGGGCTGATGATTAATAATAATAATAAAATTTATTTCTATAGCGCCGACATATTCCGCAGCACTTTACATTTCAGAAGGGATTTGTACAGACAATAGACAGTACAGCATAACAATAATCACAGAGATTATAACAAATACCAAGAGGAATGAGGGCCCTGCTCGCAAGCTTACAGTCAATGAGAAAAGAGGTAGACACAAAAGGTGGGTGGTAACCGTTGCCCTGATTGTATGGACCAGCCATAATGTTAAGTGTGTAACAGTACAGACACAGAGGGCTAAAGGATGCAGAAAGCATGTGGGAACATGATGCAGGGAACCAGGCTAAGGTAAAACTTTTGGCTGTGCCACACAGGGATAGATTAGGTTGATGTGTTGAGGCGATAGGCCAGTCTGAATAAATGCGTTTTCAGGGCACGCTTAAAATTGTGGGGATTGGGACTAATCGTATTGACCTGGGAAGTGCATTCCAAAGAATTGGCGCAGCACGTGTAAAGTCTTGGAGACGGGAGTGGGAGGTTCTGATTATTTAGGATGCTAATCTCAGGTCATCAGCAGAACGGAGGGCGCGGGTAGGGTGGTATACTGAAACAAGGGAAGAGATGTAGGGTGGTGCTGTGCCATGGAGGGCTTTGTGGGTGAGGGTAACAAGTTTATACTGAATTCTGGAGTGGATGGGTAGCCAGTGTAATGACTGGCACAAGGTAGAGGCATCGGTGTAACGATTGGTGAAGAATATGATCCTGGCTGCAGCATTCAAGACAGATTGGAGAGGGGAGAGTTTGGTAAGAGGGAGACCGATTAGAAGAGAGTTACAATAGTCGAGCCGAGAATGAATAAGAGAAACAGTAAGAGTTTTTACGGAGTCAAAAGTAAGAAAAGGTAGAATTCTAGAAATGTTTTTGAGGTGCAGATGACAAGAGCGAGCCAGTGATCGAATGTGTGACCCCAAGTATGACCCCAAGACAGCGGGCATGTTGCTGGGGAGTAATAGTGGAACCACACACAGAAATGGCAATGTCGGGTATAGGTACATTAGTAGAGGGAGGAAACACAAGGAGTTCAGTCTTTGACAGGTTCAGTTTCAGATAAAGTGAGGACATGATATTAGACACAGCGTTTAGACAATTGCCGGTGTTTTCTAGAAAGGCTGGCGTGATGTCAGGAGAAAAAGCGTATAATTGGGTGTCATCAGCATAGAGATGGTACTGTAAACCAAATCTACTGATTGTTTGACCAATAGGGGCAGTGTACAAGGAGAAGAGGAGGGGGCCTAGAACCGATCCTTGAGGTACCCCAACAGTAATAGGAAGGTGAGAGGAGGAACTGGCAAAAGATACAGTAAAGGAGCGGTCAGAGAGATAGGAGAACCAGGAGAGAACGGTGTCCTTGAGGCCAATGGAACGGAGCATAGTGAGGAGGAGCTGATGATCCACAGTGTCGAATGCTGCAGAGAGATCCAAGAGAATTAGCATGGAGTAATGACCATTTGATTTAGCTGTTAGTAGATCATTAGAGACTTTAGTGAGGGTAGTTTCAGTAGAGTGTAAAGAGCGAAAACCGGATTGGAGAGGGTCGAGAAGAGTTATCAAAGAGATAGCAGATAAGACGGGAGTGGACCAGGCCTTCCAGGAGTTTAGAGATGAAGGGAAGATTAGAGACAGGTCTATAGTTAGCGGCACAGTTTTGGTCGAGGGATGGTTTTTTAAGTAGTGGATGTATGATGGCATGCTTAAACGAGGAGGGAAAGATACCAGAAGAGAGAGAGAGGTTAAATATTTTAGTTAGGTGAGGGGTGATAGTAGGGGAAAGGGACTGGAGGAGATTTGAATGAAATGGGTCACTGGTGCAAGTGGTTGGGCGAGAAGATGCAAGGAGCCTGCTTACTTCTTCTTCTGTGACTGGTTCAAAATCAGAGAGTGAGCTAGATGCAGTGGGGGAGGGAGGACAGTGCATGGTATGAGGTGATTGGGAGATAATTTCCTGTCGAATCTGGTCCATTTATACTTTGAAATAATTGGCCAGATCATCAGCTCGGAGCTCCGTGGTTGGGGGGTGTACTCTTGGGTTGAGTAGAGAATGAAAAGTGTCAGACGTTTCGGGTTATTAGACAGTGAGGTGATGGTGTTGAAATAGGTTTGTTTTGAGAGGTGAAGGGCAATGTTGTATATTCTAAGCATAAACTTAGAATGGATGAAATCTTCGTGTAGATTGGATTTTCTCCACAGACGTTCGACGCACCTGGAGCACCGCTGCAGGAAACTTGTTTGCAGGGTGTGCCAGGGTTGCCGCCGTCTGTTGTAGTGTTCTATTTATAGGGGGTGCAAATTCATCCAGGGCACTTTGAAGTGTTTCATTGTAATGCTTCTATGCATCAGGACATGAGAGGGAGGAGATAAGGGCCAATGATGACTGCAAGTTCTTCATAAATTTCTGGGTATTAATGGCCTGTATGTTTCTATAAGTATGGACAGTGGGGGTGACCTGAGCAGCCTGGCAGTTATTGATAGAGAAAGAAAGACGATTGTGGTCAGAGAGCGGGAGAGGGGAGTTTGCAAAATCATCCACTGCACAAAGCTGAGAGAAGACCAAGTCAAGGGAGTTTCCGTCTTCATGCGTTGGAGAATTAGTAAGCTGCAAAAGGCCAAACGAGGAGGTTAGAGATAAAAGATGAGTAGCAGATGGGGAGAGGGGAAGAGCAATGGGGATGTTGAAATCTCCCATGATGAGGGTAGGGATGTCACAGGAGAAAATGTGGAAGCCAAGTAGCAAAATGATCCAGGAACTCATGGGAGGGGCCGGGAGGACAATACACCACCGCCACTCGCATGGAGAAGGGGGTGTAGAGTCTGACGGCATGGACCTCAAAAGAAGGGAAGACTAGTGAGGGTAGTTGAGGGATAACCTGAAAGGTACATTTTGGTGATATGAGCAGACCAACGCCTCCACCTGCTCTATTGTCTGATCTTGGGGTATAAGAGATGTGTAGTCCCCCGTATGAAAGAGCAGCAGCAGCAGTAGTATCTGACTGCTGGATCCAGGTTTCAGTAAGAGCCAGAAGGTTAAGAGAATTAGAAAGGAAAAAGTCATGAGTGAAGGAGAGTTTGTTACACACTGAGCGAGAATTCCAAAGTGCACAATTAAGAGAGACAGATGGCATGCAGGGAATATTAATAAGATTAGAGGGGTTTCTGAGTGTAGCAGTTGGGGGGGGTTTAACTTACTGTAACATGGGGGACCAGGGTTGGGAACAATGTCTCCTGTGACAAGGAGAAGGAGGATAAAAAGAGTGAGCAGATGGTTAAGTGATTTGTGAGAGTGTCTCTAATGTTGAATGGTGGGACTGACTGGATCTGTGCAATTTAACAATGTGAAATGAGCGTGAGTGCTATACATAGGAGAGGAAACGAGCGAGGGGCCGATATGGATGGTGTGTAGAGAGTTATTACCAGGGCGGTGGATGTGTGTGAATGCAGCAGCCAGGATATAAATTACACAAATGCATATGGTATATATTTGTTGTACTCCAAATGTACAGGGAATAGATGTATATAAATGTCTTATCTGTCTCCTGCCCTGTCTAACTGCCATGTTATAACTGCCAGTACTTTGATACATGTACTTCGATTACATGTGCATAAATGCCCCCTGCATAAATGCTCCCCCAAGCTATGTCTGAATATATAGGAGGCTAAGGATTATATTTTTTTTTGTACTCTCTCTCTTCTCGTTAATCAAACTAAATTGAGACAGCAGGACCCAATAAAATGTTGTGGTCAGATAAACAGATGTCCAGCACTACATGGACCATAAAGCACTTTGAAAAGTTTCATGACCTCACAACATAAGGGGACAAGCAGAGTAAGTTGAAATAACTATATACCAGAAATAAGCTTGCACAGTTGAAAACACATAGCATTCAGGATTAACTGCTTGCTGACATTGAATGGAGTGGATTAACACAGGAGTTGATTCAGAAAAGAGATTGAAAGAGCTGGTTACCTGTATGAAGAGAATAGAGATGCGTGTCACATTCATCCATATTATAACTGCCAGTACTTTGATACATGTACTTCGATTACATGTGCATAAATGCCCCCTGCATGATTGCAAATTTTTTTTCCAGTATTTGCTGATAACTTGCTGCATTCATCTTTCCTTCAACTTTGACCAAGTTTCCTGTGCCTTTGTAGCTCACACATCCCCAAAACATCAGCGATTCACCTCCATGCTTTACAGTAGGTATGGTGTTCCTTTCATCATATGCCTTGTTGACCTCTCTCAAAATGTAACGTTTATGGTTGTGGCCAAAAAATTCAATTCTGGCCTCATCAATCCCAATTACCTTGTTCCCGAAGTTTTTAAGTTTGTCTCTGTGCTGTTTTGCGTATTGTAGACAAGATACTTTGTAGCATTTGAGCAGTAATGGCTTTCTTCTGGCGACTCGACTATGCAGCCATTTTTTCTTCAAGTGCCTCCTTATTGTGCATCTTGAAACTGCCTCACCGCTAGTTTTCAAAGAGTCCAGTATTTCAGCTGATGTTATTTGTGGGTTTTTCTTTGCATCCCGAACAATTTTCCTGGCAGTTGTGGATGAAATTCTTGCTGGTCTACTGAACCGTGGTTTTGTTTTCATAGAGCCCCTGATTTTCCATTTTTTAATCACAGTTTGAATGCTGCTGACTGCCATTATCAATTCCTTGGATATCTTTTTGTATCCCTCTCCTCTTTTATACAGTTCAACTACCTTTTCCCGTAGATCCGATGACAATTCTTTTGCTTTCCCCATGACTCACAAACCAGAAACATAAGTAGCAGGGATGAAATATGCAAGAGTCTGTCTGGATCCCAGAAACTCACTCAGCTTTTATGCACACACTGATTACAAGCAAACAGGTCACAGGTGATGTTACCTTTAGTAGCCATTAGTGATGAGCGAGTATGTTCGTTGCTCAGGTTTTCCAGAGCATGCTCGGGTGATCTCCGAGTATTTGGAAGTGCTCGGAGATTTAGTTTGTGTCGAAGCAGCTGCATGATTTGTGACTGCTGGACAGCATGAATACATGTGGGGATTCCCTAACAAACAGGCATTCCTCACATGCATTCAGCCTGTCCAGCAGCCACAAATCATGCAGCTGCGTCAACACAAACTAATTATCCGAGCACGCCAAAAATCTCTGAGGATACCTGAGCAACGAGCATACTCACTTATCAATAGTAGCCATTCAAACCCATTTGTGTCAACTTCTGTGCATGTTATCAGGCCAAAATCACCAGGGTATGTTAACTTCTGATCAGGGTCATTTGGATGTTTTGGGTTGTCATTATAATTTAAAAAGAGAAAACACCGTAGTTTGACAATAAATGGCTTCCCCCAAGCAGTAACCATGAGTGAAGAAAAAGTTTTGGTGTTATCAATCCTTCTCTAAAAAAAATGCAATGAAAGCAAAAATTCTGCTGAGGTATGTAAACTTTTGAGCACTGAAGTCTGGAATGACTTTGAAAAGCATTGACTGAAAAACCTGAAATAAAAAATCCTTTATTATACTTTCATTTGGATCTTCATTGCCTACCAGCAGCGCTGATAAACCACATTTGGCTTTTTTTCCCCCCTCTTTCCTTGTTGGAAGACCCGTGGATCTGCAGCAGCTGTTTTCATGTGTATGCATGGTTGTGCATCACACAACCATATAAGGATGGCATAATTTTAAATTACATAAAAGGTTATTCTCAGATAAGACCCTATTGTGCTTTTTTCCTCCTAGCTTATAATTTAGTAAAAAGAAAATTAGTGTTGAAGCCAAGGGAAGGCACTTGGTGCACTTTTGGAATGGTTTAGCAATTCAGTCCAACTGGGTACCTGTTTTCCAACAATCTCCACCAATCAAAGAAGACATGAGCAGAAAACAATGCAAAATCAGTAGAGGAGAATGTGCAGTGACCCGATTGTTCAAGGAACTGCTTGGCCATGCCAAAGGGAGCATTAGTTTGAGCAGTCATTTTTCTCTGGCATCATTCCTGTAAATTTGACTGACCTTGCTAAAGGGAATCGGTCAGCTAGTTTTTGCTACATAATCTGAGAGCAGCATAGCAGAAGGCAAGAAAGCCCCCAATTCCAGGATTGTATCACTTACTGGGCTTCTTTGTGTGGTTTTGATAGAATCCCTGTTTTGTCTACTGTAGCTGTAACAGAGCTAAAGGCCCCGTTACATTTAGCAATACACCAGCGATCCCGACCACGATATGACCCGGTCAGGATCGCTGGTGCATCGCTAAATGGTCGCTAGTGAGCCGCCAAACAGGCAGATCTCACTAGCGATGCCTCAGCGGTCGGTGGTCGTATTCACCTGTCAGACGCGGCGAGGGAGAGTGTCTTCCGCCTGCGTCCATGGCTCGCTCGTCGGCGCCAGCAGGAAGCCAACGATGAGAAATTAACCAGGCCGAACTCGCGCGATCAGCGATAACCACCGGGGGAGCCGGTCGGAGGTGATCACATGTAGCAATATCGCTTGTGTTTTCGCTGCTGCGTCACAAAATCGGTGACGCTTTAGCGATATTGCTATGTGTAAAGGGCCCTTAAGTTTCCTGCTCTGTGTGTAAACCTGCAGACCCCTGATGGCAGCTTCCTGTGTACTCTGAGCGATCCCGACCACGAAATGACCCGGTCAGGATCACTGGTGCATCGCTAAATGGTCGCTAGTGAACTGCCAAACAGGCAGATCTCACTAGCGATGCCTATCGAGGTCTGAGTCGTCAGAATTGCTGCTGTGTGACAAGGTCCCAACGACCGCCTAGGTCGTTATACGGATCGCCATATCGTTGCTGCGTCGTTGAGTAAATCTGCCTGTTTGACAGCTTACTAGCGACCATGTAGTGACTTACCAGAGATCCTTACCAGGTCGTATAGTTGTAGGGATCGCTGGAGCATCGCTATATGTAACGGGACCCGTAGTCTGGCTGTGATAATCTCCTGTTGCTAAAACCCTGTTTGCTTTGAAACTACAAAACAAAAGCCAAATAAAAGGTACTGTCACACTTAGCGATGTACCAGCGATCCCGACCAGCGATATGACGCGGTGAGTATCGCTGGTGCATCGCTAAGTGGTCGCTAGTGAGCTGCCACACAGGCAGATCTCACCAGCGACATCGCTGGGGTCGGGGGTCGATACTTACCTGTCACACCAGGCGATCCTGCGTCCTCCCGCCCGGCTCCACGCGTCGCTCGTCGTCACAGCAGGACGCGCCGCAGGAAGCTGATGACGAGAAACAGTCCTGGACGTTCTCGCGCGATCAGCGATAAGCAGCAGGGGAGCGGGTCGTAGGTAAGTATCAGACAGCGATATCGCTAGCAATATCGCTATAACGTCACAAATTATAGCGATATTGCTAGCGATATCGCTTAGTGTGACAGTACCTTAAGAGACATCTCTAGAATCAGGGTCTCCTGCCTAATATTATGCTACTCTTAGATTAAACCGCAAAAAACTATTGAAATATTTTGACAATGGGGAAAGGCAGGACCATGTATTGTCTGTGATTGCTGCAGCACAGAGAGAATCCTCCTTTATATCATGTCTATAAACAAAAGACGGTACTAAAGTATATGCAACATCTGGTACACGAAGTATTAGAGGCTTTCTTTAGAATCTCAAAGTCTATTAGATGAGCCATTTAATACTGAAAAGCTAGAACTAGAACTGAGTGCAATGGCTAATGACAAAGCACGAAGAGGAGATTGACTTCCAGTAGATGGACTCCCAGTCCAGTAGTAAATATAAAAAAGTATTATTACCTGTGCCTCGAAGAGGGTCTTTACCTGCCTTCATGCAGGAAGCGATAATCCAGGTATTCACTAAATAGAGCAAGGACCCTAGCTTGCCAGTATCATAGTCGCATCTCTTTGTTAACAGAGGATGTCAAACTGCTTGTAAATGTTTGCCAACAGACATTCCAGGATGATCTCAATAAAACACTCCTATCAGTCTGGGTTTATGCCCAATAAATCAACTGGTATAAATCTCTTAGGCGATCAATATGCAAGGAGAAGATAATATTGGCCAGTGGTTTTATCTTTAAAGGTAAAAAGATGCCCTGATGAAGTGACCTGGGACAGCTCAGGAAACGCGTAGGCACCAATAAATTTCCTTGAATTATACCTACAGCAGCGCAGTGTATCATTGCACCTTAAATCCATCTTCACTTAAAGGTAAAATTTGAGAGTGTAGCGTGGCAATACCCGTGGGCTACACTAAGTCAAATGGGTTTTGGCAACATATTTATAAAATCAGGTCTAACTGTTGTACTAGGCACAAAAAGCCAAGATAAAAGCTAATGGTTGTATGTCCAGTAAATTGTCTCCTCTCTGATCAATGGGGTCCCTTGTCTCCTCTGCTACTTGCAATAGGGGTTGAACCTTTAGCAGTGGTAATTCCTAGAAAGGACATAATTGGATTTCAAAACAGGATTAAGGAAAAGAAGGTGGTATTGTATGCACATGACCTGCTGTTGTTTCTGGGGGATCCGCGTTTGTCTCTGGTGAGCATGATGGTGACCATTTCCAGCTTTGGAGAAATTTGGGGCTTGGCAATAAATAGGGTTAAGTAGGTCCTGCTCTCCTGACATGCTTCTTTACAATGCACTAATGTTCCGATGCAAGAGATATCTAGGTTTAATTACTTGAGTATTCCAGAATCCTCTAAAATTGCCAAAAATTATCAATTTAACCTGACCCCTCTATTAATGAAATTTAAACAAAAGATACACATGTACCTTTATCGGTATCCACTAAGTACCGTACTAAAATCAAACGGGTTAATTACGTGGGAACTGTTTCAGATGTGGTATGGGATTAAATTCTGGAGTTCATACCCAACTTAACTCTTAGTAAGACTAAGATTGTCACAATTATATGTTATTTATAGGGTGTATAAAACATAACTTTGGATATTTAAAGTGGGTCTGAGATCAGACTCCGTGTGTCCCAGATGTAATGCAGATGAAGCAGGCCTTATGCACATGATGCAGACTCCATGTTTACAGATATTTTGGGCTGTGGTATTAAACTTAACCCACCTTCCGATGGGAATGACAGTTCATAGAGATCCTATAATATGTAATTTGGGATATGTAGATGAAAAGTTAACAGATGGGCAGGGGAAGGTAAAGATTGCTAGACTTACAAATGCTGCCAGGAAATTAATTTCTATGCCCTGGTTGACAGTAAATCCACACACACACACAAAGGGAATTTTTTTCTAAAGGTGGTTAATATCATTTTCATGGAAAGAAGTGTTTACATTAAACAAGGTAAGCCGCTTCAATATGAAAAAATATGGGCAAATTGGCTTAACTAGGCTTCTTTTAAACTAACCGTGCTTTTGCTGGCCGTTTTTGCGGTCCCAATAGATTTCTATGGGGCAACAAAATCGGCCCGCAAAACTTAGTCGGAGCGCCGTGTGTCGTATGGCGAATTTCCAGCCATGAAAAAATATTGAGCCTGCTCGATCTTTTTCATGGCTTACGGACACAGCCCCCATTGAAAATCCATCACTTGCGGTTTCGCGGAACGCTTTTTTTTTTTTTTTTTTTTTTTTTTAAAACCTCTTCCATGGTATTGGAAACCTGTAAAACGGCGATTCGCAAGTTTTTTGCAGTCCATTATTGCGGCAGACCGTGAAAATTGCGGCGACACAGCCCACAAAAAGGGCTCGCAATAACGGGCCACAAAAACCTGGTAAGTGTAAAAGAAGCCTAACAAGCCAGGAATAGTGCATTTTGAACTACTATGGGATAGAATATTTTCGAGTTTAATTATATAAAAACCCAACAAATATTTAAATGGAACATTTAGAATGAGATGTGTTTTGGTTGCCCATGGAGAAGATTCATGGGGCTCCTAGCTACTGAATTATACAACTACAATTCAATGGCCTGGTTAAATATTGGTAATGTTGCGTAACTTACTGGCTCCAAAAATTTTATTAATAGATGTTTGAACCACAGTTTCCTTCTTTGGAAAAAATGTTACGGATTTAGTTAATATTCATATGATGATGTTTTTATTATTATTTTCTTTGGAAAGATGTGTTGAGCAGAAGTTGTTCTAGCAGGGTAGGGGGATCAACAGGGGACCTTTGTTATCTCTTGTTTTGTTTTGTATTAAAAATTTAAATAAAGACCATCTGGTGGGCAAGGAGCTACAAAGTTTTTCCACTGTTCAAGAGACTTAAGGCCCTTTTACATTTAGCGATGCACCAGCGATCCGACCAGCGATCCCACCCGGTCAGGATCGCTGGTGCATCGCTAAATGATCGCTAGTGAGCTTTCATACAGAAAGATCTCACAGCGATGCAGCAGCGACGCAGCGCACGATACTCACCTTTCACACACAGCGATCCTGACGTCCTCCCGCCCGCGTCCAGCGTCGCTCGTCGTCACAGCAGGAAGTCTCAGCAGGAAGCGCCCGACGAGAAATGGAGCTGGACATTCTCGCGCGATCAGCGATGGACAGCGGGGGAGCCGGTCGGAGCTAAGTATCACACATAGCGATATCGCTAGCAATATCGCTTAGTGTAAAACCCCCTTTACAGTACTATACAAGAGATTTTAGGCAGTTGTGGTAAAACTGCTGCCAAGTAAAAATGCTTAAAAAAATAGAAGGATAAATTGTAATTTGTTCATTGACAGAAATAACCTAAGTGAATGAACATTAGGTAAAGTAAATCAAATCAATTTGTGTGATCACCCTTGCTTCCAAGGCATCAATACTTCTAGGTACACTTGCACACAGTTTTTGAAGGAACTCAGCAAGGAGACGTTCTTTGATTACTAACCACAGATGGTCCATCATTGTAGACTCAGAGAAATCCTTCAATCTCTTCATGTAATCGCAGAAAGTCTCAATGCTGAGATCAGGAATCTGTAGAGGCCATATCATCACTTCAAAAACTTCCAAGTTTTTCTTTACTCTGAAGATAGTTTGTAATGACATTGGCTGTAAGTTTGGGGCCAATCAAAAAATACTGATGGTATACTGATGGTATAACATGATGGATAAGTGTGGGCACAAAGCAATGGTCAACGATGAGGAAGTAGATGCAGTGTTCGAACAAGGAAACTTTGTGCAGCAGATGAAAGACACATCATGCTTTCCTCCTTTTGAAATCAGAAAATGTCCAGCAGTGCCATCAGTTCAGAATTGGCACCAACTAGTGGGACCCAGCAACACTCATTTACAGTTCATAAAGTCTAGTTAGAAGTGATGTTCATGGAAGAATTACAGCCAAAAATTATACCTTTTGCAAGGAAACAAGACCATTGATGAGCCAAAATGTAAAATATTTGGCTGTAAAAAAAAAAAGGCAATTTGTTTGCTAAAGGGCTAAAACAGAACAATAATGACTGTGTGCAAGCAAAAGTGAGGCATTGTTGATGTTTCTTTTAAGTTTGAAGCTGCATTTCATCATATGAAGTCAGGAAGTTAGTGAGGATTAATGGGGTCTTAAAAACTAAGAAATACAGGTAGATACATATCCACCATGTAATACCATCAAAGAGGCGCCTGAATGGCTCAATTTATTTTGCAGCTGTTCGCAAGGCTGTGGAGTCAGTAAGCCAAAACTAGACTCCGACGACTCAATTTCTCTGACTCCCCAGCACTGCCTCACTACTGAATGTATATAATGTGCAGCACAGATTCATCTAATCTAAAAGCCGAGATCCTTAGATCAGGAACAAAACAGACATTTACAGGACATATCAAAACTTTCCCAAATTCTTATGAAAATATTTACAGCACATTATGCACTGTACTACTGTACCCAATGTGTTATATATTGTCAATGTCGGTCCATTTTATACCAATTCCACCAAAATGGACAGAGACTCCGGCTCCACTGCGATATTGTAAGTTTACCTAGAAGAATTGATGCTTTTATGTAATTTTGAAGGCAAATATTTATTTTGATTTACATTTCTTTTATGTTCAGTCTGCATTTTGTTAACCAATAAAAAATAAACCATTAATGTTTCATACTTTTTAAAGCATTTTTACTTGGCTGCATTTTGTCAAACTTTTACACAGTAGTGTATATTCCACAGAGACATAAACTAGAGCTTGGTTGTCACCTGAAGTAAGTACACAGGGACTGGAAAGTTATCTGAGTGGATTCTGGTTGCTTCTCTTCAGTGATTCTTTGCTACACAAAAAAAAAGAAAAAAAAGGAGTACAATTCTCAGTTTGTGAGATCATTTTATATTAAAGCAATATGCATCAAAGACAAAAAAAATATTTAAATTAAGTTATTTTCTTTATACTGAAATATCGCACACTTCCTACTTGCATATTCTTACCATTAAAGAAAACAACTGCTCTCTTCTTGCCAGACGGTCAGGAAAAAAAATTGCAGCTCCATTTAGTAAAGTGTTAGTAATTTCTTGTATGAGTGCTTTGGAAGACAAAGAGGAAATGTCCATGTTGTTCATAGCTGGGAGGAGACAGAACCGTGTAATTAACTAAAGCTTTACGTTAATAGACAGGAAAAGCAATCAATTCCTAATGGGTCCTTATTCTTGTGCTGAACAGTGGACTTAAGTATACAACCTTATTGTTAAAGTGACACTTAGTCATGAAAAAAAAAAAAAACTTCATCCAGATGAATAATTTCATAACTATTTCAGGCACTTCATTGGGCACACAGGAAACCATGGCTGTATGCATCTACTAGAAGGCTCAGACAAAAATACTCTTAAAGGGGGTATCTGGGACTTTATATAAAAACAAAAATATGTCTAAGAAGTAACACACAGGTAATAGCAGCTCACCTGCCTGTTGCGTTCAGCACAGTTCTTCCCCCGGCACAGAGCAGTCACAGACCACTCCTGCCGTGGATTCAGCTGTCTCTGCTGACGTAACAGGGCGGGATCACCTACATCATTCTGATTGGCAGTAGGGATCCAGCTGTCAATCAGAAAGACATCGGCAGTCCCGCCCTGTGAACAGAGCAGAGCGGCAAAGAAGCCTCATCTCTGAAGACATGACGTCAGCAGAGGCTTCTGCATCCCTGGCAGGAGCAGTCTGACACCGCTCTGTGTCGGGGAAGACCGGCACCTTGCACAACAGGCAGGTAACTAACAATTACTTGTCTGTTAGTGTTTAGGCATATTTTTTTCTTTTCTAAAGTCACATACACCCTTTTAATACATGTTTGACCGTGTTAAAATAAAAAACACATTCGCCTCCCATGCCAGCAGTTCCTGCAGTGTCAGCACTCACGTTAGGCTGTCATGTCACAAGAGCCCAGTGCCCAATTAGCACCGTCTTCACTAGCCCTGCCTTCGGATGCATTGATCAACATCAGAAAGTCAGGGCTGAGCTGCTCTCAGACTTGCTCCTGATGTTTGAATTGTCTGAAGGCAGGGAAATTGATGCCAGCGCTGTTTCGGCACTGCGCTCACATGACAACCTCATGTGAGCCGTGGGAATGCGAATGCAGACACTGCTGATATGGCTCTGGGGGAGAGTATAAGTGTTATATTTTAAAGGGGCTATACATGAGGAATGAGAAGGGCTTGTCCAAGTAGTGGACAACCCTTTTCGAAAAAAAAAAAAAAAGAAAAAAAAAAAAAAAAAAAGACGGCTACTGGAACCAAGCTACACAGTTACTCAGTTTAGCTTGGTGTCATGTAGGATGCAGACACAGGTGCTTAAGATATTTTTTATCCTTTATTAATCTTCTACTCATTTCTCCTTTAAGGAGACAGAGTGGAATGGCCACTCTATAACTCAGACAAAAGACTATGAACAGTTCGTAAAGTGCTACAGAATTTGTTGGCGCTATAGAAATACAAATTATTATGACCATAACACTTCCATCTGGGTGGAAGGAATGTTTCCTAACGTAGTCAACATTCATGTCCTGGTTCGGAGAGTCCTTGCCTTTGTCTCCTATCCACCTGCACCCCAATAACGTGGAGTGATAAGGATCTTGGGTCCAGTTTAAAGCCTCTTTAGGACGCTATAGCCCCTACTCTAACTCCTTCTGCATTTCGATAGCCCACTTGCATCACATTTCCCAGTGTCATGGCGCCCCTTTGTTTTTTGTTTTTTTGAGTCCTTAGCTCCCGTGCCACCACTCAACTATCAGTAAGTGGGGCCTGTATTTCTCAAGTCGTCCCTGCCTTCCACAGATTTTACCACTTTTTTGCGGTCCCATCAGTAGTATCCATGGCCTCCATGTTATCTTCCCTGGACCACTTCAGTTTAGTATCCCGGTTCATGTTTCAACCTAGTCAACTCTTGCTGCTACAACCTCACCTCCCCAATCAGTCAGGTTCACACACAGGCTTGCTTCCCTATACAGGGACTTTTGTGTACGTAAAATCCTTTTCTCTGAGCCACTCATTGGGGGACATAGAACCATGGGTATATGCTACTGTCACTAGGAGGCTAACACTAAGTGAATACAAAGAGATTAGCTTCTCCTCTGCAGTATACACCCTCACACTGGCTGTAGCTGAACCAGTTTAGTGATAAAGCAGTAGGCGATCATAAACATTAAAGAAGGGTACAACGTGTCACACTAAAAGAGCAAACACAAGCCCTCAGGCAAACAAGGTCTGTGCTGTGTCCCCCAATGAGTGGCTCGGAGAAAAGGATTTTACGGTGAGTACACAAAAATCCCTGTTTGTCCTTTGCCTCATTGGGGGACACAGAACCATGGGATGTCCCAAAAGTCTCTGGGTGGGGAACCGGCATAGTAGATCAAACCCCATGTACCAACTGCCTAGAGATGAGCTACTGCCACCTGCAAGATTAGTCTGCCCAGGCTCGCATCGGCAGAAGACTGGGTGTGAATGTTGTAGTGTTTAAAGAATGTATGTGGGCTGGACCAGGTCGCAGCTTTGCAAACTTGTTCTGCCGAAGCCTGGTGTCGAATGGCCCAAGAAGCACCTACTGACCGAGTGGAGTGTGCCTTAATCTATGCTAGGATAGGCTTGCCCTTGATACAGTAGGACTCCTGAATGGCAGAGTGAATACACCTGGTTAATGCGGACTTTGAGGCGGCTATAGTCCCTTCTTGTGATCTTCAGGGAGAAAGAATAAGGCGTCTGTCTTGCGGAAGGATGCCGTTCGTGAGACGTACATTCGGAGGGCCCTCACCAGATCCAGAGTGTGAACAGCCTTCTCGATACTGTGAACTGGTGCCGGGCAAAAGGATGGCAGGACAATGTCCTCATTGAGATGAAACGAGGAGACCACCATTGGCAAGAAGGACGGAGACGGACTGAGAACTACCTCGTCTTGGTGGAAAATTAGGAAAGGAGCTCGACAAGACAGGGAGGCTATTTCCGAAACTCGCCTGACTGACGTCACGTCGACAATAAAGGTGACCTTCCATGAAAGAAGGATTAACGGGATATCATGCAAGGGTTTGAAAGGGGTTTCTTGTAAAACGCCCAGGACTAGGTCCTAGGCTTCTAATGACATTTTATAGGGCGGTACCACATGGGCGACCCCCTGAATGAAGGTTCTCACTTGCAGGTTGGAAGCAATCCTTTGTTGGAACAAATCAGATAAGGCCGAGATCTGACCCTTTAGGGAGCTGAGCCTGAGTCCAGGCCGGTTTGAAAGAATTCCAAAATGGTGGGAATGGAGAAGATGAGAGGACGACGCCCACAGCTTCTGCTCCAAGCGAAAAGGCCTTCCAGGTGTGGTGACAGATGCGTACCGATGAAGGATTTTGACCGTTTATCATAATGGAAACTACCTGTTGGGAGAACCTAGCTTGGGTTAGGATCCAAGATTGAATGGCCAAGCCGTTAAACACAGGGCCCCTGAGTTCTGGTAGTAAATTGGTCCCTGGGCGAGTAACTCTGGTCGATTTGGTATTCGCCATGGAATATCGTCGACAAGCTGCACTAACTCCGCGTACCACACCCGGCGTGGCCAGTCTGGGGCGATTAGGATCACTAGGACCCCTTCCGCCTTGATCTTCCTGATGACCCTTGGACGTAACGGAAATGGTGGAAACGTACGGAAGGCGGAACTGACTACACTGAAGTTCCAGTGCGTCTGCCCTGATGGCTTCTGGATCCCGGGAGCGAGCTATGAACTTCGACACCTTGGCGTTTAATCTTGAAGCCATCAGATCTACGTCCGGAGTACCCCAATGATGACAGATCTGTAGGAAGACCACCGGATGAAGTGCCCACTCTCCCGAGGATAGGCCCAGGCGGCTGAGAAAGTCTTCCGCCCAGTTTTGCACACCCGGGATGTGAACTGCTGAGATGACTGAGTGATTCCTCTCAGCCCAGCAGAGGAGGCATTCTATCTCATGCATTGCCGTCATGCTGCTGGTGCCCCCTTGATGATTGATGTATGCTACTGCTATGGCGTTGTCTGATTGTATGCGGATGGGACTGCCCGCTAGGAGGTGATGGAATCAACGCAGAGACAACCAAAAAGCTCGCATTTCCAGGACGTTGATCGGTAGACGTTACTCTGGTCGTAATGAATGTAGCCCTGGGGTTTGTTGTTGCGGCCTGCAGAGACTCGGTGTGTAGTGAAAGCTACACGTGTGCTTGAATAAGCCGTGTGAATGAGAATGGCCGCCGGGAATCCGGGAGGCGGTCTTGAGATGACGCGCCGATGGGTAGGCGGGGCTGACAGCGAGACAATAGGTGGGTAGAACTATTGGTTTGTGGCCAGGGAGTAAGAATGGCCGCCGGGAGTAGAGGTGAAGGTCTTGCGATGAGCGGTAATCTCGTGGGCAGAGCCGCTGGCCAGCATAAAGAGGTGGGTGGAGCTGTGGCCTAGGTGAAGGAGAAGCCGGGGCCTAAATTTGTAGACGCCGGCCGGAGGACGCTGGGATTGCCAAGGGGGCTCTGTACAGGAGCCCTCCTGTGGGTACATACCCTGGGCCAACACCCACGGAGTTGTTCAGAAGCCGCCGGAGGTAATCGCAGGGCCTGGTTCTCTGCTACAGGTGAGCTGCTGTAGCATGGACCATGCAGGAAGCCCTCCATGCATCATTGCTTTGACAGGGAGGTGGAGAGGGACCGTCCGCTTTCTTGCATACACCGCTATATATCAGCGGTGGTGCAATGGGAACTGCACAGACTTAGGCGAATGCATCTGGACATCCTAGTGGTTCAATCCTCCAGGATGGACAGGGCTGATGGTCTGGCATGAAGAGCCCAGCTGCAAAAAGGGGTACATGGAGGCGACACTCAATGTTCCCGTCTGTTGTTGTTGTGGGGAGAGCGGTGCTCTGAAGGGACCCATCGCCCCAGGAGTAGAGCTCAGGCATAGGTTTTAACGGTGCAGGAGGGGGTACATGGAGGCGACACTACATGTTGCCGCTTGTTGATGATTTTGGGAGATCGGATCGCCCCTTGTAATTGTTGGAAAAAAATTCAGAATTTAAAAATTGAAAATAAAAAATGTGGTCTGAATACTACGGACCCTAAGCGTAAACTGGTTCAGCTAGAGCCAGTGTGAGGTTGTATACTGCAGAGGAGGAGCTAATCTCTTTGTATTCACTTAGTGTCAGCCTCCTAGTGACAGAAGCATACACCCATGGTTCTGTTGTCTCCCAATGAGGCGAAGGAGAAAATCAGTCTGTGCTTCATTACTTCCTCTCTCCTTGGGCGCTGCCTTTTTGCCTGTGCACGCTTACATAGGAGGCTTACACTGACAGAGTCATGTATCTAATGCCCATCACGCGCGATACAGCACGCAGAGACGCATATTTATTCTCAACCTGTGATACACATTACACCACTGCTCCCATAGAGGTGAACGGTATGGTTGTCCCACACTACACCAATGCTCCCCTAGAAGTGGACGGAGAAATATTACATCACTGCTCCCATAGACATGGAAAGAACAGTGTCATGCATTACTGCTGCCCTAGAAGTGGACAGAGCAATGATAATTTATCAAGTAATAACCACACATGTATTGAGGTAAGTAAGGCTTGGCAGGAAGAGTAACACTTTATAAGGAACCCTTACCAGTTTTATCTGATATAACCTATGGCCACCACCTTTCATCCCCATGTAACAGCGTTCTATAATGCTGTACATGATTCCAATTCGCCTGGCAAGACAAAATGTTACCCTGCTTAGGGTAGGGCAAAGTACTGCAGTGAGCATGCAAAGGCTTTTTTTGTGACCCTTCCAGGTCACATTGAACTGAAAAGTGGAGACAGTCGGTTATATCAGAAAAACTGCTGACCGGTTCCCTTTAAGAATTCAGTGTAGAAGGATCTACAGCCTTTTAGGTTCTTGTCATTAATGTCTTAATTGGGAACATCCATTATCAGAAGAGTAAAATATGAACCTACCTTTACACAAGTGAGTGTATAATTCCTGAGCATACTGCACTTGGTTAGAGTTAGGGTTGGAAGTTTCCACAGTGAGTGTACCAGAACAGCTCTGAAGTAGCTGCAACAGAATAGTCTGCGCAGAAATATACTCTTCTCTGGGACTGTGGGAAGAAACACAAAAATTAAATATATAATCAAAAAAGCTTAATTGGCAAAAAAATAATTACTCCTTACAGATCCAATTCGTTTTTCATTACAAGTCATGTAAAATAAACAATCCTATTGGGTGAAGAGGTATTCTCTGTAAGAATGGTACAACATATCATTAGCATAACATGCTGATCATATTGCATAGTGGTGGGGAACACAGGTAACCGTGGATGTATGCTGCTGTCGCTAGGAGGTGGACACTAGGCAAAAAAAGTTAGCGCCTCCTCAGTAGTGTATACCCACCCAAGCGGCACAAAGCTTGTCAGATAGTGAAAAAGTAGTGGGAGATGCAACAGCAAAATAGGGATTTTTGTGTACTCACCGTAAAATCCTTTTCTCCGAGCCAATCATTGGGGGACACAGACAGTGGGTGTCATGCTGCTTGCCACTAGGAGTACACGGTCATGATCCAAGGTGGATCTGACAAGTAAATGGACAAAGTGAACGTTTTTCCCTTTGGCTTGGTGCCAAAGTGGATTGATTGCCCCCGGTGGCCATTAGAATTATTACACGTGGTGTCGCTTGCTCTAAGTTGCCCCGGTGGTGGTGAATGGTATTGCACTTTAGTTTTAATGTGCACGTATTACAAATCAGGTGTGAGGCTCTATAAAAGAGTTTCAGGTGTGTTTGTTGATCGTTTGGTGATATTGATAGTTCGTCATTTGGGAAGCAAGCCTGGGTGATGAAGGAGCTGAATGAGAGTCCTGGGCAGCCCAGCCAGAGGGGTTGAGTCAGCTATGGAGTCTGCAAGGAGTACTGGCATGGAATGGTTGAGTTCAACGTTGGTGTCTGCAAGAAGGGCTGGCATGGCGTGGTGGAGTCGCAGTTTATGGTGTCAGCAGGAAGTGCTTGCATGGCTGGGTGGAGTGGCGACTATGGTGAGAGTTGCACTCAGCATGCTGGACTTGGTTGCTGAAAGCTGGTCTCAAGCATGCCTGACTTCTTGGCAGAAAAGTTGGACTCGAGCATGCTGGACTTTTTGGCAGAAGCTGGACTCATCTTTGGGACTCTGTTTACTGGGCAGCAGCAACTGGTGGTGGACTCTGCTCCAAGGCTGCACTAGGGTGATGGATCCGGTTATGGTGATGGATCCGGTTGGAGAAGATGCACGCAGGTGGTGGGCTCTGTTGCTAGGAGCGTATGCAACAGAGCAAAGCTAAGTGGTGTTCCCCCTGTATTGTCATTTTCCCTTATGTGTGTTTAGTGCGGTGGTGGGATTAGTTTCCGCACCGACCAATTCCCTAGTGAGGGTTTAGGTGCAGGGCGAGTCAGGGTTTGAGGTACGCGTGCGTCGCCCGGCGCGGAACCGGCATAGGGAACGTTAGGAGTGCAGGGACACTGGCTCAGGGGAGTACAGGAGGTCTCCATGTCCCTATTCCATATCGCAGGGCCCACCATTGTTATTGTTACCCAGGTTTCCCCTTTATTATTTAAATTCGCCTTACTGGAGGCGGGGTTTCCATACTACTGTATATATAACGTGTATTACCTATTACCTAAATTCGCCAGTTGGAGGCGGTTTATCCAGCTGCACGTTTTATTATTTAAATTCGCCCTACTGGAGGCGATGTATCCAGGGTCACACGTGTCATGGGTTCACCTTGCAGTACTCGCTGCGTCCAGACACACGTGACCGTGACAGACACTAAGTAAACACACAAAAAGTTAACTCCTCCCCTGCAGTATACACCCTCTCGCTGGCTGGGAATTCTCCAGTTCGGTGAAAAAAGCAGTTGGAGCATTAAACGAATAATAATCATCATAACTCTGTCAAAACCTAAAAATGCTACAGTGAGCCAATAGGCCAAACAGGGTGGGTGCTGTGTCCCCCAATTATTGGCTCGAAGAAAAGGATTTTACGGTGAGTACACAAAAATCCCTATTTCTCCTACGTCTCATTGGGGGACACAGACAGTGGGACGTCTTAAAGCAGTCCCTGGGTGGGGAACATAGTTAGGTCCATATATATTTGGACAGAGAACATTTTTCTAATTTTGGTTCTAGACAATACCACAATGAATTTTAAACAAAACAATTCAGGTGCAGTTGAAGTTCAGACTTTCAGCTTTCATTTGAGGGTATCCACATTAAAATTGGATGAAGGGTTTAGGAGTTTCAGCTCCTTAACATGTGCCACCCTATTTTTAAAGGGACCAAAAGTAATTATTAAATAATTGTAAATAAAATGTTCATTTCTAGTACTTGGTTGAAAACCCTTTGTTGGCAATGACTGCCTGAAGTCTTGAACTCATGGACATCACCAGACACTGTGTTTCCTCCTTTTTGATGCTCTGCCAGGCCTTCACTGTGGTGGTTTTCAGTTGCTGTTTGTTTGTGGGCCTTTCTGTCTGAAGTTTAGTCTTTAACAAGTGAAATGCATGCTCAATTGGGTTGAGATCAGGTGACTGACTTGGCCATTCAAGAATATTCCACTTCTTTGCTTTAATAAACTCCTGGGTTGCTTTGGCTTTTCAGTTTTGGGTCATTGTCCATCTGTAGTATGAAACGACGACCAATCAGTTTGGCTGCATTTGGCAGGATCTGAGCACACAGTATGGCTCTGAATACCTCAGAATTAATTTGGATGCTTCTGTCCTGTGTCACATCATCAATAAACACTAGTGACCCAGTGCCACTGGCAGCCATGCATGCCCAAGCCATCACACTGCCTCTGACGTGTTTTACAGATGATGTGGTATGCTTTGGATCATGAGCTGTACCACACCTTCGCCATACTTTTCTCTTTCTATCATTCTGGTAGAGGTTGATCTTGGTTTCATCTGTCCAAAGAATGCTCTTCCAGAACTGTGCTGGCTTTTTTAGATGTTTTTTAGCAAAGTCCAGTCTAGCCTTTTTATTCTTGATGCTTATGAGTGGCTTGCACCGTGCAGTGAACCCTCTGGTATTTACTTTCATGCAGTCTTCTCTTTATGGTAGATTTGGATATTGATACGCCTACCTCCTGGAGAGTGTTGTTCACTTGTTAGCTGTTGTGAAGGGGTTTCTCTTCACCATGGAGATTATTCTGCGGTCATCCACCTCTATTGTCTTCCGTGGGCGCCCAGGTCTTTTTGCATTGATGAGTTCACCAGTGCTTTCTTTCTCAGGATGTACCAAACTGTAGATTTTGCCACTCCTAATGTTGTAGCAATTTCTCGGATGGGTTTTTTCTGTTTTTGCAGCTTAAGGATGGCTTGTTTCACCTGCATGGAGAGCTCCTTTGACCGCTTATTTCCTTCACAGCAAAACCTTCCAAATGAAAGCACCACACCTCAAATCAACTCCAGGCCTTTTATCTGCTTAATTGAGAATGATATAAGGAAGGGATTGCCCACACCTGTCCATGAAATAGCCTTGAATTCAATTGTCCAATTACTTTTGGGCCCTTTAAAAACAGGCTGGTACATGTTAAGGAGCTGAAATTCCTAAACCCTTCATCCATTTTTAATGTGGATACCTGTTATGAATGGGTCAGCGAGGAGAAAAAAACAAAACAAGCTAAGTCACAGAAAACCAGAGAGGTTGGTAACTATGCAGATTGCAGATCCCTGATCCTAACCACACAACTAGCAGCAGCCGTGGAGAGTACCTACGATGATCCTAGATGCTTCGTCACAGCTGGAGAACTACATAAGCCTGAAGCAAGAAAAGGGGAAAACTAACTGCCCCCAGAGCAGACCCCAAAGGAAATACAGCCCCCACACATGTATTGACTGTGAAACAGATGAAAGCACAAACACAGGCAGGAAAATAGGCTGAGCAAACGATGGGGACCAAACTAACTAGAAAGGATAGGAAAGGAAAGACACTGTCTGCAATCTGCAAAAAACCCTACAAAAATAATGTCCAACACTTCTGATAGCAAAATTTACCTTGAAGTCACTAGACTTCTCCCACTATATCAGCACTCTGAAATATTCTGAGACAGAGCAAAAAGAGTTCAATCTAACAAGGGACAAAAAGAAAATTGGCAAATACAGGTAAATAAGAGTGGAAATTCAGCACAGCCCCATCCGGGGCTGGCTGACCACACAAAAAACTGAATAGACCAACAAAATCAAGTGTGAACATTAGCAGAAAAACTTAGCTTTAGATGACTGGAGCAGAGCTGAAAACCAAGACCTGACAAGCTAGAAGGAATCACCAGCACCAGAATAGGGAGTCGGCTGTCTTAAATTCAGTCTGAGATTCCTGAGGTCCAATCGTCATCCTCATTATCAGATGGCAGATCTCTACTGATTAAATCAGCCTCACTACCTCCTGTTACCACCAGAGGGAGGCTGGCAGGAGAACTCAACTGGTGGACCAGAAAATGAACTCACAACAGATACCCTCAAATGAAAGCTGAAAGTCTGAACTTCAACTGCATCTGAATTGTTTTGTTTAAAATTCATTGTGGTAATGTCTAGAACCAAAATTAGAAAAATGTTGTCTCTGTCCAAATATATATGGACCTAACTGTAGAATTGCTTATACCCCATGTACCACTGACTCAACACTTCGGTACTGCCGATAGCAGGATGAGTGCCAAGAGCTGCATCCGCAGAGGCCTGAGAATGAATTAGGCAATGTTTTGTAAAGGTATGCAGGCTGGACTAAGTCACAGCACTGAAGACCTGTTCTGCCGACGCCTGGTGCCGAATGGCCCAAGAGGCGCCCACTGAGCGGATAGAATGCGCCTTAATCCCTGCTGGGACAGCTGTGGCCCGGACACGGTAGGATTCCTGAATAGACAAGCAAATTCACCTGGCTAGCGTGTTTTTTTTGAAGCGGCTAGACCCGTCCTATGCCCCTGTGGAAGTACAAACAAGGCATCTGACTTGTGGAAGGGAGCCGTCCGCGAGATGTTTAAAAAATGGAAAGAGGGAGGCATATCTAAAGAAGAATATAATGCTGTCTGCAGAACATGCAGGGCATGAATCAGATTATCTAAAGCTGACAATGAATTGAGGCTTGCAAGAGACGTCAAAAGCAATAATAAAGGATTTTGGGGATATGTCAAAAGTCAAAGAAAAGTCAAAGATGCTATAGGATTTTTACAGGATGAAAATTATGAAATGGTAAGACAGGATGTTGAGAAGGCCTAACTTTTAAATTCCTATTTTGCATCTGTTTTCTCTCAGAAAGGAAATGTAACATCAACTGTTCTTCACTGTTCTATTAAGGGAATAGAAGAATCCAGTATAACTATTAACAGAAATATAGTGAGGAAACACTTCGCTAACCTAAATGAATTCAAGTCTCCAGGTCCAGATGAATTACACCCCAGAGTACTGAAGGAGATAGCAAAAGAAATTTTTGAACTGCTCTCCATAATCTTTGAAAATTCGTGGAGAACAGAAGTCCCAGAAGACTGGAGAAGAGCAAATGTTGTTCCTATCTTCAAAAAGGGGAAGAAGGTGGACCCAGGCAAATATAGGCCGGTGAGTCTGACTTCTATACCAGGAAAGATCTTTGAACAAATTATTAAACAACATGTATGTCAATACCTGGATAAGAATGAAGTGATTAAACAGAGTCAGCATGGGTTTGTAACTAATAAGTCATGTCAGACTAACTTAATTTCCTTCTATGACAGAATCACTGATTTGGTGGATCAGGGAAATGCTGTAGATATAGTATATCTTGACTTCAGCAAAGCATTTGACAAAGTATCTCACACAATCCTTATAATGACTAAGTATGGAATGGATAAGGCAACTGTTATTAGGTGGATTCATAACTGGCTTAGTGATCGGACCCAAAGAGTGGTCGTAAATGGCTGCACATCCAGTTGAAAGAATGTCTCAAGTGGGGTACCACAGGGCTCTGTCCTGGGCCTTGTATTGTTCAACATCTTTATCAATGATTTAGATGAAGGAATTGAGGGTAAACTGATTAAATTTGCTGATGACACAAAGCTAGTAGGGATAGCTAATACTAGAGAAGATTCAAAAAGATATAAATAAACTGGAGCAGTGGGCAGCAACTAACAAAGGTTTTTAACAGGGAAAAATGCAAAGTACTATGTCTGGGCAATAAAAATGAAAAAAGCATATACAGAATGGGAGGAATAGGGCTAAGCAACAGCACATGTGAAAAAGACTTGGGTATACTAATAGATCACAGACTGAATATGAGTCAACAGTGTGATGCAGCAGCAAAAAAGCCAAATGCAATTCTAGGATGTATAAACAGAAGCATACAGTGTTGTGAGTTCATTTTCCCCTTCGTCACTGAGGTCTGGTGAACTCCCTATTCTGGTGAAGGAAGGTAATGAGCCTGATTATCAGGCACCTGAGTCTAATGAGGATGACTGGCTGAGTGGAGTCACTGACTGGATATAAGGCTGCCGACGCCCTTCTGCCCTGCGGGAGATTTCTCTGTGGACTTCTAGGACACTAGTCTGATTAATGCTTCCCTAAAGCTAAGTTTTCTGCTTTGCCTGTTTGCATTTATGTTTTGTTTTTGTTTTCCTTGCTTTTCTGGATTCTGCCATTCCCCGCTGGGATGAGCTGAATCTCCTTTTACTGGTTGCTCGGCCTTCAGAATATTCCTGATTACTGACATAGCTTTTTTGAAGCCTAGCGTCTTCAGGGCCTTTTTCACTGTCAGTCTGTTGGCTCTTATTTTCATAGGGTTTTTCACGGATTGCAGACAGCAGCCTTCCTGTCCTTTCCTATCTAGGTAGTTTTGGCCCCGTCTTTGCTCAGTCTATCTTTCTGTCTGTGTTAGTGTTTTCATCTTGCTTCACCGTCATTATATGACGCACTTTTGACGGTGCGCCGTGCGCGCCAAAATCAAACTTTTCGGATTTTGGCGCGCACGGCGCACCGTCAAAAGTGCGCAGCGCAGGTCAAAGCGCAACTAGCGCACGGCCTGCGCACGATCTGCGCACCCTATGCTAAAGATAGGGTGCGCCGATCTCAGGCGCCGCTGTCCGCTAGTAGGCGGCGCTACAAGCAAGGGGCGGGCACGCCGGGCAGAGAGCCGGCTCGGGGGCGGAGCTACCCCCGGCCGTGCGTGCGCTTAAAAAGCGCTAATGTGAAACCGGCCTAAGCGCGAGACCTGATGTTAATCCGGATTGTAGGAATTCCAATATAGTAAGAATAGAAAACACCAGTGGGGAACGACCATGGTCCTTGCACCACGAATACAAGGTTCTCCAGGTGCGGTGATAAATGCGCATGGACACGGGCTTCCTAACATTAATCATGGTGGAGATCACATCGGGAGAAAAAACAGCCTGTGCTAAAAACCAGGATTCAACGGCCACGCCATCAAAGACAGGGCCCCGGAGTTCTGGTGGTAAATAGGGCCCTGTGAGAGTAGATCCATGCGATCCGAAAGTCGCTAGGGAACGCTGGCGACTAGTTGAACTAGTTCTGCGTACCATGGCCGGCGCGACCAATCTAGCACGACTAGGATCACTGGTATTCCCTCTGCTCTAATTTTCCTGATGACTCTCGGGAGCGAAGGAAGAATGCACGGTAGCCGGAACTGGTGCCACAGCAGAGCTAGGATATCCGCTGGGATGGCGCATGGATCGCGCGATCGGGTAATGAATCGAGGAACACTTGTTTAGACTTTAGGCCATATCATCCACATCCGGAGTCCCCCAGCGATGGCAGATCTGCTGAAAAAAACTTGCGGATGAAGAGACCACTCTCCTGAGGCAAGGCCTTGGCGACTGAGTAAAAAATCACCGCCCAATTGTCCACACCCGGGGTGTGGATTACTGAGATGGGCAAATGGTTGGTCTCGGCCCAATGGAGGATGTGAATCACTTCGTGCATGGCCATACTGCTCCGAGTACCTCCCTGACGGATGATACACGCCACAGCCGTGGCATTGTCGGATTGGATCCTGATGAGGTGACCTGCAAGGAGATGGTGGAAACTCAGTAGAGCTAATTTGATCGCTCGAATGTCCAATATGTTGATGGGGAGACGTGACTCTCGAATTAACCAACGTCCCTGTGCCGTGTGGCGACGAAGAAAAAAACCACACGCCAGCCTAGGAGACTGGTGTCGATGGTCACCACTGACCATCGTACTGGGAGAAAGAACATCCCTTAACTCAGGGAGGATTTTAGTGTCCCCCGCTTGGGCGCTCGTCTGACCCGCAGGGACAGAAGGAACCGGCGGTCCAGGGAGAACGGGTTCTTGTCCCAAGTTAAGAGCAACGCATGTTGTAAAGGGCGGAAATGGAACTGTGCGAATGGGAACGCTCACATCACTGCCACCATGTTTTCGAGAACTATCATACTGAAAAACGTATGGAGTGAGAAACCAGTCGGGTAAGAGTCCACGCTGCCTGTTGTAAGGCTCGGGCCTTTTCTGGAGTGAGAATGACCAACCTGTGGGAATAGTCCAAGATCAATTCCAAAAAGGAAATCTGCTGGACCGGTGTTGGGGAAGACTTTTCGAAGTTTATCTTCCGACCCAGGCGAGAACGTGTATTTACTGTGATATCCACGGATTTCTCGCAGGCTGGAAGGGAGGCACCTTTGATCAGCAGGTCGTCCAGATGCGGCAGTACCACCACTCCCCGAGCGTGGAAAATGGCCATGGCCTTAGTATAGACCCTGTGGGCGGTGGCGAGACCGAAGTGCAAGGCAATGAACTAAAAGTGTTCTTCTTGAATTGCAAAACGCAGGAACTGCTGGATGATAGGGACTCTCCCCTTTGCATGGAGGCGACACCGATCGGAGGCATTACATTCGGAATTGCCGTACCTTGACAAACCGATTTAACATCGAGGTCCTGTAAGGACCGCATCGTTACTTCTTCTTTGGAACCACAAAGAAAGGATTGAATAAAAAAACGTTGAACCATTCGTCTTGAGGGACGGGAAGGATGACTCCGTCTCTTTGCGGCGCATGAACGGCCCGAAGGAAGGCTATGACTGAATGACAGCAGACGGCCGCCTACTTTGTCGATGTCTGCCGGATACTACAACAAGTCATTGAGTAGAGGATCTATGGGATCTGCTTCCTTAGATCCAGATGCTGTCGGCCTGGGTTTCCAAGAGTGATTAGGTCTGCGAGAGACGTGGGAACCTCAGTCTCCATGCGGGGACCGACCTGATCCAGACGAGAAGGTTGTGGAGGACCAGCTGGAGCTCTTGCGAAAAAATGTCGAAAAGCGAGTCAGCTGTTGATTCCGAAAACAGCCGGGCAGCCCCTTGTTGGGGAAGAAACCTACTCTTCCCCACGGAAGTGTCAGAAATGAGCCGGTCTAGTTTCTTGTCCAAACAGGTGACCAGTTTGATACGGCAGAGAAGTTAGGGCTCTTCTGATGGAGACTGTAATAGCGGTTGCCTTAGCAGCGCCATTAGCAGCATCTAAAGAGGCGTCTACTGCTAAATCCCCTGTGTGAATTATCTGCTTGGCAACAATGGTTGTCTCCAGAGGAGGATTGCTACCTTGGAAGGCAGTAATTAAGACTTCTGCCCAAGTGGCCATTGCCTTAGCCACTCAAGTCGCCACCAAAGATGGGAAAAATGCCGCTCCTGAAGCACCAAAAACTGAACTGGCGATGTAACCAATTTGACGATCTGAGGGGTTTCTGACTGAAGAGCCCTCAGAAACAGATCAAAGTGTTTTAGGAACAAGGCACAATACAGGAGGATCCACCGAGGGGGACTGTAACCAATCCTTCATCAGATCTGGAGTAAAGGGGTATTTAGCCTCGATAGGCTATTGCCCTGTGAACCACTTATGTGATCGTTTCCTACGCTTCTAGAGTGTCCTTTAACTCCGGATGGCTGGCAAATACCCTGCGTACACGTTTAGTCTTCTTAAAGGAGATAACGTGTTCCGGAGCGGGAATATTCTCCTCGTCCAACGTCAGAAACTTGTTGACTGACTGTCAGAGAATCAAGCGACTCATGGACATTTGGGGAATTCTGAGGGACTGACGTGTCAGACTCGAATTCAGAGACATGTTCTCTGCGAACATTAGGAGAGGGAGAGCGAGAGACAGAACTCGCCGATGCTGAATCGCGAGAGTGACTAGGGGACGTGTCATGGGTCCGCTTTCTAGAGACCTGAGGATCCCATGAACAAGCACGGCCCCTGCTGGTGGACGGTTCCCAGCCGTTGCCAAAGCCCTCCTCGGGCGGTAAAGACGCGTTCTGACTTAAAGAGGATTCTCGGAGGAGTCTATAGGCTTGTCAGTGACTTCACAGACCGAGACAAGGACGTGGCCCACACAGGGGGACTAAACGCAGGGAGCACCTTGCAGCGGCGGTTGGTGTCTTAGGACAAGCCGGGTCACAAACCGTGCATAGCGGATTAGTCTGGATACTGGGCAAGACAGTCTTGCAAGAGGTACCAGCTGTAAAGAACACAGTGCGCTTCATATTAGCCCCCTTTTTGCTTCCTTAGACTGAGGCATAGTGCCCGTGAAAGGGTTTCAAGCAGAGACTGGGCTGCAGCTTCAGGGAATGTGCAGCGAAGGGGTTAGGCATTTCTCTGAGAGCAGATGCAGCTTACGCGCGGTCCTGATACTGTGTCCCTGGGAGGAATATCGGTGGCCCTGTAGCATCACCAGGTGTTGTCCATCCGTGCAAGCACCCCCCGCAGCCGTCACAGAGCCCGAGGAGCAGAGAAGGGGTTAAGGACACGGCCCCCGAGACTAGCAGGGCACCTCTTGTACAGAGCGAGAGGCGCCAAAGACGTGGGCGGCGGAATTAACAGTGGGCGGTGCTATGTAAATTGTGGCCTAGTAGGCCGAAAAGCCGGGGATTAAATTTTTGGGCCTACCTGCGGCGAGCGCCGGGTGAAGGGGAGAGTCGCGACGGGGCGCCGGTATGCCGCCGCTGAGACTCGGTCAGCGCTTCCCCCAGGGACCAGGACCCGACCCCATACCTCCAATCCGGTGCTCACGCTGTCTGCGCTGTCCAAGAGCCTGCAGGTTTCATCCCATCTCAGATCCTGAGGTAAAAAAGCTTCCGGGCGATGTAGCAGAGCCGGAGAGGTTGTTACAGGGGTATTCATAGAATCATAGAATCGTAGAGTTGGAAGGGACCTCCTGGGCCATCTGGTCCAACCCCCTGCTCAAAGCAGGATTCGCTAAATCATCCCAGACAGATATCTGTCCAGCCTGTTTGAAGACATCCATTGAAGGAGAACTCACCACTTCTTGTGGCAGCCTGTTCCACTCATTGATCACTCTGTCAAAAAGTTTTTTCTAATCTCTAATCTGTGTCTCCTCCCATTCAGTTTCATCCCATTGCTTCTAGTCTTTCCTTGTGCAAATGAGAATAAAGATGATCCTTCTACAATGTGACAGCCCTTGAGATATTTGTAGACAGGTATTGCTCAATCGATCCACCCTATGGGCAGGGGACGGAGAGCTATGGGGCTGATTCAGGGCATCCGAAAGCGCTGGTCAAGTCTTCTCCGTGCGTTCTGTGGGGTACCGGGACCGTAAAGGAACCATCGCCAGAAGAATCAGCCCCAGTCGTCGCAGGAAAGTGTACGGGGAGGTATACTCCGCGTGCTTGCCTGTTGGTTCGGGGAGAGCGGGCCGTAGAAAGGAACCGTCGCCCCCTTCACTCCGTTAATTAAAAAATAAAAATTTACAGAAAATTCAAAAATAAAATAAAAACGGTGGTGTCTGAAGCCAGACCCAAGTGTCTCCTACAGACACTAAGCAAGAATTGGGGAATTCCCAGCCAGCGAGAGGGTGTATACTGCAGGGGAGGAGTTAACTTTTTTCTGTGTTTACTTAGTGTCCTCCTAGTGGCAAGCACCATAACACCCACTGTCTGTGACCCCTAATGAGGCGTAAGAGAAAACTATATATAGGCCCAACATAGGCACAAAAAACTAAGGGAGGGTGCTGTGTTCCCCAAAGAAGGCTCTAAGAAAGATTTTATGGCGAGTACCAAAAACCCTTCTTTCATTACTGCTTAATTGTGAATAGCTTAGTTACTCACCGATAACGGTGTTTCTCTGAACCCATGACAGCACCATGGAGAGAGGGGGTCCGCCCATCAAGGACAGGAACCTACAGATAAAAAGGCGGCACCTCTCCTCCGCCCCCAGTTGGATACAGAGCATCAGAGGGTCTCCCGGTTAGTTTACAACAAAAGTATATACATAACGTTATAATATTGCATATTATGGAGAAGCCCCGTGTCTAACAAAAAAAACACATTAAACCGTGCTCACCGCACACGTGAAAAGGGGGGGAATAAGTGGGTGCTGTCATGGGTTCCGAGAAACACCGTTATCGGTGAGAAAGCTATTCTCTCTCACCCATGACAGCACCACGGAGAGAATTTCAGAGATTGGTAGCTTAGGGGGGGGACTACCACCTGAAGAACCTTTCTCCCGAAGGTCAGGTCAGACGTAGAGGATAGATCTAGGCGATAGTGCTTGAAAAAGGTAGAAGGTGTCGACCAGGTGGCCGCCTTACAGATCTGCTCTATTGATACCTCTGATCTTTCTGCCCATGAGGTCGCCATTGCTCTTGTAGAGTGGGCTTTTAAACCTTCTGGGATGTTATTCCACTGGATGAGTAAGCAGGGCAATCGCATCCCTTATCCACCTTGCTAAGGTACTCTTGGATGCCTTAAGCCCCTTCCGAGGTCCCTGGAAACACACAAAGAGAGACCCTACCTTCCTACATCCCTTGGTGGCCTCTAGGTACTGAACTAGACACCTCTTCACATCTAGAGTGTGAAATTTTTCCTCTCCCCTATTCCTAGGGTTTGGGCAGAAGGAAGGAAGGACTACCTCTTGTGACCTATGAAAGTGTGTTGACACCTTAGGTAGATATGCTGGGTCAGGTCTTAATATGACTATCTTCCGGGATTTTAGTGAATGGGGGTATCGCTGAGAAGGCTTGAATGTCACTAATATTATCGTTTTTAATGATAAGGTTTTCAGGGGAGCTGACTGAATGGGCTCGAATGGGAGTCCTGTTAAGGCAGACAGATTTAGATCCCATGATGGTATCTTCTGGGTGGCTATTGGTCTAGACCTGGCTGCGGCCCTCATAAATCGTGCTACACAAGGGTCGCCTGCCACATCCTGATTATAAAGGGCGCCTAGAGCCGCTACCTGTACCTTCAGTGTATTAGTCGCCAGCCCCTGTTCTAACCCCTTTTGCAGGAATTCAAGGATTTTATCAGTTTGCATTCCATCCTGAACCCTTGCCCCAGAGCTGGATAGAAATTTCCTCCAAGTTCTCCCATAGGCCCTGGTTGTGATCGGTTTCCTGCTTTTTTGTAGCTTGGAAACCAGATTTTCTGAGCACCCTTTCCCCATCAGCAGTGCCCTTTCAAATTCCATGCTGTTAAATGGAGGTTCACTGCTCAAGGGTGTAGCATGGGACCTTGAGACAGAAGGTCGGGGAGATCTGGTAGAACCCAGGGGTCGGTTACTGACATCATTCTCAGCCATGAAAACCAAGTTCTTTTTGGCCAAAAGGGGGCTATCAATATCATTCTTGCCCTGTCTTCCCCGACTTTCCTTATTACTGCCGGGATGAGAATGGCCGGCGGAAAGGCATACATTAGGCCCTGTGTCCACGGAAGCATAAACGCATCCAGGGTCCGAGGATTCCCCTTGGGATCTGGGGAACAAAATGCTTCCACTTGTTTGTTTTTGTGGTCGGCAAACAAATCTATGTCCGGGGTCCCCCACATTTTTATGATCTTCCAAAAAATGGACTGTTTTAGAACCCACTCCCCTTGATGTAGCTGGGTGCGACTCAGAAAGTCTGCTGTCTAGTTCTCTGCTCCCCGTATGTGTAGTGCCGATAGGGATAGTAGGTTTTCCTCGGCTAGTGTGAATATTTCGGAGGATGTGTTCATTAGTGTTCTGGACTTGATTTATGTAGGCCACCGTCACTCGATTGTCCGAGAATATGCAGACATGATGGCCTCTTAATACTGGTAAAAAGTGTTTTAGGGCGTAGCCTACTGCCAGCAGTTCTTTTTGGTTTGAGGAGGCTTTTAGTTCCTGACGTCCCCATTCCCCCTGAGCCACCCTGTTGCTCATGTGTGCTCCCCATCCCGCGGGACTGGCATCTGTGGTGATTATATGTGTAATTTTTATCACCCAGGGAATCCCTTTGGACAGGTTGTCTCTGTTCCCCCACCAAGCTAGGGAACGAATAAGTTTCTGAGTTTAGTGTAACACAGCCTTCCAGGTGACCTCCTAATACCGACTGGTTGCTCAACACATCCTATTGGAGATCTCTCGTGTGTATCTGCGCCCACTGGACCGGCGGCAAGCATGTGGAGAGGGACCCTAACAGAGACATTGCTTTTCTTAGTGTCATGGAAGGGTTCTGCGTTGCTCTTGCTACCATGTGAGCGATCCTCTCCTTTTTGTGGTCTGACAGGTAACACTCCTGGGTGTTTGAATTAAGTGTCAGGCCTAGGAACTCCTGGACTTTCCTGGGCTCAAGTTTTGATTTTTTTTAGGTTTTAGGAGCCATCCGAGGTTTTTTAGAGTGCCCATCACTCTGTCCCTCTGTTCCCTGGATCTTTGGGATGAGTTGCCAAAAAAGTCGTCCAGATATGGGACTATTAGAATATCTTGTTCTCTTAGGTGAGCCATCATCTCTGCCACTAGTTTCATGAAGACTCTCGGGGCTACCGAGATCCCAAATGGCAGGGCCCTGTACTGGAATTCCCTTATTTCGCCTGCTATAGAGACCGCCAGTCTGAGGTATTGTCTGGAGTCTTTGTGGATGGGGACATGATAGTAGGCATCGCTGAGGTCTAATACCACCATAAAACAATGTGGACAGAGAATTTTGATGGTCGACTCCATTTTGAATTTTTAGTTTTTGACGTAATCGTTCAGTCTTTTTAAAATTATAATTGTCCGGAAGGTACCGTCCGGTTTGGTTATTAGGAAGAGAGGCGAGTAGAATCCTCTGCCTTTCTCCCACGTGGGAACCTCCTGGAGGACCTTTTTGTTTAACAGGCTTAGGACATCTTTCGAGGGCTTCTTGTTTTTTTTTGATGATCTTAGTGGGGTCACTATATATTTTTGAGGTGGGAGAGAGAGAAAGTCTATCCTTAACCCTGATTTTATCAGATTTAGCAACCAAGGGTTGTTCGATATTTTCTTCCAGGCTGGGAGAAAAAAAGCTTAGCCTCCCTCCCACCCTGGGCAAACAGTCACTTGGAGGGCTTTTTGTCCCGGGACGAGTTACCAAAGAAGAACCACCTGTCCCTCCTTCTGTCGTCCCATTTCTGTTCTCTCGGGGGTCTCCTCTGAAAGAATTTTTTGTTACAAAAGGACCGTTTAAAGCCTGTGGGGCCTATTGGGCCTAGATTTGGGAATCCTTTCTTTTTGTCCCCCGCCTTTTCAAGGATGTCATCCAAAGTCTCTCCAAACAGGAATTTCCCTTCAGGGATGGCGCATAATTTCATTTTAGTTTGTAAGTCTCCAGGCCAACATTTTAGCCACTGCGTTCTTCGGGCTGCGTTTGACAGAGCTGCCGTTTTGGACGACAACCTTACCGAATCAGCCGAAGAGTCAGCTAAGAAGGCCGCTGCACCCCTTATCATAGGAATGGATTCTAAGATCTTTTCCCTGGGTGTACCTTCCCTTAGCTGCTTCTCTAGTCGGTCTACCCACACCATGAGGGCTCTGGAGGTACAGGTTGCCACTACCGCTGGCCTAATATTACTTCCTGCTGATTCCCAGGTGCCCTTGAGTAGGGTATCCGCCTTTTTGTCTAATGGGTCCTTCAGAGTACCCATATCCTCAAAGGGGAGTGCAAATTTCTTTGAAGCTTTGGCGACCCCCACATCTAGCTTGGGGGCTTTATCCCAGGACGTGGATGCTTCCTCATCAAACGGGTATTTCCTTTTAAGAGAGGGAACCGTGGAGTTCTTCCTATGTGGTCTCTCCCATTCTTTGTTTATGAGGCCCTGTACGTTCTCATTTAATGGAAACACTCCGTCTCTTTTGGCCCAGTTCCCCGAACATTATGTCCTGGTCTGATCCATCGGGCCAGGGATCTTCCACCCCCATGGTGGACCTTACTGGCTTTACTAATGCCTCAACCTCATCCAGGGGGAAACAATGGCGACCCTCTGTTTCCTCATCAGAGGATGACGAGTCAGTGTTTGAAGTATGGGAGGTAACTTCCCCTGATGTTGAGATCTCCGACTGGGATTCTATTACAGTGTCCCTCTTTCTTCCCTTCCCTTTCCGTTTTATGGATGAAAGGGCATTCTGAAACTCCGAACGGATTACTGCTCTTAGATCTGAGGCGTAATCCGGGGTTTCGTCACAGAGAACTTCCTGTATGCAGGAGTCGCACAGTTTTTTATCCCAGGAAGCTGGTAACGGGCTTTTACAGGTGGGGCATTCCCTGTTCTTTGTTTTTTCTTTCTTCTTTCTCTAATAAGGGAAAGAAGTCTATTATAATGGGGAACATTCACGTAGATCACTTACCCCGTATGCGCGGTTGCAGGTACCGATTCTGGAGGTGGATTCAAATCCCTCACTGGGTGTCACGCGGGGCTTAGGACAACTAAGGCAGAAATACCCGGGGCCCCTGTGGTGTCCCTTTCACTAGGGGAAACCCTGTCTGACCCTCAACCCAGGGTTTTTGCTGAAGGTGCAAATGCCTGAGCCTCCACCCTTTCCTTATCTCCTGCTCAGCCCTGCACTTAACCCTCCACCCTCCACCCAGTGAGGAGACACACCACCAAAGCTCCCACACAAATAAGACAGACAGGGAGAACTTAAACTGCACTGCGCCGCACACACACAGGAATATACAGTAATGTGAACAGGGCACAACTAAACACAAATATGGGAAGGAGAAAGGATAACGACGGATCATACGACACCAGATGAGAATCTCTCTCTCTGCAACACCTCCACTCCAGACCGGAACCACTTGGTATGAAAACACAAGCTATAATCGGCGACGCCCATATGCCAGTATGACTATTTAAAGACCGTGGGCGTGACTAACCTTCCAACCTGGTCTCCAGCAGGATTAACCCCCGAGAGCCTGAAGATCAAGCCGGCGCCACTGAGGCTATAGTGGCTGGAGGTGGAACTACCTCTGCCTGCCGGACGCTGTGGTGTGAACAGCGTCCGACATGACAGTACCCCGTCTTCTACGAGGGACCCCAGGGCCCTCAAGACTCATAGGACCCGGCTTGTCCGGATGACGACGGTGAAAAGAACTGACCAGCCGATCCGCATGTATGTCTGAGGCTGGAACCCAAGACCTCTCCTCCGGACCATACCCCCGCCAGTGCACCAAATACTGAAGAGTACGGCGTACTACTCGAGAGTCCACTACCTTGGCGACCTCGAACTCTAAATCGCCATCCACCATGACTGGAGGTGGCATCGGCGTCGTGTCCACCAAGCCTACCACCTTTTTCAATAAAGCCCTGTGAAAAACGTTATGTACTTTGTACACCGCAGGAAGTTCCAACCGATAAGCCACTGGGTTAATGATGGCAGAAATCCTAAAAGGCCCAATAAACCTTGGACCCAGTTTTAAAGATGGAATTTTGAGTTTTATGTTCTTCGTAGCTAACCACACCCATTCACCCAGACACAGGTCCGGACCTGGCACGCGTCTACTGTCAGCCACCCGTTTGTACCTGGCACTCATGCTCAACAAACGCTGTTACACCCGCCTCCAGTCTGATGACAATTGGGCTCCTAGCTGATCCTCCTCCGGGACACCCCCAGAGTCACCCTGACGTAAGGTACAAAACTGAGGATGTTGACCGTACACACAAAAGAATGGAGACTCTCCTGATGACTCTTGGCGGTGATTATTTAACGCGAATTCGGCCAGAGGAAGGAAAGTAGACCACTCCTCCTGGTTGTCGGACACAAAACATCGTAAATACTGTTCTAGATTTTGGTTCATGCGCTCAGTTTGTCCATTAGACTGTGGATGAAACGCCGATGAATGTGACAACCTTGAGCAAAAAGCTTTCCAAAACCTCGCCACAAATTGCGTACCCCTATCAGATACTATGTCAGATGGTACTCCGTGGAGTCTGACCACCTCCTTCACAAATACCTGAGCCAACGTCTTAGCATTGGGCAAAGAAGACAACGCCACAAAATGCGCCATCTTTGAAAAACGGTCAACCACCACCAGGATGACCGTGTTCCCTGCCGAGGCTGGCAAGTCAGTGATAAAATCCATGGAGATCTCTGTCCATGGCCTATTGGGTACCCCCAGAGGCTGTAGCGTGCCAGCAGGACGGGTTCGGGGTGACTTAGCCCTAGCGCACGTGATGCAAGCTGCCACGTACGAGACCACGTCCTGCCGGATTTTGGGCCACCAGAAACGACGCGATACCAGCTCTAAGGTGCCCTTCACCCCTGGATGACCAGCCAGTACCGAATCGTTGTGTTCCTTCAACACCTTAAGCCGAAGATGCAGGGGTACAAATGATTTGTTGGCGGGAAGTCCTGGTGGTACCTCCTCTTGGGCCTCGGCAATCTCCGCCTCTACCTCCGTCGTGAGAGCCGAGACCACTACCCCTTTCTGGAGGATGGGTACCGGCTCTTCCCGAGGTTCTCCCCCCGGAAAACACCTAGACAAAGCATCCGCCTTGGTGTTTTTAGCCCCGGGACGGTACGTCACAAGAAAATTGAAACGAGTAAAAAACAATGCCCAGCGAGCCTGCCTAGGAGACAGACGCTTGGCCGACTCCAGATAGAGCAGATTCTTATGGTCGGTGATAACTGTGACCTGGTGAGCCGCCCCCTCCAAGAAGTGTCGCCATTCCTCAAAAGCCAGTTTGATGGCCAACAACTCCCTGTTGCCGATATCATAATTCCGTTCGGCCGGCGACAGCTTCTTGGAGAAGTAGGCGCATGGATGCATCTCGCTCAAGGACGAGCCTTGAGCCAGTACTGCCCCCACTCCCACCTCCGACGCATCAACCTCTACAACAAAAGGTTTAGACACGTCTGGTTGCACCAGAATGGGGGCTGAAGCAAAACTATTCTTCAGACGCTCAAATGCACGTATAGCCACCTCAGGCCAGTTCGCCAGATCGGCACCCTTTTTTGTCATGTCCGTGAGCGGTTTGGCGACAGTCGAAAAGTGTTTTATAAATTTCCTATAATAATTTGCAAACCCAAGGAACCGCTGGAGTGCTTTCAGACTCTCCGGCCTCTCCCATTGCAGCACCGCTTGCACCTTAGCGGTGTCCATTTTAAAACCGGCTGCGGACACAATATATCCCAAAAAGGGCAACTCCTGGACAAAAAATAAACATTTTTCCAGCTTAGCATAGAGCTGGTTCTCCCGGAGCAACTGTAACACCTGCCTAACATGCTCCAAATGAGTGTCCCGATCGCTAGAATAAATGAGGATATCATCCAGGTATACAATCACAAATCTCCCCAGGACATGAGCAAATACATCATTAATAAAATGTTGGAAAACAGCAGGCGCGGTGGTCAACCCAAACGGCATAACCAGACTCTCAAAATGACCCTCAGGAGTGTTAAACGCCGTCTTCCACTCATCCCCCTGACGGACCCTTATGAGGTTATACGCCCCCCTGAGGTCCAGCTTAGAAAACCATTTTGCCCCCGCTACCTGGTTGAACAAATCCGGGATCAACGGCATTGGGTAGGGATCACGGATAGTAATCTGGTTTAACTCTCGGAAATCCAGACACGGGCGTAACCCCCCATCTTTCTTCTTAATGAAGAAAAACCCCGCGGCTACAGGCGAGGACGAAGGCCGGATGTGTCCTTTGCTCAGACTCTCCGCGATGTAGTCTTTCAGAGCTTGCCTCTCAGGACCAGAAATATTAAACATCCTGGCCTTAGGTAATTTGGCCCCGGGTTTTAACCTAATCGCACAGTCATAGGCTCTATGTGGAGGCAGTTCTGAGCAACCCTTCTCAGAGAAAACATCCGCGAAATCCTGCAAAGCCTCCGGCAGGCTGGGCGTCACGGCGGACACACATGTGGCCAAGCAATTGTCTTGGCAGAAACCACTCCACTGCACTATGTCCTGAGTTTTCCAATCAATTACCGGGTTGTGCCTGGACAGCCATGGAAAACCCAGGACCATTTGAGCTGGGAGAATACGGAGGACCCTACATGTAACCGACTCAGAATGTAGGACCCCAATGTGGAGTTTCACCTCTGCCACAAACTCAGTAATCTCCCCTTGAGGGAGCGGAACAGCATTAATGGTCACCACCTGTATGGGGTGAGGAAGTTTTTCGATCTTAAACCCGGCGGTGTGTGCAAACTCCTCAACTATGAGATTGGTAGCGGAACCGCTATCCACAAACACTGATATAGGTAGCTCTCTGCCAGCGATAATAACCTTGGCAGGGAGCATACATTGAGATACCATCATGGAGGATATGCATACGCTCAGTTGGGTCTCCTCCATACCCTCTGAGCTTAACAGTTTTCCGCCGATGTGACCCTCTTAGGTAGTACCGGGCAAACGTTAACATAATGACCTCTTTTACCACAGTAGAAACATGCTCCGGGCTTCCGGAATCCCGGAGCGCGAGGCTGAACCTGTGCCACGCCAGCAATCTGCATAGGTTCAGGGGACTCATCTACTTCAACCACACCTGCACCTCTGCTTTCCCCCAGAGGTAGCGTCTCCTGTGCCCCCTGACGAAAACGGCGATCAATACGTATCACCAAACTCATGGCAGACTCCAATGATGCCGGAGTCTCATACATCAGGAGGGCTTGTTTCACCCTCCCTGATACCCCATGAATAAACTGGCTCCGCAGTGCTGGGTCATTCCACTGTGTGTCTACAGCCCAGCGGCGAAATTCCAAACAATAGTCCTCTGCCAAGCGCTCCCCCTGGCGGAGGGCGCGGATTTTAGATTCCGCTAGAGCCAGTCGGTCAGGGTCATCGTAAATGAGCCCGAGGGCAGAAAAAACATTATCGACCGAATGAAATGTAGCAGAGTCAGCTGGTAAGGAAAATGCCCATGCTTGGGGGTCACCACTCAGTAATGACAACACCAGCCCTACTCGCTGGGCCTCATTACCTGAGGAGATTGGCCGCATGTGGAAGTATAATTTGCAGGCCTCCCGAAATACGACAAATTTGCTGCGATCGCCTGAAAATCGTTCTGGCAGCGGAAACTTCGGCTCTGCACCGATACCTGCAGATGCCGTTTGCACCTTTGCTACTACCAGGCCCTGCTGCTGAACTGCCCCTTTCAACTCGGAGACCTGTAAGGACAGCGCCGCCAACTGGCGGGTTATGGAATCCATGGGATCCATGGACTCCTGAAAAAATGTGGGCCGATTATAATGTCACGCGGGGCTTAGGACAACTAAGGCAGAAATACCCGGGGCCCCTGTGGTGTCCCTTTCACTAGGGGAAACCCTGTCTGACCCTCAACCCAGGGTTTTTGCTGAAGGTGCAAATGCCTGAGCCTCCACCCTTTCCTTATCTCCTGCTCAGCCCTGCACTTAACCCTCCACCCTCCACCCAGTGAGGAGACACACCACCAAAGCTCCCACACAAATAAGACAGACAGGGAGAACTTAAACTGCACTGCGCCGCACACACACAGGAATATACAGTAATGTGAACAGGGCACAACTAAACACAAATATGGGAAGGAGAAAGGATAACGACGGATCATACGACACCAGATACGAATCTCTCTCTCTGCAACACCTCCACTCCAGACCGGAACCACTTGGTATGAAAACACAAGCTATAATCGGCGACGCCCATATGCCAGTATGACTATTTAAAGACCGTGGGCGTGACTAACCTTCCAACCTGGTCTCCAGCAGGATTAACCCCCGAGAGCCTGAAGATCAAGCCGGCGCCACTGAGGCTATAGTGGCTGGAGGTGGAACTACCTCTGCCTGCCGGACGCTGTGGTGTGAACAGCGTCTGACATGACACTGGGTGATCCACGGCAGGTGACTTGCTCCTTGCAGTCGATTTGCTTCGCTGCGTGGAGTGACTACTGGACCGGCTCTCCGCCCGTGATTATCTATTTGCCAGCGATGGTGGTGTTGCCCATGTTGCTGCTGCTGCTGCTGCTGTTTAGGCTGCTGTATTGGCTGCTGCTCGCGCTGGTCGCTGTCCTCCATGTTCACAGGACGCTTCCAGCATGGAGCAGCTCCAGCGTTCCCTTTTTAAATTTCCCGGCGATGACGTCACCTGCTTCTCCCGGCCTGCACCGCTGTGCTGTGCCCCGGGGAGCACGCACCGGGCATGCGCCGACCGTGGGGACCCGGAAGTCGTCGCTTCATTTCCAGGGCAGCGCCATCTTGGTACACCTCTGTACCACGTCGCTGCCCACGCGTGCCGCCGTCTCCCAGCCTCAGTCTCCTCTCCGGAGCGGCGGGTCGGTCCTCCCCCGCCCGCTCACCCTGAACAGCCCATCAGCTGCAGCGGTGGCGGCTTCAGGAACCGACCCCGTCGCGACAGGGGCCTCCCCGCTGCCGGGGCGGCCCTGGACTCCTCTTCCCAGGTAAGCTGCTGCCGCTGCTGCTGCTGGTTCCACGGGTCACCCGTCAAGGACAGGAACCCAACTGGGGGCGGAGGAGAGGTGCCGCCTTTTTATCTGTAGGTTCCTGTCCTTGATGGGAGGACCCCCTCTCTCCGTGGTGCTGTCATGGGTGAAAGAGAAACACAGGTAGTCATGGGACTTCCTGAAGCCGTCCCAAGGGAGTACAACTTTCTAGCATCTTTCTACCTAGCCGGCATCAGCCGAGTCATAGGTATGTACCAGATAGAATCTTGCAAAAGTATGAAGAGATCTCCAGGTAGCGGCCTTGCAAATCTAAGTTGCAGGATCGTGGTGGCGAACGGTCCAGGAGACCCTCACCACCTGAGTGAAGTGTGCCATCACTCATGGAGTGGTTGGTCTGTCTTTGACACGATAAGACTCCAGAATAGCCAAGCGTATCCAATGGGCGATAGTAGACTTGAACAAGGAGTCCGATCGTCTGAAGGATGCAGACCTTGAGAGGTAGGAACACAGTGCTCTGACTAGCTCCAGCTTGTATTGAGACCTTTCCAAGGGATGGATGGGTGACAGGCAGAAGGAGGGAAGGACAATATCTTCATGGATATGGAAAGGGGAGGGCACCTTAGGAAGGAAAGAGGGCACTTTTACAAAAGAACACCTGAAAAACAAGAAAGAGGCAGCAACCTTCCAAGCATGTGACTTATGAAGGTAACTGCTTGCACCAGAAATTTTTAGGGGGTTCATAGCAAAAGGAATGAATACATATGCCCATGACAATATTTAGGTATTTAATTCCATAAATTTAACGTATGCCTATATTTTTCTCAGACTATTTAGTGTTGATGCATTGCACACAAATCGGATTACAAAAATATTTAAGACACAGGTTGTAATGCTGATGCATCACAAACAACTCGGATTTACCAAAATATTTAAGACACAGGTTTGTAATGTAACAAGACAGGCAAGAAGCCAAGGGTTGGTGAATATTTTTGATAGCCACTATATACCCTGATGTGATCCAGAAATCTGAAAGTGCAAGAGAGTAATTTCCGCATAAACCAAATTAGGAGTGTAAATTTGCTTTTGAGTTAATATGCGTCTTGATCATTGCTCCACTAGCGAAATTCTGCAGTTTCAGATGTGTGCAATGCCTTAATGTACTGTAATAACCGTTGGTAATTTTAGATTACGGAATTTACATTCCTGTTTACAATGCCTAATCCTGTATATGTTGGTGATACAACAGAGTTTTTTTTCTTTTATTGTATGTTTGTAACGTTTACGTCAATAAAACGAGTTTAAAAATATAAAAAAAAAAAGCTTGCTGCTTCACTCTAGAGAATAGTGGATCCTGGCAACTGAGCTCCCATGATTAGGGTCACTGGGTCATGAAAACCCATACATGAAGGTGACTTTTACTACAGACCAAACACATAGAGACATTCACCATAGTCGTGAATCCTTCAATAATCATTTGGAGTGTGGATGTCATTCTTGTAAGAATATGTGCACACGTTGCGGATTTGGCCCTGCGGATCCGCACCAGTTTTCCATGGGATGTACAGTACCATGTTATCCTATGGAAAACAAAAACCGCTGTGCACATGCTGCGGAAGATTCTGCGCAGAAATGCAGCGGTTTATTTTCCGCAGCATGTCAATTCTTTGTGCGGATTCCTCAGCATTTTTACACCTATTGTAGGAATCCGCCGGTTTTAAAAACGCAGGCAAATCCGCAAAAAAACCGCAGGAAATCCGCAGGTAAAACGCAGGCATTTTGACCAAGGGATTCTGCAGATTCCGCACGAAAAAATCCGCAGACTAATCCGCAAGGTGTGCACATACCCTAAAGGTTCAGGTCGTATTCTGGTTGCAATGCTTGGAAACATACTTAGAATAAGGCTGGAGTCACACACAATGTAGAAAAACACGGACCATATTGTATGGCCGTAATACACAAACTGTCCCTAAATAGTGCTCCATATGTCATCCGTTGTCAGGGTGTGGCCGCGTATTTTTCTCATGTAAGCATCCGTATACAGTTTTTTTCTCGCTGGCTTGCAAAACGGACATATAATGGAGCCCAATGACAGGTTTTCAAATCCAAACGGAAGAATAGATCTGGACACATAGAATACATATATATATATATATATATATATATATATATATATATATATATATATATATATATATATATACACACACACACACACACACATATACACATATACACACACACACTTCATTGAGACACACACATACATATATATATATATTTTTCACAGAGTTCTTCATAGCAGAATAGCCGCTAATTCAATTGTCAGCTTCTGCCAAGTCATTCCCCAACCCGACATGAAATGACACATGGTTTACATACAGTAAACCATTTCATTTCATGTTTTTTTTTATATGTCCCCGACTAATAATTAGGTCATTAGTTCATTCACAGATCAGCCGGGGACTCACCACAGCCTCAGTGACGTCAGCGGGAGTCCCCGGCTGATCTGTGAAAGAACTAATGACCGTGGGAAAAAAATCAGAAACTTTCCCACGGTAATTAGATCATCTACAGGCAGCCATTGAGGCTGTGCAGAGCTGAATCCATTCATTTTGTAGAAGATGACAGTGAGGCTGGTCGCATTAGCACCGGTTCTCAATGTAAACGATTTAACCCCTTCAGATGGATTGCAGCGTGGGACATGACAGAACGGCGGAGAGGTAAGGATACATGGATTTTTGTGAGTACTCACCGTAAAATCCTTTTCTCCGAGACGCTCATTGGGGGACACAGAGACTGTGGTGTGTGCTTCTGCCGTCTGGAGGCTGACACTAAGTATACAAAAAAAGAGTTAGCTCCTCCTCCGCCGCATACACCCTCGCCCCCAGACCGGGCGTAACTCAGTTTAGTGCATAAGCAGTAGGAGAACGCGCCTTAAATTCAGGCAAGAAATTATACGTCTGGAAAAGTGACCACCCTGATCCTTACATAAGGATTTGTATAACTCAAAATAAGTAAATGCCAACAGGCTAATAGGGTGGGTGCTGTGTCCCCCAATGAGCGTCTCGGAGAAAAGGATTTTACGGTGAGTACTCACAAAAATCCATGTTTCTCCTTCGTCTCATTGGGGGACACAGAGACTGTGGGACGTTCTAAAGCAGTCCCTGGGCGGGATCTTAGCTCACCCAATCCATGCTATTTTGCGCCCCTGATTAGAGGTGCGCAACTGCTGCCTGGAGAATCTTTCTTCCCAGGCTTGCATCCGAGGATGCCTGGGTATGTACGTTATAATGTTTGACAAACGTATGCAAGCTGGACCAGGTAGCTGCTTTGCACACCTGTTCCGCTGAAGCTTGGTGTCGCAGTGCCCATGAGGCACCCACTGCTCGAGCCGAGTGTGCCTTGATCCCTGCCGGAACCGGCGTGCCACTGATTTCATAAGATTCTTGGATCGTCAGGCGAACCCATCTGGCCAAAGTCGCTTTGGACGCAGCGAGCCCCTTCCGCCGCCCTTCTGGGATCACGAATAGAGAGTCTGTCCGGCGGAAAGGTGCTGTCCTTGTCACATACCTCCTAAGAGCTCTTACCAGATCCAAGGTGTGCAATGCCTTTTCTACCCTGTGCACCGGTGCCGGGCAAAACGAGGGTAAGACAATGTCTTCGTTGATATGGAATGCAGAGACAACCTTCGGCAAGAAGGGAGGAGCTGGCCTTAAAACTACCTTATCCTTATAAAAAGTCAGGAACGGCGGTTTACAAGATAAAGCCGCCAATTCCGAAACCCGCCTAATAGACGTAATAGCTACCAGAAAAACGACCTTCCTGGACAGGTAAGGTAAGGAGACTTCTTGTAACGGTTCGAAAGGAGGCTCCTGAAGGGCCCTGAGCACCAAGTTCAGGTCCCATGATTCCGTCGGCGCCTTATAGGGGGGTACTAAATGTGCGACCCCCTGCATAAACGTCCTAACCTGCCAGACCGAAGCGACCTTTCGTTGGAAAAGCACCGACAGGGCCGAGATTTGCGTTCTGAGCGAACTTGGAGCCAATCCTGCGTCCAGCCCTGCCTGCAGAAAAGCCAGTACGTTGGGGATCGAAAAAACCAGAGGAGCCACTCCGCGATCCCTACACCAACGGAAAAAAACTTCCCAAGTCCGATGATATACTCTCGCCGAGGAAGGCTTTCGGGCACTCACCATCGTGGCCACCACATCGCGCCTGAATCCTGCCTGTGTTAACAGCCAAGATTCAATGGCCACGCCGTCAAACACAGGGCCCCTAAGTTCGGATGGTAGATCGGACCCTGGGACAGCAAGTCCGGCCGATCTGGGAGACGCCAGGGTACGTCCACCACTAGCTGAACCAGATCTGCATACCAGGCCCGCCGAGGCCAGTCTGGGGCCAGCAGAATTGCTGGAACCTTCTCTCTCCTTAACTTTCTGATGACTCTTGGAAGCAGAGGTAGCGGGGGGAACAAGTACGGGAGACGAAACTGGCTCCACGGAAGCACCAGAGCGTCTGCTGCGATTGCCTGCGGGTCGAGGGATCGAGCGACGAACCTTTGTACTTTGGCGTTCTCTCTGGATGCCATAAGGTCCACGTCTGGTGTCCCCCACCGTTGGCAGATCTGTTGAAAAACCTCGGGGTGCAGGGACCATTCCCCTGCCGCGACCCCCTGTCGGCTGAGAAAATCTGCCGCCCAGTTTTCGACTCCCGGAATGTGCACCGCCGAAATTGTCACGTGGTTCTTCTCGGCCCAACGCAGTACCAGCCCAACCTCGCGCATGGCTGCTTGGCTGCGCGTGCCCCCTTGATGGTTTACATACGCTACTGCTGTAGCATTGTCCGACTGAATGCGCACCGGCCGGTGTCTCAGCCAACACTGAAACTGTTGCAGGGCCAATCGTATTGCCCGTATCTCCAGAATGTTGATCGGGAGAATTACCTCCCGAATGGACCACCGCCCCTGGGCTGTGTGACCCTGGAAAACTGCTCCCCAACCCTGCAGGCTTGCATCGGTCGTCACCACCAACCACTGTTCCGGGGGAAAGGGTTTCCCCTGGACCAGAGACGAGTCGCGAGTCCACCATCGGAGTGATCGTCGGACCAGCGGAGACAAATTGCACCGATGACTGAGGGATAGCAGCCTTCAGTCCCATGCTGACAAGAGCGCATGCTGAAGCGGACGGAGATGGAACTGGGCAAACGGGATTGCCTCCATCGCCGCCACCATTCTGCCCAACACACTCATGCCGTACCGGATGGATCTGGAGCCCGGCTGTAGAAGGTTCCGTACCCCCTGTTTGATCCTTCGCGCCTTGTCCTGAGGGAGGATCACCAGCCCCCGGGAGGTGTTGAAAACCATGCCTAGGAATACGATTCTCTGGGCTGGAACCAAGGACGACTTGTTCCGATTGATCAACCAGCCTAGACGGGCCAGGGTATCCAGCGTGATACTGACATTCTCCTGGCACGCCTGAAACGACGGCCCCTTTACCAAAAGGTCGTCCAGGTAAGGTAGTACCGTTATGCCCCGAGCATGCAGGATGGCCATAACCACCGCCATTATCTTCGTAAAGACTCTGGGAGCAGTGGCCAGACCGAAGGGCAGAGCAACAAATTGAAAATGTCGCCCTCCGATCGCAAAACGCAGGAACCTCTGGTGTGGAGGAAAAATCGGAATGTGCAGATAAGCATCCTGCACATCGATCGAGGCCAGGAACTCCCCTGGATCCATGGCTGCAATGACCGAACGGAGGGATTCCATCCGGAACCGCCTGACTCTGATGAATTTGTTCAGGATTTTTAGATCTAGTACTGGCCTCTTTTTTGGGGACCGAAAACAGGTTGGAGTAAAAACCTTGTGTCTCTTCGCTTTTCGGCACTGGGACGATGACCCCGTTGCGCTGTAGCGTCATTATGGCCTGTAACAAACCCTCTGCCTGCGATTCTGTTCCGGAAAGCCGGGAACGGAAGAATCGTCGTGGCGGGAGTCCGAAAAACTCTATCTTGTACCCGGACGATATCAATTCTGCCACCCAAGCGTCGCGTGCCACTGCGACCCAAACGTGGCTGAACCTTAGTAGGCGTCCGCCTACTCTGTCGTCCGTAGGTACGAAGCGCCTCGAGTCATTTTGCTGGAGGCTTTTGGGATCTGGCCCCCCTCGTTCTGGGCAAACGGCCTCGGCCTCTACCCAGCGGATTGGCTCTGTAAGAGGTTTGCCTTTCCCTAAACTGACCATCATTTGCGGAGGTGGATGTTCTGGCCGAAGTCCCCCTCCAGGGGTTACGAAAGGGCCGAAAACGCCTCTGTGTCTGCCTAAATGCTGGCCAAGTCCTCTGCTGCGGGAGGAAACTACTCCTCCCCCCTGTGGCTTCTGAGATAAGCTTATCAAGCTTCTCACCGAACAACCGATTGCCCTGAAAAGGCAATGAGGTCAAGGATTTTTTGGAGATAGAATCCGCTTTCCACAATCTCAGCCATAATGCTCGCCTAACGGCGATCGCATTTGCTGCTGCCACAGCAGAACACTCGGCCGCGTCCAGAGAGGCGCTGACGAGAAAATCACTTGCCCCTGATATCTGATTTATCAACTCCAAGACCTCCGCAGGCAGATCTCTGTTTTGGAGGGCATTATGCAGAGCATCCGCCCATGAAACCATGGCCTTAGCCACCCAAGTAGCCGCAAAGGAGGGGGCTAGGGCCGACCCCGCTGCCTCATACACCGAGCGGGCAATCCCCTCTATAAGGCGATCAGTTGGGTCCTTGATAGAAGAACCCCATGAAACCATGGCCTTAGCCACCCCATCAGACACTAAGCAAAAAACTGAGTTACGCCCGGTCTGGGGGCGAGGGTGTATGCGGCGGAGGAGGAGCTAACTCTTTTTTTGTATACTTAGTGTCAGCCTCCAGACGGCAGAAGCACACACCACAGTCTCTGTGTCCCCCAATGAGACGAAGGAGAAATTTGTGATTTTTTTTTTGCAGGTCATGGTTTTTTTGGGATTACCAGACTAATAAAAATTTGTCAAAAACTTGGTCTATTTATTTCATTAAAAGACTTTTTAATTAATGTCTGTGTGGTTTTTAACCCTTTCTTAGTATAGGGTTAATAATGGATCGGTGTCTTATTGACAACTCTCCATTATTAATTGGCTTAATGTCACCTTGCAATCGAATGGTGACATTAACCCTTTGTTATATTAACCCATTCGCCACCGCTACAGGGCAATAGGAATAGAGAGGATAAGTGCCAGAATTGTTACATCTTATACATGCGCCATTTCTGGTCCCTCTCATGGTTATTAAAATCTGCCCTCACTCAACTGCTTTACCTCTCTGGTTGACAAATTACAGCGGGAGCCCACACATTTTTTACAACGAATTAACCCCTTTAAATTAACACCTACACTTTCCAAATTTTGCACACAAACCCTCATCTAATTATTAGTCAGGGACATATAAAAAAAAATATGAAATGAAATGGTTAACTTTATGTAAACCATGTGTCATTTCATGTCGTGTTGGGGAATGATTTGACATTAGCCGGCAATTGAATTAGCGGCTATTCTGCTATGAAGAACTCTGTGAAATATAAATTTTATATATTTTTTCTATGTGTATATATATCTATTCTTTCGTTTCTTTATTAAACCAGTCAGTGTGAGTTTACTGTATAGCGCACTGAATTGCCGGCTTTTCTAAAAGACACCAGGTGCGTATTTCTCGCAAGTCACACGTGTGGTCCGTGTGTAATGCGTATTTTTAGCGCATCCCTAGACTTGCATTGGCGTACTACGGTCATATTATGCTGACAATCGCAGCATGCTGCGATTGGCACGGACCGTAGAACACGGACGAGAAATATACGGCTGTGGGGAGCTGCCCCATAGAGAATCATTTGTCCGTGTGTAATGCGTGCTTTTAACACCTCTCACTCGTCCGTATTCCTCTCTAGTTTGACCCCGGCGTAAGAGTAAATGACACATTATTTCAGGCAGTGATTGAAACCAAGTAAATTAAGAGTTTACCTGTCCTGTAATTTCTTATAAAACTTCCAGAGGAGCTCCAGGTCTAGTCCTGATAAATCCAAAAGTGATTTGTGCCGTGATCGATTGTCCTTTTCCTGAAAATAAAAAAAAAAAATTTAACCACCAATGAGTATACAAAACCATTTGCTCCGCATTCAAAGTCAGAGTATAAAAAGTAGGTGGTTGTTCCCAAACAATGAAATTAATATATTTGTACAATTAATCGTTTTAATTCTATTGTCTCCATGCGCCAACTCATGTCATGATGCTACACAACTATCAAGACAATTTCAGACATTTCCATGAAATGAAGAATAAATAGGAGCCCTGTGCTAATAGACCCATGGCAGTACGACATCAGACATCAAGGCAAATGACCACTGCAAGGCAGCCCCTTTGCATCACTGTAGATAATGTGGCTTGATTTTCTTAAAAAGTGAAAATCTCAGTTATTAAGACACTTGTTCATTTATTGTGTTTTGGGTTATAAGACACACTTTATACCAAGAAAAAAAAAATTAAAGAAAAAGTGTGTGCATCCTTTAGATCTGTCAAGTATTGCTCTTTTTAAAGGAACCTGTCACCATGGAAAAACCGCAGGTAGAATGTTATAGAGCAGGGGCAGCAGAACAGATTGATATATAGTTTTCAGGAAAAAAAAACTCAGTATAACCTGCAGTTTTAATCATTTAAAACTCTGCTGTGTGATTTATGGTCAAATGGGCCGTCTTTATCAGTGACTTACAGGTGCCTCAATATGAACACATACAAAGATAGCTGCCAGTCACTAATCGGACCGCCTAGTGGACTGAAAGCCCAGAAGGAGCAGAAGGATTACAAAACGGGTTATACTTGAACATTTTCTCACAAAACTATATAGAACAATTTTGCTCTGCTCCCCCTGCTCTATAAACATTTTTACTCTGTCGCCTAATTGGGGGACACAGAACCGTGGGTATTATGCTGCTGTCCTCTTGGAGGCGACACTATGCATAATCTGAAAAAGATTAACTTTGGCTCCTCCTCTGCAGTATACACCCCTGGACGCGTCAACCTTCTCCAGTTTTTGCTTGGTGTCGCAAGGAGGCACATCTAGGAGTTTTTTTACTCCGTCTCTTTTTCCTGGAATTTTTTATTTTTTTTCCAACGGATTACAGATGAAGAAAAGCGGGTCTCCAGCAAGACTCCCGGCGTGGCTCCCTCCTCAGTCCCTTATTAGTACCCGGTTGAGGTCGAGGTGGTTATTCCCCATGTCGCTCCTTCCCCAGTCCCTCGGGTACTGGTTCGAAGTTGCTGGGTTGAGGTTGAGCCGACGACGAAGCCCCGACGGTGACGGCAGCACCCTCCCTAATACCCCTCTGGGGGTATTAGGTTGAGACACCGCAGGTAGGGCCTGTACCAGACACCATTCGGACGCTTACAAGCCCAGGGACCCCAGTCCAGCTGCGGGCTCCTGTTGGGACCGGGGGAGGTGCAGCAAGGCATAGCACTTGTCAGAGACCGGCCTCCCTGCGCCCTGTCTCTGCAGCAGTGCCGTGCCAGCTGTATAGCGCCCCAAAGGGACCATCCACAGGGCCCAGTGAGCGTTAAGACCCCACCGCTAGCCTTCCTTTTCATTCCGGGGGGGATCTCGGTTAGATCCGACCCCCCCCACGGGCAACCGCGCCGTCCTGGAGCCCTGCTGGGCATGAGACCTCAAATTTAGGCCGCGGCTTCGGCCTAGCCGAAGTCGCCGCCTTATTCCTGCCCCCCCCCCCCGGCCTGCCCCCCAGATGACGAAAATGACACACTGCAGTGTCATAGAAGGGGCGGATCGAGACAGGAAGGGCGTGCTTTTACATCGCTCCGCGCGCCCTTTTCAGCTCTCCGCCCCCTTCCCCCTCCACCTCAGAATTCCGGTGGCCATCTTGCTGCACCTGAAGACATAGCTGAAGGCAGCAAAGCGGTTTCAGGGGGGCACAGGACTGGGATATCTCGGCGCTGGACCTAGGGGGCGCACCGGTGGGGTAAGATCACAGCTGGGTTTTTCTGTACTCAGCTTTGAGTTCATATAACCTATAACGCTCCCCTATTCCTTTTCCTCTGCGTAGACACCCCTGTAGGGCCTCTGCTAATCAGCCTCTAGGCACTATGTCGGGCTCAAGGAAAAGGACCAGACAAGACTGCTTTTATGCAGTCTGCATAGCCTGCAAGGCCACTCTTCCCAGCGGCAGCAGGTACCCGCACTGCCAGGACTGTACCCAAAACACTGGGTCAGAACCCCAAGAAGTCCCTACCAACGCTTCTGCGGCAGCTGCTGCGCAGGAATGGGCGACTCAGATGTCGCAGTCTATAGATAACCTGACCTACACACTACTGCAGGCTCTGCAGGGTCATGTCTCCACTATGAACGTTACCCAGCAAAGGGACATCCGGTCTCAGGGACATGCTGCTTCCGACAGTTTGAGACATAAGCGGACCCACAGGTCGCGTTCATCTGCGTCTTCATATAGCACTAGGTCGTCCCCCTCCAGGGAGAGAGACAGTGGCTCAAGGTCACTGAGACCGTCCCCTGATAGAGAGACAATGCGGATCTCCATAACGATCCCAGACCACAGAACACCTCCGCCCTAGTTCGCCCGCTAGGGAACTCCTTAGCGATGCGCAAGACTCAGAGGGCATATGTGACTAACTCAGATAACGAAACAGAGAACACTCTGGTCCCTTGTCCCCCTAGCAATGCAGCGCTAGTTGAGAATATAATCTCGTCCATCCTTCGGGTGCTGGATATTTCTGATCCAACCCCGGAAGCACCAGAACACAAGATTTCCTTCGAGAGTGTTCAGAAACCATCTAAGGTCTTCCCTAATCACCCGGAATTTCAAAAAATACTTTTTAAGCATTTTTCGCAGCCTGAGAAAAAATTTGCCAATTGCAAATACTTAGAGGCAAAGTACCCCTTCCCACAGAAGGACACTAAAGAATGGACAGATCCACCTGAAGTGGACCCCGCAGTCTCTAGGCTAGCAGCACAAACACTTCTCTCACTGCCGGACAGCTCAACCCTCAAGGACGCAGCAGACAGACAGGTAGAACGCATGGATCGTTCAATCTTCGAAGCAGCAGGTGCCTCTCTGGCTCCCGCATTTGATTCAGTTTGGGCAGCCAAGCCATTATGGCCTGGGCTAATCTATTGCAACAGGGCCTCCAAGCTTCAAATCCTCAGATGGCGGACCAGGCGGTGCAAATTGCAGTAGTGGCAGATTACATGGTCCATGCAGCGTTGGATTCTGCAAGAGGGGTAGCGGGAATAGCATCAAACGCCATCACAATCCGGCGTATTCTCTGGCTGAGAGAATGGAAGGCGGATGCGGCCTCAAAAAAGTCCCTAACAAATCTCCCGTACTTCAATGGGCGTCTTTTCGGTGAAAAGCTGGATACAATGATATCCAATGCTACCGGGGGTAAAAGTACTTCTTTCCCTCAACTAAAACCAAAACGCACGTTTAAAAGACGCAATCAATATCGTTTCCGATCCTTTCGGAATTCTTCAGGCTGGTCCGTCTCGCGCCCAGCACAAAATCGTAACCGCTCCCCCTGCAGAGACAACACACGGGCGGCACAGAGGCCGGACAGGAACTGGCAGTCAAAAGCAAGCCAGGCAAAATCCAAAGGAGGAAAAGCTCAGACTTTCCCCTCATCATGACTCATGCCCTCCGGAAGACACCCAACTCGTAGGTGGACGACTGGTACTCTTTCAGCAGGTCTGGCTGCCTATTACAGAAGACAAGTGGGTCAAGGAAATAGTGTCTTCAGGATACAAGATCGAGTTTACTACCAGCCCACCGCACAGGTTCTCTCTCTCCATTCCTCCAAAACCTCCACTCAAAGCTCGAGTCTTCCATCAAGCGGTTTCTTCCCTCCTGCAAGCAGGAGTCATAGTACCGGTTCCAGCAGACGAATGCTTCCGAGGGCTCTATTCCAATCTGTTCGCGGTGCCCAAGAAGGGAGGCAGCGTCCGACCCATACTAGACATCAAGCAACTCAACAAATATGTTCGAGTTCGTCACTTTCGCATGGAATCCCTCCAGTCAATCGTTGCGTCCATGGAAAAAGGAGAATATCTCGCCTCCATAGACATACAGGACGCATACCTGCATATACCGATTGCTCCCGCCCATCAGAGATTTCTCAGATTCGCAATCAACCAAGACCATTACCAGTTTGTGGCCCTTCCGTTCGGTCTCGCCACGGCTCCCAGAACATTTACAAAGGTCATGGCATCCACCATGGACGTGCTACACTCCAGAGGCATAGTAGTCGTTCCATACCTGGACGATCTCATCAAGGCCCCCACCTTCAAGGACTGCGAGGTCAACGTCTCAATCATAATCGACACTGAGTCGCCTGGGATGGTTAGTCAATTTACAGAAGTCCTCGACAACCCCGAGTCAGTCTCTGGCCTTCCTGGGAATGCTATTCGACACCTCCAGGGGACTGGTGATCCTCCACAGGGACAAGGCACTGGCCCTCCATTTGGGAGTTCGCACTCTCCTCCGCAAGTCCCCCCGATCTCTCCGGTACGCCAAGAGAGTACTTGGCAGGATGGCAGCAGCAATGGAGGCGGTACCATTTGCCCAGTTTCACCTCAGACCCCTTCAACTGGCCAGCCTCAAGTCCTGGGACAGGAATCCGTTCTCCCTCGACGGGGAGTTCCGGTTATCGTCGAAAACCAGGAGGTCCCTGCACTGGTGGCTCAAGCCAACCTCGCTTGCAAGGGGAAAATCCTCTCTCTCCAGTCAATGGAAGGTTTTGACCACCAACGCCAGCCTTACGGGTTGGGGCGCGGTGCACCTACATCACAGAGCTAAAGGCAAGTGGTCACCAATGGAAGCGAACATGCCCATCAACATCCTGGAAATTCAGGCCATCTTCCTGGCATTGAAAGCCTTTCATCACTTGCTAGCAGACTCTCATATCAGAGTAAAGTCGGACAATGCCACGGCATACGTGAACCATCAAGGAGGGACACGCAGCATCCAGGCGATGAACGAAGTAACGCGTATCCTACACTGGGCAGAGGATGTGAGGTCGGTACTCTCTGCGGTCCACATTCCAGGTGTGGACAACTGGGAAGCCGACTATCTCAGCAGACAAGGAATGGACTCGGGGGAGTGGTCTCTCCATCCCGAAGTTTTTCGTCAGATCTGCCATCGCTGGGGGACCCCGGACGTGGATCTGATGGCATCCCATCTCAATGCCAAGGTTCCCAATTTCATGGCCAGAACATGCGATCCGTGGTCGCTCGGAACAGATGCCCTGGTTCAGGACTGGACCCAGTTCCAGCTTCTGTACATTTTTCCACCCCTCCCCCTGATCTCCAGAGTCCTGAGGAAGATCAAACAAGAGGGAGTTCCCACCATCCTGATCGTCCCAGACTGGCCCAGGCGTACATGGTACACCGACATCGTGCAACTCACAGCAGACGCCCCCTGGCGTCTCCCCACGTGTCCCGACCTTCTGTCACAAAGCCCGTTCTTCCACCAGTACTCAGGGGCTCTCAATTTGACCGCATGGCCATTGAGACCTGGGTTTTGACCCAAGCAGGTTTTTCACCTGACGTCGTTAAAACCATGATCAGGGCTCGAAAGCCAGCTTCAGCCAGGATTTACTATCGTACCTGGAAGGTTTTCTTCACATGGTGCGAATCTAGCGGACAGGTCCCACTTCCCTACTCTTCCAAAGTTTCTCGGTTTCCTTCAGTCAGGCCTGGACGCGAGACTGTCCCTGGGCTCGCTTAAGAGCCAGGTTTCAGCGCTTTCAGTGCTCTTTCAGAGGCGTATTGCTAACAAGCCGCAAGTGAGGACTTTTCTCCAGGGGGTTTCCCGATTGGTTCCCCCCTACAAACATCCATTGGAGACGTGGGACCTCAACCTGGTCTTGACAGCATTGCAGACACCGCCTTTCGAACCCCTTAAGGAGGTCTCACTCCGCCTTCTATCACAGAAGGTGGTTTTTCTGGTGGCAATCACCTCGCTACTCAGGGTGTCCGAACTTTCAGCACTTTCCTGCAGACAACCCTTCCTGGTTTTCCATCAGGACAAGGTGGTTCTCCGTACAGTCCCATCTTTCCTTCCGAAGGTTGTGTCCAGCTTCCACCTCAATGAGGGAATCTCACTACCATCTCTTTGCCCGGTTCCTGTTCATAGAGTGGAGAAGGCTCTGCATACGCTTGACCTTCTCAGGGCATTGCGTATTTACGTGTCTAGGACTGCTCCCTTCCGGAAGTCTGATTCACTTTTCATTCTTCCAGAAGGCATTCGCAAGGGCCTACCGGCTTCCAAGGCCACCCTTGCTAGGTGGATCAAGTCCACCATACAAGAGTCTTACCGCCTTAACATTTCTCCTCTTCCAGCCGGTATCACGGCACACTCTACACAGGCGGTAGGGGCCTCTTGGGCCATTCGGCATCAAGCCTCGGCACATCAAGTGTGTAAGGCAGCCACTTGGACTAGCCTGCACACATTTACAAAACACTACAGAGTGCATACCCAGTCCTCAGCGGATGCGAGCCTGGGTAGACGGGTCCTGCAGGCGGCAGTACCCCAAATCTAGGGGACTGTCAGCACAATATTTGTCCACTGCTTCCCACCCAGGGACTGCTTTGGGACGTCCCACGGTTCTGTGTCCCCCAATTAGGCGACAGTGTAAAGGAGATTTTTGTGTACTCACCGTAAAATCTCTTTCTCTTAGCCTTTAATTGGGGGACACAGCTCCCACCCTGTTGCCTTTCCGGGCCGTTGTTACGGTTGCGTTCTCATTGTTGTTTGAGCTCGTTTATAGTAGCCTTCTTACAGGCATGGTTATGTTTCTGGTATATTCCTCCTAATGCTTTTGCACAAAACTGGAGAAGGCTGACGCCGTCCAGGGGTGTATACTGCAGAGGAGGAGCCAAAGTTAATCTTTTTCAGATTATGCATAGTGTCGCCTCCTAGTGGACAGCAGCATAACACCCACGGTTCTGTGTCCCCCAATTAAAGGCTAAGAGAAAGAGATTTTACGGTGAGTACACAAAAATCTCCTTATCTACAGATTGGACTTTATTTTCATGGTGACAGGCTGCCTTTAAGAAAAAGAATATGGGCCCCAAGATATATAGTCTTCCATAAATTCTGTATTTTCATGTTAAAATCTGTTTGAATACCTGATAATACATAGCATGCGACATGGCAGTCAATTAGTTCTTTAATTTCAACTCTGCCGTGAAACAAAGCACACTAACTTGTTAGGAAGGTGACAAACACAGTTTTTGCTAGATAATTCTTCAAGAACTAAAGCCAATATACCTGATCAAGTTTGAAAATGAGAACATTAAAGGGAATCTGTCACCACATTTGACCCATCTAAGCTATTATTATAGGCATACAGGTTATAGAATGCTGGTAAATGTCCCGAGTGTCCCATATCAGATGTCTTGTTGTTGTGAAATCATCTTTTATCACTTTATATAATGAACTTCTTCCAGGCTCTAGGGCGGATGGTTCCTCGAAGATGAGACTGCCTCCAGAGCTTATTATACATGTATGGGGAGTTACCAGGGAGCTATGTAATGGCCGCTCTCGGCTCTCCTGATCTCACTGCAAAGCTGTATGTGATTATAACCAACATCTGCAGGTTTCTCTCAGCTTCCATCTCACAGGCAGACAGGGTTACAATATTCTTGCAATACAGAAGAGCTGAGAGAGAAGCAAAACATGTGTTTTCAAGAAGACACATTGCATTACTCCTGTTATGTGTTAATTACATGTCTCTCTCACTGATAACTCCCCTTCATGTTAAATAAGCTCTGGAGGCAGAGTTATCTTCCAAGCAGCGTCCTCTCCAAAGCCTGGATGAGGTCATTTATATAAAGTGATAGATGATTTCTCTGCAACAAGGCATCAGTTATGAAGTATACAGAAATCACTCGCCTCAGCAGTCTATAATCTGCATGCCCAGACAGGGCTGTGGAGTCGGTAAGCCAAACCTGCGACTCCGGAATTTCCCTTCCACTGACTCCGACTCCAACATATATTGCTTATATTTAAGTGAAAAAATTATTGCAGTACAATGTGAACATCAGACATTTAATCATTTTTATGATACAATAATCAAGACATTTAGACAGAACATAATATATACTGTATTTATTGGAATACAACTTTAGAACACAAAACTAAAATTGTAAATATGTAATACACTATGTAATATCGAATATATATATATTTCACTATGTAATAAACTATGTAAGTGGCAAAAAACCGTTTTCAACAAAAACATACTAAATAACATTTGTGCAGTCTATGAATTTGTTCTTAGAAATAGAATTGCCTCCATCAGATCCTCCTTCATAGATGACCTAAAATCTGACGTAATAATTTTAAGGCCAGAGAACAACCTCTCTACACTAACTTTGGTTGGAGGCAAAGCCGTAACCACATGGGCAACATCTCTAACAATTTCCAAGTATAAAGGAATTGCCTCATGCACAGTCAGTTTTGATGAACGGTTGAATTTTTCTTTTTCTTTGAGAGCAAGTGAAACATTTTGCTGAAATATGGTCAATCTGCTTGCTATAGGAGACGGAGTGAAATCTTTTTCCTTGCAGCAACGCTTTGCCTGCTCCATTTAATCCAAATACTTGTCAAAGTCAAACTCCTCATATGATGAGGAGGAAGAAATGGCAGCAGTAGCACTGTCAGGACCCAAGTCCTCTTGCGCCTGGCAGTCCTCCTGTAGGCCACTCATCCTAACTGCTACCTCAGTCAGAGCTTCTTTTCCTTTAGTAAGCTGTTGATCATCAAGCAATATACGATGACTTGGGTCCACATAAACAGCTGCCAGAAAAACACCAGGGTTACGTACCGGTAGCCGTTTTTTCCGGAGCCCATGACGGCACACATGAGAGAGGGGATCCGCCCAGTCAGGACAGGAACTCTACTGAAGATAAAAGGGCGGTACCTCTCCCTCGCTTCAGTTGGTTTACAGAGCATGAGAGGCCTCCCGGGTTAGTACACATGGTAAAACTATCACCATATTATATCTAACTAAAAAACACCCAAACTATAGTGCACAACAAAAGGAGTGAAAAGGGGGGGGATATACAGGTGCCGTCATGGGCTCCGGAAAAACCAGCTACCGGTAAGTAACCCTGGTGTTTTCCCATCTCCCATGACGGCACACATGAGAGACTTTTGTAGAATAAGACACCTTAGGGAGGGACCACCGCTTGCAGCACCCTTCTACCAAAGGTTAGGTCAGTAGAGGAAGATAGATCAAGTCGGTAGTGCTTATAAAAGGTTGAAGGTGAGGGCCAGGTAGCGGCTTTACAAATCTGCTCAATCGATACCTCAGCCTTCTCTGCCCAGGAGGTAGCCACGGCTCTGGTGGATTGAGCCTCGATGTCTTCTGGAACCGGAGCGCCACTTGCGGAGTAGGATAACATAATGGCCTCCCTGATCCATCTGGCAATGGTACTCTTAGCTACCCCATGCCCTTTTCTACTACCCTGAAAGGCTACAAAAAGGGACTGATCTTTCCTCCACTGACTAGTCATTGAGATAAATTGTACTATGGCTCTTCTTAGATCTAATGTATGGAATTTTTGCTCCCCCGGGTTTCTAGGATTGTTACAGAAAGATGGCAAGGAGATCTCCTGAGTCCTATGAAACTTTTGGACTACCTTGGGAGATAGGCCGGGTCCGGTCTTAGAACCACTCGGTCATCCAAGATCTGTGTATATGGAGGGCATATAGATAGAGCTTGTAGATCGCTCACTCTTCGGGCTGACGTTAAGGCTACCAGTAAGACAGTTTTAAGTGTAAGTAGCTTTGGTGACAGCTCTAGTAGTGGTTCAAAGGGATCTTTGGTTAAGGCCTCCAAGACTAGGTTGAGGTCCCAGGGTGGTATCTTTGGAATAATGACCGTCCTTGACCTGCCACAGGATTTTATGAATCGGGACACCCACCTATTGGCTGCTAAGTTGCCGTTATATAGGGCCCCCAAAGCTGAGACTTGGACTTTGACTGTGTTAGTGGCTAACCCCAGTTGCAGCCCCGACTGTAAGAATTCTAGGATAGGTCCCACTGGCGCTACATCCCCTAAAGGTTCCCCCAGGAAGTCTAGGAACTTTTTCCACGTTCTACCGTAGATTTGGGATGTTATAGGTTTCCTACTTGTCAACAGGGTGGAGACTAACCCTGGAGAGAATCCCTGGCGACTCAGTAGCACCCTCTCAAATTCCAGGCTGCTAGATGGAAGCCCTTCACCTGAGAGTGGACCACTGGTCCCTGGGAAAGCAGGTCTGGAATCTCCGGTAATATCCATGGATCTGTCACCGACATGAGTCTCAGAAGGGAGAACCAAGGCCTCCTCGGCCAAAACGGAGATATAAGAATTATTCTCGCTCGATCCTCCCTGATTTTCCTGACCACTACTGGGATCATTGTTATCGGGGGAAATGCATAGGCCAGGATGAACTTCCAGGGTATTTGTAGGGCATCTACTGCGAAGGGGTTTTCCCTTGGATTTAGTGAGCAAAACTTCCTGACCTTCCGATTGTGTGCAGTAGCGAACAAGTCTATTTCTGGTTTGCCCCAGGCCTTAACTATTTGTTGGAAGACTTGGGGGTTTAGGGACCATTCCCCTTGTCTTAGGTGCCTGCGACTCAGGAAGTCTGCCTGTATATTTTCTACCCCCTTTATATGCAGTGCTCTGATGGATAACAGATGTTGTTCTGCTAGCTGGAAGAGTAGATCCGATATTTGCATGAGGCCCTGAGATCTCGTTCCCGCCTGGTGATTGATGTAGGCTACTACTGTCTGATTGTCCGTCATGACCCGGGTGTGGCAGCCCCGAAGTAAGGGAAGGAAATGTTTCACGGCTTTGTCCACTGCCCATAGTTCTTTTACATTTGAATTCTGATTGTTTTCTAGTGAGGACCAGGTCACCTGTATTGAGTGGGATCTCGGGTGTGCTCCCCATCCTGTGGCACTCGCGTCTGTTGTAATGATGTCCTCGACTAGTTTTTGCCACGGGACACCGGCTGTTAGTTTCTTTTCTACAGTCCACCAGAGCAGGGAATCTCTTACAGCCACTGAGAGACATAGTTTTCCTTCTAAATGCCCTTTTAATTGTTTCTGTGCTGACAGAACTTCCCACTGTAGTTGTCTTAAGTGGTACTGCGCCCATGCTACTGCGGGTATGCATGATGTCAACGAGCCTAAAAGGGACATTGCGTTCCTCAGTGTCATATTTGGTTTTTGTATTGCTGTGCGAGCTAGGCCCCTTATCTTGGTCACTTTGTTCTCTGGCAGGAGGCAGCGTTGTCGCTCGGAGTCCAATATCAACCCTAGGAAGGATTGCTCTTTTACTGGGGGTTAACCTTGACTTGGGGATGTTTACTATCCATCCTAGTCCTACTAGAGTTGCTATTACTTCTTTCACTTGATATGCGCAGTGGGACTCCGATCTCCCTATTACAAGAAAGTCGTCTAGGTATGGGACGATCACTATGTCCCTGGAACGAAGAAAAGACATTACTTCCGCGATCACCTTGGTGAATACTCTGGGGGCTGTAGACAGGCCAAACGGAAGGGCTGCATATTGGTAGTGTTTCACCTGCCCCTGGACATAGAGCGCTACTCCTATATATTTTTGATACTCCCGATGAATTGGGATGTGATAGTAGGCATCTTTTAAGTCTATCACTGCCATGAGGCAATGCTGTTACAGGATCTTTGTGGCCGTGTTGATTGACTCCATTTTGAAGGAGCAATTGTCTACCCACTGATTGAGTCTCCTCAGGTTGACAATGGTTGTCCAAGAGCCGTCTGGTTTTTGTATTAAGAGGGGGGAATAGAACCCCCTTTCTTCTTCTTGCACTGGGACTTCCTGTAGGACTTGTTTTTCCACTAGTCCCAAGACTTCCGTCTCCAGGGCCAGCTGTTGCTCTTGGGCTTTCCTTCGGGGTGTCATTATGAAGGTACGCCTGGGCGGACGGATGAATTTTATTTTTAACCCCTCCTTTATTATGTTCAGGACCCATGAACTGGGGGAGATATTCGCCCAGGCAGAAAGGAAGAGAGAAAGCCTTCCCCCTACCTACGGCCTGATGTCATTGGGGAGATTTTTTGGAGGAAGTGGAGGGCCCTTTAAACATATAGCCCGATCCTCATTTCTATAAAGTCCCAGTTTTTTTCTATCTCCCGGGGGGATGACCCCTGTTAAATCTCCTCCTCCGAAAGGGCTGCTTTTTAGATTCTCCTGGAAATCGGGGAAAGCTTTTCTTCCTATCACCTGCATGTTCCAAAATCTCTTCTAGTTTTTTTCCAAAGAGGAATTGGTCATCACATGAAATGGAACATAACCTATGTTTTGATGGTAAATCTCGGGGACACCCTTTAAGCCACAGGGCTCATCTTGCCGCATTTGACAGGCTTGCTGCTCTAGCTGTCAATCTTGCGGAGTCTGCAGAGGAATCCGCTAGGAAAGCCGATGCTCCGTGTACCAGTGTCAGATTAGACAGAATTTCGTCCCTAGGAACTCTATCCCCGATCTGGTCTTCTATTTCTTGTAGCCAGACCATGAGGGCACGAGTGGTACAGGTACCAGCTATCGCTGGCTTTAATCCGCCTGCCGAAGCTTCCCAGATGTGCTTTAGAAAACCATCTGCTTTTTTATCAAGCGGGTCTTTCAACATGCCAGAGTCCTCTAATGGTAGAGATACCTTTTTTGAGGATTTGGCTACAAGCCCCATCAATTTTTGGGACTTTTTCCCAGGTCTCTGAATCCTTTTGTTCAAAAGGGTACCTCCTTTTTGATGTAGAAGGCAAGCTCCTTGACCTCTCCGTTTTTTTCCATTCCCTGTCAATTACGGCCTTTATTTTCTCATTTACAGGGAAGGTGCGTTTTTTCCTTTCCTCCAGTCCTCCAAACATCATATCCTCTAACGATTTAGGAGACTTTTCCTCCTCCAGGCCCATCGTAGCCCTAATAGCTTTGACCAGCTTTCCCACATCCTCTGTTGGGAAACATGGACGGCCGCCTATATCGCTGTCCGAGGAGGATTCGGAGGACTGAGTAGAGGAAGAGGAGGTGGACGGGGACAAGGATCTTTCCCGCCCCTTCTGCCCTGGCGAGGCCTCTGAATCAGAATTCCTTCTATGACCTCTTTTATCCTTCTTTTTAAGGGCTGCTTTTAGGGAACCTTTCACCTCATGTTGTATTAGCGCCTTAAGGGTAGTTACCAAATCAGGGGTTTCCTCCTGTATAGTTTTATTTGTACAGTCAGCGCAGAGGTCTTTCTGCCACTGATCTGCCAGCGGGTGTTTAAATAGGGCGCATTCTCTATTTTTGGTTTTGCTGCATGCCTTCCTCGACCCCTAGTGATCAAACAGAGAAAAATGGAACCCCGTTACCATAAGGGTGACGTTCACGTAGATCACTCACCACCGCTGTCAATCTGGGGTACCGATCTCGGAGGCTCCTCAGATGCACTCGTGACATTTCTTCTGGACGTCTCAGAGTTATGCCGGTCGCGTTGACGACTGCCGCTCCCACCGCTCGAGCGGCTGCTCCTGGTATGCTGGCGGCTCGGCCTAGCATCTGGCGAGAGCTCTTGCTGCTGCTGACGCTATAGTCGCTGCTGCTCGTCTTGCCCCACTTCCATCATGAAGCTTTGGCATGAGTGCGTCTTCTGTGGTCATCTCCCTTATGTAAGGGATACCCACTGCACTCTCCGTCTCCTCCGGTTAACCCCACAGCCCCTCCCCCCCGCCACGCCGCCGGGATCTTTTCTTGCCGGCATTTTTTCCTATGGGCGCCGCCATCTTAGATCCTGGCGCCGCCTCCCGACGTTATGCGGGCACGCCCCTTCCCAGCGTGCCCTGCGTGTGACGTCAGATGGGTACGACCCGGAAGCGGGTGCGACCCGGAAGCGGCCGCTCCCTGACGCTGCGCTGTGCTTCCTGGATGCGGCAGAGGGGGAGAGGGCGGCGCTGCAGCTACGGCAGAGCCCCAGGACCCCAGGCCGTGCTGATTCTGCGCCCGCTCGGACGCTGAGCCCCGGGGGACCTGCGGACGGCGCTTCCCCCTCCCGACACACAGCGCTCAGGAACCAGCCTGATCTTCCACGCCGGCACGAGAGAGGGGCCGGTACGTGATCTTCAGTGCACGGGTCCCTGTCAGGACAGGAAACCCAACTGAAGTGAGGGAGAGGTACCGCCCCTTTTATCCTCGGTAGGGTTCCTGTCCTGACTGGGCGGATCCCCTCTCTCATGTGTGCAGTCATGGGAGACGGGAAAATTTTATTTTACAATAGCTGTGTCTCTCTCCGTTTCATTGAAGCAGAAATGCCATCTGCGATTAAATCTCCTCTTTGGGATAGGCAAAATAGCAAGTTCTTCCACTCCCTTATGAAAATGCCAGGAGTTAAATCCTCAGCTTGTAATTTTTTAGTCATGGTAAATAGGTGATTAAGCAATTCCTTCAATTCAGCCACCTGTGTCCATTGACCTTCATTTAGGGTTACCTGAGGGTTCGCCATATCTATAAGAAACGGTTTTAGCCAGGATCAAAACTATGGGGGGGGCAGAACCTCATACTGTTCCGCAGAATCTCATACTGCACACCTCAGCTGCTGCAGAACCTTATACTGCACACCCCTACACTTGAAAATAAAGCCTGCACCTTAAGATGTGGTGAATGCAGTCTATTTATTCCAACTATCAATTGATGTTGATGTGTTACTGAAGACGAGCAATGCCTGTCCTGGGCGTCCTTTTGGGCAGCTATGAGGTGTACCTGACTGGTGCTAAAAGAAAAAAGGAGTGATAGTTTCTGTGCTACCCGTTCTTTTTGGTACAGATAAGATATTGATAGACAGATATGGATAGAGCAGATTTCTAATCTGCTTTTGCTATTGAAAACATTATCTATGAGCTCAAAAACCTTTCAGGTGATGCGGTTTTTTAAAAAGCTGAACTGCTTTTGCAGCTGAAAAACGTATCCTCAAAAAACGCAGCAAAAACGCTGTGTGAATGTAGCCTTAGATCAGGAATAGAACAGCCATTTATAGGACATTTCATAACTTTCCCAAATTCCTATGAAAAAATATTCAGCACATTCTGCATTGAACTACTGTACCCAATTTATATTTTAGGAGTCGGACCATTTTATACAGACTCCACAGCCCTGTGCCCAGATTAAAAGTGTAGATAGGTCATAAGTGAATTACTAGTCTATTTAATCTTAACAGGGTGATCCACTACATGCTTAATCACTTTAAAACTACTCAGGGGTTAAAAACAAATCTATATTTCTCTCCAACAGTGGTGCCGTTCCTCTGATGATTTTACTGAAACTGTTCAATTGAGAAGCAACGTGGGGTTTTAACAATATAATTAACAGACTGCCAGAAGTCAAATGGCCCTTTAACTTTTATTTTGAAATGAATGTAAATAGTGCTCATTTAAAATTACAGTGTCAAATACAGTTGCGTTTATGTCCAAATAATTAGTCACAGATTGTCTTGAGTAATAATTGTTTGACCTAGAGAATAAGCAAATATGTCGAACTTTTGGCCCCCTTTGTCCAGTCATTACCCTCATTTATTCACAACACCAAAGACATGGTGCTTAAATTCCATGATCTAATATTGATCAAGAGTTAGGCGTCATAGCATCAGAACAATATTTATCCACGAAAGCCAAAAGATTTAGTCTATACAGTAAGTTTGCTATTACACTTTTGAAGTTTGCTTTAAAGCACAATTAGATGGCACTTTCTATCATCAAGTTAGAGGCATAGCCATGGGCACATCATACACACCCACTTACGCCAATTTATTTGTGGGGTGATAGGTAGATGGAATTCATCAAAAATTTTTTTTTTTTTTTTTTACACTAGTCACATTTCAGTTTGGGGTAGGTACATCGATAATGTAACTATCCTTTGGGATTGTGACGCAACTTTGTTCATTGATTTCCTAACACTCATTAATAGGAATGAAATTGGGATGTATTTCACACATAACAGGAAAAAAAGTATACATTTTTTGGACTTGACTATAGCTATCAGAGATGAAGGACAAAACTCTACTAATATTTTCAGGAAGTAGACATCGACAAATGGCTTCTTACACTGGAACAGCTGGCACCCCCCTGCACTAAGTGTGGGCATACCTGTGGCTCAATACTCGAGAACCCATAGAAACTGTTCAGACAACTAAAGTTTTGGAAGAGAATTCAATAACATCTTTAAGAGATTCATAGCAAAGGTTTACCTCAAAAGAGTTTTACAAAAAGCCTTCAATAGAGCAAAATCAATGAAGAGAGATAGCTTGTTAAGACCAGCAGTGAAGGAAAAAGAAAACTCCAAGACCAGATTCATAGGGACCTACTATAGACAATCCTCAGGAGTCATGAGCATACTGCGCAGGTACTGGCCCATTCAACAGGTAGATCAAAAAATAAGGAACAGCGATTGGCCCTCAATCTTCGGTCATATAACAAAGAGGTTTGAATTTACGAGAGCAATTAGTGCATAGTCACTTCACACCATCGAATACATCACAATGACGATGGAACTTGTTAAATCAGAGACAGAAGGGCTCATACCCCTGCAATTCCTGTAGTTTCAGCCAGTACCTGCCCAGAATCAAGGAGTTCAAGAATCCCCGTTTATCGCAAATTCACGATCAGAAATAGGATCAATTACAAATTCTAAAGCCGTGGTGTACATAGCCAAATGCCACGCCCTAAACAATATAAAGATAAGATGGTTCAAGAACTTTGAAGAAGAATCCCTAAACATATTAGTACCATCAACACAAGAGTTGACACTCCATTATCACTTCATATGAGGACAGTACATCTATCGACTCCGCCTGACAACAAATTATGGGGAATTAAGGGGCCTTTACACATAGCGATATCACTAAAGCGTCACCGATATTGTGACACAGCAGCGATATCGCTATGTGTGATACTTACCTCCGACCGGCTCCCTCGCTGTCTGTCGCTGATCGCGCGAGATCGTGCTGCTCCATTTCTCGTCGGGCGCTTCCTGCTGGGCTGCCTGCTGGCACCGACGAGCGACGCGTGGACGCGGGCGGGAGGACGTCAGGATCGCCGCGTCTGAAAGATAAGTAACGACCGCTGCTGCGTCGCTGTGAGATCTGCCTGTGTGGCAGCTCACTAGCGACCATTTAGCGATGCACCAGCGATCCTGACCGGGTCGTATCGTTGTCGGGATCCCTGGTGCATCGCTAAATGTAAAGGGACCTTTAGACATCTAACCTTGGGGATCCGAGGGGGAAATATATTCAAGCTATTACTCCAAGAGGAGTCTAGATGGATATATCATTTGAAATCACTAAGCCCTATAGGCCTCAATGAGGGCCGGCTTTACCAGTGTATCTTTAAGTCATGCCAAGTAACCAAAAGGCCTCAATGAGTAATTTACCTTTTTACACTTTTTTTTTTTTTCAAATAAGTGTGTTACCATTAGTGGAGAACCCTAATTTCATAAATTTCAAAATTCCTGCCTCTTGACAATAATTAATGAGCTTATTTTAAAACAAGTGCATTATTGGTACCTAGGGCATGTTAAAGAAGTGGATTAAACAGTAAATGAAAGCAAAATAAAAACAATATTGAGTAAAGTTTGGATAGAACAAAGAAAGTCTCCAGCGAACCAGCATTCTAAAAGAAAAAAGCTCAAAAATAACTTTATTGTTAAACCTGAATAATGTGATTGAACATTATAGTCAGATTTATTCAGAAGCAAGTAAACCATATGCATTCTACGAATATAATTTATATATTCATGCAGTCATGTTGGTTTTATATTAAAAGACATAGCTGCGATATTAATACTACGTATGAGCATGAGATGGCACTGGAGTGCTCAGATGCACGGGTATTGAGCACGGTCATGTAAAATAAAATTTACCTAAACTCATTACGACCTGACAATCACATGATCGGAAGGTCCTCGCCAGTCTTGCAAGGTGAAGTAATCAGCACAAGTTCGACGGACAGACACGACTGAAAAGTCCGTTAATCTCCTGTTTCTCAGAACACAATCCGGAAGGAGATTCTCACTAGTCCCTTGATGGCGCCAAACACAATGACTGGATGGTTACCAATGTATCCCATTAGTCAAATATCCTGATTGGACGAGTTAGAGTATGCTTATATCTGTAGAACTCATTGATTTACCTTTCTGAGACTTTAGTCAACATATTGCATGTGGTATTATTAGATGCACTGGGGAAATCGGATCGGCTACAGCATCAATTCATTTCATAGGATGGCTCTAGTGACATCACTGACAAAATTAATGTAAGCCACTGGGTCCCAGTTTATGACCATTTGCAGCCTTATTCCTTGAAGAAGCCAGAAAGGCGAAACATGTCAGGGAGGTGGCTGGTTCAACTTTTTAGAGCAGTTGTCTCCACAGGTAGCATATGCTGAGCAGTGGTCCGCGGCCACTTCTAGCTTAACATTAATTTAACGTATATAGAGGATTAGTGTCCTAACCATGACTAATACTATCCCACCATTAGTCACTAAACAGTGAACCATTCCCTGTATACTTGCCAAGAGTGGAAGCATTGAAAAATACTTACCCCCAAGAAATCCAACAGACAACAGCCAAACTGTGCAAGTTTACTCTACCGATGTAGGGAAAAACTATCCCGAGTTATTAGGACATAAACTCAACTGTTAGACACTGTAATTTTAAGTGAGCACAATTATTTACATTAATTTCAAAATATAAGTATTCATCTATGAATCTTTACTGAAGGGTCCATTTACCTGCTGGCAATCTGTTAATTACAGTGTTCCTCTGATGTCCATGCTGCTCTTTCTGGCAGTGATGACATCTTCCTATTAAAAGGCGTTGTTCACCACTCACACAGGTCCGACAGCATTCTCAGGGGAGCGTCTCCTATACGTTGTGCACACTGGGGGTGGGGGAACTTTTTTATGATGACGGGCACGGCTCCTGCTCGGACAGCTAACCGGCCACGAGGAGGACAAATCAAGCTTGCAGACAGAATAACACCAGGGGGCATACTTCAGAATATGGAAAATTGGGGGGGTTTTTTTGAACGGAGCATAATTTTTAATAACTAAATTACAAAACCATTTATCTCCACGTTTCCTGCTTCGTTAAATGCATTCTTTATGGTGGCACAACCTTTTCAAACACTTTAGGACCCTATGGAAAATAAAACTACAGTAGTAAAGGCTGCAGCCGATCAGCTGTAGCTGGTTTGCTGCAGCAGTCATGTGACAACAATATCAAATCACCCGCTGGGAATAGCACCATTGGCTTAGGAGGAATGGCGACCCTGTAGTAGAGAAGTAGAGATTGGTTTTATATTCCATGTTGCCTTTAAGCGATTAAGCAGGAGTTATCCAGTGATGGACAACACCCTAAACGGGAAAATGCTATCACAACTAAGAACAAAACCGTCATATTATTTCAAAAATAAAAAGGTAGCACAGAAAAGTATCGGCTGCTGTAACTCACCATATCATGTGCCAGCTGCTGCACAAACATCAACGTCTTAAGAATCAGAGTCATTCCACATACAACGTCTGCTGCTAAATCTTTACATTGGAGACATAACACGTTCAGATCAATTTTAGCTTCCAGTGGCCTGCGGTAACCAAAAGCGGCAATGCCCTGAACGCCTAGACGCTCTGCTGTATCTTCTCGAGTGCACAGGAATTTTACCATCCAGTACTAGAAAGGAGGTGGAAATGAAAGATATTAGCAGAAATTTAATACACCACAAAACTCTAATTTATTAAGCTTTATTAATATAGTATTTAGCAGAACTTTAAACCAATAAAAATCATGAAAACAGTGGGTGTTAAGAAGGCATCCTGCTCAGACTCCAGTGCTTTACAACCCAGCAGGCCACATCAGTGGGGGTGAAAAAGCATTTTATACCACTGCCAACTTATGTTAAAAGAACATAAACCTATATACACATTTGCAGCAATGTAAAGAGATTAAATTAACACATGATTATCGGAATTCCACTTTTTAAAACCACAGTCAGACATATTCCCCTTCACCTTTGCAATTTTACATTGCTGCATTCTAATGTCCACTTCATCCCATTCTTCTTCAAGTTCAAACCAGGCAATAGGATCACTGTCCTCCAAGTCTGTGACCGGCTTACTATTCCTGCGGATAGAAAAAAAAAACGCTGCGCAATTACACCAATACATAGTAGAGGGGCACAATGTCACATGTGGAATCTATCAGCAGGATTTAAACGATATACAAGTACATACATGTAAGCTCTTTCCAGCAACACCTTATATGACCAGTCCATTGCTCCAATAATGAAAAATCAAAGTGTAAATGGACATGAAAAAGGTTATGGTAGATCTGAAGGTTCTATCACTCCAAGCTCTATTCCCCATGCAGCGTTGCTTCCTACAGCTTAACTGATAGCCTCTATGTTGTTTGATTTCATACAAAAAAAAGTTGTCAGACAATAGTAGAAGGTGGGTGGTACTGGGCGAGGTATAGAGCTGGAGTGACAGAGGCTTCAGATCTACAAAGCTTTTCAGCCTCATTTGAATATAAATTCAAACTCATTTCTCAGTAACAGAGGAATGGACTGGCCATGTAAAAGGTATTGCTGGACTTGGCTTTGAAAGAGCTACATGCACATACGAATAGTTTGGGAGGGTAAAACCTGCTGACAAATTCCTTATAAACAGTAACTACACTGCTGAAAAAAAATAAATAAAGGGAACACTCAAACAACACATCCTAGATCTGAATGAATGAAATATTCTCATTGAATACTTTGTTCTGTACAAAGTTGAATGTGCGGACAACAAAATCACACAAAAATCATCAATGGAAATCAAATTTCTTAAAGGGAATCTGTCACCCTGTTTTTGACTTACCAGCTGCCAGCATTGACATCAGGGGCTTATCTACAGCATTCTGTAATGCTGTACATAAGCCCCCGATGTAACCTGAAAGACAAGAAAAACACGTTAGATTATACTCACCGGAGGGGGGCGGTCCGGACCAACGCCTCCCATCTTCATTCGATGCCGTCCTCTTCTTCCCTTCCTATAGTGGCTCCGGCACAGGCGCACTGCTCTGCCCTGTTGAGGGCAGAGCAGCAGACTGCAGTGCGCAGGCGCCAGACGCCTGCACACTGCATGACTCTGCTCTCAACAGGGCAGAGCAGTGCGCCTGCACCGGAGCCACTACAGGAAGGGAAGAAGAGGACGGCACTGTATGAAGATGGGAGGCATCGGACCGGACCGCCCCCTCCGTGGAGTATACCCTAATGTGCTTTTCTTATCTTTCAGGTTACATCGTGGGCTTATCTACAGCATTACAGAATGCTGTAGATAAGCCCCTGATGTCAATGCCGGCAGCTGATAGTCAAAAAAGAGGGTGACAGATTCCCTTTAACCAATGGAGGCCTGGATTTTTAGTCCCCCTCAAAATTTAAGTGGAAAAACACAATACAGACTGATCCAACTTTATTGTAATGTCCTTAAAACAAGTCAAAATGAGGCTCAGTATTGTGTGTGGCCTCCACGTGCCTGTATGACCTCCCTACAATGCCTGGGCATGCTTCTGATAAGGTTGCGGATGTTCTCCTGTGGGATCTCCTCTCAGACCTGGACTAAAGCATCGCCAACTCCTGGACAGTCTGTGGTGCAACGTGACATTTGTGGATGGAGCGAGACATGATGTAACAGATGTGCTTAATCGGATTGAGGTATGGGGAACGGGCGGGCCAGTCCATAGCTTCAATGCCTTCATCTTGCAGGAACTGCTGACACACTCCAGCCACATGAGGTCTGGTCAGGGCCAACTGCACCAGCATATGGTCTCACAAGGGGTCTCAGGATCTCATCTCTGCACCTAATGGCACCCCACACCATTACTGACCCGCTGCCAAACCAGTAATGCTGAAGGATGTTGCAGGCAGCAGATCACTCTCCATGGCGTCTCCAGACTGTCACATGTGCTCAGTGTCAACCTGCTTTCATCTGTGAAGAGAACAGGGCGCCAGTGGCGACTTTGCCAATTCAGGTGTTCTGTGGCAAATGCCAAGCGTCCTGCACGGTGTTGAGCTGTGAGCACAACCCCCATCTGTGGATGTCGGGCCCTCATACCACCCTCATGGAGTCAGTTTCTAACCGTTTGTGCAGACACATGCACATTTGTGGCCTGCTGGAGGTCATTTTGCAGGGCTCCTCCTGTTCCTCCTTGCACAAAGGTAGAGGTAGCGGTCCTGCTGCTGGTTTGTTGCCCTCCTACAGCCCCCTCCATGTCTCTGTGTACTGACCTGTCTCCTGGTAGCGCCTCCAGCCTCTGGACACTACGCTGACAGACACAGCAAACCTTCTTGCCACAGCTCGCATTGATGTGCCATCCTGGATGAACTGCACTATCTGAGCAACTTCTGTGGGTTGTAGAGTAAAGCATTGGTACTGAGATGTGGTCCGTGGTCCCCACCTGCAGAACCACTCCTTTATTGAGGGTGCATTGAAAATTGCCAATAATTTCCATCTGTTGTCTATTCCATTTGCACAACGGCATGTGAAATTGATTGACAATCAGTGTTGCTTCCTAAGTTGACAGTTTGATTTCACAGAAATTTGATTTACTTGGAGTTATATTCTGTTGTTTAAGTGTTCCCTTTATTTACTGAGCAGTGCATTTTGAACTAATAACTATTATGGAATTAGTAGCTACTATGCATTTAGTGGCTGCCGATTGTCTGAAGATTACGTGATGCTCCCCCACTCCTCGTCGGATATTGATTTCAACAGATTGGTTGAGGATGGAGAGTATGGCGTCAGTCTGGGAAGTATTTTTCATTTTACTTTTCACATCATTAGGCCCACTAATAAAGGACTGTCTACTAGTGGATAACCACTTCTGCATCATTTGTGACGGCAAGTCACCAAAAAATTATATCACTTCATGATTTGTGGGGTCCGATATCTGGGACCTCCTTTAATCCTAAGAATGAATAAACTACAGTGCTGGTTCAATGCTGTGCCCCCATTAAAGTCTTTCCCTACACAGAAGTGCCTTGGCCATTGATGCAAGTATACAGGCTCAAATACAGTTTCATGGTCCGCTCAATTGCCTGGAGTGCCACTGTGCGGGTGGGAAAAGTGACGGGATAGATTTTTATTTGAGATGAAAAGGATCATAAAGCGATGACATATACAGCATTAGCTATATGCCATCACTTAACTAGATGTAAATTCTGATTTAACGCTATAAAAACAGTATAACAAGTGGAATGAAAAAATAGAGAAGGAAAATTATTCAGTAGTATTTAAATGTTATAAACTAAAATACATTAGATATATATGCTCTAAGTTTTGCAGAGGGTTTGTGGAAGAATCAAGTGTAGTCAGGCAACATATTCAAACAAAGTATTTCAGGTATCAAAATTTAAGGTGAACCTGTCTGATCCTCGGTCTTTCTCCAGCCTCTAATATAGCTGAATGAATTGAGTTTTCTGTACTCTATTAATGTGTTTTGTGTACATACTAATGTGGAAGTGTTTAAGGAGTTAAGTTTAATCCTGCAGCATCACTTAAGTAGATAATTCAGGACTAGTCCCTATGGTGTCACTTTCCGCAGACTAAGAACTACTAATCACGGCTCCTTGGGTTTGACAGCCAGCTTATGGGTTCTACCAAGCAGTGTTATTATGGAGGAAAAGTCACACTGACAGACGAGTCCCGATTTGCATAGGCAATGCTGCAGGATTAAACAACTTGATTAAGAAATAAAAATAGAGAAATCCGTATACCAAAATACTAATAGTTGGAGACAGTGAAGGGAACCTGACATGAAGAAATGGTGTCACACTTTTAAACTACAGATGTTATCTAAAAGTGTGACTATATTCCTAAATTACTCTGCAGGAAAAGAAAAAGGTACACTACAAAGAAATTACCTCTCTTTCACATAAGTTCTGAAGTCTGAAAATTTCCATGTATCAAATTTTCCAAATCTTTTGAAATGTTCATCTGCGTGGAATTTTTCTGGAGCGTTGTAAGCAAATACGAAGCCACATTTGGCCCCAATGGCACCTCTCCGAACCTGGCAGTAAACAGAAAAGGCGACACCAACATAAAATAAGCTTAAGGTGACAATATTCTTCCCTTATTATGTGTCCTGCAGCTGAGTGTGCACAGATAGGCGCCATGTATGAAGAACACAGGCGCAGCTCCTCGGTAGGTCAGTGACGATACCTTCACTTACAGTATTGATAGGAATATTGTACGCTACAAACATCTAGACACCAATGAGAAAAATACTATATCGGGTATGATGATTGCAAGTAAACGAGAGACAAGATTTCTGCGCTGATTGGTTTTCGAAAAACAAGATAAATATAATATCAATATAAAAGCGGGTATCATGCACCATGGCGAATAACCTGCATTCAATACTTCGGATACTAATCGGAAGGTATAAGAGGGCACCTCCAGGCTTGTATACTCAGATAAGTATATGACATATAATAAATAATAATAATCTTTATTTTTATATAGCGCTAACATATTCCGCAGCGCTTTACAGTTTGCACATATTGTCATCACTGTCCCCGATGGGGCTCACAATCTAAATTCCCTATTAATGTCCCTATAGAATGTGGGAGGAAACCCACGCAAACACGGGGAGAACATACAAACTCCTTGCAGATGTTGTCCTTGGTGGGATTCGAACCCAGGACCCCAGTGCTGCAAGGCTGCAGCGCTAACCACTGAGCCACCGTGCCGCCCATATGCTAGGACATTCACATATCATACTCCAACAAGGTATTTTCTTGAGTTGTAAACTAGCCTTAAATGGAAGCACAATGGATGGGTTTCATTAAGCCTTCCAAAGAAAAGCAACCTTTCTTGCAAAGCTAAATAAACCCTGGGCATACAGAAAAAGGTGTTAAAGCGAACCTGGCCGCAGAAAAAAAATGCTACCAACCTGCAGATATGGGATTAATCTGCAGGTTAATAGGGTTACTAGCCTGCCCGGCGCACGCAGAGTATCGGTTTCAGTCTCGGGGGTGGCGCAGACGTGGTTTCAGACACTACTCTGAGTATACAGAGTGGTGACTGTAACCCCCCCAGATTGACACTCCCTCTGCATTGGGGCCGGCTGTCAGTCAGTGATGGGGTGCGATTACACTAGCCACTCTGTATACTCAGAGCAGTGACTGAGCCTGCGCCGTTGCCACCCCGGTGACTGAAACCGGATCACTGCGGGGGGAGGGAAGTGTACGTTTATTTTATACCCGCAGCATTCGGCTAAGTGTGGATGCCAGGCAGGTTATTAGGCTGTGTGCAGACGTACTTTTTGGCCCTGCGGATTTTTCCGCGCAGAATGGAAGAAATCCGCAGGTCAAATGACCTGCATTTTTCCTGCGTTTTTTGTGCGGTTTTCCATCGCGGTTTTCCCCCTGCGGATTTGGTGACAGGGGAGATGGAAAACCGCACAAAATAAGTAACATGCTGCGGATTTTGTACCACAGGAAAACCGCGCGGAAAAATCTGCAGCGTCTGCACAGCGTTTTTTTATTTCCATTGATTTTAAGGCTACTGTACATCACTATGCAGAAATGCAACGTTTCTGCGCGGTAAAATCTGCTGCGGAACCGCAGCAAATCTGCATCGTGTGCACACAGCCTTAACGCTATAAACCTGCAGATTACCCCCATATCTGAAGGTCAGTAGCATTTTTCCTCTTGACAGGTTCCCTTTGAATGTGTGAAACCTTATGTAGCAGATCTGATCATAACCAATGTGTAGAGTCAGTCATTTGTCCTGCCTCTCACCTGACCTGAATATCAGGACAAGTATTAGGATTTTGTAGAGGGAATCATAAGGTGAACACAGATGATCACTTAACACCACACATGGTCTGGACATATCACTTGTTGGAAAAAAAAAACAAAAAAAACAAACCTGTTTCCTTAGGAAGAAAGCTTGTATGATCTTAGTAACTAAAAGAAATGTAAAATTTACTTTCAGGGATACGCATCTGTCCGATCAGATATTAGACCTACAAAGACACAGCTGCACGTTGGGAGTTACAGTTGGCACAGCCACCACACAATGGCCGGCGAGTATTACGCAGACTCTAATTAGTGAAAAGAGTGCATGAAAGCAGGCATACTACAAATGCCTCAGCAACTGTATACTTTACCAACCCACAGTGAATTTCGAGGGCTCAGATTTGAAAGGCTAATTTAGATCTGTGACTCTGATCAAAAAGGCACGTTTTGAATTTTTTTCAAACCATGCAGTCCGAAGAAAAACACAGATCTGTAAACAGCCCCATAGATTATAATGAATGTGATATACCAGAGAAAAATACAGGCAGAACATGCACGTGATTCACAGATGAATGACTGGGTAAAAATATTACCATACTTACAGATATATCAAAGTTCAGAATGCATCACTAGAGGCCTAGTAAACCTGTTTCTATGTAGTTCTTCATATTCATAAACGTGGCACAGATCCACCCCGCTGATTGAGTACACTGTACATGGGCAGAAAGTTGCCAAAGTAATGGTGTGGGCAGGACTATAGAGAGCGTAACATTCAGAGAACTGGTAGATCCACACCAGATAGAACAGTAAATTTATTAAGCAGCCAAGTAACTGACATCATAGGAATCAGAGTCTCTGCCCCTACATCATGCTGCTCTCAGATGGGCTAGCCAAAATCTGGTGACAGATTCCTTTTAAGAAGCCCCAGAAAAAACAGGATTTTTGGGTTGCTTACCGTAAAATCTGTTTCTCGGAGCCTTCATTGGGGGACACAGAGACCATGGGTGTATGCTGCTGCAACTAGGAGGCTGACACTATGCACAAAAAAAGGTTAGCTCCTCCTCCGCAGTGTACACCCCACCGACCGGCAGGGAATTCCTCAGTTAGTGAGAAAGCAGTAGGAGAAGTAACAGAATAGATTGAAAACAGAACAAACAACTCAACTGTAACCAATCAACCAAAGTAAGAACAGGAATTGTAGAACATGGGAGGGTGCTATGTCCCCCAATGAATGCTCCGAGAAACAGATTTTACGGTAAGCAACTCAAAAATCCTGTTTTCTCGTTCGCCTTATTGGGGGACACAGAGACCATGGGACGTCCCAAAGCAGTCCCTGGGGTGGGAAAAAACTTCCATCAGGCCAGTGGACTCACCACCGCTGCCTGCAGAATCCTTCTACCTAGGCTGGCGTCCGCCGAAGAGTAGGTGTGGACCGTGTAGAATTTCACAAACGTGTGAACCGAAGACCAGGTTGCTTTGCAAAGCTGCAGCGCGGAGGCTCTGTGGCGTACCACCCAGGAAGCACCCACTTCCCGGGCAGAGTGCGCTATGATCCCCGGAGGGGCCACTCGATGCTTAACCCGGTAGGCCTCCAAAATTGCCGATCAGAGCCAGCGAGCAATAGTAGCTTTGGAAGCCGGGTGACCTTTCCGCGCCCCATCTGGAATGACGAAAAGAGAGTCTGTCTTTCGCAAGGAAGACGTCCTAGACAGATAGACTCTCATCGCCCTGACCAGATCCAGCTTGTTCAGGGACCGCTCCCGAGGGTGAGATGGACTCGGATAGAAGGACGGTAGAACAATATCCTCATTGAGGTGAAAGGAGGACACCACCTTCGGAAGAAAAGAGGGCTGAGGCCGCAGAACTACCTTGTCCTGGTGAAGTACCAGGAAAGGAGAGCGGCAAGAAAGAGCCGCCAATTCCGACACACGCCGGATGGAGGTGATGGCCACCAGAAAGGCTACCTTCCAGGAGAGAAGGGAAAGAGAGACTTCTCTGAGAGGTTCAAAGGGAGAACCTTGCAGAACCTCAAGAACCAGATTAAGATCCCATGGATCCACGGGCCCTCGATACGGAGGAGCCGTGTGAGCCACGCCCTGAAGAAAGGTTTTGACCTGAGGGCGGGAGGCCAAAGTCTTCTGAAATAAAATGGACAGCGCCGAAACTTGACACTTCAAGGAACTGAGAGCAAGCCCCGCACCCAGCGCTGCCTGAAGAAACGCCAGAACGGAAGGGAGCGAAAAGCACATAGGCGCGATGTTATTGGCCTCACACCAAGTGAAATAGGCTTTCCAAGTACGGTAGTAAATTTTTGGAAGATGATGGCTTCCTGGCTCGGATCATGGTATGAATTACTCCACCGGAGAATCCTGCTCGTTTCAAAACCTCGGTCTCAACAGCCACGCCGTTAAATTGAGCGGCCGAGAATTGGGGTGGCAAATCGGATCTTGAGACAGCAGATCTGCCTTGTCTGGAAGCTTCCAGGGGGTGTCCGCGAGAAGGTTGACAATGTCCGCAAACCAAGACCTTCTGGGCCAATTCAGGGCGATCAGAATGACTGGAATTCCTTCTTTGATCTTCAACAGCTTGGGAAGAAGAGGCAGGGGAGGAAACAGGTAGTGGAGCTCAAACTGTGACCAAGGAATGGCCAGAGCGTCGTCGCCCACTGCGAGAGGATCTCGAGATCTGCATACAAACTGTGGGACCTTCCTGTTGAGGCGAGAAGCTAGCAGATCTACGACTGCAGAGCTGAAGAAATACCTCCGGATGTAGGGACCACTCTCATGCCGCGAGACCCTCGCGGCTGAGAAAGTCGGCGGCCCAGTTGTCTACGCCGGGAATGTGTACCGCGGAGATTGTCGGTACCAAAATCTCTGCCCACTGAAGGATCTTGGACACTTCTGCCAGGGCTGAGACACTCCGTGTCCCTCCTTGGCAGTTGACATATGCCACCGCTGTGGCATTGTCTGTCTGAATCCGGACAGGCAGGCCCCTGAGGAGCCTCTCCCAGTGGACGAGAGTCAGATGGATCGCTCGTATCTCTAGGACGTTGATCGGCAGAGCAGATTCTTGAGTCGACCAACGACCCTGAACAGTGTGATTGCGGAACACTGCACCCCAGCCGAGGAGGTTGGCATCCGTTGTTACAATCTGCCAGTGAACAGGAAGAAAAGACCGCCCCAAGAGGATGAGAGGAGACGTCAACCACCAGTTGAGTGACCGCTTGATCCGGCATGAAAGACGAACAGGGCGATCCAGGGACAGAGCCGACCTGTTCCACCTCGACAGAATGGCGTGTTGGAGAGGTCTGGCGTGAAATTGGGCAAAGGGAACTGCCTCTCGCTGCCACCATCTTTCCCAGGACCCTCATAGCTGTTCGGAGGGACGGAAATCATGTGGTCTGCAGCGATCGTACAGCCTGCTGCAGGGAGAGAATCTTCTCTTGTGGGAGAAAGACCCTTGACCGACGAGTGTCGAACAGTAGGCCCAGAAACACAAGACGTTGAGTAGGGACCAGACAGGACTTTTTCCTGTTGACGATCCACCCGAAATCGGAAAGAGTGTCCAGGACGATCGTCAAACTTAGGCGTGCCTGTTGGAAAGAGGGAGCTTTGATTAGAATATCGTCAAGGTACTGAAAAAGAACGAGACCTCTGATCCTCAACAAGGCCATCAACGCAGCCATGATCTTCGTGAAGACTCTGGGAGCGGTGGCGAGACCGAAGGGCAGCGCGACGAACTGGTAATGTTCCTGGCGAACCGCAAAACGCAGGAACTTCTGATGTCCGGAGAATATGGGAACATGTAGATAGGCATCTTGGCTGTCTATTGTACACATGAATTCCTGCTCCTCCATGGAAGCGATCACCGAACGAACCGACTCCATCCGGAAGTGGCGAAGACGGACTCTCTTGTTGAGCAGCTTGAGATCAAAGATGGGTCGGACCGCCCCGTCTTTTTTTTCGGCACGACAAACAGGTTTGAATAAAACCCTGTAAACCGCTCCGATTCGGGAACGGGCACAATCACCCCGGAACTGAGGAGAGAGTTGATGGCCGTAAAGAACCCCGGGATCAAAGCTGGATCTTTTGGAGGACTGGATTCGAAGAAACGATCCCGTGGAAGAGAGACGAACTCTATCTTGTATCCTGACGATACAACCTCCCTGACCCAAGCGTCCTCTACTGAGGCCAGCCAGACGTCCTTGAAGAACAGGAGTCGACCTCCCAATTGGAAGGGACCCTCGGGAGTCCGAGGATAGTCATGCTGATGTAGGCCGTCCAGATCCGGATCTGGATGGTCTGCCCTGCGAAGAGTGGGAGCGCCAGGAGGGAGTGGGTCTGAAGGAAACTTTCTTCCTATCTTAGCGTGCCTGCGGTCTTTGTTGGTTGGAGGAGGTCTCCGCCGTATTGAAACGGCGGTAAGCCCGAAAGGGTCGAAACTGATGCCTCAGTGGGGGTCTGCGAGGCTTGTACTGAGGCAGGAGAGAACTCGTGCCTCCGTTGGCGTCCTTAATAATTTGGTCCAATTGGGATCCAAAGAGGCGCCCTCCCTGAAAAGGCAGATTAGTAAGAGACTTTTTAGAAGACAGGTCCGCCTGCCAGGCCTTGAGCCAAATTGTACGTCGGATTGCCACAACGTTACTTGACGCCTGAACTGCGCAGGATGCGGCGTCCAAAGAAGCAGAAAGCAGATAATCCCCCGCATGGGAAATCTGATTGGCAAGATCGGCCAATCGATCTGGTTGTGCTTTCTCTAGGATGCCCTGACGAAGATCCTCTGCCCAAGTAGCTATGGCTTTTGCTGCCTAAGATGAAGCAAAAATTGGGCATACCGCCGTCGAAGCCGCTTCGAAGGCAGACTTCGCTAGGGATTCTATGATCCTATCATTAGAATCCTTAAGAGACGCCACGCCTGAAAGCGGGAGAACCGTGTTATTAGAAAGCCTGGACACGGGCGGATCGACCGAGGGAGAGGCAGACCAGTTGTCCGTGAGCTCTTTAGCAAACGGGTACAGAACGCTGAGACGCTTCCCTAGTTGAAAGAGTTTGGTCGGATCCCCTCTTTCCCTGGTAAAAATCTTTCCAAACTCGGAATGTAAAGGGAATACCCTGGAGGGTGTTTCCTCCCGTCTGAACGAAACCTCTTGATCTGAGGATTTCGCAGAGGGGTCAGCAATGTCGAAGGTCTGATGGATCGCTGCAATGAGGTTCTGCACAGTAACCCTCATGTTCGCATCCTGGTCCGAATCCAGCTCTAAGATCCCCTCAGATGACCTGTCCGAGAGCGCTTCACCTGACTCGGGAGAGGAGGCTCGGGAGGGAGGCTGCCGAGAAGGGCTATGTGGTGACATGGGGCGAGGAGAGGATTCCGGCTGGAGATCCTGCCTGGGTCTTTTGCGACTAACGCTGGCCGACTCAGATGGAACCTCTTGAGGCCTGCTGTACCCTGTAGAGGTGTCCAGGGGCAACTTATCCAGGACGGGTACTAGGGACTGAGACACCCTGGTGAGGTCTGCCACTGACTCTGATAGAGACGAGGCCCAGCCAGGCATGGGGGGTTCACTCTCGCCTGGGGCCCTAGATGGCTCCTGGGCGGCGTCAGGTTGAATAGGATTGCTACAATCCAGGCAGAGGGAAGTGGACTGACCTGAGGGAAGTTTGCGATTGCAAGAAGAGCATGCAAAGAACTTGACGAGAGTGCAGGAGGGAGCCGCAGGGCGGTTACGGTCAGATTTGGAGTTAGACATAGTGAAACCTGAGGTGGTGCCGGAAGGTTGGGGGACAGGGTGCAGAGAAGGGTGTCAGCCTGCAGATGCAGAGCTACTCACGGTCCAGGGATCGATATCCGGCTGACAGGGGCATCTGGCTGTGCGGCTGCAAGATGGCGACCGCCTGAGAGGAATCATGGGAAAAACGCGCTCCCAGGGGGAGGGCGGAGCTAGCCGCCTGCTGAATCCGGCACCGCTCCTGGCCAGGAACAAGCTGAGAAGAGCGGTGGGAGGGCCTGGAACGGGCGGGAGAGAAGCCCGCTTAGTAGAAAGGGGAGGGGGGCGTGGCCGTGATACAGGAGTAGGCCCGAACTGAAGCCGGGGCCTAAATTAATCGCGGCGGCCGCCTATCAGCACAGGGGCGGCGCGGAGGAACCGCAACATGAGCGCTGCCGGGGAAAAGACCCCTGTCCGGGATAGGGACAGCAGCTGACCACAAAAAAAGGCTGCCTGGAGGCGCGGGACGGCCACGGAGACCCGCAGTGCTACCGCATCCTAGCTCCAAGGGAATCTCTCCTGACCAAATCCAGAGACGAGTGGGGATCTAATACTCACCCTGTCCCGGGCCCGAACCCTGAAAATAAAGGTACCTTCTGATTGAAGCTTGTCTGCGTCTTATCCGACCGACAGGCTCTGGCAGGCGAGTGGGTGGGAGACGGACGACCAGGACTCTCAGAAAAGCCGACACGTGTACATGTTGGCGTCCGCCCGGAAGGCTGCTGGTCCTGGTGCAGAGAGCTGCGATGATACGGGGCGGCAGTACGCGCCGTACTCGCAGCCTCTTCGTGGGACTACAGAGGTGACTATTCACCCTGTATCCCTCTGGAGAAACCTGAAAAGGAACGACGCACATCGAGGTAGATATGGGTCTAATCAAAGACCCGTGTCCACCTCCTACTGACACTAAGCTAAACTCCCTGCTGGTCGGTGGGGTGTACACTGCGGAGGAGGAGCTAACCTTTTTTTGTGCATAGTGTCAGCCTCCTAGTGGCAGCAGCATACACCCATGGTCTCTGTGTCCCCCAATAAGGCGAACGAGAAAAGAACACCATATTTTCGTTGAAAACTTAATTTCAAAATGTCCCAAAAATGTAAGCCATTAGATTTTTGAATAACTAAAACTTACCCTAATCCTCATCTGCGTAATCTGAAAGGCTGATTCGGGTGCAGAAGATAGGATAATACTAGCTCTTGTTTTTCCAGTCTCTGTAAGAAATCCTTAAGAAACAAACAAAAAAAAAAAAAACACATTAGGAGTGAGTGGATAATGTGCACTAAAGTGTAAATGGGTTTCAGTGCATAACGTAATGGCGACCCATCTTTAGTAGAGTTAATCACTAGGAGATCAGTGGGAATCCAACACCATATAAAGTATGTCCACTGATCAGCTGCTAGCATCTCAGGGGGAGACCGGATGTAGACCGTGAACAGAGCTGCACTACACAGATCTCTCCAATATATGCCAAGCGTCTCATATTTTTTCTTAATACTCCATAGCTGTATTGCTATTCATATTTCATATATTTCACATTGACATGCTTTAGCATGATAGAGTGCAACCTTATTTTGTATATTGTATATGGAGGTAGCTCCTCCTGGTATGCACCTATTCACATTAGTTTGGATGTGCCAGTAAGTTTTTTGTCTTTTGTATATTAGCTTACTGACCGAGCACTCCGCCCTCCACCGGGTGGTGATTTTAACTACAGCAGGTCCCTACTTAACCATAAATGCAGGCATTTCACACTAGCGTTTAATTGACGCAGTGCACGGTGCCGCTAAGCCCCGCCCCCTGCCAACTCCCTGCGGCCCATCCGGTCATCGCCGCCTACGATCGCACATGGACGCTTGCGATCTGCGCACCCTATCTTTAGCATAGGGTGCGCAGATCGTGCGCTGGCCGTGCGCTAGTAGGACTTTGACGTGCGCTGCGCACTTCTGAAGGTGCGCCGTGCGCGCCGAAATGCAACATGCTGCGTTCGGCGCGCACGGGTGCACCTTCAAAAGTGCGCAGCGCACGCCAAAATCCTACTAGCGCACGTCCAGCGCACCCTATGCTAAAGATAGGGTGCGCAGATCGCAAGCGTCCATGTGCGATAGTAGGCGGCGATGACCAGATGGGGAGGGCAGGGAGCCGGCAGGCGGCGGGGCTTAGCGGCGCCGTGCGCTGCGTCGAATAAACGCTAGTGTGAAACTAGCCTTAGAGAGGTATTCACACAGTGTAGGTACCCATCAGACTTTGAGGCCACCTTGACGTTGGTTGATGGGCAGATATAATTTGGCCAAGTTATATGCTAAGCGTCTCATTTTTTCTTAATACTCCATCGCTGTATTGCTATTCAAATTTCATATATTTCTCATTGACATGCTTTAGCATGATAGAGTGCAGCCTTATTTTGTATATTGTATATGGAGGTAGCTCCTCCTGGTATGCACCTATTCACACTAGAAACAAACATTTTTGGGCCAATATACCATGATGGCACCAAAAATCATGAAGAGATCCAGTATGAGAATAAAATATCAAATTTTATTGAAAAAACATTAAAAATACTATAAAATTACAAAAATGCCCATCAGGAGGCGCTCAAAACATTCATGCCATTGGTCATTATAGTCACACAGCCAAATGTGAATCCTTGCACATAAGTAATTAGAAATAATTTCCAACAAGAGCATAATCTCGATAAATGTAGGGAATATTCACATCACAGTATTAAAAATAACTAAATATATCGTGGCTGAAAAAAATACAGTGTAGTACTAGAAACCCACATTAAATTGCACCTGAATGGTCGTGGCCCGATCGAATATATGCTGCAGGTTAAAATAAAAAGACTCAATATCAGCAAGATTGAATAGTATCACAGCTGAATAAGTGCTAGAGGATTGATGCATAAATCCACAAAGGTTATACATAAAGGGAAAAAAAGGTAATACCTATGTAAACGCTGATGCCAGGTCTCTGGTGAGTGTGAATTACGTGACCTCCTTCACCCCAACACGTGTTTCGCACTAGCTTCTTCCGGGCACCCCTGGAAGAAGCTAGTGCGAAACACGTTTTGGGGTGAAGGAGGTCGCGTCATTCACACTCACCAGAGACCTGGTATCAGCATTTTCATAGGTATTACCTTTTTTTCCCCTTTATGTATAAAGGTCAAGGTATATTGGCCCAAAAATGTTTGTTTCTGATATTTTGAAGTGTCAAAATATATGTGGTCTTTGGACTAATTTCAAGTATACCTATTCACACTAGTCTGGATGTGCCAGTCAGTTTTTTGTTTTTAGCATCTCCAGGGGAGACTGGATGTAGACAGTGAACAGAGCCGCACTACACAGATCTCTTCAAAGTGTAACAGGCTACTGCAGAGCATTTTTATATTCAAACTATGGGTGCCAGGTGTCAGAACCCCACCTAAGGAAAGGTCAATGTCAAATGGGTCGAGAATCCTTTAAAGGGGATCTGTTGCCAGGTTTTTGCTACCTAATCTGAGAGCAGCATAATGTAAAGACAGAGTCCCTGATTCCAGTGATGTATCACTTACTCAGCTGCTTAGTGTAGTTTTGATAAAATCACTGATTTATAACCAGAAGATTATCACTAGAGGACTAGTAAACCTGCTGCCAAGCAGTCCTCCATATTCATGAGCTCTGTATAATCCCGGCCCTAGAACTGACTGGCAGCCTTCTGTGTACACTACATGGGCAGAAAGCTGCCTGTGCTCTGGGTGAGGACATACACAGAGCTCAATATTCAGAAAACTGCTTGATCTGCAGCACATTTTATCAAAATAACAGAAAAAGCCACAGTAACTGACACATCACTAGAATCGGGGCCTCTGCCTCTACATCATGCTGCAAAAATGAAGTAGCAAAAATCCTGTCAAATTCCCTTTAACATAACTTTTAGAATATACACACACATATATATATATATATATATATATATATATATATATATATATATATACACACACACATGCATACATACACACACAGCCAGCAAAGATTGAGACAGCGAGTGGGCGGGCACGGTGCAGACCATGGGCCTCTGGTTTCCAGCCCCACGGCTGTTTTGGTCCGCGGGGCGAACTGAGGCAGCCAGACGGCAAGATGTGGCCAGCGGGCCGCACATTGCCCAGGTCTGCTGTAGACTATAAGCAGGGCAGGGTTCTCTCCCCATCTGCACCTGACAGTATTAATTTAAAAAAAAAAAAGATTAGATAGATAGATCTCTTCAACTAATAAAGTAACATTTGCCAATATGATCATTTAAAAATTCTATGAAACCATATGAAGGGATATCACAAGAGTAATTACTGACAGTACAGATACTTCTGTATCAGAAGAACCATGTTCCATTTTAAAAACTTTAAAATGGTTAATGCTTTTAATCAAATATAAGAAAAATAACAACAAGAGCAACAACACACCATCTCCTGTCCATGGTTCCACCAATAGGTTTTCAGGTCCCGATTTGTCCTCTTTCCCTTTAACATCACAGGCAAGTAAGGTAAACTGCAATGGTCTTCCTGAAATAAATGGCAAGATAAGCAAATAGAAAGCACATTTCGGTAAAACCCAATGCTCACACCAGTGATATCTATTCCTAAGCCATGTGCTCCTTACTGCAGCAATTTAAATAAGTCCCCTCAAAGTGGAGAAACTACGGCAGGAGTTAGCAACCTCAAAACTCTAGCTGTTGGTGAAACTACAGATCCCAGTATTCATCCATTGTCAGGGAATGTTGGAAATTGTAATCTCAAAGGAGCTGGAGCCGAGGCCTGCCATTAGCCAAATAGGTTCATGAAATGGTTATTGCGCTATAGATTTTTATGAGGAGAGAGTCAACTTTGGAGATGGCAAACATGTAGTGCAGGAAAAGTATCTCTGCCAACATCATGAGAAAGACGTAGATCTTTCTGCCTGCACAGATACGCAACAATCATGGAGCAGACTGGAAAAAAAATAACAGTTCTGATTCAGGGAGATGTCATTTTAATCAGTTAATAGCCAACATTCCCACTGTGTTTAGTGAAAAACTATTGGTGCAAAGGTCTATTCTGGCATCTCAAATATATACCTATATAATGAGCAGATTAAGGCTGGTTTCAAACTAGCGTTTTTTAGCACAGCGCATCGTGCGTGTCCATGCGCATACATCCTGCGCCCCTATCTTTAACATGGGGGTGCATGGTCTAGCGTTTGCACGCACTTGTATGCGTTTTCGTGAGCATGCGTTTTTTGTAGTGTGCGCCTAGGCGCGCCGGACGCAACCTGTTGCATTTTTGGTCCGTCCGACCTGTGTCAAAAAACGCTTGCGCACGGACTGCGCAAAAAAATCACATTACAGTCTAAGGGAACGCAGGCGTGCACATGGACATGCGCATGCCTGCGTTTAAAATCGCATGCGTTTTAAGAGTTAACATGGCTAGAAACTGGTTAAAACGCATGCGCCTAAAAAAGCAAACGCATGCAAAACGCATGATACGGTTTTTGCACGCATTTCTATTGCGCACGAAGCGCAGCGCTAAAAAGCGCTAGTGTGAAACTAACCTAAAAGGGGTCTGTCCATTATTTATTTATTTTTTTTAAAAACTTAGAACGATATAAAACAAACTGATACCCACACCTTACTGATCCCCTGCCACCAAAGATCACTGCTGTCTGTATCGATGCCTCCAGCAATGACACTTTGAAAGCGATTGCCTGAGAAAGTTAAGGGAACCCGACAGCAGATACATGGTGCCCGAACCATGGGGAGCATGGATCAGATAGAAGCAGAATAATTCCACCCATGTATGTTTGACTCCCCGGCTTAACGCTGACAATGACTGACACATCTCACCCTATACATGCAAACAGGGAGAGACGCATCACTTGAAAAGAGCGGGTGGGGAGAAGCTGCTGGGGTCAAAAAAAGCTGGTCGAGTCTACAGTGCGGCTCAGTCCCGGTGGCTTTTAATTGCATGTTTTTCTCTGAAACGCCGCGGTGCTTCAGAGTCAAGCGCACCTGGCTGAGATCATGCAGCCAGCACCTGGTGCATGCTGTCCATGGATGGGGCAGCATGCATCCAATGTCAGGTTCCCTTTAAAATGCCACTAAAAGTTAAAATATAGAGGCAAGTAAGAGAGAATCAGTATTACGGACTTTGATTGCTTTTTATGCAAGGATTTTGGTGAAAAAACTCAAGGCGCTGGACAATCACCTGAAAACTAATGATATGTAAAGAAGTGTTCAGAAAAAAAATAAAAAGGAAAAAGACAGACAATATACCATATTTATAGAGCAGACTAATTCTAACCGACTCCATGGAAGCGATAAGTGAAGAGGCATTGTACTGCTCATCAACATGATCCAGGAGGGTACAAAGAGAAGAAATCACTTTTGCTACATTCCCTCTTGCCAAAGCAAACGCGAGGAGATTTAAATTCACTTCCGGTGTAGAGCAGCAGCTTAAGAGAGACAACAACAAGGGTTAATGCCGGAGAAAATGTACAGCCAATAGCAGAGACACATTTTCTATAAGAAGCAGCAAGTCATCATTACCTGGCTGTCCTCATCAGGAAGCTGTTTACCTCTTCAAGTACATTTGGCGATAAAAAATTTGGGAACTCTGCAGTACCCGGCGTCAAGGAAAGTGGAGTCATGTGTTGCAAAGCCTTCCTAGAAAATAAAAAATAAGAAAAAAATGTAATTCATCAAGTTTATCGCACTCATTTCTACACAATAAATTATATATTCACGGATATATCTCTGCTTAGAACTAACACATCTCCGGATCCACTGGCACTCAGATTCCAAAATAACAGGGAACAAAAATAGAGGCAATACATCGTTGAGTAAAACAGAAGGCTCAGCACTAAAGCTAAAACGGTGCAACAAATACCAATATATTTATCTAGATCACTCATGTTCTGTTGGTTAGCAGGAAGACATATAAAAGAGTATGACTGTGTAGGGTCGGTGGTGGGCCGAGCTGGGGGGGGGGGGGGGGTGGTCCCTCTTTCACTACAGCGCAGAGATGACACAGAGACAAGATGGAGGCAGGTACTGGGTGCAACAGGTCCAAGTTTATTTCTTCACTTGCCGTCCGCCTGACGGCCTCCGCAGCACACCGCACGTTTCTTCACTTATCGGCCCTCCGTTTCTAGAGCCGTTTACACACCGTACTTTTACAATAGGGACGTACATATACGTACCGTCCCTCCTTTACTGTTTGACGCTCCTGACAGGTCCGCCACTGTGGCCGCTCTAGGCCCAATAACCAACAGCGCTTTCACTGGTCAGTCGTCGTGTCCAATACGGTATATAGCACTCACTGCCTCATCTCTTCTGCGGTATCTTCCTGTCAGGACCACCCCCCTGACGTTTCCTCCCCTCAGTCCCCCTGGTAAGATTCTCCTCAGGGCGCAAAGACTGTCACAGTCCTCCTGTCACCTGAGCTCCCCCTGGGGACTGGAACTTTCTGGAACCCTCCCTCAGTATTTATAGCTAACCCGGTTCCTTGAAACTGTCACTCCAACTGTCACCACGCCCCCCATGACCAACGGTTTCTAAAGCCCTAAGCTGATGTCACGTCCTTTGCTCACACTCCACCCTGCCATCTAATAGTCATCCCAAGGTACTGCACGTCACCTACACTTTCCTAGCTGTTTCCCAATATATTACTGACACCTACCTAAACTGTGCAAACCTATCTTTCTCCATTCTGACACGTCCGTCAGGTCACCTTCCCTACACTCTCCCTTCCTTTGTACATTGTCGTCCTCGACAATCGTCAACCCTGCCTTCGTCGTTCTGAAGCTACACCTACATCCTGTTGTCGGACCAGCTGTTGAGCCAAACCCACTATCTGCGGGGGCCGAACCATACTGGGAGCACTATGCTCTGAGCAGCCTACTGCTACTCACCGGCGCACACGCCACATGACAACGTCTTTCACATTGGGCTAGGTACACCCATATTCTCTCTATGGCGTGTACCTTCCCCTACTGTCACCTTCCACTATTCGGTACGCCATGATCGAGGTCTCTTACCTTCCAGATCATTACCAGCGCCCACCTTCCTCCTTCAGGGGTGTCCGTGGTGTTGGGGACCTGACCTAGGACGGCTGTCTTCCAACTCATTTTCCTTTCTTTCAATAACATGTCATGGTCGGCGTCCCAGTCTCCCAGACCTCCTCAACTCTTAGATCCCTATCGGATCTTACACTTCCCTTTGGTCCCGCAGACCTTCCCTTACCCGGACCTGTTGCATTTTACTTTGCATATTATACATCAAACAACTTTATAATAGCACAAGTACCCCATTTTTATAATATTTTTTTTTTCTTTTGCTTTAAAACTCAACATTCAACAATAAACATCGCCAGTACTCCTTTTCCCTCCCCCTTCCTTGGACATGGACACTCCCTCTTGTCTTCGTATCCCCGTTCTGTCAAGTTTCCAAATCAGTAAATAACATCCTGTAAGAGGAACATTCTTAAAAAAAAACAGCTTAATCACATAAAACATTTTTTTTTTTTAAAACTAGAACTGTTCTTTCAGACTCTGACAGTCCAGGCCATCTCCTGATGGCCGGTAGCAAGGGGCCCACAGCCGTGGAACTCCTGGGGTGAAGGGAGTGTCCAATACAGTCCTCTTTACGGGGGTTCGCGTTCCTCAGGTACCGCCAGTACCGCCACCGCATAATACCCGCGGGGGCAGTATTCTTTATAATAAGAGACAAAGTCCCCTATTTCCAGGGCACGGCCGTGGCGTATGGAGGCTACGTTCACGTATACCTTCTGGCCAGTCTGATCACGTATGAAACCATACCCCCGGTCCACATTGGTGTACACCAGCCGCCCCCGGGATCTTTCCACCGCCATGCCAACCTCCCCTTTTGAATGAAGCAGGCTCCATACCTCCTACTCTCGAACCTTCTTTTGTTTTATCACCTCCGCAACCCAAGCGGAGGGTACCGCGCCAGTCCCAGAGTCCGGTGGGCGGGAACTTGCCGAGAAAGGGCGCGGGGCAGAGGCGGCCGATGATATCTGTGGCCCAGCAGCCGCTGGGGCCAGGTAGCGGATGGGAGCAGCCGTGATTCCGGAGGGCTGGTCCACAGGGCCCGTTAGACAGACCACAGCCGGTTCCAATACTGGCATTACCGCGGCCGCAGGGTAGGCCGCATCCACAACTTCCAGCAGAGGCGGAGTAACGGCCGGTTCGGGTGATGAGGCTGGCCCCGGCCGAGGGAGCGCAGCCGCGCCTTCTGTAAATAAGCTCCGCCCTGGTGACTCGGGGCGGGTTGGCTCAGGGACGGGAGCGGGGGCCTTGCTCAACCCCGCGTATAGTATAGGGCCCTCCGCAGCCGGGCCTTCCGGTACACTGGAGGCTGCGTGTTGTGACAAAATGATAGGGGCCGCTTGTGAAGCCGCCGGCAGGGCCGGGGGAACTCTCACCTTCCCTGGCGCCGCGGCCTCCATCACACCACCGCACGGCTCATCCTGCAGCCTCCACTCTCCAGCTCGCTGCTCAGCGGGCCTAGCTTCCAGACTCAGGGGCTCCGCGGGGAGACTCTCCGCCGGTATCAATGGCGGCCGCTCCTTCTGGCTCCGCACGGGCTCCGCACAGACTCCTCTTCTTGCCCATGGACCCGAAGATGACGTCTTCTGTCTCAGCTCGTTCTCCTGCCGCCACTGCCACTCTAGGCGGCCAATGCCCCGACACCCGCAGCGTCTCATACCGTCCGGTGGGCAGCAATCGAATGGCGCCAAACAGCCGCTCCCAAGCTTTTCTTCGGTGTCACTCCCTCTATGGGGTGGGGCGTTGGCAGGCCTCTCCACCCACCTGTCAGGGTCCAATATATGGAAACGTCGGCCTCCGGGCACATACTGCTGTCCACGGGGGTACGTTGGAGGGGGTCCCAGTCCATTCAACACGACTGCAAACACCCGGACCTCTCCCCTGCGCTGTAGTAATGCTGCCATCTTGCGCAGCTCCTGATACCGCCCCGGATCTTCGGTCAGCACCACGGAGTCACCACAGCGCTCCCAATTTGTAATCCACAGGTAAGCCAATTGTAATCCACAGGTATTAATAATCCAAGCAGCACAGTCCAAGTCCTTTTCCATTCTTTGAGGCAGGTCTGCCGCAGAGGATGATGTATTAGCGGCGGCGATCCTGCCGACTACACCAAATGTAGGGTCGGTGGTGGGCTGAGCTGGGGGGTTGGTCCCTCTTTCACTACCGCGCAGAGATGACACAGAGACAAGATGGAGGCAGGTACTGGGTGCAACAGGTCCAAGTTTATTTCTTCACTTGCCGTCCGCCTGACGGCCTCCGCAGCACACCGCACGTTTCTTCACTTATCGGCCCTCCGTTTCTAGAGCCGTTTACACACCGTACTTTTACAATAGGGACGTACATATACGTACCGTCCCTCCTTTACTGTTTGACGCTCCTGACAGGTCCGCCACTGTGGCCGCCCTAGGCCCAATAACCAACAGCGCTTTCACTGATCAGTCGTCGTGTCCAATACGGTATATAGCACTCACTGCCTCGTCTCTTCTGCGGTATCTACCTGTCAGGACCACCCCCCTGACGTTTCCTCCCTTCAGTCCCCCTGGTAAGATTCTCCTCAGGGCGCAAAGACTATCACAGTCCTCCTGTCACCTGAGCTCCCCCTGGGGACTGGAACTTTCTGGAACCCTCCCTCAGTATTTATAGCTAACCAGGTTCCTTGAAACTGTCACTCCAACTGTCACCACGCCCCCCATGACCAACGGTTTCTAAAGCCCTAAGCTGATGTCACGTCCTTTGCTCACACTCCACCCTGCCATCTAATGGTCATCCCAAGGTACTGCACATCACCTACACTTTCCTAGCTGTTTCCCAATATATTACTGACACCTACCTAAACTGTGCAAACCTATCTTTCTCCATTCTGACACGTCCGTCCGTCCATCAGGTCACGTTCCCTACAACTGCTGGATAAGGTAATTATTGGAGCTTTGCTAAAAACCAAGTTGTATCAGCAGGAGATCATCGCTACAGGACCAGTAAACCTGCAGACAATTCATGCGCTTCTGATCTTGTGCAGGCACATTATGCTGCGGTTCTGTGCCGGATAATCGGACGCTAGGTTACCTACTCTCACTAGCTGCCCAGTCTCTGCTGTGGAGCTTCGCCTTAGATAATTTGCCTGCACAATTATGTAAAAGGTCACGTCTACTTTGCATAAATGAAAACAAACACTAAAAACACAATGAAAGCAAATACAGGTGTATGCAAAGCTCAGTGGATAGAATTAGATTAAAAGTCTGCTAGACAAACCAGTTCTATGGCGCAGGAATTGCTGGGCTCTGTTTACACTTGCACTTGTTCTTTTCTTTCAGTTGGGGTGTACAGTCAGTATAGTGTAGGGTGCTGCACTACTATATACATAAAAAACATTGCGACGGATGAAAGCAGATCAGAACTATCAGACTCACTGTGCCATTGGAATCATGTAAACCCGCTTGTATGTGGAGACATTACTATGACACACTTGTGTCACCCTGCTTGGTGTTCTCTTAACTCCTTAGGCTAAGTTACCACTAGGTATTTTTTCTGCGTATTTTTATGCTAATATTCAGCTCCGTTTTGCAGTACCAGCTACGTCTATGAGATTTCAGAAATCTCATGCACAAACATTGTTTTCTTATTAACATCAGTATTTTGTGCTTTTCATGGCTTTTTTGGACATAGAGCATGTCACTTTCAACATTTTTGACCCATTGAAAGCAATGGGTGATGAAAAAAAAAACCGCTGACAAAGCGCCGCAAAAAACGCAGGAATCAGGTTTTGCAGTGTTTTTAATGAAAAAAAAAAAAAAAACAGCAGTGTATGAAACCCATTTATTTTTGTGATTTTTCCAGGTTTGCCATCTTCTCTTGGTCACCCAAGGATGGCAGTTTGGATTAGTACAGTTTAATGAAATTAGTGATGCGTAAAAAGTAAACATTTGGCTGACCAAGGTGTGAGATTGAACAATGCCGGTGGCTGACCAAGGTGTGAGATTGAACAATGCCTGTGGCTGACCAAGGTGTGAGATTGAACAATGCCTGTGGCTGACCAAGGTGTGAGATTGAACAATGCCTGTGGCTGACCAAGGTGTGAAATCAATCAATGCCTGAGCAACTCAATGGCTGATCAAAGTGCAAAGCTTTAAAGTGTCCTACAAGCTCAATACAGTGCCAAGGTCTTCGGTAAATTATTCCAGATCAATTCAGCTCCCCAAGTTGTTACATTTGTATGTGTATTTTTTCATGAAGACATGTCTTGTATTGTTGGAGACCTGTGTTCATGCTTCTGTTGTGGACAGGCTGAATACATGTGAGGAATGCCTGTTTGTTAGAGAATCCCCACATGTATTCAGGCTGTCTAGCAGCCGCAAATCATGCAGCTGCGGCGATAAAAACTTAAATCTCCGAGCATGCCAAAATACTCGGAGGACACCCAAGCATGCTCGGAAAAACCCGAGCAACAAGTATACTCGTTCATCACTATTAATGAAACCCAAATGCAAAAATGATGTTTAGCTCAAAATACAAAGGTTTAAATAGGAAAAAAAGGCCCCAAAAGAATGCCAACCCCCTTAAGCTCAGCGGTTCTGCCCATGTAGTTGAATTGCCCCCCTCATGGTCTCTGGGCTCAACGAGAGAACAGAAAGGTTTATTATTTTGTAACAAGCTGCAGCCAGGGTTGAAGATTTTCTGAAAATGGACAGCCCCTTTAATTACATGATATCTCAGAAAATTGACATATGCAAAGTATTCAAGAAAGAAAGAGGCAATGTTACATACTGTGTGTGCTGTTGGACAGCCTGAGCCAGAGCGGGGTTGGTCTCCATTGAGGTGGTTACAAGTGACGTCAGTAGAGAAAGATACCAGATCGCGGAGGCATCAGATACAGACACTGCCGACTTCTTTATCTTTTGGTAGCCGACCACTCGGAGACCGTGGATCCTCGTGTCACAGCCATCACTCAGACATCGCTTAATATTGATCTGGACGTCTGCACAACAGGGAAGATGACATTTAGAACAGGCAGACATGAAAGGTTTTACTCTATGGCCACTTTGCTCCCCAAGACTCGGTGGCCTAGCATTTGATTTTTTTTTATCACAGCATTCAGAAGGGCAATCACTTATTTAGTTTAGCTGAATTAAGTCTTTACCTTTTGAGGGAAAATTGTATGTTCAGCAGTAGCGGAGAAAAAAAAAGAAAACGTACACTACCGTTCAAAAGTTTAGGGTCACCAAGACAATTGTGTTTTCCACAATAAAAATCACACTTTTATTAATCAAATGAGTTGTCATGTGAATTTAAAATCCAGTCCAGACATTGACAAGGTTCGAAAAAAAGATTTTTATTTGAAATAATAATTTTCTCCTTCAAACTTTGCTTTCGTCAAAGAATGCTCCCTTTGCAGCAATTACAGCACTGCAGAACTTTGGCATTCTAGCAGTTAATTTGCTGAGGTAATCTGGAGAAATTTCACCCCATGCTTCCAGAAGCCCCTCCCACAACTTTGTTTGGCTTGATGGGCACTTGTTGCGTACCATACGGTCAAGCTGCTCCCACAACAGCTCAATGGTGTTGCGATCTGGTGTCTGCGCTGGCCACTTCATTACAGATAGAATACCACCTGCCTGCTTCTTCCCTAAATAGTGCTTGCATAATTTGGAGGTGTGCTTTAGGTCATTGTCCTGTTGTAGGATGAAATTGGCTCCAATCAAATGCTGTCCACATGGTATGGCATGGCAGCCTTCCTAATTCAAAATCCCTTTTACCTTGTACAAAACTCCCACTTTACCAGCACCAAAGCAACCCCAGACCATCACATTACCTCCACCATGCTTGACAGATGGCGTCAGGCACTCTTGCAGCATCTTTTCCATTGTTCTGCGTCTCACAAATGTTCTTCTGTGTGATCCAAACACCTCAAACTTGGATTCGTCTGTCAACACTTTTTTCCAACCTTCCTCTGTCCAATGTCTGTGTTCTTTTGCCCATATTAATATTTTCCTTTTATTAGCCAGTCTCAGATATGGCTTTTTCTTTGCCACTCTGCCCTGAAGGCCAGCATCCCAGAGTCGCCTCTTCACTGTAGACATTGACACTGGTGTTTTGCGTGTACTATTTAATGAAGCTGCCAGTTGAGAACCTGTGAGGCATTGATTTCTCTAACTGCAGACTCTAATGTACTTGTCTTGTTGCTCATTTGTGCAGTGGGGCCTCCCACTTCTCTTTCTACTCTGGTTAGAGCCTGTTTGTGCTCCCATATGAAGGGAGTAGTACACACCGTTGTAGGAAATCTTCATTATCTTGGCAATTTCTCGCATGGAATAGCCTTCATTTCTAAGAACAAGAATAGACTGTCGAGTTTCACATGAAAGTTCTTTTTTTCTGGCCATTTTGAGAGTTTAATGGAACCAACAAATGTAATGCTCCAGATTCTCAACTAGCTCAAAGGAAGGTCAGGTTTATAGCTTCTCTAATCAGCCAATCTGTTTTCAGCTGTGCTAACATACTTGCACAAGGGTTTTCATGGGTATTCTAACCATCCATTAGCCTTCTTACACAGTTAGCAAACACAAGGTACCATAAGAACACTGGAGTGATGGTTGTTGGAAATGGGGCTCTATACACCTATTAACATATTGCATTACAAACCAGATGTTTGAAGCTAGAATAGTCATTTACCACATTAACAATGTATAGAGTATATTTCTGAATCATTTAATGTTCGCTTCATTGGAAAAACTGTGCTTTTCTTTCAAAAATAAGGAAATTTCTAAGTGACCCTACACTTTTCAACAGTAATGTATTTTACTTTGAGGGTATTCTCTGTGTACATAAAGTGTATTTGGGTCATTACATTTATGCCAATATATATAATCAGTTTTTGGATAGGAGTTTTCTATTTTATAACTTTTGCATTATAAAGACATTTTCACTGCCACATACCTAAAGCTATATTTATTTTTCTGTCAACATAGTATCATCAGATGTTTTTACATTTTTTTTTTAATTTTTTTTAAGGGAATCTGTCACCTGATTTTTGCTATTTATTCTGAGAGCAGCGTAATGTAGAGACAGAGACCCCGATTTCAGTGCTGCATCACTTAGTGGACTACTTCCTGTAGTTTTTATAAAATAAGTTCTCACAAAAGGGGATGGACTAGTAAACCTGGTGCCATGTTGTCCTCCATACTCATTAGCTTTGTATCACCGGGCTTCCACCACCAATTGGCAGCTTTCTGCCTATGCACAGTGTACACAGACAGCTGTCAACCAATGGCGTAGTAAGTGATGTACAGGGCTCTGCATTCAGAGAACTAATAGATCTGTAGCAGATAAATAAGCGATTTTTTCAAAGCTGCAGCACCCAGTAAAGTTAGTGACATATCGCTGGAATCAGGATTTCTGTCTCTACATCATGCTGCATTCAGATGGGGTAGTAAATAAATACCTTTAGAGGTACATTTTCAGACACAGTTAATTAACGTTCATACATTTTTTTATTTTTTTTGTGAAGTGTCAGAAAGGGAAAAAAGTCATTTATTTTATTTTAACATTTTTGCATTACAAGTGACATTTAACATAAAGGATTTTTATTTTAACTTTCTTTATTGCTTTTATTAAACTTGATTTAAGATTACATTTTTCTATTTTTGTATCCCACTATGGGACGTCACTGAGCAATCCTCTAATTGCTAACCTCCGGTATTGTAATGTATCATTGTCTCTCAGTATTCTACGGACAGGCAACCTATTATGACCTGCCACAGAGAAGCCTAACAAAAAAGCACATATAGCAGATGAGGCAGTCAGCGGCCCAATATAACAGCCCTCCGGTACCGCATTCTTTTGAAAAATCATCAGGGTGTCAGGAGGAGCTCCCACCTCTTTGTAAAACTCCTTAGATGCCCCAAACACTATTGGCAACATCTATCCTAGTAATTAAAGTGGTATGTTGACTGTTAGTAAAGGCAAGGATCCACGCCTGTGATAACTCCACCGCCATGATATAATAGTAAGACGGTTCATGGGTACAACCGGCTGACTGTGGTGTACTATTACCACAGGGCATAAAAGGGTTAACTTTAATCATAACGGAAGCCGCTTATAAAAGTGATTTGACTTTTCCTCCAGTAGGTAAAGACAACCAAAGTACACGGATGAGATCATCCAAATTGACCATTATTGATTCATCAAGAATTCTGCTTATTCACACTGCCACGTAGAACAGGGAGGCCGTTGCGAGAGCATGCGTCACGTATAATGTACAGTACTAATGGCCCCTAAGCCATCCAACAAGCAGAACTGTACTCAGTGCTCCAATTACATTCATAGGTAAAATGAACACCACAATTTTATCTAACCAGGCAGTAATTATAGGTGCTGCCAACACCAGGCTTTGAGAACCCATTAAAGGATATGCCAAGGATAACCCTGAGCAGCCGCTGAACATATCCATAAGACCCCCCTGTGCACAGCATATGCCAAGTGTGTTCTTTTCACCTAAGGGCTGTTTTATTCCACAGCCTGATTATAACTCATCTGGAAATAGCAAAACAAGACATGGAAAACCAAAGCGGTGATTTACTGGACGGACTCACACATCTGATTTATGTTAGCATTTTCCAGCAATGTCACATATCCCGTAGTATGGCTGGTAATGTGGACCTCTCGAACCTCCTGCAGATTGCTGGGGTTCCTTCCCACGGAAACACCCACTTGCTGGGGCATGTAACTCTGGTCTGCGGAGCAGATGGCAATTGATAGGTGCCGTAATACAACATCAGGCTTCATTCGCAACCTGTGGGAAATCAGGACATTAACAAATACTGGATGAGGATTTCAGTATATTCAAAATGTACAAGGAGGTCCCCCTAAAAGATGTGTTTTCAAAACTTTCTACACAGCTTGCAGTTGGTTCAGATGTCTTTAAGATATCATTAATCGTTTCTATTCTCTAACATATCTTCAAAATGACACAAGTTGACACAAATTTCTAAATGGCTTCCATACCTGAAGAGCAACATTCATGAACTTTATATAAAAAAGACACTTTATCTACTCAAGATAAACCGGCTTTGTCTTCCTCAATTTCACCTTCCTTTATATAGTAGACTAGCTGAAGAGCCCGGCGTTGCTTGGGCATAGTAACCAATTGTGGTTAGTTATAACAAATTATAATGATTATATTGCACATAAAAACAGTGTATCTAATCCTATCCTGTGTGATACTGTCTGCTGAGCTGTGTATCTAATCCTATCCTGTGTGATACTGCCTGCTGAGCAGTGTATCTAATCCTATCCTGTGTGATACTGGGCTCCCCCTGCAGTCTGTGTCAGAGGGTGGTCTGTGTTGGCACAGTAATAAATTGTGCTATTTCCAGCTTTACAGAAGGACGATAACACCATAGAAATGATAAGAATAATAGGCCTCAGTTACCACAACTGTCTACAAAGAAAACTGTTGCTGATAGCAACCAATCACAGCTCATTTGTCATCTTTTAAACAGCTCTGGGACAGCGAGTTTTGAGTGGCGACTTTTGTGTTTCAACTTTTATGTGGCGAGGTTGGTGTATGTGTGGTGAAATGTGTGCTGAGGGTGGTATATGTGTTGAATCACATGGTAGTGTATGGCACATTTTGTGTGTGTGTTCATATCCCCGTGTGTGGTGAGTATCCAATGTCAGGACCCCACCTTAGCAACTGTACGGTATATACTCTTTGGCGCCATCGCTCTCATTCTTTAAGTCCCCCTTGATTACATCTTGCAGCTGTCAATTTGCCTCCAACACTTTTCCTTTCACTTTTTCCCCCCATTATGTAGATAGGGGCAAAATGGTTTGGTGAAATGGAACGCGCGGGGTTAAAATTTCGTCTCACAACATAGCCTATGACGCTCTCGGGGTCCAGACGTGTGGCTGTGCAAAATTTTGTGGCTGTAGCTACGACCAATCCCAGACATACACACATACACACCCACCCACATTGAGCTTTATATATTAGATTGGGTAACGTTTTCTTGCACATGATAGAACTTGATCAGTGTCTATCCAAAATCATAAAGAGGGAATTTGCCAGAAGGATCAGTCCTCCTAAGCTGTCTATTTGGGCATGTAGTTCATAGGATGTTGAATAAAATATCTTAGTGTCTGAGATCCGATGTCTTATTCCTGAGAAATACACAGGTTTTTTTTTACATGTAAATGAGCTATTCCAGGCTATGGGCCATACATGGATATGCATGAGAACCTGCCTCCAGAGCTTATTATAAATGAAAGGGGGCATTACCAGTGAGACACGTAATGACCGACAGTCTGCTCTCAATCACCCAACAGCTCTGCAGTGACACCAGAACTAACAGTACAGCACAAGTGAACTTTGTCTCGTTATAAAAATATTTGCAGTTGTCTTCTTACAGTGCTTCAGCTTCCATCTCACAGACAGCGGACAGCTCTGTGAGAAGACAATTACAATTGCTTGTTGCATTTGTAAAGAGACATGGTTCAGCCGACAGCACTATGAGTGGACACAGGATGCTGCAAATGTGTGAAGTTAGACAAAGTTCACATCTGCTGTACTGCATTCGCTCTCATCTCACTGCAGAGCTGCGAGGGACTATTTTACGCTATTATAAAGCGTCATTAATTCCACAGCACATTACAGACATTATTGGGGTGTGGGATAAAACCAGAGTACCCACATGAAACCCACAGAGATCATACAAACTCCTTGTAGATGTTGTCCTTGGTGAGATTTGAACCCAAGACCCCAGCTCTGCAAGGCTTCAGTGCTAACCACTGAGACATCGAGCTGCCCATTTGCAGATTATGAAAGCCAAGCGTCAGCCATTACATGCTTCACATTGGTAATGCCCCCTTTCATGTACAATAAGCACTGAAAGCAGATTATCACGCAGATCAGCATCTAATCCAAAGATCTTAACAGCTCATTTAAATTCAAAGGGGATTTCCCACAAAAAAAGTTAATTTTAAATCAACATTTTAATTAAAAGGTCTCTGATTAATAATTTTCACAATTAGTAACATAGTACCATAGTGATTAAGGTTGAAGGGAGACTTTAAGTCCATCTAGTTCAACCCATATCCTATCCTAACCTTCCCTAACATGTTGATCCAGAGGAAGGCAAAAAAAACCCATGAGGCAAACAAGTAAGCTTCACATTGGGGAAAAAAAATTCCTTCCCGACTCCACATACGGCAATCAGACTAGCTCCCTGGATCAACGCAATATTAAGGAAACTAGTGTATGTACCCTGTAATATTATACTTTTCAAGAAAGGCATCCAGGCCCTTCTTAAATTTCAGTAGGGAAACACTCATTACAACATCATATGGCAGAGAGTTCCATAGTCTCACTGCTCTTACAGTAAAAAATTGGATGTGTTAAATCAAATGTTCCTGTGCTGAGATAATCTTATAAACGTGTCCTGCTGTGTACTGTGTAAAGGCTGTCTGGCCGTACAGGAACATGGTCTGATCATACAACAGCTCCTGGACAGAAGAGGACAATAGAGTATACAGACAGGACAACATGGGATCACATCTTCATTGCCTGTTTTTAAGAAATAGTTTACCTCACAAAAAGAATCAGATGTGATCCCATGCTGTCCTATCCGTATACTTTCATGTCCTCTCCTGCCCAGGAGAGGTGGTATGATCAGACCATGTTCCTGTACGGTCAGACACAGCCATTACACAGTACACATCACAAACTCAACCTCTCCAGCGATGCTCTAGGAGGGCTGAACGCTTAAGGAGGAAAACCCGTACACCAGGAGACTTCATCCACTTCAAATTTATGTTAACAACGTATAACTCTGCCCTTCACCTCGTCAAACAGACATACTTCACTACCCTGATCTCCTCACTAGCCAACAACCCCAAGAAACTTTGACACCTTTCACTCCCTCCTCAGGCGAAAAGCACAAGCCCCTATCACAGTCATTTGTGCTGATGACCTGGCCTCCCACTTTATAGAGAAAATAAATATCAGTCAGGAAATCCACTCCCAACCACTAAGTGATGTGACTCCCATCCCTCCAAGCATTTCCCCTGGCTCTCTCTCCACATTTGATCCCATCACAGAAGAAGTCTCCATACTCCTCTCTTCTTCTCGTCCGACTACATGCACTACTGACCCCATTCTCTCAGATCTCCTCCAGTCTCTCGCTCTTCAGTCGGCACAACTCACCTAACTACAATATTTCATCTCTCCCTCTCCTCGGGCATTTTCAAATCCTCCTTCAAGTTCAAACACTATCAATACTCCAATATTAAAGAAACCTGCTCTTGACCCATCCTGCAAAAACAACTGCAGACCAGTCTCCAATCTCCTTCATCTCTAAACTCTTGGAGCGCCTAGTCTACTCCTGCCTTACCCATTACCTCTTCACTCACTCCCTCCTAGACCCTTCAAAGTCCGGCTCCCCCCCCCCCGACATTTGACTGAAACCGCACTCATCAAAGTGACCAATGACCTTCTGACAGCAAAATGTAATGGTGAACACTCTCTGCTCATGCTTTTCGACCTTTCTGCAGCTTTCGACACCGTTGACCACCATTCTCCTACTCTCCAGGCTCCAGTCACTAGGCATTAAGGACACTGCTCTCTCCTGGTTCTCTTCCTATCTTTCTGACCACTCCTTGTTTGGTTCGCTGGCTCCACTTCATCTCCTCTTCCTCTCACTGTCGGGGTACCACAGGGCTCAGTCCTTGGCCCCCTACTCTTCTCTCTCTACACGGCCCCAATTGGACAGACCATCAGCAGATTTGGCATTCAGTACCATCTTCATGCTGATGACACACAGATATACACGTCATCCCGTTACCATACTCCCGTTGTACTACAGAACGCCAGTGACTGTCTGTCCGCAGTCTCCAACATCATGTCTGCCCTCTGTCTGAAACTCAAACTATCCAAAACTGAACTTCTGCTCCCGCCATCTACTAACCTCCCTAAATCTGACATTTCTTTCTCCTTGGGTGGCACCATAATAACACCCCGGCAGCAGGCGCGCTGTCTGGGTGTTATGTTTGACACCAATCTCTCCTTCACATCCCATATACAATCTCTTGCCCGCTCTTGTAGCTTCCACTTAAAGAACATATCTAGAATCCACCCTTTTCTCACCATGGAAACAACATAAACCCTTACTGTCGCCTTGATCCACTCCCGCCTGGACTACTGCAAGGCTCTATTAATTGGTCTCCCCGTTACTCGACTTTCCCCTCTCCCGTCCATACTTAATGCAGCAGTCAGGGTCATCCATCTGGCTAATCGGTACTCGGACGCATCCGCTCTTTGACAATCGTTACATTGGCTGCCCATTCCTTATAGGATGCAATTCAAAGTACTTGTTCTCACCCACAAAGCTCTCCACAGTGCAGCACCCACCTACATCTCCTCCCTCATTTCTGTCTTATCAGACTAACCGACCGCTGCACTCTGCAAATGACTTTCGACTAACCTCCGCACTAATCCGCACCTCCCACTCCCGACTACAAGACTTCTCCCGTGGTGCACCAATCCACTGGAATTCTCTACACCAAGAAATTAGGACAATACACAATTTGCATAGTTTTAGGCGCTCTCTCAAAACACATTTTTTCAGAGCGGCCTATCACGTTCACTAATCAAAGTCATTTAATGTGTAAGTGTGCATGTGTAGCCCCATTCACTATCCCCCACTCCTTCAAGATGGCTGGACCATCATTGTAAATACACACCTGTACTTTGTATCTTCCCCACCTCATTGTAGATTGTAAGCGCTCATGAGCAGGGTTGTCTAATTTTGCTTTAATTATTGTATTGTTAACGTTGTTACTTATGACTTGAGTTTTGAAACTGTTAAACAGTAAAGCGCTGCGGAATATGTTGGCGCTATGTAAAGATTATTATTATTATTATTATTATTATTATTATTATTATTACACAGAAGGGATACATCTATAAGAATATCTCTGCACAGTAGTTTAAAAAAAAAAAGCATCTAATTGTGGATCTTAGTTTTATTCCAAGATTCATTAAAATAAAATGTACTTTGTTCTTGGGAAAGCCCTTTTAAGAAAAACAAAGATGTCTATGGAATAAGACACTGTATTGCAGATATTAAGGTATCATTGTATTCTACTTTCTAGGGCCTGTAAACCCATAAAGACACATTAGATGCCTTGACCCTACTTGACAGATTCCCTACAAGACAAGAAAAAAAAAAAAAAAAAAAAAAAAACACATACCTTATCCAGTGAGATCGGGCACTACCGTCTGACTGCCAGTAAGAAGCAGTCTCCCCATTTGTCATCTTGTCAATATCTGAAGAGTTCGATGAGGTTTCAATGTTGCTGTAACACTTAGTTACGGTTTTACATTTCAGAATTTCATCACTGCCACTCAGAACAGAAGACGATTCTGGAAGATAAGTAAATATTACATGAACTGTACATCTTCAGGAACAGGAGAAACCGCTCTTAGGCTATGTGCACACGTGCGGAATTGTCACGGAAGATTCCGCAACTCCCTGCCGTGGGAAAATCGCGGGAAATTCACATGCGGCATTCCCGCGAAAAACTAGCATTTTGCAAGCGTAATTAGCTTGCAGAATGCTAGCGTTTTCCAAGCGATCTGTAGCATCGCATGGAAAGGTGACTAACAGGTTGGGCACACTTATCAAGCATATGCAGCATCAGTAGTAAAAGATAGGATGTAAAAAATAGGATGTAAAAAATAATAAATAAAAAAAAATAAATGTTATTCTCACCTTTCGATGGCCCCAAATCTGCTCTGCGGCGCTCCCGGCATCTTCGGGTCCCAGTAATGCTTTGCGCGAAGGACCTGCGATGACGTCACGCTCGCGAGAGCGCAACGTCATCGCGGTCATTCGCACAAAGCATTACTGGCATTGGAAGATGCCAGGAGCGTGGTGAGAGGCGGGAAGGACTCAGGTGGCCGTCGGAAGGTGAGAATAACAATATTTTTTATTTTAATTCTATTTTTTACTAGCCTGGAGGAGAGTCTCTCCTCCTCCAGACCCTGGGTACCATCCGCACATGAAGCGCTCACTTCACGCATGGTGGGCATAGCCACATGGGAAAAATGAGCGTTTCAATGCATTCCTATGGGTGTGGAATCCCCACGATTCCGCAAAAAGAACGAGCATGCTGCAGATTTTTCAGCTATGCGATTCCGCAGCGGAAAAACCTGCAGCATTAGCACAGCATTGTGGAATCCCATAGGATTGCGTGGGATGCGTTTTTTTGCGTTTTCGTGGCGATGCCGCGAGTAAAAAAAATGCCGCAAAGATGCAAAAAAAAGAGCTACGTGTGAACACAGCCTTAAGCTTCTTGTATCCTTAAAGCTCGTCCACCAAAACAACAAGTCCCATTTTCCAACTGCGTGTGTAGGCATTCTTTCCCATGGATGAAACATCCAACAGTCTACAACCACTGGGGAAGGGACATCGCTAGGAAGGCCAGGTCACTATGTCCAAGGAAGTGCACAGAAAAGTGAAGAAACCGGCGCTCTACTGTCATTCTTTACATCTGCAGTTCTCTGGCTGAGGGGCTCATCTAAGAGGTCAAATCTCCATTAAACTCTTTAGGGAGTCAAATGGCCAGAAACAGAACTACCGTATATACTTGTGTATAAACCGACCCGAATATAAGCCGACCCACCTAATTTTGCCACTAAAAAACTAGGAAAACTTATTGACTCGCGTATAAGCCGAGGGTGGAAAATGCAGCAGCTACTGGTAAATTTCAAAGATAAAAATAGATACCAATAAAAGTAAAATTAATTGAGACATCAGTAGGTTAAATGTTTTTGAATATCCATATTGAATCAGGAGCCCCATATAATGCTCCATACAGTTCATGACGGGCCCCATAGGCTGCTCCATAGAATAATACGGGCCCCATAGGCTGCTCCATAGAATAATACGGGCCCCATAGGCTGCTCCATAGAATAATACGGGCCCCATAGGCTGCTCCATAGAATAATACGGGCCCCATAGGCTGCTCCATAGAATAATACGCCCCCATAGGCTGCTCCATAGAATAATACGCCCCCATAGGCTGCTCCATAGAATAATACGCCCCCATAGGCTGCTCCATAGAATAATACGCCCCCATAGGCTGCTCCATAGAATAATACGCCCCCATAGGCTGCTCCATAGAATAATACGCCCCCATAGGCTGCTCCATAAAATAATACGCCCCCATAGGCTGCTCCATAGAATAATACGCCCCCATAGGCTGCTCCATAGAATAATACGCCCCCATAGGCTGCTCCATAGAATAATACGCCCCCATAGGCTGCTCCATAGAATAATACGCCCCCATAGGCTGCTCCATAGAATAATACGCCCCCATAGGCTGCTCCATAGAATAATACGCCCCCATAGGCTGCTCCATAGAATAATACGCCCCCATAGGCTGCTCCATAGAATAATACGCCCCCATAGGCTGCTCCATAGAATAATACGCCCCCATAGGCTGCTCCATAGAATAATACGCCCCCATAGGCTGCTCCATAGAATAATACGCCCCCATAGGCTGCTCCATAGAATAATACGCCCCCATAGGCTGCTCCATAGAATAATACGCCCCCATAGGCTGCTCCATAGAATAATACGCCCCCATAGGCTGCTCCATAGAATAATACGCCCCCATAGGCTGCTCCATAGAATAATACGCCCCCATAGGCTGCTCCATAGAATAATACGCCCCCATAGGCTGCTCCATAGAATAATACGCCCCCATAGGCTGCTCCATAGAATAATACGCCCCCTTAGGCTGCTCCATAGAATAATACGCCCCCATAGGCTGCTCCATAGAATAATACGCCCCCATAGGCTGCTCCATAGAATAATACGCCCCCATAGGCTGCTCCATAGAATAATACGCCCCCATAGGCTGCTCCATAGAATAATACGCCCCCATAGGCTGCTCCATAGAATAATACGCCCCCATAGGCTGCTCCATAGAATAATACGCCCCCATAGGCTGCTCCATAGAATAATACGCCCCCATAGGCTGCTCCATAGAATAATACGCCCCCATAGGCTGCTCCATAGAATAATACGCCCCCATAGGCTGCTCCATAGAATAATACGCCCCCATAGGCTGCTCCATAGAATAATACGCCCCCATAGGCTGCTCCATAGAATAATACGCCCCCATAGGCTGCTCCATAGAATAATACGCCCCCATAGGCTGCTCCATAGAATAATACGCCCCCATAGGCTGCTCCATAGAATAATACGCCCCCATAGGCTGCTCCATAGAATAATACGCCCCCATAGGCTGCTCCATAGAATAATACGCCCCCATAGGCTGCTCCATAGAATAATACGCCCCCATAGGCTGCTCCATAGAATAATACGCCCCCATAGGCTGCTCCATAGAATAATACGCCCCCATAGGCTGCTCCATAGAATAATACGCCCCCATAGGCTGCTCCATAGAATAATACGCCCCCATAGGCTGCTCCATAGAATAATACGCCCCCATAGGCTGCTCCATAGAATAATACGCCCCCATAGGCTGCTCCATAGAATAATACGCCCCCATAGGCTGCTCCATAGAATAATACGCCCCCATAGGCGGCTCCATAGAATAATACGCCCCCATAGGCGGCTCCATAGACCATGCCCCCATAGGCGGCTCCATAGACCATGCCCCCATAGGCGGCTCCATAGACCATGCCCCCATAGGCGGCTCCATAGAACATGCCCCAAATGCTGCTCCATAGAATATGCTCCCACATGCTGCTCCATAGAATATGCCCCCAAATGCTGCTCCATAGAATATGCCCCCATATGCTGCTCCATAGAACAGGGTTTCCCAACTCCAGTCCTCAAGGCACACCAACAGATCATGTTTTCAGGATTTCCTTAGTATTGCTCAGGTGATAATTGCTTCACCTGTGCAATACAAAGGAAATCCTGAAAACATGATCTGTTGGTGTGCCTTGAGGACTGGAGTTGGGAAACCCTGCCATAGAATATGCCCCCATATGCTGCTCCATAGAATATGCCCCCATATGCTGCTCCATAGAATATGCCCCCATATGCTGCTCCATAGAATATGCCCCCATATGCTGCTCCATAGAATATGCCCCCATATGCTGCCCCCATAAGATGCTCCATATATTATGCCTCCATAAGCTGCAAAAAAAAATGCCATACTCACCTCTCCTGCTCAGGATCCGGCACCTTAGATATTCACCTGTCCGGGGTCCATCGCTGCTCACCGCTGTCTGCTGTGTCCTGTGTCAGAGGCTGCTCAGCCAGCAGAGCGCGCAGCGTGCACTAGCCACGTCACCGCGCCCTCTGCTGCCTAAACGTCACTGACACAGGACACAGCAGACAGCGGTGAGCAGCGATGGACCTCGGACAGGTGAATATCGCCTTGCCCCCTCCTGGCGCAGTCTCTGCAGCCCCGCTTCTCCACGGTCTCACTTCCTGCCTTCAGTGGTCACGTGATACTGCTCATTATACTCATGAATATGCGCATATTCATGAGTTTAATGAGCGGTACCACGTGACCGCCGAAGGCAGGAAGGAAGACCATGGAGAAGCGGGGGGGGGGGGGCTGTAGAGACCACGTCGGGGGGGGGAAGTATGATCTGTGACACCTCCGCTCCCCCGCCGACCCCCATGTATATGACTTCTGTTTAAGCCGGGAGGGGGACTTTCAGCCCCAAAAAATGGGTTGAAAATCTCAGCTTAATCACGAGTATATACAGTTGTGGCCAAAAGTATTGACACCCCTGCAATTTTGTCAGATAATACTCAGTTTGCAAACACATTCTTTGGTATTATTATCTTCATTTAATTTGTCTTAAATGAAAAAAACACAAAAAGAATTGTCCTAAAGCCAAATTGGATATAATTCCACACCAAACATAAAAAAGAGGGTGGACAAAAGTATTGGCACTGTTCGAAAAATCATGTGATGCTTCTCTAATTTGTATAATTAATAGCACCTGTAACTTACCTGTGGCACCTAACTAAATCACACTTGCAGCCAGTTGACATGGATTAAAGTTGACTCAACCTCTGTCCTGTGTCCTTGTGTGTACCACATTGAGCATGGAGAAAAGAAAGAAGACCAAAGAACTGTCTGAGGACTTGAGAAACCAAATTGTGAGGAAGCATGAGCAATCTCAAGGCTACAAGTCCATCTCCAAAGACCTGAATGTTCCTGTGTCTACCGTGCGCAGTGTCATCAAGAAGTTTAAAGCCCATGGCACTGTGGCTAACCTCCCTAGATGTGGACGGAAAAGAAAAATTGAAAAGGGATTTCAATGCAAGATTGTGCGGATGTTGGATAAAGAACCTCGACTAACATCCAAACAAGTTCAAGCTGCCCTGCAGTCCGAGGGTACAACAGTGTCAAGCCGTACTATCCGTCGGCGTCTGAATGAAAAGGGACTGTATGGTAGGAGACCCAGGAAGACCCCACTTCTTACCCCGAGACATAAAAAAGCCAGGCTGGAGTTTGCCAAAACTTACCTGAAAAAGCCTAAAACGTTTTGGAAGAATGTTCTCTGGTCAGATGAGACAAAAGTAGAGCTTTTTGGGCAAAGGCATCAACATAGAGTTTACAGAGAAAAAAAGAGGCATTCAAAGAAAAGAACACGGTCCCTACAGTCAAACATGGCAGAGGTTCCCTGATGTTTTGGGGTTGCTATGCTGCCTGTGGCACTGGACTGCTTGACCGTGTGCATGGCATTATGAAGTCGGAAGACTACCAACAAATTTTGCAGCATAATGTAGGGCCCAGTGTGTGAAAGCTGGGTCTCCCTCAGAGGTCATGGGTCTTTCAGCAGGACAATAACCCAAAACACACTTCAAAAAGCACTAGAAAATGGTTTGAGAGAAAGCACTGGAGACTTCTAAGGTGGCCAGCAATGAGTCCAGACCTGAATCCCATAGAACACCTGTGGAGAGATCTAAAAATGGCAGTTTGGAGAAGGCACCCTTCAAATATCAGGGACCTGGAGTAGTTTGCCAAAGAAGAATGGTCTAAAATTCCAGCAGAGCATTGTAAGAAACTCATTGATGGTTACCGGAAGCGGTTGGTCGCAGTTACTGTATTTTTGCTAAAGGTTGTGCAAACAAGTATTAGGCTGAGGGTGCCAATACTTTTGTCTGGCCCATTTTTGGAGTTTTGTGTGAAATGATCAATGTTTTGCTTTTTGCTTCATTCTCTTTTGTGTTTTTTTTTCATTTAAGACAAATTAAATGAAGATAATAATACCAAAAGAATTTGTGTTTGCATTCATTTTCAGGAAGAAACTGAGTATTATCTGACAGAATTGCAGGGGTGTCAATACTTTTGGCCACAACTGTACAGTACTTCTAATATTCTGGGTAAGGAAAAATCTGATTTAGCAATATAATGGACTACCAAACAAAAAAATCTAAGAAGCCCATCTGTACACAATGAAAACTATAGATCTAGATAAATATATCTATCAAAAGGTGTCCCGATGTCACGAGGTGTATTTAGCCCACAGTCAACATGGCTCACCTGGGTTACAAGGGTCATGTATATTTTGCAATGTTAAACTGAACAGTTAGGTAAAATTAATTTATTAAGTCTTTGCTGCAATAATACCAATAATGTATTACCGTATATACTCGAATATAAGCCGAGATTTTCAGCCCATTTTTTGGGGCTGTAAGTCCCCTTCTCGGCTTATATTCGAGTCATATACACCGGGGGGTCGGAGGGGGAGGGGTGTCAGGTAATACTTACCCGTCCTGACGCTGTCTCTTGAGCCCCCAGCTTCTCCGCGCTCCCTCTTCCTGCCTTCAGCGGTCACGTGGTACCGCTCATTAAAACTCATGAATATGCGCATATTCATAAGTTTTAATGAGCGGTACCACGTGACCGCTGAACGCAGGAAGAGAGAGCGCGGAGAAGCTGGGGGCTGAAGAGACAGCGTCAGGACGTGTAAGTATAGCGATACTCACCTGTCCTGCGTCAATGGCTGCTTGCTGCTGTCTGTCATCGGTCAGTTACTTCAGACAGCAGAGGACGCGGTGACGTCATTAGTGCGTGCAGCGCCCCCTGCAGTCTGAACGTCACTGACCGATGACGTGGCAGATAGCGGTGAGCAGCCATGGACACCGGACGGGTGAGTATCTGACACCCAGCGACGGAGAGGTGAGTATGTCATTTTTTTTTTCATTTTTTACATGCAGCAGCAGCACATGCGGGAATAATCTAAGGAGCTTCTTATGGGGGCAGCATATGGGGGAATAATCTAAGGAGCTTCTAATGGGGTCAGCATATGGGGGAATAATCTAAGGAGCTTCTTATGGGGTCAGCATATGGGGGAATAATCTATGGAGCTTCTTATGGGGTCAGCGTATGGGGGAATAATCTATGGAGCTTCTTATGGGGACACCATATGGGGGAATAATCTATGGAGCATTTCCCACCCTAGGCTTATACTCGAGTAAATAAGTTTTCCCATTTTTTTTGTGGCAAAATTAGGGGGGGTCGGCTTATACTCGAGTATATACAGTATTTATTATTACATGCATTTTTTTTTTTTCGTCTTCATTATGCTGACTTTTTAGGTAAAAGGTCAATAATAAAGTAAATGCACACTTTACATGAACACTAAACCCACAAGAAAATTATATAGCCAAAATCAACTGGGAACATGTTTAATGGTAAAAGAATAGAATACTCACCTTTCTCTTTTTTGAGAAGTCGTTCAAGGTAATCCTTCAGTACAGAAGACCTCATGGTGCATATGTTATTACAGCATTCTAGTATGGGATAAGGGATCACAGTACTGGAAATACGGTTTCGATGCAAAAAGCGCAGAATCTTTGAAGAATGTAAACTGAGACGATCTTTTGATTTGGTGAATATGTCGATAAAGCCTAGAAAAGTGAAAATGGAGACCTAGAATAAACGCTAGTTCATCTCAAAACGTACCAAAGTCATATTCCTCATTAGTTAAGTAATAGCAAGTTAAAGTGTGAAAAATTCTGATTCCCGGGCGTAATTTATTAAGAAACAACTACGCTTTACTCACCCTTCTTAGGTCCAACACTCTCCACTGCTGCTGTCAGTGTCTGGTATTGGCTGCAGCGCTGAAGTCATGTCAACAGAACTTCAGTCAATCAATGACTTCAGCAGCTCCGAGTGCGGCGTCCCATCTACACAGTCAGTCGCTAAGCTCAGTGATTGGCTACGCTGCTGTCAATGTGACGCCAGTGAATTAGCCAATAGCAGACAACAGGAGCAGCAGAAAAGACTCAGCGCTTGGCACAATGAGTAAAGCCCAGTATTTTTTTGTTTCTTTGTTTAATAATAAATTGCGGCCGAAAGGGACAATCCATTTAAACACTGGGTCTGTATCATGTGTGGCACAGGATTACTACTGATAACCATAGCCACTGCATGTTATATGTATAGCAAGTGTGGTCAACAGATGTTGTCCAACTTTTGGGACAATAACTTTTTTTATCTTTACTAAAATACATGCATTTTGGACTAAAAATAATTTACCATTTCATCTATTGCTGGCTGCAGAATGAGTTAACTGAGACACAGTCAGTCAGCTAGATGGTATTATATTTGAATCAAGAATTTGTTGAAATTTTATTGAATCCATTCTTCCTTCTACCCATGAAATGTCCCTTGTTCTATTGGCTGCAACACAACCCCAAACCATGATTGATTCACCCTATGCTTAATTGTTGGCGAGATGTTATTTTCCTGAAATGTTGTGCCCTTTTATCCCCACACATACCTTTGATTATTGTGGCCAAAGACCTCTATTTTAACCTCATCGGTCTACAGGATTTGTTTCCAAAATGCATCAGGCTTGTTTACATGTTCTTTTGCATAATTCTGAATTTTATGATGACGACGCAGAATAGGTTTTCTTCTGATGACTTCCATGATGGCCATATTTGTGCAGGTGTCTCTCAACAGTAGAACAATGAATGTACCACAACTAAAGAGCCTGCTAAGGCTTTCTGAATATATTTTGCAGTCAAGCGGGGGTTCTGATTTGCCACTCTAGCAATCCTACAAGCAGTTCTCACTAAAATTTTGCTTGGTCTTCCAGACTATCTTCACTGCTCCTGTTAACTGACATTTCTTAATTACATTTCAAGCGGAGGTAAGGGCATCTTTACAATGCTATATGTACCCTTCTCCTGCTTTGTGTGCCTCCACTATTTTCAGAGTACTCGGCAGCTGCTTAGAACCCATGGAGGCTGTTTTTTGGCACATGGTTAGAGGAGGCTGGGTTTCATAAAGCTGGGAAATTAGCAGCACACGGCCTTTCCCAACGATGATCGTGAACAAGCCATAACCTTAACAGGCTATTTAAGATCTGAAACACTCGTCAAAGTTATCTGAGCACACAAATCCCTAAGGGCGTCCAAACTTTTGCATCAGCCCATTTTCATTTTTGTAATTTATAAACTGTAAAAAAATATATATTTTGCCTAAAATATGAAGGAAATGTGTCATCTTTAACTTAAGCCTTTTAGATATATTTCATGTTCAACTTGTTTAACTGTTCACAACAATAATTTTGATCTGGCGAGCCCAAACCTTTACATGCCACTGTACATATATGATAATTTATTTCATTTGTATTTTAAATCATAAAATATACTAAAAAATAAATGTATGTGTATGTATAGCAGTGAATATAAGTATTTGATACACTGCCGATTTTACAAGTTTTCCCACCTACAAACAATGAAGAGGTCTGTAATTTTTATCATAGCTACACTTCAACTGTGAGACAGTATCTAAAAATAAACACCAGAAAATCAAATTGTATGATTTTTAATAATTAAATTGCATTTTATTGCATGAAGTACAGGGATTTTTGTGTGTACTCACCGAAAAATCCTTTTTTACGAGCCAATCATTGGGTGACACAGGACCATGGGTGTTATGCTGCTGCCACTAGGAGGACACTAAGTAAACATGGAAGAAATTAACTCCTCCTCTGCAGTATACACCCTCCTACCGGCTCTAAGTTACCCAGTTCGGTGACAAAGCAGTAGGAGCTCATAAGTATGAAACAGAAGGATAATATGCCAAACGAAGGAACCAAAAAACCAAGCCATAAGGCCAACCGGGTGGGTGCTGTGTCCCCAATGATTGGCTTGGAGAAAAGGATTTTACAGCGAGTACTGTATTGGAACGGATTCAAAAGGAATGTAATGAATAAGAAAATGCTCACACAAGAATTGAATAAACTAAAATTGATTTACTTAATAAGTGATAAGACTAAATAATAAACATTATAAACAATAAATGCATATAAATCAGAAAACAAGCATTATTCATACATTACATTATTTAGGTAGAAAAGTCCATCCATCTGTGTGTCCATCTCTCTCTCATCTCCGTATCGTCTCTGCCTGTCACATCTCCAGTCTGCTCTCTGTGTGTGTGTGTGTGTGTGTGTGTGTGTCCCCCATATGTCTGTGTGCTCTTTTATATGTATAAACTTCTTTGATGTCAACAAGGTATGTGTAATTGAGGCCAATACTGCCTCCAATTAGGGTAAACATCTCCTGGGAAAGCTCTAATTAGTATCTTTGAATGTCCTTTTGTTAGAAGATGAATGTAAATGACAAAGTCATTTACATTCCTTTGTTTAGAAGGTAAGTGTTAATAACATAATAGTTATTTGCCCTTTTTGGACAGTTTGAACAAGCTTCAATGATCTGACCTTCAGGAAGGTTAGCAGAGGGTATATATATTTATATACATACATACATACATACAGTACATACATACACACATATTAAACCATATCAATAATTAGTAAATAATTGGAGTGTTGAAACCATTAAAAATAACTCATAGTATACAAAGTACACACAAAAATCCCTATTTCTCCTTCGCCTCATTGGGGTACACAGAACCATGGGACGTCCTAAAGCAGTCCTTGGGTGGGAAACAGCACGACAGCTGAAACCTCATGTACAGGCAGGCTACATTTGCGCTACAGAAGCCATACTGCCGATTGCAGAAACCGTCTGCCAAGGGCGGCATTTGCAGAAGCCTGAGCATGAATATTGTAGTGTTTCACAAACATGTGCAAGCTGGACCAAGTCTCAGCCTTGCAGACTTGTTGTGCCAATGCCTGGTGCCGGATGGCCCAGGAAGCCCCCACTGAATGAGTGGAGTGTGCCTTAATCCCCGCTGAGATAGGCCTGCCTCTGATACGGGAAGCTTCCTGGATCGCCGAGCAGATCCACTTGGCTATCGTAGCCTTAGAGGCAGGTAGAACCTTTCTGTGCCCCTCCAGAAGCACGAAGAGAGCATCTGACTTGCGGAAAGGCGCCGTCCGGGAGACATACTTGTTAAGTGCTCTCACCAAATCCAATGTGTGGAGAGCCTTTTCAATACGATGGATCAGCGCTGGGCAGAACGAGGGGAGAACAATGTTCTCACTCAGATGGAAGGATGAAACCACTTTAGGCAAAAAGGACAGACGTCCTCAGCACCACCTTGTCCTGGTGGAAACTCAGGAACGGAGGCCTGGGATGTTAGTTTTTGCCAATTCCGAGAACCGTCTGACATTAGAGTCACTAGAAAGGTTACTTTCCAAGAAAGAAGAGTCAATGACACGTCCTGCTCAAAAGGGGCCTCTTGAAGAAACCCTATGATCAAATTAAGGTTCCAAGACTCCAACGGCATTTTGTAGGTAGGCACCACATGGGAAACTCCCTGCATGAAGGTTCTCACCTGTGATCTGGTAGGTACAGTGCCTTGCAAAGTATTCGACCCCATGGAACTTTTCAACCTTTTCCCACATATCATGCTTTAAACAAAGATACCAAATGTAAATTTTTGATGAAGAATCAAGTGGAACACAATTGTGAAGTTTAATTAAATTTATTGGTTATTTTACATTTTTGTGGAAATTCAAAAACTGAAAAGTGGGGCGTGCAATATTATTCGGCCCCTTTAACTTAATACTTTGTTGCGCCACCTTTTGCTGCGATTACAACTGCAAGTCGCTTGGGGTATCTCTCTCTCAGTTTTGTACATCGAGAGACTGAAATTCTTGCCCATTCTTCCTTAGCAAACATCTCGAGCTCAGTGAGGTTGGATGGAGATTGTTTGTTAACAGCAGTTTTCAGCTCTTTGCACAGATTCTCAATTGGATTCAGGTCTGGACTTTGACTTGGCCATTCTAACACCTGGATATGTTTATTTGTGAACCATTCCATTGTAGATTTTGATTTATGTTTGGGATCATTGTCTTGTTGGCAGACAAATCTCCGTCCCAGTCTCAAGTCTTTTGCAGACTCCAACAGGTTTTCTTCAAGAATGGTCCTGTATTTGGCTCTATCCATCGTCCCATCAATTTTAACCATCTTGCCTGTCCCTGCTGAAAAAAGCAGGCCCAAACCATGATGCTGCCACCACCATGTTTGACAGTGGGGATAGTGTGTTCAGGGTGATGAGCTGTGTTGCCTTTACGCCAAACATATCGTTTGGCATTGTTGCCAAAAAGTTCGATTTTGGTTTCATCTGACCAGAGCACCTTCTTCCACATGTTTGGTGTCTCTCCCAGGTGGCTTGTTGCAAACTTTAAATTACACTATTTATGGATATCTTTGAGAAATGGCTGTATTCTTGCCACTCTTCCATAAAGGAAAGATATGTGCAGTGTTCGACTGATTGTTGTCCTATGGACAGACTGTCCCACCTCAGCTGTAGATCTCTGCAGTTCATGCAGAGTGATCATGGGCCTCTTGGCTGCATCTCTGATCAGTCTTCTCCTTGTTTGAGATGAAAGTTTAGAGGGACGGCTGGGTCTTGGTAGATTTGCAGTGGTATGATACTCCTTCCATTTCAATATGATCGTTTGCACAGTGTTCCTTGGGATGTTAGTTTTGGAAATCATTTTGTATCCAAATCCAGCTTTAAACTTCTCCACAACAGTATCACGGACCTGCCTGTTGTGTTCCTTGGTCTTCATGATGCTCTCTGTGCTTCAAACAGAACCCTGAGACTATCACAGAGCAGGTGCATTTATACGAAGACTTGATTACACACAGGTGGATTATATTTATCATCGTCATTTAGGACAACATTGGATCATTCAGAGATCCACAATGAACTTCTGGAGTGAGTTTGCTGCACTGAAAGCAAAGGGGCCGAATAATGTTGCACACCCCACTTTTCAGTTTTTGAATTTCCACAAATCTTTAACATAACCAATAAATTTCGTTCAACTTCACAATTGTGTTCCACTTGTTGATTCTTCACCAAAAATTTACATTTGGTATCTTTATGTTTGAAGCATGATATGTGAGAAAAGGTTGAAAAGTTCCAGGGGCCGAATACTTTCACAAGGCACTGTATCCTGCATTGGAACAGGATGGATAAGGCTGAAATTTGGCACTTGAGGGAAGCAAGCGCAAGACCTGAGTCTAGGCCTGCCTGGAGAAACTCCAAAATGGACGGGATGGAAAAAGCAAGTGGAGAACATCCACGGGGTCTGAACCAAGAGAAAAATGTCTTCCAGGTGCGATGATAAATGCGCATGGATGTCGGTTTCCGGGCTCTAATAAAGGTGGAAAACTCCTGCTGGGAGAAGCCGGCTTGGGTTAAAACCCAGGATTCAATGGCCAGGCCGTTAAACTCAGGGTTCTCGAGTTCTGGTGGCAAATCGTGCCCTGGGAGAGCAAGTCCGGGCGGTCCGGCAGCTGCCAGGGAACGTCGGAGACGAGCTGCACTAGCCCCGCGTACCACGCCCGGTGTGCCCAATCTGGGGTGACGAGGCTCACCGGAATCCCTTCCGCTCGGAACTTCATGATGACCTTCGTAAGTAATGGGAGTGAGGGAAACACATAAGGGAGGCAAAACTGATGCCACGGGAGGACCAGTGCATCCGACCCGATGGCTATTGGGTCGCAGGAACGGGCTATGAACGCTGGAACCTTTGCATTTAGCATTGAAGAAATGAGATCGACGTCCCCCAGCGATGGCAAATCTGCTGCAAGACCTCCGGATGAAGGGACCACACGCTCGAGGCGAGACCCTGACGGCTGAGAAAATCTGCCGCCCAATTCTCTACCCCCCCCCCCCCTCGCGATATGAAGTGCTGAAATGACTGAGTGACTCTTCTTGGCCCATCGAAGGATGTGAGACACTTCGAGCATCGCCCTTCTGCTTCGCGTACCCCCCTGATGGTTGATGTACGCCACCGCCATGGCGTTGTTCGACTGAATCCAAATGGGGTGACCTGCTTGGAGATTATGGAATCGCAGGAGGACTAACTTAATTGCTCGAATTTCCAGAACGTTGATCGGGAGATGCGATTCCGGAGTGGACCAGCTCTGGTGGCCTTCTTAGCAGACTTTAGTTGGGACATATTGGCCCTCTAGAGCTGCTCAGAGGTTTCAATACTGTAGGGAAGGGGTTAAGCTCCATTTGCAGCTTACGCAGGTCCTGTGTCCTGTACCCCCAGGGATGGTGTCCGGCTTCTGTCAGCCTTATAGTGTGTCTGTTAGCGCCCATCGTGGAAGATCTGCTGCGCCTGTCTGCGGTCAGCGCAGAGAAAATGGCCCCCAGGGTTAACAGTGGCGCTTCTCGTTAGGAACGAGAAGCACCTGAAGACGTGGGTGGGGCCAGCCCAGTGGGCGGTGTTACAGCAGCGACGCTTCTCATCTAGTGCAAGAAGAGCCTGAAACGCGGGTGGAGCTATGACACGCGGCCTAGTCTGGCCAGGGACTAAATTTGCGGTGGCGGCAGGGCCGAGCGATCGCGGGCAGAACGTCGGGACGCGCATCCTTTCCCTGGGATCAGGACTAGAGTTGAACGACCTTGGTCGGATCGGGTTTCATGAAACAAAATTTGTTTCAGATGAAACTGGTCCGACTAGGGCAAAAAAAAGTCGGAGTTTCGTCCGAAACCCGACCCCAGTGCAAGTCAATGGGGAATAAAAGTCGGCATTGAGCGGATGAATGTCATCTGCTCAAAGCCGACTTATATTCCCCATTGACTTGCATTGGGGTCGGGTTTCGGACGAAACTCCGACTTTTTTTGCCCTAGTCGGACCAGTTTCATCTGAAACAAATTTTGTTTCATGAAACCCGATCCGACCAAAGTCGCTCAACTCTAATCAGGACCTAATGTCTTAGGAGCGCTCCTGCCATCCTTGGGCGCTGGGGGCCAGGACCCCTCTTGTACTCACTGATGTCGGCACGGATGTAGCAGAGCTGGATCCGCAGGTACTGGCCACGTAGTTCGCCCTCAATCCACCATCCCTTTGACAGGGAGATGGAGAGGGACCATCTGCCTCCCGTCATCATCTGCTTTCTATTAGAGGTGATGTAGTGGGGGCTGCACAGAATCTGCTAGGGCTTCTGTGCATCCCGTGGGTTCAATGCCTTGGGATGGAACAGGCTCATCGTCCGGCTGTAGGCCTGGCTCCAGAAGGGGACATGTAGGGGCGACACCCCATGTTTTTGTCTTTTGGTGATGTGGGGAGACCGGAGCCCTGGAGGGACCCGTCGCCCCTGAAACGAGCCCAGGCATTGTAGCGTTGCAGGAGGGGGTACGGGGAGGCGACACTCTGCGTTCCCACCTGTTGAAGGTTCGGGGAGATCGGGACCTTGAAAGGACCCGTTGCCCCTTTAATCCATGGAAAAAAAAAAATAAGAATAAAAGGGGTCTGAATCCCAGACCCGAGTGCCTCCTACAGACACTAGGCAAGAACTGGTTCACTTATAGCCGGTAGGAGGGTCTGTACTGCAGAGGAGGAGTTAATTTCTGCTATGTTTATTTAGTGTCCTCTTAGTGGCAGCAGCTTAACACTCATGGTCCTGTGTCCCCCAATGAGGCGAAGGAGAAAATTATTTGATCATCTACCAACCAGCAAGAATTCTGGCACTCTCAGACCTGTTAGGGCTTCTTAGGCCAGGGTCACACTAGCGTATGGCATGGGATGCGATATGCTAATGAACCTCAGCTCCTGCTCTGCTGCGAGCGAGAGCCGAGTGTCATGCTACTGTGCTCCGAGCCTCTCGCACAGAGGCTCGGAGCACAGCTGAGGAAGAAACTTTTTGAAACGTATGTTGGGGTGATGGGTAACGTTTCACAGCACTGACTACCACCACGGACCCCGAGTTACTCCTGTGCTCTTTAGGTAAAAATCATTTGTATTACTTTATGCCCTTTATAACATTGGTAATTGTGGCAATTTATTCTTTATTCTATATTCTAAGCAATCTATAGTGCAGATTCTGTGCAATAGGCTGTAGGTTGTACGGAGGCACTTGTACCTTTGTGTGCCTTCAAAATTAAAATAGAGTGCAATATATAAGAGCTATATTACATCCATTACTATATACTGTATTTGAAAATTAATGTGGGCATTAATTTTATAAATAGTTCTGGTGTATATTATTTTATAACTACCGCATATACTCGTGTATAAGCCGAGATTTTCAGCCCACTTTTTGGGCTGAAAGTCCCCCTCTCGGCTTATACGCAATTCATATACCGGGGGGTGGGTGGGGGAGCGGGGGTGTCAGAGACCATACTCACCCCCTCCTGGCACGTCTCTGCAGCCCCTGCTTCTCCCTCGGTGGTCTGCTTCCTGCGTTCAGCGGTCACGTGGTACCACTCATTAAACTCATGAATATGTGCATATTTATGAGTTTAATGAGTGGTACCACGTGACCGCTGAATGCAGGAAGCAGACGGCCGATGGAGAAGCAGGGGCTGCAGAGAAGACTGTGTGCCAGGAAGGGGTGAGTATGACGGGGGCAGAGAAATATTCACCTGTCCCCGTTTCAAGCCGTGCACCGCTGTGTCTCCGGGTCCTCCTGCTGTGACATTCAGGTCAGAGGGCGCGATCACGTAGTCCGTGTGCGCCCTCTGATGAATGAACGTCACTGCAGAGACCCGGGAGACAGCGGTGGACGGCGATGGAACAGGGGCCGATAAATATCGCCGGTGCCGGGGGCTCAGGACACCGGCACCTGGCCCCCAGCGACGGAGAGGTGAATATGTGTCATTTTTATTTTTTTAAATTCCAGCAGCAAATAAGGGGTATTTATGGAGCATCTTATGGGACAGCATTAACCCTTGTGCAGCAGCATATAAGGGGTATTTATGGAGCATCTTATGGGGCAGCATTAACCCTTGTGCAGCAGCATATGGGGGGTATTTATGGAGCATATTATGGGACAACATTAACCCTTGAGCAGCAGCATATTATTGGGGGTATTTATGGAGCATCCTCTTGGGCCAGCATTAACCCTTGTGCAGCATCATATGGGGGGTTTTATCTATGGAGCATCTTCTTGGACCACCATTAACCCTAGGCTTATATACGAGTCAATAAGTTTTCCCAGTTTTCTGTGGAAAAATTAGGGGGGGGGGGGGTCAGCTTATACACGAGTATATACGGTATTTATTGATACTATATATACTCAGACTGTATTGTTCCCGTAATTTTGTGAGGCACCTTATAAACTCTTAATTGATACTGTGATTTGTAGAATTAATAAAATTATCTATTTTAACGTAATCAATTAGTATGTTGGTTCTTTTACGCATGCCTTGGACATGTCAATTTTTGGCATGCATTGGTTGATGTCCATTTTGGCAATTAGAATCACTAATTAGATTTTGGACTTTCAATACTGATTCATTTAGACACTAAGCAAGAACTGGTTCACTTATAGCCGGTAGGAGGGTGTATACTGCAAAGAAGGAGTTAATTTCTTCTCTCCACTCCTCTTAGTGGCAGCAGCATAACACTCATGGTCCTGTATCCCCCAAAGAGGCGAAGGAGAAAAGTATTTGATCATCTACCAACCCAGCAAGAATTCTGGCGCTCACAGACCTGTTAGGGCTTCTTAGGCCAGGGTCACACTAGCGTATGGCATGGGATGCGATATGCTAATGACCCATAGCTCCTGCTCTGCTGCGAGCGGGAGCTGAGTGTCATGCTACTATGCTCCGAGCCTCTCGCACAGAGGCTCGGAGCACAGCTGTGGAGGAGGCAGAGAAACTAATTTCTCCATCCCCTCCGCTGCCGGGGTCGATGTATGATCGCACAGCACCCGGATGATTTCCAAGTGATGTGCGCTGTGTTAATCACACCCATAGACTTAGGCTACTTTCAGATTGCATTCTGAGGCGCAGGGCTGCCACTAAACTCTGCCCCCGGCCGCGCCTCCTCCGGTCAGCTCCTCCTATGGGCGCATGACGCTGCATGTGCCCAGCGTACCCTATATTTAGCGTTGGGTACGCTGGCCGTGCGCTGGTATGATCTCGCCGGCGTGTGCTCCCTTTTGACGCTGCGCCGACGTGCGCCAAACGCACCATGTTGCATTTTTGTGCGCTCGGCGCAGCGCCAAAAGGGCGCTACCAGCACACAGCCAGCGTACCCAACGCTGAATATAGGGTACGCTGGGCGCATGCAGTGTCATGTGCCCATAGGAGGAGCTGACCAGAGAAGGCGCGGCCGGGGCGGAGCTTAGTGGCAGCCCTGCGCTGCGCCTCAGAACAGAAGTCTGAAAGTAGCCTTATATGGGTTCGAGTGCTCCGAGACTCAGGCTAGTTTCACACTTGCTTTTTTTTGCAGCGCGTTTTTCCCGCAAAAAAACGCATTGAAAAAACGCATACAAAAGCATACAACTGCTGCGTTTTTTTCAAGCATTTTTATGAGCATGCATGAAAAAACGCAGCGTTTTTATGCGTTTGTATGCGTTTAGTGCGTTTTTACCGCGTTTGCGTTTTTTTCCAACATTAGGTGGCCCCTCACACTAACCCAAACCATGACTTTACTAACCCTAACCCTGACCCTAACCCTAACCCTAACCCTGACCCTAACCCTAACCCTTAACCAAATCATACTTAACCCTAACCCAAACCCTAAACCCTAACTAACCCTAACCCTGACCCTAACCCTAACCCTTAACAAAACCATACTTAACCCTAACCCTGACCCTAACCCTTAACCAAATCATACTTAACCCTAACCCAAACCCTAAACCCTAACTAACCCTAACCCTGACCCTAACCCTTAACAAAACCATACTTAACCCTAACCCAAACCCTAAACCCTAACTAACCCTAACCCTAACCCTGACCCTAACCCTTAACAAAACCATACTTAACCCTAATCCTGACCCTAACCCTGACCCTAACCCTTAACAAAACCATACTTAACCCTAACCCTGACCCTAACCCTAACCCTAACCCTGACCCTAACCCTAACCCTAACCCTTAACCAAACCATACTTAACCCTAATCCTGACCCTAACCCTGACCCTAACCAAACCATACTTAACCCTAACCCTGACCCAAACCCCAACCCTAACCCTGACCCTGACCCTAACCCTAACCCTAAACCCCCTTAACTAACCCTAACTCTAACCCAAACCCCTAAATTCCATGGTTAAAAAAAAAAAAACGCATATGCAAAAAAACGCATACATGAGCATGCCAGTGCGCACATATGCGCATCCATAGGCTATAATGGCCATTTTTAGCGCAAAACGTGCGCATATGTGCGCATGCGCTTTTTTGCAGGGCCAAAAAATGCAACATGCTGCGTCTGGAAAATACAAACGCACACCCCAAAAAAACGCAGCGCATGAAAATCGCATACATGCGCTTACAAGCGCGCAGGTATGCGCACCCATGTTAAATATAGGGGAAAAAACGCATGCGCACATATGCGTTTTTTTCCAGCGCTAAAAAACGCAAATGTGAAACCAGCCTCAGCCGAGTATCGGTGCCAATAGCAGCATGCTGCGATTGTTCTTGCATGCAGATTCGGCATGAGAAAATAATCGCAGATGTGATCCGCTCCACAGATTAACACAGGGCCGAGTGCTATGTGATGCTTTCTCGCATTGCACTCGTCCGTATTCTACGCTAGCGTGAGCCCGGACTTAAAGAAAAACTTCTACTCTGTACTCATTACCTGTATTAATTACACTTGTTTGAACTCATTACCTGTATAAAAAGACACCTATTCACACAATCAATCACGCTCCAACCTCTCCACCATAGCCAAGACAAAAGAGCTGTTTACAGACACCAGGAACAAAATTGTAGACCTGCCCAAGGCTGGGATTGTCTACAGGACAGCACGATGGCTCAGTGGTTAGCACTGCAACTTTGCAGCGCTGGAGTCCTGGGTTCAAATCTCACCAAGGACAACATCTGTGTATGCATGGGTTTCCTCCAGGTACTCCAGTTTTCTTCCACACTCTAAAAAACATACTGATAGGGAATTTAGATTGGGAGCTCCATTGTGGACAGCGACGATAATGTGTGTAAAGTGCTGCGGAAATAAGATTGCGCTATATAAGCAAAGCATAATAAATAACAAACAGGACAATAGGCAAGCAGCTTAGTGAGAAAGCAACAACTGTTGGCACAATTAGAAAATGGAAGAAACACAAGATAACTGTCAATCTTGTATGGATGATTCAGAGAAAGGTGAAGGATCAGCCCAGATCTATACGGGAGGATCTGGTCAATGACGTTAAGAGAGCTGGGACCAAAGTCTCAAACATTACCGTTAGTAACAACGCTGTCATGGATTAAAATCCTGCAGGGCACGCAAGGTCCAGCTGCTCATGTCAGCATATATCCAGGTCCGTTTGAAGTTCACCAATGACCATCTGGATGATACAGAGGAAGCATGGGAATTCATGTGGTCAGATGAAACTAAAATATCACTTTTTATCAACTCCACTCGTGTTTGGAGGAAGAAGGATGAGTCCAACCCCCAAGAACACAGGCTCAACACTGAAGCATGGTGGGAAAAACATCATACTTTGGGGGTGCTTTTCTGCAAAGTGGAAAGGACGACTGCAACGTATTGAAGGGAGGATGGATGGGGTCATGTATCGCAAGATTTTGGACAACAACCTCCTTCCCTCAGTAAGAGCATTGAAGATGGGTCGTGGCTGGGTCTTCCAGCATGACAATGACCCAAAACCAGGGCAACTAAAAAGTGGCTCAGTAAGAAGCACTTCAAGGTCCTGGATTGGCCTAGCCAGGGTCCAGACCTGAACCCAATAGAAAATCTTTGGAGGGAAATGCCCAGCGACAGCCCTGAAACCTGAAAGATCTGGAGAAGATGTGTATGGAGGAATGAGCGAAAATCCCTGCTGCAGTGTGTGCAAACATGGTCAAGAACTGCGGGAAACCTCTGTAATTACCAACAAATGTTTCAATACCAAATTTTAATTTCTGGTTTTCTATTGTATCAAATACTTATTTCATGCAATAAAAAACAAATTCAATTATGTAAAAATACAATTTTTTTAGATATTTATTTTATCTTGAATATTCTGTCTCATACAGATGAAGATGATAAAAATTACAGACCTCTCATTTCTTTGTAGGTTTGAAAACTTGAAAAATAGTCAGTGTATATTTATTTTATTTTTTTTTTAATGTTTTGGCACTTGTAGCAGAGTATAAAAATAAAGTATCAACATTACCGGGTGTGAGAGAACAGGCTTGCAGCTGTCGGATAACATGACTCAATTCTCCTTGAAGGTTGGCACCACTGGAGGTCTTGATGGCTTCTAGCATGCTCTCCAAGTCTACCACCTCATCGCCTTCAGCATCAAACTGTGCAAATGCCTGAAAGAGATGCCCACGGTTAATCCCACATGGAAAGAGTTCTCTGAAAAAAGGTAAAACCGAAGCAAGTGAATCATAGAGAGGAAAGTGTACTGAAGCACATTTCCATATTTTTTTATGCTCAAGAGTTACTTCTGACTATACTTCAGCCTTTCCTGGGAATATAAAGAAACAAACACTGGGCATAACCTAATATAGGGATTCTAATACAAATGTATAATAACTGTATTGCGTTATACAAGACGCTAACATCTTACTTCTGTTAACAGTGTATTATAGGGGTTTATTGATGACCATCAATATCAGACGTGAAATTATTAGGTCCCGTGGCCAGTGGAAGTCCACAATGTATGGAGACTGAAACGTACAGCTCCGCACACTGTGTAGTACCCTGTAAATCAGCTCCTATTGAAAAGTGGGGCTGAGCAGCAGTGCATGACAATGGCTGCTGCAGTGCGCAGAACTCTATTGCAGCACCTCCTGCGCAATGCATTGCGCACTTCTGCTGGCCACGAGACCTGATGACACCTGCCGATGGGGGAGCTGGGTGTCAGACACTCACCAACCAAATATTGCTGAACTATCCGAAAGAGTTTTTGTCAATGTTTTACACCTGAACAACCCTTTTAAGACAGAATTTTTGGTGTATGATTTTCACTACGTTTTGGCACCCGTTCGTAGGTCCCGTCGGGACTTAAGCCCGAACCCCTTGCAAAACTGGATTTGGGCGGATGTGACGACGGAGCCATAGATTGTAATGGTGCTGGCAGAGCGAACGTGCGCTGTCGTGTATCATTTTCGGGAGTGTATGCCTTTTGGAGGTGGACACTCAGACGTAGTAGACTGCATCTGGTGTCCGTCTCAAGTAAGCGTACATGCCCGAGATTTATGCACGACAGAGTACACGTTCACTCTGTCAGTACCATTAAAGTCTATGGCGCCTTGGGCGAGTACGTTTTGCGGCGCGTTCGGACAATCCCCTTGGGACCAATGAACAGGTGTCAAAATGCAGTGTGAATGCACCCCAACAAAAAATTCACCATAAACACACACATCATAATACCGCCATCGTATTGCTCTACAGTTCCCCTTGTAGCAAGTTCGGTCATCTTGCTTATTAACATTTTTTTCTTCTTTATTAGACATTATTTAGCATATTCTACAACTTCATTTCCAAAAAAAGTTAGGATGCGGTGTAAAAAGTGAAGAAAACAAGAACACAATGACCTGGAAAGTTCTTCCAGCCATATCTTATGTACAATAAAACATAGAACAACAGATCAGAAGGTGAATGTTAGTTTTTCAAATGAAATGAAACATCTAATTTAGAAATTGATGGCAGCAACAGATCTCAAAAAAGTTGGGACGGGGCCATGTCTACTATTGTATATCACCCCCTCTTCTATTTGCAAGTCTGTAAACGTGTAAGTGAGACCAAATTATGGTATTTTGGTTGTGGAACGTTGTCCCATTCGATCTACTCAACAGTCTTGGGTCATCTTTGAAGGACTTTTCTTTCTTGATGGAATATGAAAGGCCTTCCCTGAAGCAGACACTGTCAGGATGGGACAATGTGTTGATCTAAAACCTCTATATAATGCTCAGCATTGAGTGTCTGTAATGATGTGGACGCTGCCCATGCCAGAGACACTAATGCAGCCCCATACCATCAGATATGCAGACTTTACAATTCTGCGCAAGTAACAAGCTGGAAGTTTCCACTGGTCCCGAGCCCGCAAGACATGACTTCCGAGGTTTCACAGTTTGGATTCATCTGACCACGTAACAATTTTTGATTTTCGCCTCAGTCAATTGTAAATTAGCTTTGGCCCAGAAAAGATGTCGTTTTTGGATTGTATATGGCTTCTTCTATACATGATAGAGCTATAACTTGCATTTGTGGATTGCATGGTAAACTGTGTTCACAGACCATGTCACTTGTACAATGTATTTCTCCAGAATCTCTGGATATTGTTTTATTATGTATAGCAGATGGTGGGATATTCAAAGGGTCCGATTCACCAAGACCAGTATTTTTCATGGCAGTCTGACAGGTAGTCTTCCAGACCCCCATGCCCTCCAATCCAGCAGAATTCAGCTATTTGTGATTAAACTCCCACAACCACAGGGGAGTGATAACATGGAAGGGGGCTGACTAGCCTGGGGCAACTAATACCCCATCGATTAATCCAAGCTCTCATTAGCATAGGGAAAGCGGACATTATAAATGCTTATTTCAAAGCATTTAAGTGAATTATGTTATACAGGGCTGATTAGTGAGGGAGTTTACTCATTCATAGTTGAATGCTGCTGGATTGGAGGGTATGGGGGATCTGGCAGGTTCCCTTTAATGAGGGGGTGAGCTGGAGTCAGACGCTCCCGATGCATGAAGAGGTGTATGCTTCATCATGAATCGGTAACATTTGATTAGCGGCGTGCACCTGCGTGTGCTACGCCAGAAACCTCCATCCACACAGGTACTGAAGTGAAAGTAAGCAATGCCACAGGTAGTCATGAATTAGCCAAGCTGTAGTGTACCGCCCCAGTCCTACCCATTGTGTCGCAGCTGGGAGAACTGGCATGGAAATGACAACAGTCGCAAATTTGAACTCTTGAGTGTCAGCTAAAAATTTATACTTTTCAATATTTTTACACCAGAATTCTGGCAGGAAAGCTTTGATAAATCATGCCAAAGTCTTTGTAATTTTATATTGAAGAACATTTTTCCGGAAATTGTTCCATAATTTTTAGATGCAGGCCACAGATTGTTGAAGTTCTGACCATCTTGCTTCTGAGAGACTCTGCCTCTTCAACATGCTCTTTTTATAGTCATGTGACTTGGTTGAAAGCTGACCCGCCACAGCAGTATTTTCATCAGTACCACTTAATTTTCCAGCCTTTTGTTAACCCTGTACCAATTTTTTTTTTTTTTTTAAGATGTGTTACTGACATCAATTTCTAAATGAGTTAATTTTTTAAAATTGGAAAAAAATTCTAACTTTCATCTTCTGATCAGCATTCTACTGTGAATAAAATATGTTTCTAAGATTTCCAAATCATTGCATTCTTGTTTTCTTTACATTTTATACAGCGTCACAACTTTATGGAATTGCGGTTGTAGAGGTTTCTTTATTGGTCATTTAGCCCATAGATTGTTCATTCTTGACATTTACCGCATACGAGATTCTTCTTTATTGGATTTAAAGGGATTGTCCACTACTAGGACATCCCCTTCTCGATCTGATTGGGTATGTTTATTTTATCAACACCAAACATACTCCCCTCCTCTGTTGGCGTCATTCCAGTGGTGTTGGCACTTGCATTCCCGGGGCTTTCATGCAGTTCTTGTGACAGGTGAGCCTGGAGCTCAATCAGCGAAGGCTTCACTGTCTCCACCTTCGCATATATCAAACATCAAGAGCAAGTGAGAGAAGAGTCGCAGCCCTGGCTTTCTGTCGATGTTCAATACACCCGAAGGTGGGGCCAGTGAAGCCAGTGCTGATTGGGCGCAGGGCTCGCATGTCATAAGAACCGCTCAAGAGAACCAGGAACATGAGTGCCGACGCCGCTGGAACGGCACCAACACGGAGGCAAATGTGTTTTTATTTTAAATCGTCGAACATTCAGATCGAGAAGGGATTGTCCTAGTTGTGGACAAACCTTTTAAACAAATCTTTCTTTAAAAGACATTTAGTATATACTAGATCTTTCTTTACTGGACATGATTTAGCATATACTAGATTAGTCTATTCCTTCCCTTTACCCTAGAAATTGATGTCAGCAGGGGTGCAGCCACAACAACAGCATTAAACATGCGATTACGATCCACCTAGATACAAGTGGCATCCTGCCAGGTAAGATCAAGGTTCAACCAAAAGGTAAATTCTAAAGAATACGTTCCATGCGCCAAAAATGGTCAGTGTACCAGACAAAGTTTAAAGTACAGGGCAGGGTCATTTCCATCTTATCACATCTAATGCCTTGTAAATATATTTTATCCACATACACCAAGTAAGTAATGACATATGGTATCATATTAAAGGCCTTCATAAGGGAATGCTCAGTTTTAAATGTATTGCAGAATTTTTTACAACTGTTCTATTTCTTTGAATGGGTTTGGAAAAACTGAAGTAACGTAGATGCTTGCAAAAAAAAAAAAAAAAAAATTAAAAAGTGGAATGGATTTAGAGTTACAACATTTTAGAAGTTACCGTACAGCTGCTAAGAAGTTCTTAAAGCCTGACAAATACTACTTCTCTAAACATAACCATTTTCATAACCAGAGTTGCTCTTGCTTGTTCTTTTATAACTGTAAAAATATTGTGGCTCAGAGACAATTACCAAGAAAATAATAGAATTTTTACAGTGCTGATCGAACAGGTGAATGTTGTCTTGTATATTGTGGAATTGTATTACCAACATTTCCCTAATAAATCTCTATAAAACAAATGACTGCTGTTAAAAGCAGGAGCAATCCAGGTGATAAGGGAAAGCAGCCTTAGGGTATGTGCACACGCTGCGGATTCCGCTGTGTTTTCGCAGCGGTTTTGGCCGCTGGGGACCCGCAGCAGTTTTAGCTGCGGTGTAGAGTACGATTCAAATGAATGGTAAAAAAAAAAAACGATGTGTAGACGTTGTGGAACAATCCGCACGGATTTGCTGCGGTTTTGAAACCACAGAAAGAATTGACATGTCAATTCTTTCTGCGGAATCGGCAGCGGGTTCCTATCTCCACCATTGTGGAGATGGTGAATCCGCAGGACCAAACCGCAGGCAAAACTGCAGATAATCCGCAGGTCTTTTTACCTGCGGTTTTTGCAAAATCCGTGCAGATTAATCCGCAGCGGATTCTGCAGCGTCTGCACACACCCTTAAGGAAACCGAGTTCACTGCTGCTGTGCCAAAGCCATCAGCAGAACACGGACACCGCTTACAGCATGGAAAGTGGGATTATGAGAATTAAGCCCCCGCTGTAACGTCACCGATTTTGTGACGTTATAGCGATATTGCTAGCGATATCGTTATGTCTGATACTTACCTCCGACCGGCTCCCCCACTGGTTATCGGTGATCGCGCGAGAACGGCCTGGACCATTTCTCTTCGGGCGCTTCCTGTGGCGCCGACGAGCGATGCGTTGACGCGGGCGGGAGGACGTCAGGATCGCCTCGTCTGACAAGTAACGACCCCCGACCCCTGCTATGTCGCTGATGAGAACTGCATGTCTGGCAGCTCACTAGCGACCACTTAGCGATGCACCAGCGATCCATATCATTGTCGGGATCGCAGGTGCATCGCTAAGTGTAACGGTACCCTTAGAGCTGTATTCCGATGGCAGGTTTCATACAGAGACAAAACAATCTAACCTGACATTTCAAGCATGCTGTGCTTTCCAGGCATAAGTCACTGATTGCGGCAGTTTAAGGGTGCACAGTGCATGTCTGAGGCTATGTCCCCACGGTCAGTAATCGGAAGAGCTTTGGACATCGCACGACCGCTGCGTCCCAAGCGCTGCCGGGTTTTGAGCGCAGGCGATTCCTCATGTGTTCATTGAACCGTGCAGAATCACCGCGTCCCATTACATTGTACGGGTGAGATTTATCTTGCGAAGGCTCGCATCTCCACAAGATAAATAGGCTGCGGTCCTGAAAGACGCACCGCATGTCCATCTCCATAGGTGAGCCGTGGGCGTCGGTGCACGCATAGTGTGCATGGGACTTCTTGAAAATCGATCCACTATGCTGCAACATCTGCACGCTGCGGATGTATGCAGCGTCCGACCGTGAGAACGCACCTTTAAGAGATTTCAGTGCTGTTTCTGAACAGCAAAAAGCCAAAGGGAATGTGCTGAGGGATAATGAGGAGAGCTGGGCTTGCCCTGCCCTTGAGGTACAGCACAGCCTATTTGAATAAGAAATAAAGGTTCACTTTATACGTAATGTTAAAAGGGGTTATCCAGCCTTTAAAATTGATGCATATAAGATAGGTGGGGGACCGAAAATTGTTTGAAGAGGCTGCTGCATGTATGTGTACGGTGCAGGTTCCCCGATATTTATATTGACTTGCAGGCTGGTTTGTTCTTGCTCACTATAACATGATGAAGCTGAAATAGATTGTAAAAAAAAAAAAAAAAAATTAATGATGCAGGCAAGTATCAGTCAGCCTGCAAGCACAATACAAGCATTGGAGAATGAAGACAAGTGCCACAGCTGAATGGAGGGGGTGCCAATTGCCAGGACCCCAACAATGGCTTATCTTAAAGCCACTGTAAACGACACACAGTGTCAGGTCGGTGCTGTTATACTTTTTAAGAGGATACCTTGATTGAGGAAATCTGTCTTGTGGTTGTTTAATCTTTATTTTTAGTTTTGAGTTAATGATATGCTCGTGCTCCGGGGTGTCCTATGTGGGGGTCTTCATGTGATGCTCTGATTAGATATTCATAATGCAGCCTACTGACAGGTCACTGATGCCTCACTAACCTGCCCCCAAATTTACATACTGCTTAGAATATTGTGTGGGAAAAAAAACATAAAAAAAAAAAACACATTGATCAGGCAGGCGCCTGCAGGATACGATGTATGATATTATAATAATAATCAGCTAATATATAAAGCTCAATGTGGGTGTATGTATGTGTGTCCGGGATTGGCATCCGAACCGTTGCAGCTACAGCCACAAAATTTTGCACAGTCACACGTCTGGACCCCGAGAGCGTCATAGGCTATGTTGTGAGGCAAAATTTTAACCCTGCGCGTTCCAATTCACCAAACAATTTTGCCTATTCTTATAATTTCTATGGTGTTATCGTCCTTCTGCAAAGCTGGAAATAACACAATTTATTACCGTGCCAACACAGACCACCCTCTGACACAGACTGCAGGAGGAGCCCAGTATCACACAGGATAGGATTAGATACACGGCTCAGCACACAGTATCACACAGAATAGTATTAGATAGACGGCTCAGCAGACAGTATCACACAGGATAGGATTAGATACACTGCTGCGCAGTCAGTAACACACAGGAGAGGGTTAGGTACACAGCTCAGCAGACATTAGCACACAGGATAGGGTTAGATAAACAGCTCAGAAACAGGATGTGCCAAAGGAGAGGACATTTTCATTCTAAGAATTCCACTCATTCCATCTGATTTTTGATTTTAAACACCTCCAGTTTCCAGTTCAAACAGAACAGTATTAGATACACGGCTCAGCAGTCAGTATCACACAGGATAGGATTAGATACACGGCTCAGCAGGCAGTATCACACAGGATAGGATTAGATACACGGCTCAGCAGGCAGTATCACACAGGATAGGATTAGATACACGGCTCAGCAGGCAGTATCACACAGGATAGGATTAGATACACGGCTGAGCAGTCAGTATCAGTAACACAGGATAGGATTAGATACACGGCTGAGCAGTCAGTAACACACGATAGGATTAGATACACAGCTCAGCAGACATTATCACACAGGATAGGGTTAGATACACAGCTCAGAAACAGGATGTGCCAAAGGAGAGGACATTTTCAATCCAAGAATTCCACCTGATTTTTTTTGGATTTTAAACTCCTCCAGTTTCCAGTTCAACTGCTATTTGCAATGTCCATTAACAATGCTCAGGGACAGTCCTTGAAAGTAGTAGTGATCGATTTGCAATCTCCATGTTTTTCTCATGGTCAACTTTACGTGGTCTGTTCAAGGGTTGGAACTGCCAAAAATCTGTTCATCTTTGCACCGAAAGGAAAAACCAAAAATGTTTATCAAAAGGCTCTTGAATGAGTTGAAAATAAAATACTATCAATACTTGGGTAATCGTTTAGTTAATTTGTGTTGCAAATCTGTAGTGTTGAATAGATGATGTGAAAAATTTTCATGTGCAATATTATCATTATAATTTGTTATAACTAACCATAGTTGGTTACTATGCCCAGGCAACGCCAGGCTCTTCAGCTAGTAATCTTTATATAGCACCAACATATTCCGCAGCGCTTTACAGTTTAACAGTTTCAAACACAACAGTCATAAGTAACAACGTTAACAATACAATAATTAAAGCAAAATAAAACACTGCTCGCGAGAGCTTACACTCTACAATGAGGTGGGGGACATACAAAATACAGGTGTGTATTTACAATGATGGTCCAGCCATCTTGAGGGAGTGGGGATAGATGGAGATAGTGAATGGGCTACACACACATAAAATGACTGATTAGGGAACATCATAGGCCGCTCTGAAGAAATGTGTTTTGCGGGAGCACCTAAAACTGCATGTTGTGGCTGGTACTAATTTATTGGTGTAGAGCATTCCAGAGGATTGGCGCAGCATAGGAGAAGTCTTGGAGTCGGGAGTGGGAGGTATGGATTAGTGCAGAGGTTAGTCGAAAGTCGTTTGCAGAGCGCATCTGATCGGCTAGGCCGATAGACAAATGAGGGAGGAGATGTAGGGGGGTGCCGCACTGTGGAGAGCTTTGTGGGTGAGAAAAAAGTACTTTTAATTGGATCCTGTAGTGAATGGGCAGCCAGTTTAACGATTGGCGAAGAGCGGACACGTCCGAGTACTGATTAGCCAGATGGATGACTATGGCTGCTGCATTAAGTATGGACTGGAGAGGAGAAAGTAGAGTGAGGGGGGAGGCCAATTAATAGAGAGTTACAGTAGTCCAGGCGAGAGTGGATCAGGGCGACAGTGAGGGTTTTTGTTGCCTCCATGGTGAGAAAAGGGTGGATTCTACGGATGTTGTTTAGGTGTAGGCAGCAAGAGCGGGCAAGAGATTGTATATGGGAGGTGAAGGAGAGACTAGTGTCAAACAAAATACCCAGACAGCGCGCCTGCTGCTGGGGAGTAATTATGGTGCCACCCACAGAGAGGGAAATGTCAGATTTAGGGAGGTTAGTAGACGGTGGGGAGCAGAAGAGGTTCAGTTTTGGAAAGGTTGAGTTTCAGATAGAGAGCAGACATGATGTTGAAGACTGCGGACAGACAGTCATTGGTGTTCTGTAGTACAGTGGGGGTAAGGTCAGGGGATGACGTGTATAGTTGTGTGTAATCAGCATAAAGATGGTACTGAAGGCCAAATCTGCTGATGGTCTGTCCAACTGGGGCCGTGTAGAGAGAGAAGAGAAGGGGGCCAAGGACTGAGTCCTGAAGTACCCCAACAGTGAGAGGAAGAGGAAATGGTGTGGAGCCAGCAAACAAAACACTGAAGGAGCGGTCAGAAAGATAGGAAGAGAACAAGGCGAGGGCAGTGTCCTTAATGCCTAGTGACTGGAGCCTAGAGGGTAGGAGATGGTGGTCAACAGTGTCGAAAGCTGCAGAAAGCTCAAAAAGAATGAGCAGAGAGTGGTCACCGTTACATTTTGCTGTCAGAAGGTCAGTGATAAATTGTTGAATTCAGGGTCTCTCTTCCTACAATAGGCTATGGTCACACATTGCGTTTTTTTTGTTTTTTTTTTTATTGGCAAAAGCTTAGTGGCTTCCCAAAAAAATAAATAAATAAAAAAAAAAAAAAAAAGTCGGTTTTGCTGCGTATTTATTATCTCTTGTGCATGATGATAAAGTTTAAAGACCCCCTAAAAAAAGATAATGCAACTTCCTTAAGGTTTTGCGTCTTTGCACTTACTCATTGATTTCTATGGGTGAAAAAAACGCTGAAAGTAGTGCAATGCTGCAGTTTACAAAAATGAAGCAGTTATCCAAATCAGTCAAGAGAAGAAAAAAAAAAAAAGTGCACGAGATTTCTAAAATCTCATAGCTTTTGCTGGTACTGTAAAACGCAGTTTAAAATTTGCACAAAATACCCCCCAAAAAACCCACAAAAACGCAACGTGTGAAAATAATCTTACACTACTCATAAAGAGTTAGGAATATTTATAGCTTTCAGGAAGATCCTAAAATGCACTCTAACCTTTTCAGATGAGCTTAATGTGACCTTCTCTAAACTTTTGAATACACATGTCCAACTGTTCAATGTTAAATTCACAACAGATGTTTGATCCATGAATAAACCAATAAATTTCGGGGTTCAATTAGAGTTGGTATTAAACAATCCTCCTCATTATGCTGTTCACATTTTGACATCATGAGACCAAGATGATACGTAACAATTCATTATCAGTGTTTCAACATTGTGAGGCTTCAACCAAGAGGTTCTCAGATGGAAGTGGCCTCTGAGCTTATAGAGTAAGAAAGGTGACAACAGACACAGAAATTGGGAGAATTACAGAAAGTCAGAGAAGTGGACATCCTATGGCCACATCCTACACTGATCACGGCTTCATAATGAGCAATGCCCTTCGGAACGGAATGATGAATGTCACAACTCCAGGCACATTTAAGGAAAGCGAGAGGCCCCCCAAGTGTCAGGGCAGAACATTCAAAACCATTTACATCAGTGTGGTTTTTGTGCTAGACAACCTACAAGTGTACCTGCCCACACCACCAGGTACATGGGCCATTGAGCATCTACACTGGACGAAGGACCAGTGGGCCTCAGTGCTGTTCAGTAATGAAAGTTGATTCATGCTGAGCAGAAATGTTGGCTACCAACGATGTTGGAAACGTCAATGAGAGCGTTAGGCATCAGCCACTGTTTTCACCAGTAGAGCCTCTGGTGGTGCTGTTAGTGTGGGCAGGTGTGTCTAGTCATACACAACTGCACTACACTTTGTGAATGGTACAGTGACAAATGACACCGCGAGAAACGATCTGGAAACCATCTGCAGTGGCTTTGAAAATTTAGGTAAGAAAGTGAAAGAACTGGGAGCGCAGGTGGTCTTCCCTTTCATCCTCCCAGTGGATGGCCATGGAACAAGAAGGTGGAATTAGATTCTGCAGGTGAACAACTGTCTACGTCGATGGTGCCATCAGCTAGGATTTGGATTTCTGGATCACGGAGTGAATTACCTATACGATGGACTACTTGCTAGAGATGGGGTGCACATTACGAAGAATGGAAAACATCTATTTGGAAGTCGCCTTGCTACACTCATCAGGAGAGCTTTAAACTAGAACAAGGTGGGAAGGAAAGCAAAAGGCCAGAAAAAGCCATACACCTGAAAAATACTATTGACATTTCTGCTATTAAAAGTGGAAAGGAAGAATAAAGACAAAAAAAAATCTAAATAAAAATATTGGAGAAAGAGAATCCAATCACAAACTAAAATGTTTCTATACGAATGCACAAAGCATGGGCAACAAACAAGGAGAATTGGAACTACTAACACAGGAGAAGAAATATGACGTCATTGGAATCACTGAAACTTGGTGGGATGATACATATGATTGGAATACAAGTCTAGAAGGAAACAACTTATTTGCAAGAAACAGACTTGAAAAACGAGGAGGTGTTGCATTGTATGATAGAAAAGCGTATATCTGCACAGAGATCCAAGCTTCAGAGACTGGGAGTTCTGTGGAAACAGTTTGGGTAAGAATACAAGGACAGAACAATGGAAAGGACACCATTGTAGGCATTTACTACAGGCCGCCTGTGCAAGCAGAAGATATGGATGAACTCTTTATGCATCAAATGGCCAAGTTCTCCAAAAAATATGACACAATGGTCATGGGAGATTTCAACTATCCAGACATTTGCTGGAAATCTCTCTCAGGCAAAGGTCAACAAATTCTTATCCTCTCTTGCTGACAATTTTATCTTCCAAAAGGTAGGGGAGAAAACAAAGGGATCTGCTACCTTGGATCTAATCCTTATAAACATGGAGGAAATGGTTGAGGAGGCAAGAGTGGCTGGGACCCTAGGAGGTAGCGACCATGCTATTTTAGAATTTTGGATAACTAGAGGAGGAAGACCTGTGAAGACTCAGACGTCAAGGTTAGATTTCAGAAAGGCAGATTTTAAGAGTCTCAGAAAGAGAATTGGGGGGATCCAATGGCTGGATATCCTTAAGGACAAAAATGTCCAGGAAGGATGGTAAATCTTGAAAAATGAGATTCTCAAAAGTACAATCGTTAACAATTCCAAAAAGAGGGACGGAATAAGAAACCAGGATAGATGAACACAGAACTTAACACATGCTAAAAGGGAAGAAATGTTTATCAAATGGAAAGAGGGAGGCATATCTAAAGAATATAACGCTACCTGCAGGGCACGAATCAGATTATCTAAAGCTGCCAATGAATTAAGGCTTGCAAGAGATGTCAAAAGCAATAAAAAAGGATTTTGGGGATATGTCAAAAGTAAAAGAAAAGTCAAAGATGCTATAGGATTTTTACAGGATGAAAATGATGAAACGGTAAGACAGGATGTTGAGAAGGCCGAACTTTTAAATTCCTATTTTGCATCTGTTTTCTCTCAGAAAGGAAATGTAACAAACTGATCTTCACTGTTCTAATAAAGGAATAGAAGAATCCAGGCTATCTATAAACATATAGCTAGTGAGGGAATACTTCGCTAACAAATCAATTCAAGTCTCCAGGTCCAGATGAATTACACCCCAGAGTACTGAAGGAGATAGCAGAAGAAATTTTTGAACCCCTCTCCATAATCTTTGAAAATTCTTGGAGAACAGGAGAAGTGCCAGAAGACTGGAGAAGAGCAAATGTTGTTCCTATCTTCAAAAAGGGGAAGAAGGTGGACCCAGGCAACTATAGGCCGGTGAGTCTGACTTCTATACCAGGAATGATCTTTGAACAAATTATTAAACAACGTGTAAGTAAGTACCAGGATAAGTATGAAGTGATTAAACAGAGTCAGCATGCGTTTGTAACTAATAAGTCATTTCAGACTAACTTGATTTCCTTCTATGACAGAATGGCTGACTGGGTGGATCAGGGATATGCTGCAGATATAGTGTATCTTGACTTCAGCAAAGCATTTGACAAAGTATCTCACACAACCCTTATTGAAAAAATGACTAAGTATGGAATGGAAAAAGGCAACTGTTAGGTGGATTCATAACTGGCTTAGTGATCAGACCCAAAGAGTGGTCGTAAATGGCTGCATATCCAGTTGGAACAATGTCTCAAGTGGGGTACCACAGGGCTCAGTCCTGGGCGCTGTATTGTTCAACATCTTTATCAATGATTTAGATGAAGGAATTGAGGGTAAACTGATTAAATTTGCTGATGACACAAAGCTAGGAGGGATAGCTAATACTTGAGAAGAGAGAGAGAGGATTCAAAATGATATAAATAAACTGCAACAGTGGGCAGTAACTAAAGAATGGTTTTTAACAGGGAAAAATGCAAAGTACTACATCTGGGCAATAAAAATGTAAAGCATATACAGAATGGGAGGAATAGGGCTAAGCAACAGCACATGTGAAACAGACTTGGGTATACTAATAGATCACAGATTGATCATGAGTCAACAGTGTGATGCAGCAGCAAAAAAGGCAAATACAACTCTAGGATGTATTAACAGAAGCATACAGTCCAGATCATGTGAAGTCATTATTGCCCTCTACTCCTCTTTGGTCAGGCCTCATCAGGAATACTGTGTCCAGTTTTGTGCACCATATTTTAAAAAAGACATCAACACACTGGAGCAAGTTCAGAGAAGAGCGACCAGAATGGTGACCGGTCTGCAAACCCTGTCTTATGAGGAACGGTTACATGTACCCCCTCCAAGGAGAGGAGGCGACCGCATACATTTGCTGAAGCCTTTTGGATACATGAAATGCTAACGTTGACACCAAAAAGATTAAAGGTAACCCGTCACCCGACCCCGGCGCGTTTTTAAGTAAAAGAGACACCATCATTAGCACTAAGGCTGCGTTCTGTGAAGGTGGCCCCTATGTTTCAGATCCCTAGTAACGCCGAAATACTCATTTTTAATAATTCCCCGCCATACCTCTTGTGTGTCCGGGAGGTGTGTTTTCTCCCCCGGTGTCCAGCGTCTTAGAGCCGTCAATCATTTCCTTGTTGTGCAGCCTCCTCTGCTCCTTACTTGCCCAGCGCCTGCGCTCTGCCAACCGTTCTTGAGAGTGCGCCGTGCGCGCTGCCCTAGAGAAGCAGACATCATGCTTTCATGTAATGCTCTCTCACCGCGAGGCCCCAGATCCCACCCTGCTGTGTGTTATCACGTATTCACACTGCGGCGCTGGGTATCTGGCGCCTGCACAGCGAGATCCAGCATGTGGGGAGCTCAGCTCACTAGATGTTGCCGAGTGGGGAGATACATGCTCACTGCGCTGGCGCCAGATACCCAGCCCCACAGTGTGAATACATCATAACACAGCGCGGAGGGATCTGGGGCCTCGCAGCGAGAGAGCATTACATGAAGGCATGTTGTCAGTTCCAGGGCAGTGTGCACGGCGCACGCCCGATAACTGTTGGTAGAGCGCAGGCGCCGGGCATGTAAGGAGCAGAGGAAGCGGCGCAACAAGGAAATGATTGACGGCTCTAAGACGCTGGACACTGGGGGAGAAAACACACCTCCCGGACATACAAGAGGCATGGCGGGGAATTTCTAAAAATCAGTATTTCGGCGTTACTAGGAATCAGAAATATAAGAGCCACCTTCACAGAATGCGGCCTTAGTGCTGCTGAAGGTGGCTCTTTTACTTAAAAACGCCCTGGAGGGGTGACAGGTTCCCTTTAAATAGAGAATACGATTTATTATCATTTATTTGACTTGATCTCCCTAATATCCGAATTTAATTGATCAACCTAGGGTTGAAGGATGATTAGTACCGTCCGTGAGATTTTCATGCTCCTGTATATGTTATGTATTTAACTCTGTCATGCCATCCTACTAATATAGTTATTCTTTCTACAGAGTCGATTATATTGAACTACTTGTGAAACACTACCCGTCTTGGTCTTCTTCCCGGATCTCCCTCTAGTTGACTGCTGATATTCATTCTTTCTTTCTTTTATTTCTTATGTGTTTCTTTTTCCCTTTTGGCAATGTTTTTCATTTTTAATTTATTTTTTCCATCTTACTTAATTTTCATTTTTGATTTTTCATTTTCGTATTACTTCATAATTTTTTTTTTCATCATTGCTTTTCAATTGTGCCTTTGTCTCACTTTACATCCACCATTAAGTGCGCCATTTCTACGTTAATCTAAACATTACACCCCCTTTTAATCACTATTCACCATGGGGACACTTTTACCTGCCTATGGTAGCCAACAGCGTTTCCCCTACTATACAGCTATACTCCCCGGTCATTGGAACGCATACAAACCGACACTTCCTGCCAGAGGAACGCAACACGTCACTTCCGGAGACGTCACTTCTCGTATGTGTGTACCTTCCACACCGCCATAGTATTTATAGAACAGCAAGTATCCCCTAGTCATGGTCCGCAAACAGATCTACTGAATCCCGGTACCAACACCGGTGAGTCTACACTACATTTATTTTTATTACCCACGGAGATACTTATAATACTTTATATATATTTCAGCACATTACCGGTTGTGACGCTATGACACCAGATGGGACACTCTGAATAGAGCCCCCAGGTTGGTTCTTTTCTATATTTTACATTAAATACACCCATTCACCCGCATTGCAAACAATGCTTTCCTTTTTTCAGGTCGCTGATACTTTACTAGTGGCCATCACACTACTATATCATTAACTGATAGGTTACACTAAAATACTACATTATATACATTTTTATATTTTTTATTTTTCTTTTTTGTTTCATACAACAGCATGCATATTCAATGTTCCTTACATTCATGCAGTCAAGTATGCATTCCATCCTCCACAGCCACTTTTTACGTTTTACTTTATGGTGAATTTTTTCTTTTCTCCTCAGTGTTTGTCGGACCTTCTCCCCCCCCCCTTTTTTCTCCCCTTTACCAACTCAATGGAGTTTTTTTTTCTAGTTTGTTTCGCTTTATTATTCTATTTTATCTTTGACATATTTAATTGTCTTGATACATATATTACCTTGTTATTACTGTCATTTTATTTATTTAGTACACTGAAGAAGGTCAGTGATTGACCATTTGTTGTACTGCCTCTGGATGTACATTAAAGGGAAGGTGCCATCCAAAAAATTTTTTTTCAGCAATTGAAAAAATGTAAAGAATTAATGTTTACATTTTCTTAAAAAATATTATCGTTTGTTTTTAATTTTGCAAAATATGAAAAATAATTTTAAAAAGTTTGGCATTTCCACTTGTTAACACTAGGGGGAGCAGCTACTGAAATCTGGCACAAAAACCTATGACATCTATAGACACAGTGAGCAGCCATTTTGATGGGGCTTGCAAAGTTACTGACTGTCTTTGCATGTAAAGTCTGGATCAGAACAGGCCATCAATCAGCAGACATGTTTCCTGGATTTCTGTGGAGCAGACAAGCAGACGGTCCATCCATGTGAATAAAACACAGCGATCTTTGTACAATCCCTGGCACCGAACAGGGCGCCCCCCACAGACCAGCACACTGCTCTCCTGAAATACTTTGTGGTGCTGTCGCCCTGCTCCTTCCACCATACATCAGGCCCCTGTCCCCTCGGTTTCACACATCGCCAGGACGGGATCTGAGGAGAGGAATGGGGTCTTCGGTCACCGAGGATGGCAGGCAGCAAGGATTCTGGGAGCAGGGTGACAGCAGCACAGAGTATTTCAGGAGAGCAGTATCACACGGGATAGGATTAGATACACGGCTCAGCAGGCAGCATCACACAGGAGAGGATTAGATACACGGCTCAGCAGTCAGCATCACACAGGAGAGGATTAGATACACGGCTCAGCAGTCAGCATCACACAGGAGAGGATTAGATACACGGCTCAGCAGGCAGTATCACACAGGATAGGATTAGATACACAGCTCAGCAGTCAGTATCACACAGGAGAGAATTAGATACACGGCTCAGCAGAAAGTATCACACAGGAGAGGATTAGATACCCGGCTCAGAATACAGTATCACACAGGATAGGATTAGATACACAGCTCAGCAGACAGTATCACACAGGAGAGGATTAGATACACGGCTCAGCAGACAGTATCACACAGGAGAGGATTAGATACACGGCTCAGCAGACAGTAACACACAGGAGAGGATTAGATACACGGCTCAGCAGAAAGTATCACACAGGAGAGGATTAGATACACGGCTCAGCAGTCAGTATCACACAGGAGAGGATTAGATACACGGCTCAGCAGGCAGTATCACACAGGATAGGGTTAGATACACGGCTCAGCAGGCAGTATCACACAGGAGAGGATTAGATACACGGCTCAGCAGTCAGTATCACACAGGAGAGGATTAGATACACGGCTCAGCAGGCAGTATCACACAGGATAGGGTTAGATACACGGCTCAGCAGGCAGTATCACACAGGAGAGGATTAGATACACGGCTCAGCAGGCAGTATCACACAGAAGAGGATTAGATGCACGGCTCAGCAGGCAGTATCACACAGAAGAGGATTAGATGCACGGCTCAGCAGGCAGTATCACACAGGATAGGATTAGATACACGGCTCAGCAGGCAGTATCACACAGGAGAGGATTAGATACACGGCTCAGCAGACTGTATTACAGATATGCCCACACTGGTGAAACTTCCAGCCCCCCCCCCCCCCCCCCAATTATACACAAGACTATGGGCTGTATAAGTCACTGTCCTCCTCAGACAGCCATAAAAGCAAAGGTGTCAGATTACCGGAGATCACTGGGGCTGTGTGTGAGGAGGCGGAGACAGAGCAGGAGGACAGGAGAGCTGGAAGCACAGGGCTGAGCCTGGAGTAAGCAGTACAGAGGAGCATAGATGAAAGTCACCCGCACTCACCACTCTCCATCCTCCGGCTCCAGTGAGCGCTTCTCTCCTCTGCTGACCACCTTCTCCATATCTTCAGCCTCTCCTCACAACACAGGACCTGTTATGCCACAAGTGGTCCTGTGATAGAGGGTAAGTGGAGCTCAGCAGATAGCACTGGGCTACAGTAAAATGGCGCCCAGCCACACCTACAGCAGTGAATGGTGCAGCCTACTGGGGCGTGCCCAGTTCTCTGCTACTGAGGCTGCAGTGTGCGGTCGGAAGCCGACCGCAGTTTCCTATGTGCAGGGACGGCCATATTTGCAGACTGTATGAGTCCTCCACAGATCTGCAAATCAAGATGTCAGCGCCCAGTGGCTATATGAAAACATTATTACAAACAAACCATAAATCCTGGTTAGTACAACATTTGCTGAAACAACATGTTTTGTAACTTACTATTTTTTTGCAAATTATATAAAATTGCGGCACCTTCCCTTTAAAGTCATTTCCCTTTCGGTCTTCATCCAAAGTTGAGTGCCAAGTTTATTTCTACCACATTTTAAAAAGACATCAACAAACTGGAGCTAGTTCAGAGAAGAGCAACAAGAATGGTGACCGGTCTGCAAACCATGTCCTATGAGGAGCGGTTACAGGATTTGGGAAAGAGAAGACTGAGGTGAGACTTAATAGCTGTCTACAAATATCTCAAGGGCTGTCACATTGTAGAAAGATCATCTTTATTCTCATTTGCACAAGGAAAGACTAGAAGCAATGGGATGAAACTGAATGGGAGGAGACACAGATTAGATAAACTTTTTGATAGTGAAGGTGATCAATGAGTGGAACAGGCTGCTACAAGAGGTGGTGAGTTCTCCTTCAATAGAAGTCTTCAAACGAGGCTGGACAGACATCTGTCTGGGATGGTTTAGTGAATCCTGCTTTGAGCAGGTGATTGGACCAGATGGCCCAGGAGGTCCCTTCCAACTCTACCATTCTATGATTCTAAGACAAGCCCCTAATACTTTAACAACATCATTAATCTAGTCATTGTGCCTCTGCTTGAACAACACAGGCCTAATCTCATCTTCATGGACGATAATGCTCCAGCTCATCGAGGTCGCATCATTAGGGAACGGCTGCCGTAAACTGAGGTACCACAAATGGCATGGCCTGCACTTTCTTCAGACCTGAATCCCATATAAAACCTATGGGATCATCTGAGCCACTGTGTAGGAGCTCATAATTCTGCACCACAAAACCTTAATGACATGATGACCGCCCTTCAAGTAGAGTGGGATGCCATGCCTCAGGAGACAATAACTCCACTTGTGATAAGCATGAGACGCTGTCAGGTGTAATTGATGCTCAAGGCCACATGACTAGTTATTGCGACAAGGAGATTTTTTGTTGGGGTATATCACCACTGTCGATGGCTTTTGTATCAATAAATTGTTTGAGATGAGGAAATCACCATAGCGTGCTTCTACTTAAATGTCCTAATTTCATGATAAAATGTCACTGTAGTGTGAAGCTTTTACGTTCATAAGTTTCACCCGAAAGCCAAATAGCTAACTTTTTGTGAGTAGTTTACGCCACTCTCAGATGAGGTAGCAAAAACCTGGTGAAAGATTCCTTTAAAATGATCGAACAGCAGTAAAACTTTGCAGTCAGCGATCATTTCGTGCCTCCAGTCGCTCATTATAAACAGACTCTTACAGGGCTACTGAGTGTAGCTGTGATATTGTCACTAGAGGACTAGCAAACCTGCTGTTATGACGTCTTCCATATTCATAACCTCTATATAAAGCACCCACAACACTAATCAGCGGCTTTCTGCCTATGCACAGTATACACAGAAAGATGAAAGACTGTTGTGGGCAGGCTTATACAGAGCACAGCATTCAGAGAACTACTAGTAGATCTACAGAAGAAAATCAATGTTTTATATCAAAACTACAGCAAGAAGCCCAGTAAGTGATGGCTAGAATCAAGTTTTCAGCCCCTACATTACACTGCTCTCAAGTGGGACAGCAAAAACCTGACGACAGATCCCCTTTAAAGATACGTGTATGACACGGGTAATCTTGCTTGCCCTTGGCCTTTGAACTCTTGCTTTGCGCTGCCTGCTAAGATGGCAGAACACACTAGTTAGGTTTGCTGGCGTTGTATAATAATATGGCGGTAATAAAAAGAGGCGCGAGGAATGTGTATTTATGTGTATTTACAGACAAAGTTTATCTTCAGCATATTATAAAGTTGTACAATTTTATAATTGATATACTGCTTGAAAACCCCATTAAAATGTATGTAAATTAGCCATCACCATAACTGTTATTAATCTGAATAAAGTTGTTATTAAAGGGAGCCTTAACCCGCAGATAAGGAGTTAATCAGAAGGCTAATAGCGTTACTAACCTGCACGTAGCTCAACACTGCGGGGAGAAAATTAACTTCTCTACAGCAGAATGCCAGTCACCAATCTGAGAATGCAGAACGGCGGCTGACTGACAGCCAGCCTCAATGCTGGGGGCACGGTTACAGCTGTCGCTCTGTATTCTCTGAGCGTTAACTGAACCACCTCCGTGACTGTAACCGTGCCCCCCGGCCTTGACTGACACTGGCTGTGCATTGGGGAAGGCTGTCAGTCACTGATCCGAGTATACAGAGAGCAGTGTCTATAACCACACCCCAGCCTTGACTGACACTGGCTGTGCCTTGGGGAAGGCTGTCAGTCACTGATCCGAGTATACAGAGAGCAGTGTCTATAACCACACCCCACCCCTGACTGACAATGGCTGTGCATTGGGGAAGGCTGTCAGTCACTGATCCGAGTATACAGAGAGCAGTGTCTATAACCACACCCCACCCCTGACTGACAATGGCTGTGCATTGGGGAAGGCTGTCAGTCACTGATCTGAGTATACAGAGAGCAGTGTCTATAACCACACCCCACAACTGACTGACACTGGCTGTGCATTGGGGAAGGCTGTCAGTCACCGCTCTGAGTATACAGAGAGCAGTGTCTATAACCGCACCCCAGCCCTGACTGACACTGGCTGTGCATTGGGGAAGGCTGTCAGTCACCGCTCTGAGTATACAGAGAGCAGTGTCTATAACCACACCCCACCCCTGACTGACACTGGCTGTGCATTGGGGAAGGCTGTCAGTCACTGATCTGAGTATACAGAGAGCAGTGTCTATAACCGCACCCCTGGCCCTAACTGACACTGGCTGTGCATTGGGGAAGGCTGTCAGTCAGGACCAGGGGGCACAGTTTCAGACAAGGGGGCTGCACGGGCACAGGTTCAGTCACTGCTCTAAGTCTTACAGCTTTAACCGCACCCCAGCACTGCTGCTGACACTCTGTATTCTCAGAGTGATGACTACTGAACTCTTGGCGGCACCGCATCCCAGGCCCTGACTGACACTGGCTGTATATTGGGGAAGGCTGTCAGTCAGAGCCAGGGGAACGGTTACAGTGGCCGCTCTGTATACGCAAAGCAGTAACTGAACCCGCGCTGACGCTGCTCCGCAACTAAAACTGGAATACTGCTATGGAGGAATAGTTTATTTTCTCCCTGCAGCGTTGGGCTGAGTGCGGGCACCAGACAGGTAAATAACGATATTAACCTGCAGATTAACCCCATATTTGCAGGTTAATAGTGTATTTTCTGGTGACCGATTCCCTTTAATACTGCAGTGAACATAATAAAAAATCCCAAAGAACGACTGCCTATAACCACACCCCAGCCCTGACTGACACTGGCGGTGCATTGGGGAAGGCTGTCAGTCACCGCTCTGAGTATACAGAGAGCAGTGTCTATAACCACACCCCAGCCCTGACTGACACTGGCTGTGCATTGGGGAAGGCTGTCAGTCACCGCTCTGAGTATACAGAGAGCAGTGTCTATAACCACACCCCAGCCCTGACTGACACTGGCTGTGCATTGGGGAAGGCTGTCAGTCACTGATCTGAGTATACAGAGAGCAGTGTCTATAACCACACCCCTGGCCCTAACTGACACTGGCTGTGCATTGGGGAAGGCTGTCAGTCAGGACCAGGGGGCACAGTTTCAGACAAGGGGGCTGCACGGGCACAGGTTCAGTCACTGCTCTAAGTCTTACAGCTTTAACCGCACCCCAGCACTGCTGCTGACACTCTGTATTCTCAGAGTGATGACTACTGAACTCTTGGCGGGACCGCATCCCAGGCCCTGACTGACACTGGCTGTGCATTGGGGAAGGCTGTCAGTCAATGATCTGAGTATACAGAGAGCAGTGTTTATAACCGCACCCCAGCCTTGACTGACACTGGCTGTGCATTGGGGAAGGCTGTCAGTCACTGATCTGAGTATACAGAGAGCAGTGTCTATAACTGCACCCCAGCCCTGACTGACACTGGCTGTGCATTGGGGAAGGCTGTCAGTCACTGATCTGAGTATACAGAGAGCAGTGTCTATAACCGCACCCCAGCCCTGACTGACACTGGCTGTGCATTGGGGAAGGCTGTCAGTCACTGCTCTGAGTATACAGAGAGCAGTGTCTATAACCGCACCCCAGCCCTGACTGACACTGGCTGTGCATTGGGGAAGGCTGTCAGTCACTGCTCTGAGTATACAGAGAGCAGTGTCTATAACCGCACCCCTGGCCCTGACTGGGGTCATGTGAATGAGAGTCGTGCCCATGTGGCCACCAGCGCACGGTGACCCATACAGACCATCTTGTTCTACACTGCACTTCTGATAAAAACACAAGCTCAGTAGGTAAAGGTGTCTATGTATATAACATTGTAACCAGGTAGCGGGATCATTTATGGTTTGTTGGTAATCACTTGCTGAAACCTGAACTCCAACACTAGCATTAGTAGTCACAGACAGAAGAGAGACAGCAGCCTCCGAGCACAGACTGAGGGAAAAGATGGCAGGAAAATCAATTTGGATGTAAAAAACTCCACATATATTCAGAGGCAAATGGACGTACAGCCTGTCTATGGAGGCCGAATGACCACACTGTACAAATCAGGGCTGTGATAAGCCCAAGAGTACAAGCCCTGAAGGGAAATCTGGAGAAACGTCACACGCCATTTATACCACAGCTAGCCAGAAAACTATCTGAAAAAGGAAAATAGTGGCACACATCCACAATGCTGGCACACATCACACTGAGAGGATATAGCAGCACTGAGGGAGGCTGGCTGCTGACCGCTCTGAAGCCTGAAAGGGCAACCGATCAGGGGCTGTCAGAAGTATTGCTCCGAAAGGATGTGCCACCCGCAAGTCAGAGCGGCACCAGTCTAAATGCCAACACACAGCATGACTTTACAAAGCTGCAAGGCAAGCAGCTTTGTATAGTCATGCTGTGTGGCCCACGTCCGCTCCTCCCGTCACCACAGCACACCGGGGCCACGTCCGCTCCTCCCGTCACCACAGCACACCGGGGCCACGTCCGCTCCTCCCGTCACCACAGCACACCGGGGCCACGTCCGCTCCTCCCGTCACCCCTGCACACCGGGGCCACGTCCGCTTCTCCCGTCACCCCTGCACACCGGGGCCACGTCCGCTCCTCCCGTCACCCCTGCACACCGGGGCCACGTCCGCTCCTCCCGTCACCCCTGCACACCGGGGCCACGTCCGCTCCTCCCGTCACCCCTGCACACCGGGGCCACGTCCGCTCCTCCCGTCACCCCTGCACACCGGGGCCACGTCCGCTCCTCCCGTCACCCCTGCACACCGGGGCCACGTCCGCTCCTCCCGTCACCCCTGCACACCGGGGCCACGTCCGCTCCTCCCGTCACCCCTGCACACCGGGGCCACGTCCGCTCCTCCCGTCACCCCTGCACACCGGGGCCACGTCCGCTCCTCCCGTCACCCCTGCACACCGGGGCCACGTCCGCTCCTCCCGTCACCCCTGCACACCGGGGCCACGTCCGCTCCTCCCGTCACCCCTGCACACCGGGGCCACGTCCGCTCCTCCCGTCACCCCTGCACACCGGGGCCACGTCCGCTCCTCCCGTCACCACAGCACACCGGGGCCACGTCCGCTCCTCCCGTCACCACAGCACACCGGGGCCACGTCCGCTCCTCCCGTCACCCCTGCACACCGGGGCCACGTCCGCTCCTCCAGTCACCCCTGCACACCGGGGCCACGTCCGCTCCTCCCGTCACCCCTGCACACCGGGGCCACGTCCGCTCCTCCCGTCACCCCTGCACACCGGGGCCACGTCCGCTCCTCCCGTCACCCCTGCACACCGGGGCCACGTCCGCTCCTCCCGTCACCCCTGCACACCGGGGCCTCGACCGCTCCTCCCGTCACCACAGCACACCGGGGCCACGTCCGCTCCTCCCGTCACCCCTGCACACCGGGGCCACGTCCGCTCCTCCCGTCACCCCTGCACACCGGGGCCACGTCCGCTCCTCCCGTCACCCCTGCACACCGGGGCCTCGTCCGCTCCTCCCGTCACCCCTGCACACCGGGGCCTCGTCCGCTCCTCCCGTCACCCCTGCACACCGGGGCCACGTCCGCTCCTCCCGTCACCCCTGCACACCGGGGCCACGTCCGCTCCTCTGCACACCGGGGCCACGTCCGCTCCTCCCGTCACCACAGCACACCGGGGCCACGTCCGCTCCTCCCGTCACCACAGCACACCGGGGCCACGTCCGCTCCTCCCGTCACCACAGCACACCGGGGCCACGTCCGCTCCTCCCGTCACCACAGCACACAGGGGCCACGTCCGCTCCTCCCGTCACCACAGCACACAGGGGCCACGTCCGCTCCTCCCGTCACCCCTGCACACCGGGGCCTCGTCCGCTCCTCCCGTCACCCCTGCACACCGGGGCCACGTCCGCTCCTCCCGTCACCCCTGCACACCGGGGCCACGTCCGCTCCTCCAGTCACCCCTGCACGCCGGGGCCACGTCCGCTCCTCCCGTCACCCCTGCACACCGGGGCCTCGTCCGCTCCTCCCGTCACCCCTGCACACCGGGGCCTCGTCCGCTCCTCCTGCACACCGGGCCTCGTCCGCTCCTCCCGTCACCCCTGCACACCGGGCCTCGTCTGCTCCTCCTGTCACCACAGCACACCGGGGCCTCGTCCGCTCCTCCTGTCACCACAGCACACCGGGGCCTCGTCCGCTCCTCCTGTCACCACAGCACACCGGGGCCTCGTCCGCTCCTCCTGTCATCACAGCACACCGAGGCCACGTCCGCTCCTCCTGTCACCACAGCACACCGGGGCCACGTCCGCTCCTCCTGTCACCACAGCACACCGGGGCCACGTCCGCTCCTCCTGTCACCACAGCACACCGGGGCCTCATCCGCTCCTCATGTCACCCCTGCACACCGGGCCTCGTCCGCTCCTCCTGTCACCCCTGCACACCGGGCCTCGTCCGCTCCTCCTGTCACCCCAGCACACAGGGCTTCGTCCGCTCCTCCTGTCATCCCGGCACCTTCGGGCCTAGTGACACAGCGGTAGTTCCAGGCACACAGGCGGCACGTTACCTCCTCGCACTCCTCCCGGCCGCTCGCTCTGCTCTCCAGCATTTCTATGAACTGATCCCGGGTCAGCACCTCTTCTCCTCGGTTCAGTCTCTCCTCCAGCCAGCGGAGCAGGGCGCTTTGATGCCGAGATACCACCGACTCCGGAGCCCCGACCTCCCGCAACCGTGCAGCCGCCTCCCTCAGCCGGGCCTGCTCCAGCAGTACACCGGGGGAGGGCGAAAGCAGCGGCGGCGATGCCGGCCCGGGGATTCCCAGCTGAGCCGGACTCTGTTGGCTGCCCGATCCTCCTGCAGCTGGGTCTCCGGTTGCTGTTCCGGTGTCCACCTGTTCCATCCCGGGTTCGTCTTCATCTCCGCTCCCGCCGCTCACCACATTACCCATAATGATGGCGGCACAGAGCAAAGTGTCCGTAGGGCCCGTGAGGCCCGAACCACCCTCGTCTACCCCGGCCTGGTCCCGCCCTGCAGCCCGCCCCGCACTGACAGCTAGAGTCCTGACACCTGTCAGCACAGAATGGCCCGGAATCGTCGAGGCCCGCCTGTGTGCGACCGGGCTGTGAGGGAGAGGACTTCCCCATCCGGCGGGAGACGGCTGCACCTTGTGCTGTCACATGGCGACACTACTACGTGTACTACTGAGTGTATACTGTACCTATATGTGTGTATACAGATATACTACACACGGGTACACCGCCTACTGTCACATGGCGACACCACTACGTGTACTACTGTGTATATATATATACTAGCTGAAGAGCCCGGCACTGCCTGCATAGTGTATCTAATCCTGTCCTGTGTGATACTGACTGCTGAGCTGTGTATCTAATCCTGTCCTGTGTGATACTGACTGCTGAGCCGTGTATCTAATCCTATCCTGTGTGATACTGACTGCTGAGCCGTGTATCTAATCCTATCCTGTGTGATACTGACTGCTGAGCCGTGTATCTAATCCTGTCCTGTGTGATACTGACTGCTGAGCCGTGTATCTAATCCTATCCTGTGTGATACTGACTGCTCAGCCGTGCATCTAATCCTATCCTGTGTGATACTGACTGCTGAGTTGTGTATCTATTCCTATTCTGTATGGTACTGACTGCTGAGCTGTGTATCTAATCCTCTCCTATGTGATACTGACTGCTGAGCTGTGTATCTAATCCTATCCTGTGTGATACTGTCTGCTGAGCCGTGTATCTAATCCTATCCTGTGTGATACTGACTGCTGAGCCGTGTATCTAATCCTATCCTGTGTGATACTGACTGCTGAGCCGTGTATCTAATCCTATCCTGTGATACTGACTGCTGAGCCGTGTATCTAATCCTACTCTGTGATACTGACTGCTCAGCCATGTGTCTAATCCTCTCCTGTGTGATACTGACTGCTGAGCCGTGTATCTAATCCTATCCTGTGTGATACTGTCTGCTGAGCCGTGCATCTAATCCTATCCTGTGTGATACTGCTGAGTCGTGCATCTAATCCTATGTGATACTGACTGCTGAGCCGTGTATCTAATCCTATCCTGTGTGATAATGACTGCTGAGCCGTGTATCTAATCCTATCCTGTGTGATACTGACTGCTGAGCCGTGTATCTAATCCTATTCTGTGTGATACTGCTGAGCCGTGTATCTAATCCTATTCTGTGTGATACTGACTGCTGAGCTGTGTATCTAATCCTCTCCTATGTGATACTGACTGCTGAGCTGTGTATCTAATCCTATCCTGTGTGATACTGTCTGCTGAGCCGTGTATCTAATCCTATCCTGTGTGATACTGACTGCTGAGCCGTGTATCTAATCCTATCCTGTGTGATACTGACTGCTGAGCCGTGTATCTAATCCTATCCTGTGATACTGACTGCTGAGCCGTGTATCTAATCCTACTCTGTGATACTGACTGCTCAGCCATGTGTCTAATCCTCTCCTGTGTGATACTGACTGCTGAGCCGTGTATCTAATCCTATCCTGTGTGATACTGTCTGCTGAGCCGTGCATCTAATCCTATCCTGTGTGATACTGCTGAGTCGTGCATCTAATCCTATGTGATACTGACTGCTGAGCCGTGTATCTAATCCTATCCTGTGTGATAATGACTGCTGAGCCGTGTATCTAATCCTATCCTGTGTGATACTGACTGCTGAGCCGTGTATCTAATCCTATTCTGTGTGATACTGACTGCTGAGCCGTGTATCTAATCCTATTCTGTGTGATACTGTCTGCTGAGCCGTGTGTCTAATCCTCTCCTGTGTGATACTGACTGCTGAGCTGTGTATCTAATCCTATCCTGTGTGATACTGACTGCTGAGCTGTGTATCTAATTCTATCCTGTGTGATACTGACTGCTGAGCTGTGTATCTAATCCTATCCTGTGTGATACTGACTGCTGAGCTGTGTATCTAATCCTATCCTGCGTGATACTGACTGCTGAGCAGTGTATCTAATCCTATCCTGTGTGATACTGGGCTCCCCCTGCAGTCTGTGTCAGAGGGTGGTCTGTGTTGGCTCGGTAATAAATTGGGTTATTTCCAGCTTTACAGAAGGACGATAACACCATAGAAATGATAAGAATAATAGGCCTCAGTTACCACAACTGTCTACAAAGAAAACTGTTGCTGATAGCAACCAATCACAGCTCATTTTTCATCCTTTAAACAGCTGTGGGACAGCGTGGCGAGTTTTGAGTGGCGACTTTTGTGTTTCGACTTTTATGTGGCGAGGTTGGTGTATGTGTGGTGAAATGTGTGCTGAGGGTGGAATATGTGTTGAAGCACGTGGTAGTGTGTGGCGCATTTTGTGTGTGTGTTCATATCCCCGTGTGTGGTGAGTATCCCATGTCAGGGCCCCACCTTAGCAACTGTACGGTATATACTGTTTGGCGCCATCGCTCTCATTCTTTAAGTCCCCCTTGTTCACATCTGGCAGCTGTCAATTTGCCTCCAACACTTTTCCTTTCACTTTTTCCCCATTATGTAGATAGGGGCAAAATTGTTTGTTGAATTGCAATGCGCAGGGTTAAAATTTCGCCTCACAACATAGCCTATGACGCTCTCGGGGTCCAGATGTGTGACTGTGCAAAATTTTGTGGCTGTAGCTGCGACGGTTCGGATGCCAATCCCAGACATACATACATACACCCCCACATTGAGCTTTATATATTAGATATATACTGTACCTATATATACAGTCATGGCCAAAAGTATTGACACCCCTGCAATTCTGTCAGATAATACTCAGTTTCTTCCTGAAAATTATTGCAAACACAAATTCTTTGGTATTATTATCTTCATTTAATTTGTCTTAAATGAAAAAACACAAAAAGAATTGTCCTAAAGCCAAATTGGATATAATTCCACACCAAACATAACAAAGAGGGCGGACAAAAGTATTGGCACTGTTCGAAAAATCATGTGATGCTTCTCTAATTTGTGTAATTAACAGCACCTGTAACTTACCTGTGGCACCTAACAGGTGTTGGCAATAACTAAATCACACTTGCAGCCAGGTGACATGGATTAAAGTTGACTCAACCTCTGTCCTGTGTCCTTGTGTGTACCACATTGAGCATGGAGAAAAGAAAGAAGACCAAAGAACTGTCTGAGGACTTGAGAAACCAAATTGTGAGGAAGCATGAGCAATCTCAAGGCTACAAGTCCATCTCCAAAGACCTGAATGTTCCTGTGTCTACCGTGCGCAGTGTCATCAAGAAGTTTAAAGCCCATGGCACTGTGGCTAACCTCCCTAGATGTGGACAGAAAAGAAAAATTGACAAGAGATTTCAACGCAAGATTGTGCGGATGTTGGATAAAGAAATTCGACTAACATCCAAACAAGTTCAAGCTGCCCTGCAGTCCGAGGGTACAACAGTGTCAACCAGTACTATCCGTCGGCATCTGAATGAAAAAGGACTGTATGGTAGGAGATCCAGGAAGACTCCACTTCTTACCCCGAGACATAAAAAAGCCAGGCTGGAGTTTGCCAAAACTTACCTGAAAAAGCCTAAAACATTTTGGAAGAATGGTCTCTGGTCAGATGAGACAAAGTAGAGCTTTTAGGGCAAAAGCATCAACATAGAGTTTACAGGAGAAAAAAGAGGCATTCAAAGAAAAGTACACGGTCCCTACAGTCAAACATGGCGGAGGTTCCCTGATGTTGTGGGGTTGCTTTTCTGCCTCTGGCACTGGACTGCTTGACCGTGTGCATGGCATTATGAAGTCAGAAGACTACCAACAAATTTTGCAGCATAATTTCCCAGTGTGAGAAAGCTGGGTCTCCCTGAGAGGTCATGGGTCTTCCAGCAGGACAATAACCCAAAACACACTTCAAAAAGCACTAGAAAATGGTTTGAGAGAAAGCACTGGAGACTTCTAAGGTGGCCAGCAATGAGTCCAGACCTGAATCCCATAGAACACCTGTGGAGAGATCTAAAAATGGCAGTTTGGAGAAGGCACCCTTCTAATATCAGGGACCTGGAGCAGTTTGCCAAAGAAGAATGGTCTAAAATTCCAGCAGAGCATTGTAAGAAACTCATTGATGGTTACCGGAAGCGGTTGGTCGCAGTAATTTTGGCTAAAGGTTGTGCAATCAAGTATTAGGCTGAGGGTGCCAATACTTTTGTCCGGCCAATTTTTGGAGTTTTGTGTGAAATGATCAATGTTTTGCTTTTTGCTTCATTCTCTTTTGTGTTTTTTCATTTAAGACAAATTAAATGAAGATAATAATACCAAAGAATTTGTGTTTGCAATCATTTTCAGGAAGAAACTGAATAATATCTGACAGAATTGCAGGGGTGTTAATACTTTTGGCCATGACTGTATATGTGTATGTATACATATATACTACACAGTTACACCTCATACTGTCACATGGCGACACCACTACGGGTACTACTACTGTGTGTGTACCTATATGTGTGTATGTATACATATATACTACACACGGATACTGTGACGACTCCTGGAGTGGACCCTCTGGGTCGTGGCACCAACCCGCCCAGGGCGAGCTGACCTAGTGAGGGCCACCCCCTATACACCGATTGTCAGGGGCAAGCCCCAGGGGGTAAGGTACCACGACTGCTGGCACCAGGCGGCCGGCTCGCAGGAGACACGAGTGAGTGTGTCTGCAGGAACGTGCAAAGCGGGATGTGTGCAAAGGAGCACGCCAGAACACAGTGCTAGACAGCAGGTGTGCCAGGAGGCACAACAGAGTACTGGAACGGAGTACAGGGTAGAGCAAGTGCCAGGAGGCACAGCAGAGTACCAGGCTGAGTGCAGGATCAGAGCGTGTGCCAGGAGGCACAATGGAGTGCAGGATCAGAGCGTGTGCCAGGAGGCACAGCCGAGTACAAGGCAGAGTGCAGGATCAGAGCGTGTGCCAGGAGGCACAACAGAGTATAAGGCAGAGTGCAGGACCACCACCTAGACCGCTGCCGCAAACATCTGGTCCACCTATGCCATTTGTCTGTGTAGGGGATGAAGCCTTCCAGCTGTCAGAACACCTTTTGAAACCGTACTCTAGCAGAGGATTGACAAGACCAAAACGCATTTTTAATTACCGCCTCACAAGAGCAAGAAGAATGGTTGAATGTACCTTTGGTATTCTGACAGCCAAATGGCGGGTCCTATTGACTGCGATCAACCTCAAGACAGAAACTGTGGACGAGGTGATCAAAGCGTGCGTGGTACTCCACAATTTTGTTATCTGCAAGGAACCCATTTCCATTGAGGACACCTCTGAAGAAACCACCTTGCAAGATTACCATGACATTACCACTAGAAGTTCTGTGACGGTTTCAGTAATGAGGGACAATTTTGCACTATACTTTATGTCACCTCAAGGCAGAGTACACTGGCAGGATGACAGAGTGTGAAAGATTTGTGCCCAACCAAACTTGTGTACCTTCTGTACCAACAGTATATACCTTTGCCAACCAAAGTTGGCTATCTTGTCATGGTCTCTATTTTTAGCTTTAGGCCACAGGTGTGTACCTGGTTGTGTTTTATGCAAAGTATTTCACCTTTTAACAAAAGTTGTGTACATTGTTATGAAATCACCAACAATAATCACAACTTTTTAGGTGAAATACTTTGCTTCAAACACAACCAGGAACACAACTGTGGCAAAAAGCTAAAATTTACCCACAGTTATATACCTGGTTTTGAATACCATTTCACCTTTTAAATACCCTGTATTTAACCTTTTTCGCCGCAGAAAGAAATGACAGACAACCAGTGTAAAATAATTTAACTTTTATTGAAAAATGTTTTTTTTAGTAAACTTTGTAAAAATTTTAATAAACTTGTTTAATAAAGCTTTGAAACCATAAAACTGGTCATTTTTATTTAAATACACACATTATAAATCTGTGTAGTGTGTGGTGGAAATACTGCTGTAGGGGCTGCGGGACACTTCGACACTGGGAGTGTGGAGAGAGGACTGGGATCGTGGTGGGGAAGGAACAGTTAGAGGTGAAGGTGTGGAAAAAACTACAGAATGGGTGGACATGTGGGAAGCAGAAGAGGTGGTGGGTGGTGGAGTGGAGGGTTGGGCAGGGACTGTAGGAGCAGATGATGTTGATGGCAAGTTGTATGGGGAAGGAGTTTGGTACGGGGCAGGTTGCTGGAAGTGGGGAGATGTCTGGTACGGGGCAGGTTGCTGGAAGTGGGGAGATGTCTGGTACGGGGCAGGTTGCTGGAAGTGGGGAGATGTCTGGTACGGGGCAGGTTGCTGGAAGTGGGGAGATGTCTGATACGGGGCAGGTTGCTGGAAGTGGGGAGATGTCTGGTACTGGGGAGGTTGCTGGTACTGGGGAGTTTGCAGGTACTGGGGAGGTTGCTGGTACTGGGGAGGTTGCTGGTACTGGGGAGGTTGCTGGTGCTGGGGAGGTGGATGGTGCTGGGGAGGTGGATGGTGCTGGGGAGGTGGATGGTGCTGGGGAGGTGGATGGTATGTAATAGGAGGGGGAGGATGGAAAGTGGCTGGAGGGGGTGTAGATGTAATAGGAGGGGGAGGATGGAAAGTGGCTGGAGGGGGTGTAGATGTAATAGAAGGGGGAGGATGGAAAGTGGCTGGAGGGGGTGCAGGTGGAGGAACTACTGTGGTGGGAGGAGGAGGTTGGGAGGTAACTTGCTGGAGAGCAGCGTGGCATGAATGCATTACATGCATCTGCTGGGCAGGAGAGAGCGTTTCCATGCGCTCCACAACAGACCTGAAAAAGGTGTGGTTTGGCGAAGATCTTGCTTCTGAATGCATGGTTTGCAGAAGTGTCTTCACCTCCAGAATGCTGGAGTTGATCCGCTGACGATGCGAGGGAGGGCTCCCTGAAGATGTGCTGTCTTCCTCATGGCCAGACTCCATGGCTGTGGGTGGTGTTTCTGCTGCTGCCATTGCTGCTGCTGTATCTATTGGGCGGCTGTTGAATAAAGAGAAACAAAGGGCCAATGAATATCTTGATATTCCATAGCCCTAGTTTGGAGGAATGGGGGATTTGATAATTACCGTCTCTCATCTGCTGCTGGACTCCCCTCCCGCTGTTCAGCATGCTGCTCCATTTGGGGTGGTGCTGATGGTGCTGCTGCTGCAGATGTCTGCTGCCTTCTCCTGCTCCTGGTTCTTGGCTTGGGTGGCATGTTGGGTGTGGCTGAGGGTCCCATTGTCTTGCTTTTATATATGTCCTGTGGGCAGAGCTACTGAGCATGCTCAGACCAAAGAAACCGGATCCGGCGCATTGCGGCGCTCATAGGCTTTCATTGTATGAAAAAGCCGGACACGCCGGATCCGGCGTGTCCGCCTTTTTCGACGGATACAAAAAACGTTACAGTCAACGTTTTTTCCAGACGCCGGATCGCGTCACATTGCCGGATCCGGCGAAAATCGGATGAAACGGATCGCGCCTGAAGCAGAAAACCTGATGTGTGAAAGAGGCCTTAGTCTGTTTCAGTAGGCTCCACAATCATGGGGAAGACTGCTGACCTGACAGATGTTCAGAAGGCAGTCCTTGACACTCCACAAGGAGGGTAAGCCACAAAAGGTCATTGCTAAAGAAGCTGGCCGTTCAGAGTGCTGGATTCAAGGATATTAATGGAAAGTTGAGAGGAAGGAAAAAGTGTGGTAGAAAAAGGTGCAAAAGCAACTGGGATAACCGCAGCCTTGAAAGGATTGTTAAGAAAAGACCATTCAAAAATTTGGGGGGTTTCCCAAGGATTGGCCTGCTGCTGGAGTCATTGCTTCAAGAGCCAAGACACACAGACGTATCCAGGACATGGGCTACAAGTGTCACACTCCTTGTGTTAAGCTGGTGTTATAAAGTATTATAATTTGCGGAGATAATGACTTTTGGGTTTTCATTGGCTGTAAGCCATAATCATCAACATTAACAGAAATAAACACTCTGTTTGTAATGACTCTATATAATATATGAGTTTCACTTTTTGTATTGATGAACTGAAATAAATTAAAGTTTTGATGAGATTCTAATTTTGTGAGAAGCATCTGTATATGTGTGTACAGATATATATATTATACACACATATACAAGTGCTTCTCTCAAAATCTATATAATATGTAGATTATATATATAGTTAATCTTTTTACTTGAGTAATTCTGTTAATTAACCACACCCACCACCATATTCCCAACCAGTCCTAGCCAACATTGTTACATCACACAGACAATGGGAGAGCGTTCTATGTGTCATAACAGCCTCAGAGTGTACAACATTCTACTGGCAGCCCACAAGCTATTAGCAACCCACCTTGTACCAACAAGACATCATGGCTTCTCACAAGAAGGGCAGAAGATCTTATCCCAGAAGGAGGACTCACAGAAGGACTCACAGACCGCATAAAATGGGTAAATGTTATTGAACCTCCATTATAATGCTCAACATGTAATTTGTGGCAATGGCAACTTTATATTTATACATTGGCTTCTCCTAGGTCATAAACGTAGACACCGTTATTATTACAGAAGACGGATGTAACAGAATCAAGAACAACCCGTTACTGCTGCCACCGATGACCACTTTCTCCTGATCAAGGCCACTGGGGAAGTTACACACAAGAAATCCAGAACTTCATAACCTGTCACCAAATCAGCAGCAGGGCATGAAATAAACTACCATGATCAGATTACTGTGTCTTTTCTCCTAATTTTATAGAACTATAATTATATAATAAGGTCAAATAGGACTTATAGTGGATATAAAAAGTCTACACACCCCTGTTAAATGCCAGGTTTTTATAATGTTAAAAAAAATCAGCAAGAAGAATCATTTTAGAACTTTTTTTACTTTTAAGGTTATCTGTAATCTGTACAAATCCACTGCAAAAGAAACTGAAATCTTTTCCGATGGAAAAAGAAAAAAATTAAATAATACGGGTGAAGAAATATACAAACCCTTAGGCCTCTTTCACACATCAGGTTTTCGCCGTCAGGCGCGATCCGGCGCTTTTGACAGAAACCGGATCCGGCGAAATGCAATGCCGGATCCGGTTTCCCCCCCATTGACTTGCATTAGAGCCGGATCGAGCTGGATGGCCATGCGTTTCATCCGATTTTCGCCGGATCCGGCAATGTGATGCGATCCGGCGTCTGGAAAAAACGGCTACTGTAACGTTTTTTGTCTCCGGCGAAAAAGCCGGACACGCCGGATCCGGCGTGTCCGGCTTTTTCATACAATGAAAGCCTATGAGCGCCGCAATGCGCCTGATCCAGCGATAGCCGGATCCGGTGGCCGGATCCGGTTTTTTTGGTCTGAGCATGCTCAGTAGCTCTGCCCACAAGACATATATAAAAGCAAGACAGTGGGACCCTCAGCCACACCCAACATGCCACCCAAGCCAAGGAGCAGGAGAAGGCAGCAGACATCTGCAGCAGCACCATCAGCACCACCCCAAATGGAGCAGCATGCTGAACAACGGGAGGGGAGTCCAGCAGCAGATGAGAGACGGTAATTATCAAATCCCCCATTCCTCCAAACTAGGGCTATTGAATATCAAGATATTCATTGGCCCTTTGTTTCTCTTTATTCAACAGCCGCCCAATAGATGCAGCAGCAGCAGCAATGGCAGCAGCTGGAACACCACCCACAGGCATGGAGTGTGGCCACCAGGAAGACAGCACATCATCTTCTGGGAGCTCTCCCTCGCATCGTCAGCGTTTGACGGTAAGTTTTTATTTCCAAAATCCATCATCTCTGTAATATATGTCTATTCATTGCCTTTTATTTCAAAACAGGATTCACAAGATGAAGAGGAGCTCCCAGAAGAAGAAGGAAGGGGTGGACAGACACTTGGAGTGGGCTCACAATTGGTAAGTTTTTTGCATCAAACGCAGAAACACAACATCACACTACACACAACACATAGAAAACAATGTTCTGCAGACCACACACAGCAAACAAATGCCTACATCCAAAGACATAACATTTTTTGTTTTCTTCTCTAGTCTTCCCAATCTGGTGCTCGGCCAAGAGGTCCTCGCAGTGCCTCCCAGGGTCGTCGGCGACAGCAACGCGGCGGTCACCAGCGTGTAAGTATAAATATTTTTGCTTTTTTTTTTGCACTTTTTATTTAATTTCTTTTGTGGAGGCTAATTATGTTATTTTTGTCTTTTTCTTTAACAGCCTTCACAGCGTGCTCCCGACTCTGACGGTGAGGATGGAGGACTCAATGTGGACCACCTCATCGATCTCGTCAGAGAAAGGGAGCCGCTCTGGAATATGGCTGACCGCCGCCATGCTGACCTTATCGTTACCCGACGCCTCTGGGAGGAAATCTGTTCACTCCTTGTGGACCGCTGGGAGGACCTCGAAGCTCGGGCCCAGATTAAAGAGCGTAAGTATATACAGTACCGGTTGCTTGATTTAAACCAGTGTTTCCCGAACTCCAGTCCTCGTGGTCCCCACGGATCATGTGTTCAGGATTTCTATTTACTTTGGAAATCCTGAAAACATGACCCCTGGGGACCATGAGGACTGGAGTTTGGGAAACACTGATGTTGTATACTAACCACTTTGTCCTTTCTCGTTTCAGGGGAGAGAATTGTGAAGCGGTGGCGGTCTGTGAGGGATCGTTTCAAGAAGGAGTTCAATAAAGAGATGCGGGCCCCGAGTGGATCTGGAGGACGCAGGAGCAAGTACAAGTACGCACGAGCCCTGTCGTTCCTCCGGGAAACAATGCTCACCAGAAGGTAAATATTACACACCACATGTGACAAAAAAATGTTTAGATGTAACTTTTTTTTTTCAGCCAGGGCCATACCATGTCACTATTTTAATTGGTTTTTTTTCTCTTTATTCCACAGCACGGTGAGCAGCACTCTGGAGCCTGCACAATTGGACCCTTCTGAGGCGATCCCTGAGGAGACCGGCACCGAGGGACACTTCGACCGCCCCGGTACATCTGCACCTTCCCAGCCTTCCCACACATTCGACCCATCTGTACCATCCACCAGCACAGGAGCATCGTGGCCGCCTACATTACATGAAGCTGCTGGTGAGGAGATCGCTTTCCCTTTACCCCACCCTTCTGCCCCTGCCACCTCTAGTACACCTGCGGGTACTGGGCGGCAGCGGCAGAGGGGTCAGGAAAAGACTTATGCGCCAGAGTTCTTGCATGTGAATGCATCTTTCCAGAACTGTCTAAAAGTCTTGTCAGAGCAAATCTCCGCAGGCTTTCAGCAGATCAACTCCAGCATTCTGGGGGTGAAGACACTTCTGCAAACCATGCATTCAGAAGCAAGGTCTTCGCCAAACCACACCTTTTTCAGGTCTGTTGTGGAGCGCATGGCAACACTATCTCCTACCCAGCAGATGCATGTAATGCATTCGTGCCACGGTGCTCTACAGCAGGTTACCTCCCAACCTCCACCTCCCACCACTGTAGTTCCTCCACCTGCACCCCCTCCAGCCACTTTCCATCCTCCCCCTCCTATTACATCTGCACCCCCTCCAGCCACTTTCCATCCTCCCCCTCCTATTACATACCAGCAACCTCACCAGTACCAGCAAACTCCCCAGTACCAGCAACCTCCCCAGTACCAGACATCTCCCCACTTCCAGCAACCTGCCCCGTACCAAACTCCTTCCCCGTACCAAACTCCTTCCCCGTACCAAACTCTTTCCCCATACAACTTTCCATCAACATCATCTGCTCCTACAGTCCCTGCCCAACCCTCCACTCCACCGCCCACCACCTCTTCTGCCTCCCACATGTCCACCCATTCTGTAGCTTTTTCCACACCATCACCTCTAACTGTTCCTTCCCCACCACGATCCCAGTCCTCTCTCCACACTCCCATTGTCGAAGTGTCCCGCAGACCCTCCAGCAGTATTTCCACCCCACACTACACCGAGTTATAATGTTTTTTTTGTAATAAAAATGCCCATTTGGTTGGTTTCAAACCTTTATTAAAAAAGTTTTTTAACTTTAAAAACAGTTTACACAAAAAAAAATATTTTAAATAAAAGTTAAATCATTGTTTACACTGGTTGTCTGTCATTTCTTTCTGCGGCGAAATATGTTTAAAAAAAAAGGTTAAATACAGGGTATTTAAAAGGTAAAAAGGTATTCAAAACCAGGTATATAACTGTGGGTAAATTTTAGCTTTTTGCCACAGTTGTGTTCCTGGTTGTGTTTGAAGCAAAGTATTTCACCTGAAAAGTTGTGTTTATTGTTGGTGATTTCCTAACAATGTACACAACTTTTGTTAAAAGGTGAAATACTTTGCATAAAACACAACCAGGTACACACCTGTGGCCTAAAGCTAAAAATAGAGACCATGACAAGATAGTCAACTTTGGTTGGCAAAGGTATATACTGTTGGTACAGAAGGTACACAAGTTTGGTTAGGGCACAAATCTTTCACACTCTGTCATCCTGCCAGTGTACTCTACCTTAAGGTGACATAAAGTATAGTGCAAAATTGTCCCTCATTACTGAAACCGTCACAGAACTTCTAGTGGTAATGTCATGGTAATCTTGCAAGGTGGTTTCTTCAGAGGTGTCCTCAATGGAAATGGGTTCCTTGCAGATAACAAAATTGTGGAGTACCACGCAAGCTTTGATCACCTCGTCCACAGTTTCTGTCTTGAGGTTGATCGCAGTCAATAGGACCCGCCATTTGGCTGTCAGAATACCAAAGGTACATTCAACCATTCTTCTTGCTCTTGAGAGGCGGTAATTAAAAATGCGTTTTGGTCTTGTCAATCCTCTGCTAGAGTACGGTTTCAAAAGGTGTTCTGACAGCTGGAAGGCTTCATCCCCTACACAGACAAATGGCATAGGTGGACCAGATGTTTGCGGCAGCGGTCTAGGTGGTGGGAACTGGAAGGTGTTTCCATACAGTTTACGCCCCATGGCAGACAGTTTGAAAACTTGAGAGTCATTGGAGCGGCCATAGGCCCCAATATCAACCGCAATAAATTTGTATTCCGCGTCAGCGATGGCCATGAGGACAATTGAAAAATATTTCTTGTAATTGAAATATTCCGATCCCGATCCAGCTGGTTTTACAATGCGGATATGTTTCCCGTCCACAGCGCCCAAGCAGTTGGGAAACTGACATATCTGTTGAAACTTGTCAGCAATTTCAATCCACCTCTCTGTTGTGGGCTCTGGTAAAAACTCTTCAGCTAAGGAGTCCCACAGTGCACGGCATGTGTACTTCACTATTCCAGATATGGTGGAAATCCCGAGTCTGTACTGGAAATGCAGTGACAAAAGGGATTCTCCAGTTGCAAGAAATCTGTGGGGAGTTAAAAAACAATAAATTAGTTTTAAATCACAGCATTACATACCAAAACTGAGCTATAACACTTGGAGATACAAACTACCACCAACAAGATTGCAGTGAAAGTGTGCTCTGATGCGATCACATCCAATAAATGTGGCTTACCTTAAAGTCACCATCAGACGCTCTGCGGGTGAAACAGAGAAGCGGCAATAGGTGTCCGCTTTTCTTATGAGGTGTGCAATGCGCTCCACCAAGTAATCAAAATTCTCCATTTTCATCCGAACATATCCAAAAAATTTATCCGGGTTTCGCCGAAGGTCCATGTAGAGTGTAGAATAGACCCCACGCGTCATTCTCTTGGCTGTGATGGGGTGGATCCACAAACGTCGTCTACGATGCCTGATGCGCTGCTGTCTCGCTCTCTCCTTCTCCAGAACAATCACCCTCAAACGATTCGCCTCCGCTATAAAATCCGCCAAATTCTTCAAAATATTTCCAATGACAACATCCATCTTCGCCAGTAACTTGCTCTTCTCTCCAACCTGCACTTTCTCCTCTACAACCTGTCAAAGAAGGGCTGTAGGAACATGCTATATATAGTTTTCCAGTAGCCAATCCCGTTCGGAAGGCCACAAGGGTCAATTTTAAAAACCGGATCCGGCGTAATCCGTCGAAAAACGGATAAAAAAACGGATGAACCGGATGAGACGGATCCGGTTTTGTCTGTCAAGAACAAGACGGATCCGGCAGAAAACCGGATCCGGCACATCAGGTTTTACAAAACATTTGCCGGATCCGGCATTCCGGCACGACGCCGGATCGCGCCTGACGCCAAAAACCTGATGTGTGAAAGTAGCCTTAAACGAACACTTCACTGAAATACACTTTGGATTTATGATTGTGTTGAGTCTTTTGGGGTCTTTTTGGGTATTTGTCTATCAGCATGGCACATCTAGACTTGGCAATCTTCCTCCACAATTCTATACAGTAGTGCTCCAAGTCTGTGACATTGTGAGGGCATCTCCTGAGTAGAGCGCCCTCTTCAGGTCAACCACAGATTGTTAATCGGATTCAGATCTTGGTTTTGGCTGGGTCATTCCACAACTCTGATCTTGTTCTGGTGAAGCCATTTTTTGTTAATTTGGAGGTATGCTTATGGACACTATCATGCTGAAATGTGAAATTCATCTTTCTATTCAGCTTTTTAGCACAAGGTTTTGTTACAACCTCGACTGATATTTGGAACTGTTCATAATTCCCTCTTCTTTGACTATAGACTCAGTTACAGTTGCTGAAAAACAGTCCCAAAGCAGTGGCGTACCAGACCAGACCATGTGGCTACTATGGGGCCTGTGAGTTGGTCCCCCCTCGCCTAGCATTACACATTTCACTTTATCGGCATTCTGGATGTTGATGCAGTTGAATAATAGTAATTATGGCAGAGGAGCCATCGGCTCCATCTTCCATCATTCTCCCTGTGCATTTGAGCTCTGACATCTAAGAGCAGAACTTCAGAACACGCGCTGCAGAGACCAGACAGTGAGGGAACAAGGAAAGCTAAGTACTTTTAGTTTTTGGTTTTTTAATCTCTGGAGGCCATTATACTGTTTGGAGATCTGTGTGTGGGTCCTAACAGTGATTGCAGGACTGTGTGGAAACCATTACACTATTTGAAAGGCTCTGTGGGGGCCATTATACATTTTGCAGGGCTATCTGGGGGTCATTATATTATTTGGAGGGCTAAAGGGGCCATTAAATTGTGTGCGAGCCATGAGACAATGAAAAGGGTTGTGTTGCAGTCGTCATACTGTGTGGAGGGTTGTGGAGGGGCCATCATAATGTGTGGAGGCGTGTAATGGCTGTTAAACTGTATGGAAAGCTAATGACAATAAGGGGAAAAAGTATGCAACAAGCGGGATCACCAATAGAAACTCAATGTATATTTACATATAAGCCAAGGCAGACACTAAAAATATTAAAAAAGACAAAAGGCTATAACTCGTGATAACCAGACAAACCCTAAAAGAGCTTGAGTTTGCCTTATATGTCAAAATAATGAACAGATCCTAATAGCAAGTATAATAAACACCTAAATAAAGATGTGTACCCAGTGCTGGACCTGGGTTGTCCGGTACGTGTGACTGCAGGCTCGTGAATCCTCCCAGGTCACGCACTGTGGTCTATGAGGATCCACCGTTGTCCTAGAACGGCGGACAGGTATGCGGTATGCAAACTCCTGGGCAGAACTCTCAAAATGATTTCAGATTGTTTCTCAATAGATTAGTACGGATTATGAGTGACATGAAAGGTGGAAAAAGTTCTGAAGAGATTCTTTTTAGTGTGATTTCTTACAGGACAAAAACCATGTATTTTAATAAGGGTGTGTAGACTTTTTATATACACCCTAAACCCAATACATTTTTTCCTTCAAACCTCAGTTTACCAATATTGTATACTATTCACTAAACACACTGTATGTTTATTTTAACTACTGGAAACTATAAGCTTTGGTGGAGACATCCAGGGCAATATTCATTTTTCTTTTTTGTAGATGAGGACCATTCGTCTATCTTTAGAAAAAAGGAACCTGAGAAAGTATTCAATATAAATGTAAAATAAATTTCTATTAAAATCTATCAAAGAATCTCTGCAGTATATCTGACCTCATGTTTCACATTTGATTTTTTATTATCTTTTAAATCAGTGATGTAAATGATACGACAGCGGTGCAAAAATGAAATGTGTACGCCATGGTGAAGCTTGTATCAGAAAGAGGCCAAGTGAAGGATAAACTCTCCTTGGCTCGTCTACGGCTAGTACTAGGAAGAGCAGAGGCTAGTATAAGATCCTCTCCGTTGTATTGCGCTTCCAGTGTGAGCCCACTATCTGGCATTCATTCATTAGTCATTGTCACAGCTGATGTATAGTTTAATCCCTCGCTTGTGCTTCACAGCAGTGTATTATGAATAGGAGAAGCCCAAAAGTGTTCTTACCTTCAGTACTTTTCTGCAGAACCCAAACACTGATAAAAAAACTATATAATTCCACCATGGAAATCTACAGTTAATCCTTTGCCTTAGATGTAAGCTTTTCATATACGAGTTCTGTGTTTTTAACAGATATAACTTGTACCAATTATGACTATCAGGGCTCGCTCACACTGGCGTATAACACAGCTAAGTACTATCTAATGTTTCATCACATAGCTCTCGGCTGAATGTTATTCTACAGGGGGTGAAAAAGTATTATTTCAGCCATCAACTGTGTAAGTTATCCCACTTAAAAAGATGAGAGAGGCCTGTAATTGACATCATAGGTAGACCACAACTATGAGAGTCAAAATGAGAAAACAAATCCAGAAAATCACCTTGTCTGATTTGGCAAGATTTATTTTGCAAATCATGGTGGAAAATAAGTATTTGGTCACCTGAAAACATGCAAGATTTCTGGCTCTCACAGACCTGTAACTTCTTCTTTAAGAGGCTCCTCTGTCCTCCACTCATTACCTGTAGTAATGGCACCTGTTTGAACTTGTTATCAGTATAAAAGACACCTGTCCACAACCTCAGACAGTCACACTCCAAACTCCACTATGGTGAAGACCAAAGAGCTGTCAAAGGACTCCAGAAACAAAATTGTAGCCCCGCACCAGGCTGGAAAGAGTGAGTCTTAAATAGGCAAGCAGCTTGGTGTGATGAAATCAACTGTGGGAGCAATAATAAGAAAATGGAAGACATACGAGACCACTGATAATCTCCCTCGATCTGGAGCTTTACACAAGATCTCACCCCTTGGGGTCAAAATCATGATAAGAACAGTGAGCAAAAATCCCAGAACCACATGGAAGACCTAGTGAATGACCTGCATAGAGCTGGGACCAGCATTTAAAAGGCAACTACAGTATCAGTAACACACTACGACGCCAAGGACTCAGATCCTGTAGTGCCAGACATGTCCCCCTGCTTAAGCCAGTACATGTCCAGGCCCATCTTAAGTTTGCTAGAAAGCATTTGGATTATCCAGAAGAGTATTGGGAGAATGTCATATGGTCTGATGAAACCAAAGTAGAACTGTTTGGTAGAATGAAAACTCGTCGTGTTTGGAGGATTCTTTCTGCGATTCTTGAATGCGTGAGAATCACACTAAAATGACCCTTGGATCAAACTCTGACAGAGTTTGATCCAAGTGACATTTGCATAATTTGCCCGATTATCTTGCATAAGAGGATATACAGCAGTGTGACTCCTGTGACGGAGTCAGCATACGCTGAGTCGTTTTCTTTAGAGTGGACCCTCTGGGTCGTGGCACCCACCCACCTAGGGCGAGCTAACCTTGTGAGGAACCACCCCCTATACAGGGAGTGTCAGGGGCAAGACCAAGGGGGTGAGCCTCCATGACAGCTGGAACCAGATGGCCGGCTCAGGTAGACACTAAGTACGAGTGTCTGACGACAAAGGACGTGCAGGAAACAAGACAAGACGTGAATTCAAGACATCTTCATTAAGGCAAACTCAGGGTAACATCAGGTGCAAAACATGATAACAGGCAAAACACAGCAAGGTGCGTGTGTGGTACACCAAGGTCCATGGCATGGTACGTGCCAGGTGGCACGCCAGGATACCGGCAAGGAGTCGATGGCATCGGACTCCAGACAGCTGGCGAAGATCAACAGGATCAGGGCTTCAGACTGCGGACATCAGCTCCGCAGTCGTCGAGCTCGGGATCCCAGGCAGCGATCGGCAGGTTCCGGGCATCCGACAGGCAAACCAGGGTTCCGGCAAGAAGGCACGACAGAGTCCAAGACATGGTGCGTGTTAGGGAACACGCCAAGGTCCAAGGCAAAGTTCCAGGCAGGGTGCGTGCTAGGGGCACACCAGGGTCCAGGGCAAGGTGCAAGGCAAGGTGCGTGTGTAGGGGACACGCCAGGTTCAAAGTACAAAACACGGTGCGTGTGTAGGGGACACGCCAGCGTTCAAAGTACAAGCCATGGTGCGTGTGTAGGAACACGCGAGGGTTCAAGGTCCAAGGCAATGTCCTGCGCGTGCCGAGGGACACGCCAGGGGCAGGGTACAAGGCATAGTCCTGCGCGTGCAGAGGGACATGCAAGGGTCAGGTTCAAGTCGGGGTGCGTGCTAAGAGACACCTCAGGGTTCAGGCTAAGGCAAGGGCCTGCGCGTGCTAGGAGGCACGCCAGGGTTCAGGCTAAGGCCTGTGCGTGCAAGAAGGCACGACAGGATACAAGCTAGGGCCTGTGCGTGCAAGAGGGCACGACAGGGTATAGGCTAGGGCCTGTGCATGCTAGAGGGTACATGGCAAAACCTGCACGTACTTTTACAGAAGCATGGGGAGGTATGCCAAGGAGCAGGCTAGGGCCTGCGCGTGCTTTAGAGAGCACGCAATGCACAGTGCAGAGATAGCGCGGGTGCAAGGGAGCACAGAGAGCATGGCTGAGGCACTGGCTAGCTGGTCGGGCAGAGGCACAGACAGACGGGCAAGACTGAGGCGAGCCCGGCTGAGGCATAACAGGCAACACAGCTGTCACTGGCCGACGAGCATGGCTGAGGCACAAGCAGGCGGGCACGGCTAGGAGGCTAGGAAAGGCCAGGCGCATGCAAAGGGCACACGAAGAAACAAGGCAAGGCAAGAAAAGTACAGAACAAGGAGCGGAACGTAGGCAGTAGCACAGAGCCGGGTACAAGAGAAGAGAAGCGGAGCGTATGCGAGAGCCCAGAGCCGGGTACAGAGACATAGAGCTAGCAGTGGAGAACTACAAACAAAGCATAGACAAGACATGGCGAAACAGGCAAAGGCAGAGAACATAGGAAGGACTACAAGTAAAAGCATGGCAGAGACAAAACATGGCACAAAGGACAACACAAGACATTGCACAGGACAGGAGACAGAGTACAAGCACAGAGCGTGTGCAGAGACGCACGACAGGGCAGAGTGCAGGGGCACAGAATACAGGAAGCGACCAAGCAGACCAAGCAGCCATGCAGGGAAGCAACACAATACTCAGGCCCCCAACCATAGGAAGGGGCGGTCTGATATAGAGCATTAGCACCTGCACTTCAGTCAGGACCAGGAGAGGACTTCCGGTTCAGATCCTCCAGGATCATAGAGAGGGTCACATTGGCGAGTCCTCCAAGACCATAGAGAGCATTGCTGGATCAGGCTGTGCTGGAACATAGGAAAGGTCACATGATCAGGGAGGAAAGGTCACATGATCAGGGGCTCCAGGATCAGAGAGAATAGCTGGATCAGACAGTGCTGGAACATAGGAAAGGTCACATGATCAGGGGCTCCAGGAACACAGAGAGGATTGCTGCAGGCAGAGCAGAGACGGCTGGTCACACAGCAACGGCATATAGCCATGAGGTAAAACACACATGCGCACTGGCAATGGCAGGCAGCCATGAGATGAGGCGCGTGTGCACACTGCTCCAGGCATAACAGTCACGAGGTGCGTGTGCACACTGCTTCCAGGGATCTTGCAGCATAAGACATAACGGGCATGATAGTTCAGTGCGCGTGCACACTGCTCCAGGAGTCATGCGGCATACCAGACATGGTGGGCATGATAGTTCGGTGCACGTGCACACTGCTCCAGGGGTCATGCGACATGGCGGGCATGACAGTTCGGTGCGCGTGCACAATGCTCCAGGGGTCATGCGGCATAACAGACATGGCGGGCATGACAACTCCAGCCTAATGACTATTCTCATGGCTGTGTATTTTTCGGAACCGAGTGGTCCACACCAAATCTAGAAGACATGTTCGAGTTTGGTCCAAGTCAGTGGTCAAACTTGCCAATCAAATTCTATGGGTCACTAAAAAAAAAAAATCAGACAGCATATCAGACACTTTTTTTTTTGCTATATAAGAAAAACTGATGAAACACTGAGGGTAAAAACTGACACACTGACTAAACACTGATGAAAATCTGATCCAGCACACTGAGGAAAATCAGACTGCTTTTGTGCACGTGAAAAATCGCTGACTTGAGATTGAGGTCTGACCCATGTCTTCATCCTGCCCCATGTGTTTCCATCATACCCCATGTGTTTCCATCCTGCACCATGTGTCTCCATCCTGCACCATGTGTCCCCATCCTTCCTCATGTCTCCATCCTGGCTCATGTCTCCATCCTGCCCCATGTCTCCATCCTGCTCCATGTCTCCATCCTGCTCCATGTCTCCATCCTGCTCCATGTCTCCATCCTGCTCCATGTCTCCATCCTGCTCCATGTCTCCATCCTGCTCCATGTCTCCATCCTGTCCCATGTGTTTCCATCTTGTCCCATGTGTTTCCATCTTGTCCCATGTGTTTCCATCTTGTCCCATGTGTTTCCATCTTGTCCCATGTGTTTCCATCTTGTCCCATGTCCCCATCCTGCACCATGTGTCTCCATCCTTCCCCATGATCATGCACCATGTGTCTCCATCCTGCCCCATGTGTTTCCAACCTGCACCATGTGTTTCCATCCTGCTCCATGTCTCCATCCTGCGCCATGTGTCTCCATCGTGCCCCATCTCTTTCCATCCTGCCCCATGATGACATGATGCAGAATCATGGAGCAGGAAGGAGACAGATGGGGCAGGATGAAGACACATAGTCCATGTGCCGTCAAAACATATTGCGGCTTGCCACTTTCAATAGAAATAAAAAAAACCAACTTTCTCCTTAACTAGCCATCGTCCAGCGGCGATGTTCCCTCCAGGCATTTCAAATGCGGACTCGCCGGCGAATGACAATGACATCATACACTGGCGACCTGCGTGCTGACGTCAGCTGCCAGCCTCCGATTGGTCTGTGGGCCCACTCGGCAGAGAAAGCACGCAAAGGATCTGTAATATGCTGCTGCAGTGCAGTATAGCACAACCTCCACCAGGGGGTGTTGGTGAGGGAAGAGAGGTTGCACACACACAGTGTTGTAACAGAGCAGCAGCACAGGTGTCACAGGTAATGAAAGAGTGGTCAGACAAGCCGAAGTCAGCAACAAACAGGAAGATGAAGTACCAGAGGTAACAGAAAAGCACGTAGTCAGGGACAAGCAAGAAGTCAGAGCCTACCGGGAACGTGGTATCCAAAACGTGAGATTGAAGATGTAGTCAGGGTACGAGCCAGAGCCGAGGCCAGTCGGGGAGCGTGATATCAGAGATGGAAAACAAGAGGAGTCCAGAGATCTGGTCGAATCATACACAAGTACAGGTAGTCAGAAGCAGAAGGATCACTAAGTTATACAGGTCAGCGGCTCTAGACTGGAAGCTTGGACTATAGCTGACACTGGCCCGCAGGCTGCAGAGGACTGAAATAGCCCAGCCAGCTCCAAAATGAGGCAGAGGGGATTAACCCCCGCATGACCAGTCCAGAGAGAAGAAAGCTGAAAACAAACTCTGGACTGAATCATGACAGTACCCCCCTCTCAATGGGGGGCGACCGGACCCCCAGGCTTCCCTGGATAATGAGCGTGAAAGGCCCGGACCAACCTATCCGCATGGACCGAATGCGCAGGCACCCACAACCGGTCCTCAGAACTGTAACTTTTCCAATGGACTAAGTACTGCAGTGAACGGCGGAGCATACGGGAATCCACCACCCGTTCCACCTCATACTCTGTCTGGCCATTCACCAAAACATGCGGTGGGTGCGAGGAAAACTCACCTGAGGAAGGCACCGATGGCTTCAGAAGCGCCTTCTGGAATACATTGGGGATCCTCAACGACGGAGGTAAGCGCAGGCGAAAGGCCACAGGATTAACCACCTCTAAAATTTCATAAGGGACTATAAAATTGGGACCCAACTTAGCAGAGGGAATCCTCAATCTTAGTGGATAACCATACCTTATCCCCCACTTGGTAAGCCCACAGAACGTCGTTTAGCCGCCAAAAATTTATACTTGCCCTGAGCCTCCCCAATGTCTCTCTGAACCTCCTTCCAGATCTCCCCCAGCCGCAGAAACTCCGAATCAGCCCCTGGACACCCCAAATCCAGCCAGGAAAACTCACCAAAGTGAGGGTGAAACCCCTAGTTGCAGAAGAACGGGGAAGTACCAGTGGAGTGATTGACACAATTATTGAAAGCAAATTTCGACATGGGTACCGCAGAGCACCAGTCATCTTGTCTGGACGTAGCAAGTCATTGCAATATCTGCTCCAAAGATTGATTAGTCCTTTCAGTCTAGCCGTTGGTCTCGGGATGGTAGGCCGATGAAAAGGTCAGACTGATACTCAGCCTTTTACAAAAGGCCTTCCAGAATTTTGCCACAAATTGCACCCCTCTATCACACACCACACTGACAGGCACACCATGCAATCAGACCACATGCTCAATAGTTTTGATAGATTCTCAGCATTAGGGAGGCCCGCCAAAGGTACAAAATGTGCCTGCTTACTGAACCTATCAACAACTACCCAGATCATGGTTTTGCCACCAGAGGGTGGAAGATCGGTGATAAAATCCATGGTCAGATGAGTCCACGGTCTATCTGTAATTGGCAGTGGCACCAATTCCCCGGCCGGCCCATTAAGTTAGGTTTTAGGCTAAGTGCACACGTATCGGAACTCTCGCGGAAATTACCGCGAGAATTCCGGAATTCCAGTCCGCGGGAAAATCGCATTTTAAATTCCCGCGATTTTCCTGCGGAAAAACTAGCATTTTGCAAGCGTAATTAGCTTGCAAAATGCTAGCGTTCTCCAAGCGATCTGTAGCATCGCTTGGAAAACTGATTGACAGGTTGGTCACACTCGTCAAACATAGTGTTTGACGAGTGTGACCAACTTTTTACTACTGAGGCCGCCTATGCGGCATCAGTAGTAAAAGATAGAATGTAAAAAAAAAATAAAAAACGGTGTTATTCTCACCCTCCGACGTCCCGCGCATCCGTTCCCAGTAATCCTTTGCGAAAATGCCCGCGATTACGTCAGTTCTCGCGGGATCGCGACGTCTCGCGGTAATTCGCGATGACGTCGCGCGAATGACCGTGAGACTTTGCGATCCCGCGAGAAGGGACGTCATCGCGAGCATTTTCGCAAAGGACTACTTTGAACGAGAGCGTGAAGAGAAGCGGGAATGCTGCGCGGGACGTCGGAGGGTGAGAATAACAATATTTTTTATTTTAAATTCTATTTTTTACAGGGATATGGTACCCAAAGCCCGGAGGACAGTCTCGTCTCCTCTCCTCCGGACCGTGGGTACCATCCGCAATTGTTCTGCTTACTTTCCGCATGGTGTGCACAGCCACATGCGGGAAATAAGCGGAACAATGCATCCCTATGGGTGCGGGATCGCAGCGATTCCGCAAAATAATGAGCATGCTGCGGTTTTTACCGCAAAGCGATTCCGCCGTGGTAAAAACCGCAGCATTAGCACAGCATTGCGGAATCCCATAGGAATGCATGGGATGCTTATTTTTCGCGTTTTCGCGGCAAAATCGCGCGGTTAAAACCGCCGCGGAAACGCAAAAAAAACGCCACGTGTTTAACTCAGCCTTAGCGCGAGCAGAAGTTTCACAGGAAGACACAAACCCAGTGACGTCAGAAACCAACCGCCCCAAAACAGCCTAGTGATGACTTTACGCGTGGCCGAGATTCCAGGATGCCCACTCAGAGCTGAGTCATGGAACTCCCGAAGTACCCTTAACCCCTTCCCGACCTTTGACGCCACATAGGCATCATGAAAAGTCGTGCCAAAACGACCCATGATGCCTATGTGGCGTCATGAATTGATGATTGCCCCCCTGCGGGTCGGGTGACCGGGGTCACTGAAAGGTCACCCAACCCACACACAGAGGACACCTTAGAGTTAACCACAGGGGGTGTGGCTTAGCCCCCACGTGCCTATGATCGCTCTGTTTGGCTGTTAAAAGTGATACTGCCAATCAGAGCGATTGTAATATTTCATCAATGAAATTTGATGAAATATTATAAATCCAGCCATGACCGATGCTGAAATAGCATCGGGCATGGCTGGAGACACTGAACCGACCCCCCCCAACTGACTGACAGCGCCGATCGGCCGCCGCCACCATCTGACGGCGCCGATCTGCAGCTGCTGTCAAAATCTGCTCCCCCGCCTTCTCTCCGGTCCCCCCCCCGGCCTCCGATCACCTCCCTCTTACCCTGCACGGTGGCTACGAAGTCCCTCTGGCTGTCCCGGTTTGCCGCATCCCGGATGTTGGGTGCCGCCATCTTGGAAAATGGCGGGCGCATGCGCAGTGCGCCCACCGGGAATCTGCGACCTGCAGATTCATTCATTTATTTTGATCACTTTCGCAGTGATCAAAATAAAAAAAAAGTAAATGACCGCCCCCCTTATCACCCCCATAGGTATGGACATATAATAAAATAAAGAAAATATTTTTATTTTTCCATTAGGGTTAGGGCTAGGGCTAGGGTTAGGGCTAGGGTTAGGGCTAGGGTTAGGGCTAGGTTTGTCATGACTGCGGCCGCATCCGCGGCCCAGCAGGCACCTCCACGCCGACGGCGAGGGGGCGGGCGTCCCCCGGGGATGCAATATGGACCCTCTATACCACAGAGGGGGACCCAGGCCTACCCGAACTAGGGAAGGGCAGCAACCGGGATTCTGTGGCAGCTGAGCATGTGGACAAAGAAGACACGTAGGACTAGATAACACCGCACAACTTCAGGTATAAATAAAGTAAAGTTTACTTAAAGTAAAATCACAGTACATAGACAAAACAGGGCTAAACCAGGCTCCCGATTCCACATCTCCCAGAAGCGTACCACCCAGTGGACCCCAAGGCTCCATCGGATCACCGAGGCACTCATAAGCGGGACATCGGGACACAGGCAGGACATCAGGACACACGAGGTCATCAGGACATCAGGGTACACGAGGTCATCAGGGCATCAGGACACACGAGGTCATCAGGACATCAGGACACACGAGGTCATCAGGACATCAGGACACACGAGGTCATCAGGACATCAGGACACACGAGGTCATCAGGACATCAGGACACACAAGGTCATCAGGACATCAGGACACATGAGGTCATCAGGACATCAGGGTCACCCACAGGACATCAGAGTCACCGGCAGACATCAGACGGGAGTCGTTTGGTTCCGGACAACCAACAGGACCTACAGGCACCACTTCAGTTATCCCGCTCCAGGCAGCGGTCATCAGGTTCCAGACTGCGGTCGACATGCTCCGGGCATAGGACCTAGGAAGGAACTCAAGCGTGATGGTGCTAACATCGCAGGATTGCTGGGCCTGCATGGAGCTAGCACCGCATGGTAGTCAGAGCACAGGATAGTAGATGCTCAGCAGGAACACCGGTTACAAGAGTCTCAGAATCACTGGGTGCGGGGCTCCAAACACAGAGGGATTCCAGGAACATAACAGCAGACAGTTCAGACATGGTCAGATACAGGATAGGTACAGGATCAAGGATTCAAACCTGGATACACCGCCTCCAGGGCAGGGCAAATTTAGGCAGGGTCAGGTACCGAACATGTACAGGATCAAGGATTCAGGCCCGGATATACCGCCTCCGGGGCAGGGCAAGGGTACAGGACAAAGCAGGAATCAAGGCAGAGACTTTGGTACCATAACCGAGACAGACAAGGTCCAGAGACACAGACACGAGACACACATGGCAAAGTCCAGGAGCTTTGTGAGTAGCTCTGGCCCCGCCCATAGGGCAGGGTAAGGTTATAAAGGAGCTGCCCCTCAGCAATTGACTGGGGACAGCATTTCAAGTACACACACTAACCCTGATAAAAGCAGGGAAGGTGTGGCTGCGCACGCCCTAAGCACCACCACACATTTTAAAGAAGTAGATGTGAACAGCTACCTTAGTTTCAGCAGTGGTCATCTATCCAAGGGGATTCAGAACATTCCATACGGGCAATATTGGCCTTTACGAAAAAATTGTAAAGAGGATACTGACTTCATTGAGGAGGCAAAAGTTCTGAAACAGCGGTTTAAGCAGAAAGGGTACCCTAAAAAATTGGTCCAGGATGCATTTCTGAGAGCCAAAACTTTCACACAGAAAGACTGTATAAGCAAGATTATGAGTAATAAAACTGCTTATTCTTCTGGTACGGAGCTAGGTAGATGGAGTTTCGTTACCACTTTCAACCAATTCTATGGGTTGATTAAGAAGCTCCTTACCAAGTACTGGTTCATCCTGAAAGGGGACCCAGTTTTGACCAAGCATATTCCCCCCCGACCTAGAACGGTATTCCGCAGAAACCGCACGTTACGGAACCTTGTTGCACCAAGCAACACCACCTTGAGTTCAGGCTCCCTATCCTCTCTCCCAATTTCTCTGAACCCTGGTTGCTATGCATGTAGAGCCCCCAAATGTCTTTGCTGCACCTCCATTTTAAATGGGGTACATGAATTTAAATCCAACACTACAGGTACCTCATATAAAATTAATTTTCATGTTAACTGTCAATCTATTTTTGTGGTATACTTGATTGAATGTGGTTGCGGCCTACAGTACGTAGGTCGAACCATACAAACGATGCATGCTAGATTGAACAAGCATCGACAGAATATCCGAAATGGCTTTCTCCTGCACAGCCTTTCCAAACATTTTTTAACTGTGCATCAAAAAAATCCAAAAACTTTGAAACTAACGATTATTGACCACATACCTGATACCGTGGCTGATCGCTTCAACAGTTTAATCAATAGAGAAAGCTTTTGGATATTCAAGCTTGGCACACTTGCCCCTGAAGGCCTGAATTTAACTATAGATAAAGTGACCAGATAACTTTATTTGCCCTTTTAGCATCAGTGCATTTTACCTAGATGCTATTGTTTACATGCTTTTATTATTAATATGGGTTCTCGCTTTTTTATTGGTCTTTTTATTGGTCTACTAACCTGTTAATAATTTTAATAATTTTTATCTTTATTATTTTATTGCTCCTTTTTGCACATTTTATACATTTAAAACTTGTTTACCTCATGCTGTTTTATCTCACGTTTTATGTAAGCTGTTTCTATTTCTTCTTCTTTTTTTTTTTTTTTTTTTATAATATATGATGTCATCTTGTCATAACTTGTGACTGTTTTGACTGTTGTGATTGGCTGCCTCCCATTTAAATACCCCATCCCCTGTGTCATCAATAAACTTCCACCTGATGAAGACGGATCCTCCGTCGAAATGCGTTTTGGTTTAACCCTATCTCTTGTCTGAGTCTCTTTCCTGCGCTCCTAAGACCGTTTCCATTTCCTCATTGCTCCTATCCTCAATTGGAGGTTTTCGGCTGGAGCTGCGGTGGAGACCTGACATTTTTGTCTGCCCCTGGGTTGCTTCCTAAGCGCTCCTCTATGACCGCTTATCACTGACTTTTAGATAAGGTCCAGAGACACAGACACGAGACACACATGGCAAAGTCCAGGAGCTTTGTGAGTAGCTCTGGCCACGCCCATAGGGCAGGGAAAGGTTATAAAGGAGCTGCCCCTCAGCAATTGACTGGGGACAGCATTTCAAGTACACACACTAACCCTGATAAAAGCAGGGAAGGTGTGGCTGCGCACGCTGTTATGATTGAGTCACCGTAGGAGGCAGACACAAAAATAGAAGCTACGTCCAGAAAACCAGAGAAGTTGGCAACTATCAGATTGCAGACCCCTGAACCTATCAACACAACTAGCAGTAGCCGTGGGGGGTTCCTACGATGCCCTAGACCCCTCGCTCACAGCCAGAGTGCTAAATAGCCTAAAGACAGAAAAGGAAATCTAAACTGCCCCAGAGCAGACCCCAAAGTAAAAGGCAGCCCCCAACATATAATGACGGTGAAGCAAGATGAAAAAACACTCACACAGATAGAAAGATAGGCTGAGGAAATGATGGGGCCCAAGCTAGCTAAACAGAACAGGAAAGGAAGGTTGCTGTCTGCAATCTGCCAAAACCCTATCAAAGACATAAGCCAACAAGCTGATATGAAAAAGACCCTGAAGCAGCTAGGCTTCAAAAACTAAATCAGCACTCAGGTATTTTCAGAAGATAGAGCTAAAGGAATTCAGCACACCCCAGCAGGGAATGGCAGAAATCCAGAAAAACAAAGCAAAACAAAGTCTAAGCACAAATGCAAAAGGCCGAGCAGAAAACTTAGCTTTAGAGGAGCAGGAATTCAGACTGGTCTCCAAGGATCCCACAGAGAAATCACCCGCAGGGCAGAAGGGCGTCGGCAGCCTTATATCCAGTCAGTAACTCCACTCAGCCAGTCATCATCATCAGACTCAGGTGTTTGATAATCAGGCTCACTACCTTTCTTTACCAGAAGAGGGAGTTCCTCGGGCCTCAGTAGTGAAGGGGAAAATGAACTCACAACAGTGGTATATGTGCTGAAGCACGTAGTAGTGTGTGGCGCCTTTTGTGTGTTCATATCCCCGTGTGTGGTGAGTATCCCATGTCAGGGCCCCACCTTAGCAACTGTACGGTATATACTGTTTGGCCCCATCGCTCTTATTCTTTAAGTCCCCCTTGTTCACATCTGGCAGCTGTCAATTTGTGGGGAAGGTGATTTGACTGAAGGGAGAAGGGACGGTTTGTGCACTGTAGACGGATGTTTGAAATGACAGAAGGGAAACAGCTGGGGAAGATGAAAAACTAGTGCAGTACCTAGATTTGACTACAAGATGGCGGGGGGGCGTAGTTCAGGACTTGACAGCAGCTTAGGGCTTTAGAAACCGCTTAGTCATGGGGGGCGGCGAGATAGGAACCCAGGAGGGAAATTCCCGAGGAAGGGGATAAATAGGACAGGACAGGGTTCCAGGCTAGGCTAGTCCCGGGAGGAGCTCAGGAGGAGAAGACTCAGTACGGAAGACTGACAATGGTGGCGAGCTCGACCAGGGGACTGACAGGAAGAGTCAGTCAGGGGGGTGGCCCTGACACGAGGAACCGCAGGACAGGCGAGGCCTCGGGGGTACCGATTAGACGACGACCTCGGACTGGTGAAGCGCTGGCGGTAGATAGACCTAGGGCAGCCCCAGCGAAAGATCAGCGAGGAACGTCACTGCGACTGAAGGAAAGGTGAAGGTACCCGGGCCTGAATACGGAGAGCTGTAAAGGAACTGCGGTGTATGGCTACGGTCGTCAGGAGGACAGCCAATAAACTTGGACCTGTTGCAACTGAAATCTGCCTCCGTCTCATCTCTGTGGAGTCTGGTCGCGGTAAACAGTGGACCACCCCCCAATCCGGGCCATTACTACATTTGGCGTAGTCGGCAGGATCGCCGCCGCCAATACTCTACCTTCAGCGGCATGGCCTGCGACAGGAGTACCCAGAAGAGCTAAAAGGACTCGAGTTGCTTTACCTGTGGATTACAACTTTGAGACTTTGTTCCGGATCATTGGCTGTCATCAAAGGATCCGGGGCGGTACAAAGACTGGACAAAATGGCTGTGATATTCCAGCGTCAGGAAGAGGCACAGGCATTTGCAGCTGTACTGGACAATCTGGGGCCGTCTCAAATCCGCCCCCGGGGGGAGCGGTGTACATCTGGAGACCGCCGCCCCCTCCTGCTGGACCCTGGAAGATGGGTGGAGAAGCTGACCACCGCCCCACCCAAGGGCAGGAGTGGGCCAGGTGGGAAGACCGGCTGCGGCTGTTTGGCGCCATTCGATTGCTGTACACCGGACGGGATGCGACGTTGCAGCTGCCGCGGTCTCGGGTGCCTGGAGTGGCGGTGGCATCAGGAGGTCGAATCTCATCAGGAGACCTGCCCCTGGGAGCCACTTACAGCACTCCAGACATCGGTCGGAGAAGAGGAGCGACTGCGTTCCCTGCTGGAGCAGCCGCCGAAGAAATCTCCAGGGAGCCTCCCCACCGGACCCACGAGCCTGGAGGCTAGCCCTGCCGGATCGCGGGGTGAAGATCGGAGGCTGCGGGAGGAGCTGCAGGGTGACCTGCTGGAGGCCGCGGCGCCAGAGAAGGTGAGAGGTCCCCCGGCCCAACCGGCGGCTCTGCAGCTGGCCCCGCCACTCGGCCTTCCCACGCAGCCTCCTGCTGTCCATTGGGCCCAACTGCGGAGGGCTTTGCGGCATCCGCCAGGCCGAGCGACGCCTCTGCCCGCGTTCCCGAGCCACCCCGCCCGGCAGCACCACGTCCTGTGTCACCGGTGTGGAAACCATCCGTGGCCGTCCCTGCCGCATCACACCTTGAGGCAGCGGCCTACTCATCAAAGCCGGCCACCACTCCAGCCTCACCTGCGGCCTACTTACCAGTGACGGTGGTCGCCTCGGCCTCATCTGTGACTCCGGTTGCGGCCTGCCCCGCGGCCGCATCTACTTCACTCCTGGAGCCGGCTGCGGCCCTTTTGTTGGGCTCTGCAGCCTACCCACCGGGACCCACGGCTGCCCCTGCCCGTCGCCCGGCCCCAGCGACTGCTGGGCCTCCGGAATCTGTGGCCGCCTCTGCCCCGCTCTCGATCCAGGCCGCGTCCCGCGCACCGGACTCTGCGGCCTACACCGGACCCTCCGTTTGGGTTGCGGAGGTCATAGAGAAGAAGGCCAGAGAGGGGGAGGTCTGGGGCCTGTTCCACGAAAAAGGAGAGGCTGGCATGGCGGCTCCATGATCCACCGGGCGGCTCATGTACACCAACCCGGAGAAGGGATACAGGTTCATCTGGGACGTCGCAACCGGCCAAAAGGTATACATCAACGTGACTTCCATCTGTCACGGCTGGGCTTTGCAGGAGGGGGACTTGGTGTCCTACTATAAGGAGTACTGTCCCCGCAGCTACTACGCGGTAGCCGTGATCGCCGAACCCGAAGGCCACGAGCCCCCGTAAAAAGGACCCCCATAGACACTTCCAGCATCCTGGGAGCTCCACGGCTGTGGAGCCCCTTGCTTCTGGCGGGACACCGGCTATCAGGAGATGGCCCGGACTACCGGAATTTCGATGCACCATTGTGCAGGCCTAAAGGACAGTTTCACGTTCAAGTTAAGGAAAATGTTTTTGTTGTTTATTGTTTTCTCCTGACACAGCGGGGATACAGGGGAGGAAGTGCTAATGTTAAAGGAAGGGGGAGTACTTCCATTTTGTGTTTGGAATATTGTGTTTAAAGAAGGAGTTAAAGAAAAAAAGAAAAAGGGGTCACTCCTGTTGAGTCACCCTTATTGCTATTAAAGCAGAGGTAACCATATGTACGGTATACCAAAAGTTGACTTAATGTGTAATATGTATAAGAATATGCAACAGGTCCTGGGTACAGGGTAGGATAAAAACGCTGACCAAGACTCTTTTTAAAAATTGAAGGATGATAAGACGGAAGAGTGAACCAGACAGTGGTCCGTCAGTCAGGTCCCCAACACCACGGACACCCCAAAAGGATAGGCGGGCGCTAACGATGACCTGGTAGGCGAAAGGCCTCGGTCATGGCATTCCGGACAGTTGAGGGTAACAGAAGGGGAGAGTAGTGGGAGGTACACGCCGTAGAGTAGTCCGGGTGGACCTAGCCAGCTGGAAAGAAGTTGTCACGTGGCGTGCGCTCCGGCGAGTAGCAGTAGGCTGCTCGGAGCAGGGTGCTCCCGGTTTGGTTCAGCCCCCCGCGTATGGCGGGTTTGGCCCAACAACCGGTCCGACAACAGACGGTGGACAAGCTTCAGGACGACGTAGGTAGGGAATACGATTGTCGGGGACGACAATAGACAAAGGAAGGGGGAATGTGGGGAAGGTGACTTGACGGACGGTCTTGACTGAAGGGAGAAGGGACGGTTTGTGCACTGTAGACGGATGTTTGTAATGACAGAAGGGAAAGAGCTGGGGAAGATGGAAAAGGAGTGCAGTACCTAGATTTGACCACAAGATGGCAGGGGGAGCGTAGTTCAGAACTTGACAGTAGCTTAGGGCTTTAGAAACCGCTTAGTCATGGGGGCGGGGAGATAGGAACCCAGGACGAAATTCCTGAGGAAGGGGATAAATAGGACAGAACAGGGTTCCAGGCTAGGCTAGTCCCGGGAGGAGCTCAGAGGAGAAGACTCAGTACGGAAGACTGACGATGGTGGAGAGCTCGACCAGGGGACTGACAGGAAGAGACAGTCAGGGGGGGTGGCCCTGACACGAGGAACCGCAGGACAGGCGAGGCCCCGGGGGTACCGATTGGATGACGACCTCGGACTGGTGAAGCGCTGGCGGTAGATAGGCCTAGGGCAGCCCCAGCGAAAGATCCGCGAGGAAAGTCACTGAGACTGTAGGAAAGGTGAAGGTACCCAGGCCTGAATACGGAGAGCTGTAAAGGAACTGCGGTGTATGGCTACGGTCGTCAGGAGGACTGCCAATAAACTCAGACCTGTTGCAACTGAAATCTGCCTCCGTCTCGTCTCTGTGGCATCTGGTCGCGGTAAGCAGTGGACCACCCCCCAATCCGGGCCATTAGTACAAATTTGCCTCCAACACTTTTCCTTTCACTTTTTCCCCATTATGTAGATAGGGGCAAAATTGTTTGGTGAACTGGAACGTGCGGGGTTAAAATTTTGCCTCACAACATAGCCTATGATGCTCTCGGGGTCCAGATGTGTGACTGTGCAAAATTTTGTGGCTGTAGCTATGACGGTGCAGATGCCAACACATACACATTTTCCCCATTATGTAGATAGGGGCAAAATTGTTTGGTGAATTGGTATGCGCGGGGTTAAAATTTTGCCTCACAACATAGCCTTTGACGCTCTCGGGGTCCAGATGTGTGACTGTGCAAAAGTGGCTGTAGCTGCGACGGTGCGGATGCCAATCCCGGACATACATACATACAGTCATATGTTAAAGTTTGGGCACCCCTATTAATGTTAACGTTTTTTCTTTATAACAATTTTGGTTTTTGCAACAACTATTTCAGTTTCATATATCTAATAACTGATGGACTCAGTTATATTTCTGGATTCAAATGAGGTTTATTGTACTAACAGAAAATGTGCAATCTGCATTTAAACAAAATTTGATCGGTGCAAAAGTATGGGCACCTCAACATAAAAGTGACATTAATATTTCGTAGATCCTCCTTTTGCAAAAATAACAGCCTCTAGTCGCTTCCTGTAGCTATTAATGAGTTCCTGGATCCTGGATGAAGGTATTTGTGACCATTCCTGTTTACAAAACAATTCCAGTTCAGTTAAGTTTGATGGTCACCGAGCATGGACAGCCCGCTTCAAATCATCCCACAGATGATCAATGATATTCAGGTCTGGGGACTGGGATGGCCATTCCAGAACATTGTAATTGTTCCTCTGCATGAATGCCTGAGTGTTTTGGATCATTGTCTTGTTGAAATATCCATCCCCTGCGTAACTTCAACTTCGTCACTGATTCTTGCACATTATTGTCAAGAATCTGCTGATACTGAGTTGAATCCATGCGACCCTCAACTTTAACAAGATTCCCGGTGCCGGCATTGGCCACACAGCCCCAAAGCATGATGGAACCTCCACCAAATTTTACTGTGGGTAGCAAGTGTTTTTCTTGGAATGCTGTGTTTTTAGCCTCCATGCATAACGCCTTTTTGTATGACCAAACAACTCAATCTTTGTTTCATCAGTCCACAGGACCTTCTTCCAAAATGTAACTGGCTTGTCCAAATGTGCTTTTGCATACCTCAGGTGACTCTGTTTGTGGCGTGCTTGCAGAAATGGCTTCATTCGCATCACTCTCCCATACAGCTTCTCCTTGTGCAAAGTGCGCTGTATTGTTGACCGATGCACAGTGACACCATCTGCAGCAAGATGATGCTGCAGGTCTTTGGAGGTGGTCTGTGGATTGTCCTTGACTGTTCTCACCATTCTTCTTCTCTGCCTTTCTGATATTTTTCTTGGCCTGCCACTTCTGTGCTTAACAAGGACTGTACCTGTGTTCTTCCATTTCCTTACTATGTTCCTCACAGTGGAAACTGACAGGTTAAATCTCTGAGACAACTTTTTGTATCCTTCCCCTGAAAAGCTATGTTGAATAATCTTTGTTTTCAGATCATTTGAGAGTTGTTTTGAGGAGCCCATGATGCCACTCTTCATAGGAGAATCAAATAGGAGAACTACTTGCAAGTGGCCACCTTAAATACCTTTTCTCATGATTTGATACACCTGGCTATGAAGTTCAAAGCTCAGTGAGGTTACAAAACCAATTTAGTGCTTCAGGAAGTCAGTAAAAAGTAGTTAGGAGTGTTCAAATGAAGAAAATGATAAGGGTGCCCATACTTTTGCACCGGTCAAATTTTGTTTAAATGCAGATTGCACATTTTCTGTTAGTACAATAAACCTCATTTGAATCCAGAAATATAACTGAGTCCATCAGTTATTAGATATATGAAACTGAAATAGCTGTTGCAAAAACCAAAATTGTTATAAAGAAAAAAGGTTAACATAAATAGGGGTGCCCAAACTTTAACATATGACTGTACATACACACCCACATTGAGCTTTATATATTAGATCAAGACTCCATTATTGCTGAAGTTTGGGCTTCTTCGGGATCCCCATATGGAGGAACAGGCCCCAAAACTGTGTCATTTCAACTGCATCTAGAGGAGACCAGTTTGAAAATGATGAACGCAGGTTTTGTTCCAAAAATTGATGAGCGTACAAATTAGTTTGCTCCACCATGAGGTTATTAAAATCCTCAGAGAAAAAGACTTTGAAAAAGTCAGTTTCTGTGAGGCCAGTGGTGTCAAACTTGATTCCTGATTCTGCCACAAAATCAGGATCAGTGGCTCGTAATTTTCGGGGGAAGAGGTCCATATGGGGAGTGCTGGTTCAGCTGCGGGCATGGTGGATGCTGCCTCATCTTCTGTCCTTGAGCGTCTGCACGGCAGTTCCGCAGGACCCGAGGAGGAAGATGAGGAGGGGGAAGAGGAAGAGGATGAAGAATCAGAAAAATAAAGAAAAGTGGGATCCTCTCCCTCGCTATCAGTGTTGGAGGCCAGGAAAGAATATGCCTCCTCCATTGAATAGCGCTGTTGGGACGAATTTGATGACATTTTTTGTGTGAATATGGTGCTTGGGTGTAATTTATTGAAAACTGTATGTGTATGTGTGGGGGGGATAGTGATTGGTGTAAACTATTCTGAAAAGAAAAAGCTGTGGAAAAAAAGTCTAAGGCCTGTTTCACACTTCAGTTTTTTCAAATCAGTAAAAATCCGCCAAAAAGGGAAAATGGCGGATCCGCCATTTTTTCCCATAGAGATACATTAGTGGCGGATTTTGGCGGATGGTCGTCCGTTACGTCCGCTATTCGGCGGATCCGCCATATTCCAGGCGGATTCTGTCTGAGGTGGACGGAGCTTGCAACGTTTTTTTGCGCCATCAAAATGGCGGACAACGGCAGATCTGCCGTCGTCCGCCATGCGGTAGAATGGGCGCCTATGGGCGGCGGATTCGCCGTCGGAATCCGCTAAATCGCACTGAGCATGCTCAGAAAAAAAGATACTTTTCCAGACAGTCCCAAAACTATATAAGGTGGGCTAATTGGGCCCAGACATGCAGTACCAGTACCCAGACAGAAGAGAACATACCAGACACAGCCAGCCAGCATCTGCCAGCATCAAGAGGCCTGCCACCAGAAGCCAGCACCTAGCATCAGCAAGTCAGGACCAAGAGGCCTGCCACCACCGAGCCAGGACAGAGAGGCCTGCCAGTGACAGCACCAGCACCAACAGCCTGCCAGCAAAGACGCCTGAAAGTGTGAGTATAACCTATTTGTGTGTGACATTTCTGTGTGTGTGTACTACATGTGTGTGTATGGCCTGCTTGTGTGTAGCCTGTCTGTGTGTGTGGTCTCCCAGTGTTGCATGTCTGTGTGTGTGTGTGTATTTTTTTTTTTTCATACTTTATTTATTTTTTTCTGTTGCATGTGTACTGCATTTTATTTTCATATTACTGTAATTTTATTTTAATATTTGCAAGTATGCTGTGATTGTGTTCTGTGTGCATTGTATGTGGTGTAATTGGGCCCAGACATCCGGCACCAGCCACACTGAAGAGACAGAGCCAGACATCCGACACCAGCCAGACTGATAGAAGGAGACCGAGCCAGAGCTATAAAACCTGCCTGCCAAGCTGCAAGACCTCCACCTGCAAGACCCCTGGAGCATGTCTGTGGCTTGTCTGTCTGTGTGTGCGTGTGGCCTGTCTGTGTTTGTGTGGCTTGTGTGTGTGTATGTGGTCTGCCTTCCTGCATGTATTTTCGTGGCTTCCCAGTGTTGCATGTCTGTGTGTGTGTGTGTGTGTATTTTTTTTTTTCATACTTTAATTTATTTTTTCTGTTGCATGTGTACTGCATTTTATTTTAATATTGGCAATTGTGCTGTGATTGTGTTGTGTATTGTATGTGGTGTTTCTCTTGTATATCACTGTTTATTTTTCATTTATTGTGGTATTTAAAATAAAGAGCAGAGTAGCTCCTACTTGTGTAAAAAAAAAAAATATAAACAAAAAAAATTTAATAAAACTTGTTTTTAAATACTCTCTGTAGTATCATTTTAAAACCAGGTAAATTTAAGGGATGGTTATGTACAAAAAAAGGTACATTGGTTTTTGGTATACAAGTGTGGTTATACTCTCAAGTGAGAGATTGAAATTTACACATTCAAACACTTGGGTTTACTCTCGGTGAGAGATTTTCATGGAATTCACACATGCAAACACAAAGTGTGGGTATACTCAGGAATTACACACCTGCTATCACAGTGTGGTTACACTCTCAGTGAGAGTTTTTCAGGGAATTCACACATGCAAACACAAAGTGGGTATACACAGAAATTACACACCTGCAATCACAGTGTGGTTACACTCTCAGTGAGAGTTTTTCAGGGAATTCACACATGCAAACACAAAGTGGGTATACACAGGAATTACACACCTGCAATCACAGTGTGGTTACACTCTCAGTGAGAGATTGTCAGGGAATTTACACATGCAAACACTTAAAAGTGTGGGTATACTCAGTTTCAGGGAATTAAATACCAATGAAGAATTTTTTTATGTTATTAAAATTTTCTTTATACTTTCATATCATTTCAGGAAGGACCGCACACCCACCAGTCCGCAGCAGACCCACCAGGCCGCAGCAGACCCACACAAAAGATTGAAATTTTCTCAGTAAGTATAAAGGCCTGAAAGCTTTTGTTAGCCTTTGTATAGTAGCTTAACAAGTGTCTTTATACTTGCAGATCCTTTCAGGAAGGACCCGCCAGGCCACAGCAGAGGAGACCCGCAAGCCAGGCCGCAGGAATGTCTTCTTCTGAAAGCTCCCCCTCACATCATCAGCGAACTGAGGTAAATAATGTTTTTTGTTTTGTTTTTTTTAAATCTTAATTTTTTTTACGCGTATTTTAACTTTTTATTTTTTTTAACCTACATGCATGTATTATGTTTTCACAGGAAGCTGAAGCAGAGGAGCTTCCAGGAGGAGACATGCAGGGTGGAGAAATACAAGGAGGGGGCACGCAGAGTGAAAGTTTAGCACATACAAAAACTCACATGCATACATACATAAATAATACACCCAACACAAACATTAATCACAGCACACACAATAACTACGCATCCATCCAACCCAATTTTTTTTTTACAGTCTTCACAATCTGGTGCCCGCAAAAGAGCGACTCCCAGGACATACCCGCGTCGTCGAGGTGATGCCTCTGGTGGTCGGCAAATGGTAAGTAACCCTATGTGGATAATTAAGTAATGAACCTCATGTGTTCAAATTGAATATAATTTTTTTTTTTGGTTTGTATTTTTTTGAAACACGGGAGCCGCTGTGGAACATGGGAAACCGTTTACACGCCGACCAACCAACCACCCGACGGCTCTGGGATGAGGTGTGTTCCGAGGTTGTAGAGGACTGGGATGAGCTCGATGTGAGGGCCAGGGATTTAGTGCGTAAGTATTCCAATTTCAGTAACTTATATTACAGCATGTGAAGTGTTGAATACTAATCACTTTGTTTTTTTCCTTCACAGGTGACAGGGTTATCACACGGTGGTGGTCGCTCTGGGATCGCTTCAAGAGGGACTTCAACAAGGAGATGCAGGCCCCGAGTGGATTGGGAGGACGCAGGAGCAGCCGGTATAAATACTACAGAGACCTAGCGCTCCTCCGGTCGACGATGGTGACCAGAAGGTAAATATTCCACACACCATTTCTGTAGTACAAATGTTTAACCATTTTTTTTTCAGCACAGTTAAATTAAATATCAATATCTTAATATATATTTTTTTCTCTTTTTTTAGCACCGTCTGCAGCACTCGGGAGCCTGCATCTGAGTTGCCTCCCTCTGGAGGGAACCCTTGTGAGACCGCCCCCGGTGACCACATCGAGGTATCCAACCCCTCTCTACCTTCCCTCTTGTCTCGTCCCTCTATCCCCTCCACCAGCACTGGAGCAGCAGGGCAGACTTCATCACATGAAGCTGCTGGTGACGACTTGTACCCTGTTCCCCACCCCTCAGACACTGCCGCAACATCTCGACCAACTTTTGGTTCTGGCCGGCAGCGTCTGAGAGGTCAGGAAAGGATGACCTTGTCTGACTGTTTGAGTCTGAACTCATCTGTCCAGCATGGTTTCCACACTTATGGACAACAGTTATCTTCTGGGTTGACCATGATTAATCAAAGTATCATGGAACTCAGAAGATACATGGAACAGATGAATTTAGAGTCAAACCAGACGCCGAGACATATTTTTTTTCAATCAGTTGTCCGGCAAATGGAAGGTTTCAATACTCACCAACAGATGCGTGTGATGCAAGCCTGTCACAATGCTCTAGTGTAAGTACTGTCCGAAGCATCCCAACCTCCCCCTGTCCATCCTCCCGCTGTCCATCCTCCCTCTATCCTTCCACCGTCTATCCTTCCACCGTCTATCCTTCCACCGTCTATCCTTCCACCACCATGCATCATACAACCATCCCTCCTCCTACCACTCCCTCTCCTTTCTCTAGTTCCCCATTCCATTCTTCCCAGTACCTTCATTCCCCACTGCATTATACCCCAATGACCTCACCATACCCACCCCCACCTTCAATGTTCCCACAAACCTCCTCTGTCCATCCACTCCCGTCCCAACCTCATGTTTTCAACCCCCCTTCCAATTCTGATCCTCACCAACTCACTTCCCAGTCCTCCACCACCCCCCTCGATATGGTCAACCCTGTTAACCCCTCCGATAGTATCTTCACCCAAAACTACCAGCATTTATAATGTTATGTATTTTCCGGAAAAAAAATTTTTAAAAAAATTTCTAACAAAAAAAATAAAGTTTTCTTATCTAAAATTTTGAAAAAAATTGGAAAAATAAAAACAATTTTTTCAAAAGAACTTTATTGCGTAGTTTCTTTTTTTTGTTTATTTCTTGGTAAAGGTTGAAAGTACACCGGTGGTGTAAAAAGGTCACAACACTTGGTAACATTTGACAAAAAACACCAGTGGTGTAAAAAGGTCACAACACTTGGTAACATTTGACAAAGTACACTGGTGGTGTAAAAAGGTCACAACACTTGGTAACACTTGACAAAAAACACCGGTGGTGTAAAAAGGTCACAACACTTGGTAACATTTGACAAAGTACACTGGTGGTGTAAAAAGGTCACAACACTTGGTAACACTTGACAAAAAACACCGGTGGTGTAAAAAGGTCACAACACTTGGTAACATTTGACAAAAACACCGGTGGTGTAAAAATTTCACAACATTACATTTCACAAAGTAAACCGGTGGTGTAAAAGGTAAAAAAAAAAAAAACGCTTGGTAACATTTCAAAAGTACACCGGTGGTTTAAAATGTGAAAACACAACACTTTTATTACCAAAAATTGTTAAAAAATAAAAAAAATGTAAAAAAAATTTATACCATGTCTTCTTGCCAGTCAAGTTGTCCCGCTGGTCTCAGAAAATAATCCGCAAATGTGTCCCTCATTCTTGACACTGACAAAGTACTCCGAACAGTTGGCTGCTGATAATCCCACAAGGTGGTTTCAGACATATTTTCTTCTATGGAAACAGGTTCCTTTGAAAGTACAAAGTTGTGCAGGATGACACATGCCTTCACCACCTCATCCACAGTTTCTGTTTTCATTTTTATGGCCGTTAACAGGACTCTCCATTTGGCAGTTAAAATCCCAAAAGCACACTCCACCACTCTTCGCGCTATGGTCAATCGATAGTTATATATTTTTTTGCGGTGTGTCAATCCACGACTACCATATGGCTTGAGTAGGTGTTTGGACAGCTGAAATGCGTCGTCACCAATGCACACAAATGGCATTGGTGGGCCTGTTGTTCCAGGGAGTGGTCTTGGAGGTGGGAAGTCAAAATTGTCTCCATACAAACGACGGCCCATTGAGGACATCTTGAAGACCTGAGAATCGTTTGAACGCCCATACGCACCAATGTCCACGGCAATAAATTTGCAGTTGGCATCTGCAATGGCTATAAGTACAATGGAGAAGAATTTCTTGTAGTTGTAAAATTCTGATCCAGATCCGATGGGTTTCACAATCCTGATATGCTTCCCATCTACTGCACCAACGCAATTTGGAAACTGGCAGATTTGTTGAAAGTTGTCGGCAATCTCCAACCACCTCTCCTGTGTTGGCTGCGGGATGTATTCCTCCTGTAGACAATCCCACAATGCCCGGCAGGTCTGTTGTACAATTCCAGATAAAGTTGAAATCCCGAGCCGGAACTGGTAATGGAGGAAGGTGAATGATTCTCCAGTTGCCAGGAAACTTGTAAAAAAGGGAAAAAAGTAAAATTAATACAAACTACAAGCCATAACATAACAATAAAAGTCTGCAGATTCTGAAACCTTCTAAAAAATAGATAACTTACTGAAGGGTCACCATCAAACGCTCCGCCGGTGAAATAGAAACCCGCATGTAGGTGTGCCTTCCCCGGATTTGTTCTCCAACACGCTCCACCAATATCTCAAACAAGTCATGCCTCATGCGCACATAGTTGAAGAACTTGTCCGGATTATCCCTCAATTCCATGTATAGTGTAGAAAACACGCCACGGGTAAACCTCTGCGCATTTATCGGATGAATCCACTTCCGTAGTTTCCTCAGACGCAGGATTCGCAGTCTTCTTTTCTCCCTCTGGAGAGCAATAATTGCCAACCGATTGCAGTGAAGATCAAAGTCCACACAGAAGCTGTTAATACTAGCAATAACTCCTTCCATCGCTGCCACTAGCTCTAAAACCTTTCAAAGATTTTGTATTACAACACCCTAGATATAGTTTTCCCTAGCTTCCAGGATCCAATCACATTTGGGAGCATTTTCCAAGAGCCAATCATATTTGCGAGCATCCCATTTTGGAGGTGTGGAAAAAATGGATCCAACGGATGGAAAAAACGGATGCCAGCGGATGGGACGGATCCGCTTTTTGACGGATCCATACAAAGCAGATCCGTAAAAAAACGAATCCGTACCATCAGCTGGCATCCGTTTTTACACATTTTTTGCGGATCCGCCATTTTCACTTTTTGGCGGATTTTGACTGATTTGAAAAAACTGAAGTGTGAAACAGGCCTAAGACAGCAGGTCCTAGCTCTTATAAGTGAACTGCGTGTCACTTATCAAAATTCGGCTGGTGGATGTGCGCACGGGAGTGGCGAAAATAAAAGTGTCTAAAACAGCCAACACGAGCTCTGATAAGTGAACTGTTTTACTTATCAAAGTTCGGCGGCAGCTGTATGTGCGCACAGGGGTGACGCAAAGGGGGTGAAAAAAAGAAAGGAAGGAGGGCGTGGCCTGGATGCCTAGGATGCCAGTTGCATGAGCTGAATGCTTTATCCCTGAGACCCTGCAAAGCGACAATTTCAGCGCCTTTAGAAAAACATGAGGTATGGAGGGCACAGCTAATAATAACACGGGTTCACCACGGATGTACAAGAAAACATTGTGTAAAAAAGAAGAAAAAAGAGGTACATCCAACAAGGGAACTCCAGTACAAAGTATCAAAGTGAAAGGCATGTATAAATTTTATTGAGAGCATGTACACAACACAGCAAGATAAAAACACTTAAAAACACACAAAGAGCATGTCACAATCATATGATGCTGAAAAAGTGACTTTCCCACAAAAGATACCCCTATGAAGCAACAATTTGATTTAGGTATAAATATAGCAGACAACTGGCCAAAAAACCAAATATGAAATATCTATAACGCTCAACATATGAACATAGATAATATATTGTAAAAAAGCCCCAAAAAGGGCAACACATTAAACACAGCACCATGCAGCAAAGGAACCCAGTAGTTCAGAACAGCCAAAAGATTATATTAAGGCTGTGCAAGGATTGATAACCTTTAAGTTAGAAAAAGGAAAAATGGGAAACCCTTACATATCCAGAGGTAAATATAGATCCAGCATTAACATTCCTTTCTAGAGGGGCATGGTGCTGCGAATAATGGAATATCAAAAATGACCATAAACATATTAATCTCAAAAAAAATATATATATAAGAGATAACACTCACAAAGTATTGAGATCAACAATACCGTGCCAAATAAAGGCACGGAAATCAAAGCCTAATGAAACATGAGAAATGAATATCCTAAAATCCTCGACAAAAGAAACAATTCAGAATGAAAAAGGTCATGTCTTGATTCAAAATTGGATCAAATTCAAAGTAAAGTCCACAGAGGGCCCACAGATGCAGAAGGGCCAGTCGGTGTCCAACATAGATTTAGCAGGAACAAGCAAGCCCACAGTTGTGGCTATCTGTCACGCTCACCGCCGGCTCCACACTCGCCGCTCCCACCGCGTCCTCGGCTCCTGCTGCCGCCTCTCCCCGCGCCGGGTGCGCCCGCCGCCTCCGGCGTGCTCCCGTGGCGGGCGCGCGCTCACCTGCACGCCTATCCTCCACCCCGCGCTCTGTCCCGGCGTTCGGCCCGGGGCGCATGCGCACCCTGCGCTCCAGGTCCCACTACAGGCCAAGCCAGGCCTTCTCCCCGCCCTCTTGACCCTGCTGACCTGACCCGGAAACTCCTGCCTCTATAAGAGGCAGCCTCTTCCTCCAGCTCACCGCCTGATCGTCACTTCCTCTCACTGTGACTCTGGCCCCAGCCTGCCTGCCTTTTTCCTGCTGCTCTTACCCTTTCCTCGTGCTTCCTGTCTAACCGTTCCTTGTGTTCCTCCCAGTGCCCGCCATCTCGTCTCCGTGTTCAGCCTGTGCCCTGCGTCTGACCCGTGTCTTGCCGTTCCAGCCTTGCCTGCCTGTATCCTTCAGCCTCCGTTCCTGGCCTCCAGTCCTGCCGGTTCCAGTCCAGCTCATCCTTCCGCCTGCCCGCTGCATCCTCTACTGTGCACCTCCGTCCTCGGGTACCAGCTGCCGTGGTGAGTAGTTTCCCCTGGGCCTGTCCCAAACGCTCCCTGTATAGGGGGTGGTCCACCTGGTCCGCTCGCCCAGGGGAGGTTCGCTCGCCGCGGTCCAGTGGGTTCACCCTTGGGAATCCTTACAGAACGATCAGGCCATGGACCCCGCTGGTACTTCTACCCCGACCCAAAAGGAACTTCTGTTCCTGCGGGAAAATCAAGCGAGGATCATGTCGTTCCTCAAATCCATGGAGTCTCGTCTCTCGTCACTACAGGCCTCGGATCCAGGGAGTACCACCCAGATCGCCGGCCTCCAACAGGAGCTAGCCCAGCAGCGCGACACTCAGGCTCATATCCTGAACTACATGGCCTCGGTGGACAACCGCCTGCTGGCCCTCCAGACCGCGGCCGCAGCCCCGGCACAGCCTGCGGTTCCGCTCCCCTCCCCTCGGCTGGCTAAACCCCCGCGTTATAGTGGCGATCCCAAGATGTGTAGAGGGTTTTTAAATCAATGCCAGCTACATTTTGAGTTGCTGCCACAACAGTACCCCACTGACCGTGCCAAGGTGGCCTTCATCGTGTCCCACTTAGAAGGAGAGGCTCTAGCGTGGGTTAACCCCCTCTGGGAGAGAGACGATCCCGTGGTCACTCAACTCTCCTTTTTTCTAGACACCTTTCGTAAGGTGTTTGATGAACCCGGTCGCCTTGCCTCCGCTACCGAGGCGCTGTTCAATCTGCATCAGGGCACGCTTTCAGTAGGTCAGTACGCCATTCGGTTTCGCACCCTTTCCTCAGAGTTGGGTTGGAACAATGAGGCCTTGGTGGGAGCCTTTTGGCGGGGCCTTTCGGGGCGGATCAAGGACGAGCTGGCGGGGCGGGATACCCCCACCTCCTTGGAGGATTTAATCTCTTTGGCCACCCGCATCGACCTCCGCTTTCAAGAACGTTCCCGAGAGCTCGCTAGGGACAGGAGACCTCTCCGCGCTCCTCCGGCCGCTCGGAGTCCACCTCGAGCCCGCTCGACTCCAGCCTCCACGCTCCCGCTACCGGAACCCATGCAAGTGGATCGCCTCAAACCGGTGGAGGAGCGTCGGAGAGAGAGGGTCGAACAGGGGCTCTGTTTCTACTGTGGGAGTGCGTCCCACTTTCTTCGTGCCTGCCCCACTCGTCCGGGAAACGCCTCCGCCTAGGACAGGTAAGAGAGGTCTTCCTAGGTAATTTTGACTCCTCTCTACCCTTGACCCTATCTGTCCTTTTGCACCTGGATTCTAAACGTTTTTCTGAATGGGCCTATATAGATTCTGGGGCGGCCGGTAACTTCATCCAACTTGAGGCGGTTAGGAGACTTGGAATTCCTGTCAGATCCCTGGAGACCCCTCGGCAGATTGCTTCGGTCGACGGTCAACCCCTGCGGGAGTCCGTTACTCAGGTTACCGAAGAGGTGGAGCTTCAGGTCGGAGCCTTACACCGGGAGAAGATAGTATTCTATGTGCTGCCTTCTTTGTCCCATGCCATCCTTCTGGGACTTCCCTGGCTAAGGACCCACGAGCCTATCCTGGATTGGCGCTCTGGTGACGTTCTGCGATGGGGTCGACTTTGTCAAGATAAGTGCTTACTCCCTGTACAGCCGCCGAGATTTCCACGTCCTACGTCGATGTCTACCGAATTACCCTCCGCCTACTGGGCCTTTTTGGATGTCTTCGACAAGAAGGAAGCAGAGGTCCTGCCCCCGCATCTTCCATATGACTGCCCCATCGATCTGCTCCCCGGTTCTACGCCGCCTCGTGGTCGCATCTACCCGCTGTCTCCCTCCAAGACCCAGGCCATGTCCGAATACGTTCAGGAAAACTTGGCCAAAGGCTTTATTCGTAAGTCTTCCTCTCCTGCAGGCGCTGGGTTCTTTTTTGTCAAGAAGAAGGACGGGTCCCTGCGTCCCTGTATTGATTATAGAGGGCTCAACGTTATCACCATCAAGAATAAATATCCTCTGCCCCTCATCCCGGAGCTATTTGACCGTCTACGGGGTGCACGGATCTTCACTAAATTGGATCTTCGAGGGGCCTACAATCTGGTCCGGATCCGCTCCGGTGACGAATGGAAGACCGCCTTCAACACTCGTGACGGCCATTATGAATACCTCGTTATGCCCTTCGGCCTATGCAATGCCCCCGCAGTGTTCCAAGAATTTGTCAATGACATTTTCCGAGATCTTCTTTACTCCTGCGTGGTGGTTTACTTGGACGACATTCTGGTGTTTTCTCCTGATTTGTCCACACATCGAAAAGACGTGCGTCAAGTTTTACTTCGGTTGAGAACACATCGTCTCTACGCCAAGCTGGAAAAATGCGCCTTCGAACAGTCGTCTCTGCCGTTCTTGGGTTATATCATTTCCGATTCTGGCTTGCGCATGGATCCGGGAAAAGTGTCTGCGGTACTCAACTGGCCGCGTCCTCAGGGAATTAAGGCTATCCAACGGTTCCTGGGATTCGCCAACTATTACCGGCAGTTTATTCCGCACTTTTCCTCTCTGACTGCTCCCATCTCTGCTCTGATCCGAAAGGGAGCCGATCCTCACCACTGGCCTCCTGAGGCCGAGAATGCCTTCCGAACCTTGAGGCAAGCCTTTGCCACAGCCCCGGTGCTACATCGTCCAGAGGCGAACAAACCATTCACCCTAGAGGTAGACGCTTCTGCCACCGGAGCCGGTGCGGTTCTCTCCCAGAGATCTCCTTCCGGTTGCTTGGTGTCCTGCGGCTTCTTCTCCAAGACTTTCTCCCCTGCGGAGAGAAACTATACCATCGGGGACAGAGAGCTGCTTGCCATTAAGTTAGCCTTGGAAGAGTGGCGGCATCTTCTGGAAGGAGCGGTACACCCACTCCACATCTTCACCGACCACAAGAATCTAGCCTACATTCAATCAGCACAAAGGCTTAATCCCCGGCAGGCCCGATGGTCATTATTCTTTAACCGGTTCGATTTTGAGCTCCATTTCCGTCCGGGTGAAAAGAATCTCAAAGCGGATGCCCTGTCTTGATCCTTTCTGGTCACCGACAACGAGGAGGAGCTTTCACACATTGTGGAGCCAAGCAAGCTCATCGTAGTCGCGCCTGTTAACCTGACTTCCGTGCCCCCCGGCAAGACTTTTGTCCAAGACGATGACAGGAGGCGAGTTCTACATTGGGGTCATGCTACCAAGTTAGCGGGTCATGCCGGCCTCAAGAAAACATTCTCCCTCATCTCTCGTTTTTATTGGTGGCCTTCTTTGTCTCAAGATGTCCGAAGTTTCATCCTCTCCTGCCCATCATGTGCCAAGAACAAGGTCCCACGTCAGCCACCCTCCGGTTTTCTGCATCCACTTCCGGTTCCCTCGGCTCCGTGGCAGCATATCGCGATGGATTTTATTACGGATCTACCGCGTTCCTCAGGTCAGTCACACGGTCATTCTGGTGGTCGTGGACCGCTTCTCCAAGATGGCCCACTTCATCCCTCTGCCCGGTCTTCCTTCCGCTCCTGACTTGGCGAGAATTTTTATATCTCATGTCTTCCGGATCCATGGCTTCCCCAAGCACATTGTCTCGGACAGAGGGGTTCAGTTTACCTCGCGTTTCTGGAGGGCTCTATGCAAGCTGATGGAGGTAACGTTGGACTTTTCCTCCGCTTATCACCCTCAGTCCAACGGTCAAGCGGAACGCACGAACCAGATCCTCGTAGCATACCTCCGACATTTTTCCAACGGCCATCAAGACAATTGGTCCAACTTGCTTCCTTGGGCCGAATTCGCTTTCAACAACCATACCAGCGAATCCTCCGCCAAGTCGCCTTTCTTTACGGTCTACGGTCAACATCCTGGTATACCTCTGCCGGTACTCCCGACCTCGGGTGTGCCGGCGGCCGATCTTCTGACCGAGGAGTTCTCCAGGGTCTGGCAGGAGACCAAAACCGCACTTAAGCGAGCACGAGACGGGTTCAAGAAGCACGCCGATAAGAAACGCCTAGATTCTCCGCTGTACCACCCTGGGGATAAAGTTTGGCTATCCTCAAAATTTGTTCGTCTCAAAATTCCCTCCTACAAACTGGGTCCCCGCTACATCGGTCCCTTTGAGGTTCTAGCCCGTATCAATGACGTTGCCTACAAGCTGAAACTCCCCGCTTCACTGCGGATTCCTAATTCGTTTCACGTTTCCCTCTTAAAACCGGTCATACTCAACCAGTTTCATGCTTCTACGGGCAGCGCTCCCGCGCCCGTTTCCGCACAGGATGTCTTTGAGGTTAAGGAAATTCTTGCTATGAAACGATCTAGAGGTAAAACTTTCTTTTTAATTGACTGGAAAGGTTTTGGCCCTGAGGAGAGATCCTGGGAACCCCGGGAGAACATTCAAGCTCCCCAGATTTTAGCTAAGTTTCTTTCCGGCCGTGGGAAGAGGGGGCGTAAAAGGGGGGGTACTGTCACGCTCACCGCCGGCTCCACACTCGCCGCTCCCGCCGCGTCCTCGGCTCCTGCTGCCGCCTCTCCCCGCGCTGGGTGCGCCCGCCGCCTTCGGCGTGCTCCCGTGGCGGGCGCGCGCTCACCTGCACGCCTATCCTCCACCCCACGCTCTGTCCCGGCGTTCGGCCCAGGGCGCATGCGCACCCTGCGCTCCAGGTCCCACTACAGGCCAAGCCAGGCCTTCTCCCCGCCCTCCTGACCCTGCTGACCTGACCCGGAAACTCCTGCCTCTATAAGAGGCAGCCTCTTCCTCCAGCTCACCGCCTGATCGTCACTTCCTCTCACTGTGACTCTGGCCCCAGCCTGCCTGCCTTTTTCCTGCTGCTCTTACCCTTTCCTCGTGCTTCCTGTCTAACCGTTCCTTGTGTTCCTCCCAGTGCCCGCCATCTCGTCTCCGTGTTCAGCCTGTGCCCTGCGTCTGACCCGTGTCTTGCCGTTCCAGCCTTGCCTGCCTGTATCCTTCAGCCTCCGTTCCTGGCCTCCAGTCCTGCCGGTTCCAGTCCAGCTCATCCTTCCGCCTGCCCGCTGCATCCTCTACTGTGCACCTCCGTCCTCGGGTACCAGCTGCCGTGGTGAGTAGTTTCCCCTGGGCCTGTCCCAAACGCTCCCTGTATAGGGGGTGGTCCACCTGGTCCGCTCGCCCAGGGGAGGTTCGCTCGCCGCGGTCCAGTGGGTTCACCCTTAGGAATCCTTACACTATCCAACGATGTAATCTGCCAAATTCATAGGTAAGGGACTAACAGATGGCCAAAGGGATGTATCCAGATTCAGTATCCCAAAGGAGAAATCCTTAACTGGAAAAATCATCACAGCGCAGAACCAAGATCCCAGGATGGCAACAGAAGGATCGACAATCAAGATAACCCTAAGAAAAAGGGGGAAACAACATGGATTACCCATAAAACCCAGTAAACAGAAGTTCCTCATTAAGACCTTCTGGAACTGAACTCCTCAAATTATAGATCCATCGTGCCTCTCTTCGGAGTAGTTCTTTGGTGAGATTGCCACCACGTATATTACCCAAAACCTGATCCAACACTAAAACTTGCAGGTTGAGACATCTGCTGGCATGACAATCAAGGAAGTGGTTTGCCACCGAGGAGATTGGCTTACCCTTTTCACGATCTATCTTGGCTTTATTGATGTTAGACACATGCTGCTGTACTCTGCGTCTCAATTCTTGGCCCGTCTGACCCACGTAAATCTTCGGACAAGGACAAATAAGAGCATAGATCACATTCTTAGATTTACAGTTGGAATAATGTTTCAACTTGATTTCTCCTGGAAAAACAGAAAGAGTCACCGAATCTGAGGCAATCATAAATGGACAGATAGTACAATTCCCACAAGGGTAAGAGCCATTTAATCGGTGGCCTGTGCCAATTCTGGTAGTAGGTCTCTTAAAATGGCTAGTAGTAAGAAAATCCTTAAGATTTTTTGCTCTCTTAGCCACCATTTTTGGTTTATCAGACAAGAATGATTTTAATTTGGGTTCATTGAGTAAAATCCCCCAATGTTTAGCTAACACATTGTAGATCTCACGCCATTGATTATTATACGGCGTAATCAAATTAATGGTCCTATCCGTGCCCTGAGATTTGGGTTGTAAGAGAGAAAGCCTATCACCCCCAAGTGAATCCTGAAAGGCTTTGGAAATAACCCCACGTGGGTATCCCCTATCCTTAAAACGACGAGACAATTTCCTAGACTCGTTGCGAAAATCTTGGTCGCTACTACAGTTGCGCCTCACCCGTAAGAATTGTCCCTTTGGTATATTCTTCCTTAAGTGCCAGGGATGGAAGCTTGAAAAATGAAGGAGACTATTTGCCGCAGTTGATTTATGAAAAAGCTTGGTCCTTATTTCAGTACCGACTTCCATAATTTCCAAATCCAGAAAATCGACTGATACCTCTGACATGAAAGCTGTTAAAGATATGTTGAGAGAGTTAATATTAAGAGAATCCACAAAGGATAAACAATCAGCCCTTGAGCCAGTCCAAAGGATCAGAATATCATCGATATATCTGAACCAATGAAAAACATGATTTTGGAAAACTGCCATGGGGCGCACCTGTGTCTCCTCCCACCACCCCAGAAAGAGGTTGGCGTACGAGGGTGCACAGCGTGCCCCCATGGCAGTACCAGAAATTTGTTTGTAAAAAACACGATCAAAGATGAAATAGTTATTGGAAAGCACAAAGTGCAGTAAATCCAATAAAAAAGAATGATGGCGACGATCACCTGTAAATTGCTGATTGAAGAAATATGCAACTGCTTCAATCCCCAAGGTATGCCCAATGCAGGTGTAAAGGGATTCCAGATCCATTGTCACAAGAATAGTGTTCTGTGGCACTGATAAATCCTGAAGTTGCCGAATTAAATGAGAAGAATCCTGCACAAAGGAACCTAAAGAAGAGACAAATGGTTGCAGAAAGTGATCTAAATAGATACAAGGACGCTGAAACAGGCTGCCGATGCCAGCCACAATAGGCCTACCTGGTGGCTCCAAGGTGGATTTGTGCACCTTGGGAAGAAGGTATAGCGTAGGGACAACAGGATAATGCGTGGTTAAAAAAGTGTGTTCCTTTTTACTCAAAATATCATTATGTCTGGCGAACAGAAGAAACCGGTCAAGTTTCTTCTTGAAGACACTCGTAGGGTCAGAGGGTAGGACCTGATAACAAGAGATGTTTTTAAGCTGGCGTTTAGCCTCCTTCAAATACATATCCATAGGCCATAACACTATGTTCCCACCTTTATCCGCTTCCTTGATTATAAAGGAGGGATTGTCTTTAAGCTTATTAACCGCTAATCTTTCCTTTTTTCCAAAATTCTCACCTTGTAAGCTGGTAGTGTTCAATTTAGCAATATCCTTGCTAACAAGATTATAGAAAATTTGAATGGTAGGAAACAAGGCAAAAGACGGCGTAGCTTGTGAAGGCAGATGCCACAGTTTGTCAGACACTTTTTTTGGATTCTCATTTTCTTGTAACAAATCCAAAAGGTCATTAAAAGCTTGTCTCTCGTCCTGCGGCAAAGAATCAAGTATGGACGGTTGATGATACAGCATTTTAAAAGAAAGCTGTCTGCAAAAAAGATACAAGTCCTTGGTTAAAATAAATTTATCCAAAGCTCCTATTCAAATTTTCTATAATCTTGTTAGCAAGGATATTGCTAAATTGAACACTACCAGCTTACAAGGTGAGAATTTTGGAAAAAAGGAAAGATTAGCGGTTAATAAGCTTAAAGACAATCCCTCCTTTATAATCAAGGAAGCGGATAAAGGTGGGAACATAGTGTTATGGCCTATGGATATGTATTTGAAGGAGGCTAAACGCCAGCTTAACAACATCTCTTGTTATCAGGTCCTACCCTCTGACCCTACGAGTGTCTTCAAGAAGAAACTTGACCGGTTTCTTCTGTTCGCCAGACATAAAGATATTTTGAGTAAAAAGGAACACACTTTTTTAACCACGCATTATCCTGTTGTCCCTACGCTATACCTTCTTCCCAAGGTGCACAAATCCACCTTGGAGCCACCAGGTAGGCCTATTGTGGCTGGCATCGGCAGCCTGTTTGAGCGTCCTTGTATCTATTTAGATCACTTTCTGCAACAATTTGTCTCTTCTTTAGGTTCCTTTGTGCAGGATTCTTCTCATTTAATTCGGCAACTTCAGGATTTATCAGTGCCACAGAACACTATTCTTGTGACAATGGATGTGGAATCCCTTTACACCTGCATTGGGCATACCTTGGGGATTGAAGCAGTTGCATATTTCTTCAATCAGCAATTTACAGGTGATCGTCGCCATCATTCTTTTTTATTGGATTTACTGCACTTTGTGCTTTCCAATAACTATTTCATCTTTGATCGTGTTTTTTACAAACAAATTTCTGGTACTGCCATGGGGGCACGCTGTGCACCCTCGTACGCCAACCTCTTTCTGGGGTGGTGGGAGGAGACACAGGTGCGCCCCATGGCAGTTTTCCAAAATCATGTTTTTCATTGGTTCAGATATATCGATGATATTCTGATCCTTTGGACTGGCTCAAGGGCTGATTGTTTATCCTTTGTGGATTCTCTTAATATTAACTCTCTCAACATATCTTTAACAGCTTTCATGTCAGAGGTATCAGTCGATTTTCTGGATTTGGAAATTATGAAAGTCGGTACTGAAATAAGGACCAAGCTTTTTTGTAAATCAACTGCGGCAAATAGTCTCCTTCATTTTTCAAGTTTCCATCCCTGGCACTTAAGGAAGAATATACCAAAGGGACAATTCTTACGGGTGAGGCGCAACTGTAGTAGCGACCAAGATTTTCGCAACGAGTCTAGGAAATTGTCTCGTCATTTTAAGGATAGGGGATACCCACGTGGGGTTATTTCCAAAGCCTTTCAGGATTCACTTGGGGGTGATAGGCTTTCTCTCTTACAACCCAAATCTCGGGGCACGGATAGGACCATTAATTTGATTACGCCGTATAATAATCAATGGCGTGAGATCTACAATGTGTTAGCTAAACATTGGGGGATTTTACTCAATGAACCCAAATTAAAATCATTCTTGTCTGATAAACCGAAAATGGTGGCTAAGAGAGCAAAAAATCTTAAGGATTTTCTTACTACTAGCCATTTTAAGAGACCTACTACCAGAATTGGCACAGGCCACCGATTAAATGGCTCTTACCCTTGTGGGAATTGTACTATGTGTCCATTTATGATTGCCTCAGATTCGGTGACTCTTTCTGTTTTTCCAGGAGAAATCAAGTTGAAACATTATTCCAACTGTAAATCTAAGAATGTGATCTATGCTCTTATTTGTCCTTGTCCGAAGATTTACGTGGGTCAGACGGGCCAAGAATTGAGACGCAGAGTACAGCAGCATGTGTCTAACATCAATAAAGCCAAGATAGATCGTGAAAAGGGTAAGCCAATCTCCTCGGTGGCAAACCACTTCCTTGATTGTCATGCCAGCAGATGTCTCAACCTGCAAGTTTTAGTGTTGGATCAGGTTTTGGGTAATATACGTGGTGGCAATCTCACCAAAGAACTACTCCGAAGAGAGGCACGATGGATCTATAATTTGAGGAGTTCAGTTCCAGAAGGTCTTAATGAGGAACTTCTGTTTACTGGGTTTTATGGTTAATCCATGTTGTTTCCCCCTTTTTCTTAGGGTTATCTCGATTGTCGATCCTTCTGTTGCCATCCTGGGATCTTGGTTCTGCGCTGTGATGATTTTTCCAGTTAAGGATTTCTCCTTTGGGATACTGAATCTGGATACATCCCTTTGGCCATCTGTTAGTCCCTTACCTATGAATTTGGCAGATTCCATCGTTGGATAGCCACAACTGTGGGCTTGCTTGTTCATGCTAAATCTATGTTGGACACCGACTGGCCCTTCTGCATCTGTGGGCCCTCTGTGGACTTTACTTTGAATTTGATCCAATTTTGAATCAAGACATGACCTTTTTCATTCTGAATTGTTTCTTTTGTCGAGGATTTTAGGATATTCATTTCTCATGTTTCATTAGGCTTTGATTTCCGTGCCTTTATTTGGCACGGTATTGTTGATCTCAATACTTTGTGAGTGTTATCTCTTATATATATTTTTTTTTGAGATTAATATGTTTATGGTCATTTTTGATATTCCATTATTCGCAGCACCATGCCCCTCTAGAAAGGAATGTTAATGCTGGATCTATATTTACTATCTGCTCGTCCTTATTTGTGCACCTGGTGTACAATTAACAGCAGTGTTTATCTCTGTATGTGTTTAGGTGGGTGATTGACTTTTTGTGTTTTCACAAATGTTCCACAATCCACGTTTCTCAGCCTCTATATGTGCCAGTTGCGGTATCATCATGTTTTGGGCAGTAACAACATTTTTTGCCCACTTGGGCACATATAGGATGGCTGATTGGCACATGATGTATGCGCATAAATGCTTTAAATACCGTTCATAATGTGCAGGCTGGTTTTGATGGGGTACATGTAGTGGAAACTACAAGGGTTATGTGGCACGCGGGTACTTTTCTGTATCCTTAAAATAATTCATCATACCCAGCCCCCTTTTTGGTCTGGTGATCAATGAGCTAATGTTGATTTGTGCATGCGCTTTTAGATGCGGTGCTTTCATCATTGTTTTTTGGGGGGGCTCTTTGATTTTCTTTGGATTCCCTTTTTTTTGCACATAAGTTTATTTGTTTATTTTTAAACAATGAATATAACAAATGGTTGCCGCCGTACTGTGCCTGCGTATTTATTTTGTGTTTTTTGTTTTTTCATTATTTTTTGCTCATACCATACATCATTGATCTTCTCTAAATAAGGAACAGATAGGATGGCGGCCGCCATATTGCGCCTGCGCGTCAGTTTCCTATTGTGCCCACACTACACGTCATCAACTTTATTAAAACAGGGGATAGACAAGATGGCCGCCGTTACATCGCGCCTGCGCAGTAGTATTCAATTGCGCTTTCATTAGGTGTCAGCAACTTTATTTCCACACTGAGAACGCTGACAAGATGGCCGCTGCCACGCCGTGCTCCCTTGCTTCATAGGTTTGTAACTTTGATTGCTCATTAATTAGTCATGTTTCTGTGTATATAATAACGACAATGCATGCACACCACTAGCGCTTCATCCTCCCTTGAGAAAGCCACACGTTACGTGGCGATACGCGTGGGGTGCGGTTCCCTCTTTGATTTACCCCGCAGATTACTGGCTTTATTTGTTATTGGGTTATTTTCCCCCTTTTTTTGACCGCTCATTGTCAACACTTCACCTCTGGATATGTAAGGGTTTCCCATTTTTCCTTTTTCTAACTTAAAGGTTATCAATCCTTGCACAGCCTTAATATAATCTTTTGGCTGTTCTGAACTACTGGGTTCCTTTGCTGCATGGTGCTGTGTTTAATGTGTTGCCCTTTTTGGGGCTTTTTTACAATATATTATCTATGTTCATATGTTGAGCGTTATAGATATTTCATATTTGGTTTTTTGGCCAGTTGTCTGCTATATTTATACCTAAATCAAATTGTTGCTTCATAGGGGTATCTTTTGTGGGAAAGTCACTTTTTCAGCATCATATGATTGTGACATGCTCTTTGTGTGTTTTTAAGTGTTTTTATCTTGCTGTGTTGTGTACATGCTCTCAATAAAATTTATACATGCCTTTCACTTTGATACTTTGTACTGGAGTTCCCTTGTTGGATGTACCTCTTTTTTCTTCTTTTTTACACAATTTCAGCGCCTTTCCTGCATATTAATCAACCCACCTGGCTGCCCGAATCCTCACTGATCACTGGCAAGATGACAAGGGGTAAGAGAAATCTCAAAAACCAAAGCAAATTGGAGATTTTCTTCAACAGGGATACCAGGCAAGGTGGCCCCTCAGTAAGCAGAGTCTCCTGCTCCTTGGGAGAGTCCCCCTCTCCACTGCCCCTGAGCCCAGCAAAGACCACCGCTGCGGTGCAGGATGTGGCAACACCCACCTCACCTTATCTCCGGGGTCCTGGTCCATCACCAGAATCTAGATTTTCCCCACTTGCGGAGGGACACAAGGGAAATGTAGTTCCAGCAGGCCGGCGGATGGATATGCAGCAATGCACACCTCCCCTGCACTCCCAGAATTAGTGATGGGCAGTCCGGCTCTTTTTGGTGATCTGGCTCACTTGGATCCGCTTACCAAAAAGAGTCGGCTCTTTTTGGCTAAAAAAGCGGCTCTTCTTGCAAAAAGTGCTACTTTCCCCACTTTTATCACTCCAGTCTCTTAACTATAAAGCCTGGGCCTCATTAAACAGCTGTACAGGGTTCTAGTGAAGGCTTTTTAGCCATTTTCTCAGAGTGTAAGCTCCTGGGATCAGGCCCTCACTCCTGTCCGTATTGCTGATTTGTGTTCTCCTCTAATATCTGATATTTGTCCATGTGTTCTACATTAGTCAGTGCTGTGACATCTGCCGGCACTGATTATTCTAAGGCTATGTGCACACGTTGCGGATTTGCTATGGATCCACAAGTGATGTACAGTACAATGTTATTCTATGGGGGAAAAAAACGCTGTGCACATGCTGCGGAAAAATCCAAGCGGAAACGCAGCAGTTTATTTTCCGCAGCATGTCAATGCTTTGTGCGGATTCCGCAGCATTTCTACACCCATTCCATTATAGGAATCCGCAGGTGTAAAAACAAAGGCGAAATCCGCACAAAATCCACAATAAATATGCATAAAAACCTCACGGATTTAGACCTGCGGATTCTGCCAAGAGATGCAGATTCCGCCCAGAAAATTCCACACATCAATCCACAACATGTGCACATACCTTTATAAGTAAATCCTTAGAGACATGTTCCAGGTTCTTACAGAGTGACTCTGATATCTGCACCATACATGGCACCCCTTACCTACCAATTCTGGTATGCTTGGTCCTCTCATCCCCAATCCTGATATGCATGGTCACCTCATCCCCCCAATCATGGTATGCATAGTCCCCTCACCCCTCAATCCTGGAATGCGTGGTCCCCCCTCATCCCTATCGTAAGGTGTATGGTCCCCTCATCCCCAATCCTTGTATACATGGCACCCCTCACCCCCCTATCCTGGTATACACCTCTTTCTCGCTCACAATCTTGCCTTCCTCGGCCTCACAGAAACATGGCTGACACCCTCTGACACCGCCTCCTCTGCTGCGTTGTGTTACGGCGGCCTCCACTTTACCCACACTCCTCGCCCTGGCAACAGACACGGTGGAGGAGTGGCTCTTCTCCTTTCTTCCAACTGCACCTTCAACCCAACCCCACCTCTTCCCTCCCTAATCCTCCCCTCTTTTGAAGTCCACTCTGTCCGCATCTACTCTCCCTCCAACCTCCAAGTGGCCGTCATATACTGACTACCAGGCCCGACCACTGCCTTCATTAACCAATTCTCTACCTGGCTTCTTCATTTTCTTTCTACTGACACCCCCACTATCATCATGGGTAACTTCAACATCCCTACTGATACCCTTCAGTCAGCAGCCTCCAAACTCCTGTCCCTTACTTCATCCTTTGGACTTACTCAGTGGTCCTCCTCAGCCACCCACACAGATGGACACACATTAGACCTGGTCTTCACCCGTCTCTGCTCTCTTTCTAACTTCACCAACTCCCCTCTCCCTCTATCTGACCATCATCTACTCACTTTCTCATCCCTGTCCTCCTCACCTGGCACCCATGTCCAGCAACACGCACACCCCCGCAGAAACCTTGCACACCTAGACACTCATGCGCTCTCTGACTCTATTCTACCACTGGCAACAATATCCTCACTCCATGACACAGACGGTGCCAGTGCTTTCTACAATGCCACTCTCGCATCAGCTATTGACACAGTATCAACAGACAACCCTGGCACAATAACGCCACTAAAAAGCTCCGGCAAGTGTCCAGGATTGCAGAGCGGTGCTGGAAGAAAACAAATGTGCAAGATGACTTCACCACATTCAAACAGGCAACACTCGATTTCAAATCTGCCCTCACCTCTGCTAAACAGGCCTACTTCACAACCCTCGTATCTTCCCTATCTTACAACCCAAAACAGTTATTCAAAACTTTTAACTCCCTCCTCCACCCACCACTGCCTCCTTCAACCTCCAACCTCCTTCTCTCTCACCACTACCGGGATATCACCTCAACCAACACTGGAACTGCTGCAACCCACCAACCTACTGTCTCCTTCCCCACCATCCTGTAGCATGTAACCCGAAAGGGCAGGGTCCTCTCTCCCCTCTGTATCAGTCTGTCATTGTTAGTTTGTTTACTGCAAGTGATAGCTGTAATTTGTATGTAACCCCTTCTCATGTACAGCACCATGGAATCTATGGTGCTATATAAATAAATAATAATAATAATACATGGCCCTCTCATCCCTATTCTGGTATACAGTCATGGCCAAAAGTTTTGAGAATGACACAAATATTAATTTTTACAAAGTCTACTGCTTCATTTCTTCTAATGGCAATTTGCATATACTCCAGAATGTTATAAAGAGTGATCAGCTTAACAGCAATTACTTGCAAAGTCAATATTTGCCTAGAAAATGAACTTTATCCCCCAAAACACATTTCAACATCATTGCAGCCCTGCCTTAAAAGGACCAGCTAACATCGTTTCAGTGATTGCTCTATTAACACAGGTGTGGGTGTTGATGAGGACAGGGCTGGAGATCAATCTGTCATGATTAAGTAAGAATGACACCACTGGACACTCTAAAAGGAGGCTGGTGCTTGGCATCATTGTTTCTCTTCTGTTAACCATGGTTATCTCTAAAGAAACACATGCAGTCATCATTGCACTGCACAAAAATGGCCTAACAGGGAAGAGTATCGCAGCTAGAAAGATTGCACCTCAGTCAACAATCTATCGCATCATCAAGAACTTCAAGGAGAGAGGTTCCCTTGTTGCCAAAAAGGCTCCAGGGCGCCCAAGAAAGACCAGCAAGCGCCAGGACCGTCTCTTAAAAGTGTTTCAGCTGCGGGATCGGGCTACCAGCAGTGCAGAGCTTGCTCAGGAATGGCAGCAGGCAGGTGTGAGTGCATCTGCACGCACTGTGAGGCGGAGACTCTTGGAGCAAGGCCTGGTCTCAAGGAGGGCAGCAAAGAAGCCACTTCTCTCCAGAAAAAACATCATGGACAGACTGATATTCTGCAAGAGGTACAGGGAGAGGACTGGGGTAAAGTCATTTTCTCTGATGAATCCCCTTTTCAATTGTTTGGGACATCTGGAAAACGGCTTATTCGGAAAAGACCAGGTGAGCGCTACCACCAGTCTTGTCTCATGCCAACGGTCAAGCATCCTGAAACCATTCATGTGTGGGGTTGCTTCTCAGCCAAGGGAATGGGCTCTCTCTCAGTCTTGCCTAAAAACACAGTCATGAATAAAGAATGGTACCAGAATGTCCTCCAAGAGCAACTTCTCCCAACTGTCCAAGAGCAGTTTGGCGATCAACAATGCCTTTTTCAACATGATGGAGCACCTTGCCATAAAGCAAAGGTGATAACTAAATGGCTCAGGGAACAAAACATAGAGATTTTGGGACCATGGCCTGGAAACTCCCCAGATCTTAATCCCATTGAGAACTTGTGGTCAATCATCAAGAGACGGGTGGACAAACAAAAACCTTCAAATTCAGACAAAATAAAAGCATTGATTTTGCAAGAATGGACTGCTGTCAGTCAGGATTTGATCCAGAAGTTGATTGAGAGCATGCCAGGGAGAATTGCTGAGGTCCTGAAGAAGAAGGGTCAACACTGCAAATATTGACTTGCTGCATTAACTCATTCTAACTGTCAATATAACCTTTTGCTACTCATAATATGATTGCAATTATATTTCTGTATGTGATAAAAACATCTGACAAACACACATAAAAACCAGAGGCCAGCAGATCATGTGAAAATATAATATTTGTGTAATTCTCAAAACTTTTGGCCATGACTGTAAATGGTCCCCTCACCCCCCCCAATCCTGGTATGCATGGCACCCCATTCCTCATCCTGGAATGCATGGCCCCCTCTCCCCCCAATCCTGGTATGCATGGTCTTCTAACCCCCCTATCCTGGTATGCATGGCGCCACAACCCGCCCTCTACTGACTTGAAGGTGAATACCCGATCGGTAATCTTTTGTGCCGTGATGTGAGGAGAGGGCGGGTTGTTGGGCCGGAATTGGCGCCTGCACATTCCTCTCTTTCTGGCGCCATTTTCTTGAAGACACACTGCGGTGTGTCTTCTTCAAAATGGCGCCAGAAAGCGCGGACTGCGCATGCGCCGATTCCGGCCCAACAACCCGCCCTCTCCTTTCATCACCGCCAGACGCAAGACCCCGCGGCAACACCGAATCAGTAAGGTGTTGTGCCGAAGATCGTGGTATGCATTCAGTGCTTATGCATACCGCGATCTCCTGGGGGGAATGTGTCTACCATGATCTCGTGGGGGGTGCGCCACTCTGTCTGGAGCCAGACTGCGCTGGTGCGTCGCACTTGCGTAGTCTATAAAGGCTTCGGACAGAATGATGCTTAGAGCGTTATATCATACACTAGCTATGAACCCGTTCTACGCCCAGGTGGTGAGCATTTTTATTGGCATATGGTCTCCCATCCTGGTATGTGCTGCCACCCTCCTATCCTGGTATGCATGGCACCCCTCATTCCTATCCTGGTATGCATGGTACCCTCACCCCCCAATCCTGGTATGCATGGCACCCCATTCTTCATCCTGGTATGCATGGTCCCCTCACCCCCCAATCCTGGTAAGCATGGTACTCCCTCATCCCTATCCTGGTATGCATGGTCCCCTCACCCCTTATCCTGGTATGCATGGTACTCCCTCATCCCTATCCTGGTATGCATGGTCCCCTCACCCCCTATCTTGGTATGCATGGTCCCCTCATCCCCAATCCTGGTATGCATGGTACTCCCTCATCCCTATCCTGGTTTGCATGGTGCCCTCACCCCCCAATCCTGGTATGCATGGTTCTCTCACCCCCTAACCTGGTATGCATGGTCCTCTCATCCCCCTATCCTGGTATGCATGGTACTCCCTCATCCCCCGATCCAGGTCTGAGGAGTGTGGGATTGTGCGGCCGTAATTGGCACCCGATTTCGGCGCCACAACCCGCCGTCTCCTTACTTCACGGCGAATACCCCGGTAATCTTTTGTGCCTGCTGTGATGACAGGAGAGGGCGGGTTGTTGCTCCGGAATCGGCGCCTGCGCATTCCTCTCTTTCCGGCGCCATTGTCTTGAAGACACACTGCAGTGTGTCTTCCCCAAAATGTCGCCGGAAAGCGCGGACTGTGCATGCTCCGCTTCCGGAGCAACAATCCGCCCTCTCCTGTCATCACAGCAAGACCCCGAGGCCACACCGAATCGGTAAGGTGTCGTGCCGGCGGGGGGCTGTTTCTACCGCGATCTCCGTGGGGGTGCCTCATCTGCGATCTCCTGGGGGGGTGCGTCACTCTGTCTGGAGCCAGACTGCACAGGTGCGTCGTGCTTGCACAGTCTATAAAGGCTTCGGACAGAGTGAAGCTCAGCCCATTATATTATAGATATACCGCAGATCTGTCCACAGAGTTTCTCTGCCTCAGATTTATATTATTACTTTCCCACTGTAGAGCAGCAGGAACTACAGAACATAATGAGAGGGATAGATGGCTGTCAGTGCCTGACCTCAGCGCCTCTGCTCATCCTGCACCTGCCGGACATCCACTGTTATGTCAGTGACACTGACAGTCTGTGTGACTGCACATTGTGATCTATCACAGATCATGTGTGTGCACTCACTGCACTGAGCAGCCAAGCACAGTACAGCTATGTGTTCATGTGGGAGGAGCCCAGTCGCAAGTCAAAGCCTTGCCAGTCACTCCCCACTTGTACTCACTGCTCTAAGGGTGTGAGCACATGCTGCGGATTCTGCTGCGGTTCCGCAGCGGTTTTGGCTGCTGCGGGTACGCAGCAGTTTTTGCTGCGGTGTACAGTACCATTAGTCCCTATGGGAATAAAAAAAACGCAGTGCAGACAATGCGGACATGTCAATTCTTTCTGCGGATTCCGCTGTGGTTTGCCATCTCCTCCATTGTGGAGATGAAAAACCGCAGGGCAAAACCGCAGAGCAATCCGCAGGTAAAACCGCAGGTCTTTTGACCTGCAGATTTACCTGCGGATTTTACAAAATCCGCGCGGCCAAATCCGCACTGCAATCCGCAGCGTGTGCACATACCCTAAAGGGCCTTTTACATTTAGCGATGCACCAGCGATCTGACCAGCGATATGACCCGGTCAGGATCGCTGGTGCATCGCTAAATGATCGCTAGTGAGCTTCCACACAGGAAGATCTCACAGCGATGCAGCAGCGACGCAGCGCACGATACTCACCTTTCACACACAGCGATCCTGACGTCCTCCCGCCCGCGTCCAGCGTCACTCGTCTCACACAGCAGGAAGCCCAGCAGGAAGCGCCCGACGAGAAATGGAGCCGCCCGATCTCGCGCTATCAGCGATGGACAGCGGGGGAGCCGGTCGGAGGTAAGTATCACACATAGCGATATCGCTAGCGATATCGCTATAACGTCACAAAATCGGTGACGTTTTAGCGATATTGCTAGCGATATCGCTATGTGTAAAACCCCTTAAGGCCGGGGTCACACTGGCGAGGAATACGGCCGAGTGAGAAGCGCTAAAAGCACGCATTAGACACGGACCAATGATTCTCTATGGGGTCTCTCGCACCAGCCATATATTTCTCATCCGTATTCTACGGTCCCGTGCCAATCGCAGCATGCTGCGATTGTCAGCGTACTACGGCCATAGTGCGCCAATTCAAGTCTATGGGTGCGCAAAAAATACGGATTACACACAGACCACACATGTGACTTGCGAGAAATATGCACCCGGTGTCTTTTAGCAAAGCCGGCAATTCAGTACGCTATACAGTAAACTCACACTGACAGGTTTAATAAAGAAACGAAAGAATAGATATAGACACATAGAATACACATATATATATATATATATATATATATATATATGCATTCTATGTGTCTATATCTAATCTTTGGTTTCTGTTAGAGACCCTGTCATAGGGCTCCATTGTATGTCCATTTTGCAAGCCTGCGAGAAAATCTCGCCATACGGATGCCATACGGATTATATACGGATGCTCACATGCGCAAAATACGCAACCACACCTTGCTTACAGATGACATACGGAGCACTATTTAGGGGTCATTCATCCGTATTTCGCCTGTAAACTACGGACCGTATTTTGCGCAGGTTAGTGTGACCCCGGCCTTAGTCTCCTCCTCAGCTCCTCCCAGCCCCCAGCCAGACAGGAAGAAGCTACGCAAACAGCAGGGGGGGAAAAAAAAATTGGCTCAGCTCCCAGTGGTGAGCCGACTCCCGTCGGTCACATGAAAGAGCCGGCTCTTTGTCTCGGTTCGTTCACGAACGACACATCACTACCCAGAATAACAAGAGCGATGTTGCAGAGAAAGGGGATTCTGGAGGGGACAATTGTAAATCTCTTGCAGTATTACAGCAACTTCCTACAACAGATCTCCCTGCTTCAGGAACTTTAATTAAAGATATGCTGATGACTTTTAGCACCGCAATGGTAAAGGACTTTTCTTTAATGTTAAAACCTGTTACATCTCACATTCAGGAGGTGGAGGAGAGAGTGTCCCATGTGGAGGACAAAATGGGAGAATTTGCATCTTCCCATAACAACCTTATTGACTCTCACAATGACATGGCAGAAGACATAGAAGCCATATATAATAAACTTGTGGACTTGGAGGATCGTAACCGCAGGAACAACCTGAAATTAAAGGGTGTACCAGAAACCACCACACCCTCTGAGCTGAGGGGTTTTGTGCAAGATTTAACCCAAGCGGTGGTCCCCTCCTGTTCACCATATGAACTAATTATTGATCGAGCGCACAGAGTATCTCGCCCAAGCCACTTGCCAGATACTGTTCCGAGGGATATTGTTGTACGCATTAATTGCTATCATATTAAAGAGGAACTTCTGTCTTATTCCAGAAAGAAAAGATCTCTACCTTCACCTTTCCACCAAATCAAAATTTATGTTGGATCTCTCGGCAGAGACACTGCGCATCCGCAGACTAATGAATCCCATCACTGCAGCCCTCAGAGAATCTCAGGTGGCGTACAGGTGGGGGTACCCCAAGAAATTGCTCATTAACAACAAAGGATCGTGCCATACTGTCTCTTCATATGAAAGAGGAAGAGATTTGCTTCGTACCTGGGATATACAAGTGCAGGAACAACCTCAGAAACAAAGAGAGCCGCCTGTAAGGGCAGAGGAGACATGGCAGAAAGTCCTCCCAAAAAGAAACAGGCGCTGAAGATATAATCATTATCTATATTTTACTATCTTTTAACAAGGGTGACATCCTGACTGGTTGGTGCGGACAGTGATATACCCGCCAGCGGATTTCCTACTTCTGTGTTTTGTGGACCGAAGTGCAGTCCTCGGTCTGTTTCATGACGTTACTTCTGATTTTATTAGTTTGCATTGTGTTTGGTTTTTGTTTCTTTCTATCCTTTTGCATACCTGTGGTTTATTCGGGTCCAGCAGTTTCCCGCTTTGCAGGGAATTCTGACAGGTGTAATGGGCAACCCATTAGTCATAGCTTCTGTATGTTTACAATATGGTTATTACAATATGCTCACTTAATGTTAGAGGCCTAAACAGCCCTCATAAAAGATCTTATATATGGAAAGAGGCGGTCCCAGCTAAATGTGAGGTGTTTTATGCCCAGGAGACGGACTTATTGGAGAAAGACTCCCACAGACTGTCTCATCGGCTCTTTCCATATGTGGTCCAATCTAATTTCTCGAAAAAAAAGAGAGGGGTGATGTTAGCTATCAAGGGGTCTATTGCTTTCTCCTCGACTTATCTAGAACTTGACCCTGCAGGTCGATACCTCATACAAGTGGGCACCATAAATAATGTTTTATATACTATAACCGTCATTTATGCTCCAAACCAAGCGCAGACTAGATTTATCAAAAAATTATTTACTAGAATCAAGGTTAAACAGAGCCACGTAATCATATGTGGGGATTTTAATTGTGTTTTTGATAATTCTCTGGACTCTTCCACCCCAATCTCCAGGGGGCCCCCCTTAGCCTTTCGGGAGGACCTATATGACATATGGAGGGTTCTTCATGCATGTGAGAAGGACTATACCTACTTTTCACAGGTACATCACTCCTACTCCCGGATAGACCTATTCTTGGTTAGCAGGTCTCTTCTTAATATTGTCAACTCATCAGAAATAGGTATAATAACTTGGTCGGATCACGCCCCCATAAAGATGTCTATTCGAGAAGAATCTGAGTGCCCCCTTTACTCCCTGTGGAAGATGAACCCCTTTATTCTAACCCCCCCCCATTTAGTGGCACAAACAAAAGTAGCTCTTAAAGAATACTTTGAGCTCAATGCGGACTCGGTCACTAATTACTTCCGTGTATGGAATGCCCATAAAGCGTTTATCAGGGGCCACTTTATTAAAATAGGCCATATTCTTAAAAAGCAAAGAGAAAAACGCTTATCAGACCTTACAGCATTGATCAGTTCACTGGAATACATGAATAAAAGAGCCCCATCCTCTGCCCAAATGTGTAAACTACGTGATCTCCGACTGGAATTGCGGGAATTACTCTTACACAATTATGAAAAAAATCTTATGATCACCAAATCCCATTACTACTCCCAAAATAATAAAGCGGGTAAACTGCTAGCATCCAGAGTGAAAATTAAAACTTCTAAAGCTAAGATCCCCTTTTTGAGGAACTTATCTCCCGATTCTAAGATATACACTCCTCGGGAAATCGCCAATAAATTTAAGGATTACTAAGCTTCTTTGTATAACTTAGATCCAAGAGCAGACCTCCATGGCCCAACAGCCCCTGATACAAATCTGTTTTTGTCAAGCATTAATCTCCCAACTCTAGCACCAGACCAGTTAGAAATCTTAAACGCACCTTTGACGGAGACTGAATTGACCAAAGTGATTAACTCTCTCCCAGAGGCGAAGGCCCCAGGCCCGGACGGTCTTACAAACTTGTTCTATAAAGCTTGCCAGGAGACCTTAGTCCCACACTTACGCAAAACCCTACAATTAGCAGCAAATGAAGGGAGCTTCCCAAAAGAAATGCTGACAGCTACTGTGATCACACTCCCAAAACAGGGAAAGCCACCGGAGGTGCCCCAAAACTTCCGCCCGATTTCATTGTTAAACACTGATGTCAAAATGTATGCTAAGTGTATTGTTCTGAGATTGGCGCCTATCATTCCTTCCCTTATTAACCCAGACCAGGCTGGTTTTGTGCAAGGGTGGACTGCAGCTTACAACACCAGGAAAGTAATTGATTTGATAGATGTAATAAATAGAAGGGGAACACCAGTGGTGGTAGTGGCCTTAGACGCCGAGAAGGCATTCGACCAAGTGAGATGGTCGTTTGTCTTCTCGGTTCTGGAGCGTATGGGGTTTGGGGGTCGGGTGCTGACTGCTATTAAAGCTCTATATTCTGCTCCGTCGGCCAGGGTTTTTGTGAATGATAACATGTCAGAGACATTCCCCATTACAAATGGCACTAGGCAGGGGTGTCCTCTCTCCCCCCTAGTGTTCATTTTAGCTTTAGAACCACTTGCCCAAGCAATCAGACAAAGTCCAGATATCTGGGGCATAGAGGTGGGGAAACAATCTCATTGCATCACATTGTACTCTAATGATGTGATATTGACGTTAGCACGCCCCCTGCAGTCTTTGCCGGCAGCTCTAGGGATTATTGAAAAATTTGGCCTCCTATCTTACTACATAATTAATGAGAATAAATCTCAAATTCTACCCCTTAACATACCATTACCGCAGTTGAAACGCCTTAAGGCCATTATGAGGATGGACTGGCAGATGGAGCAAATTTCATACCTGGGAACGTTGGTAACATCATCCTCCACTAATTTGTACAAAGCCAATTACCTCCCCCTACTAGCAGATATTGAGAATGAGATGAGCAGACTCCAGAAATTTGAAGTCTCCTGGGTGGGTCGTATTGCACTGTTTAAGATGTTATTACTGCCCAAAATGTTATATTTATTTCGCACGGTGCCATTATCACCTCCGAAGGTGTTTTTTCAACGTTCTCATAAGCTTCTGAATGACTTCATCTGGGGAGGAAAGCAGCCTCGGTTGTCGAGACATTTGTTGCAAAGCGCAAAGCCAGTGGAGAGGTGGGACTCCCTAATGTGAACGATTACTATATAACAAATCAACTCAGCCGGTTTAAGAACTGGTGGAATTGCGACCCCACAAGTAGGTGGTCCCAAATAGAGGCACATTTTGCACCCTCACACGATCTCAGGGTGGTGCTATGGGCAGCTCTGGTTGACTCACGGAACCTGGGGGCCCTCCTTCCACTGACTAAGCACTTCCTGTCTAATTGGCTTCAGGTTCACTCCTCCACTCAGACACACATCCCTGCATTGCCTCTCGAGGCACCTTTAGAACTACTGGAGGTGTTATCAGAGGACATTGACCTGTACCATTGGAAGATAGGCGGGATCACGGTATTAAGCGATATAGTTGAAGATCGCACTCTTTTACCTTTTGCCCAGATGAAAAACAGGTTTGGCTTAACCTTTAAAGACCAATTCTCATATCTCCGGGTACAATACATTTTAAAGAAATATCTAAACTTCCCATATAGGGTTAATAGTGATATTATTAGGACCCTCTCATCTTCCTCATCCCTAGATATGGGCTTGAGACCCCTTTATGATTCCTTGGGACATAAGAGCAGATTTGTAAAATCTATACCCTTCATATCTTGGGAAAAAGACCTCGGTAAAGCCATACCTGACAAGGACTGGTTAAGAGCAATTAAATTGGCAGGACGGACGTTGAGATGTGTGTCCCACTTTGAATCACACTTGAAGCTGATACTCTGCTGGTATTTTACTCCTGTGAAGCTCCATTCCATGTTTCCCAACACCTCACACCTATGTTGGCGAAACTGTAATCAGGTGGGGTCCTTATATCATATATTTTGGGATTGTCCACTTAACTTCTTTGTGGGATCACGCCTTTAGACTTATTTCACTTGTAGTGGGACAGATCGTCCAGCTGTCTCCCGAGGTGGCGCTCCTCCTCTTAAACATGCATGCATTCCCTCCGTGCTCTAGAGTGGTAACGGCTCATATTGTGTTAACGACAAGACTCCTATTAGCTAAACAGTGGAAAAAAGATGTTATTCCTAAGAAAGAGGCCATAGCTCAAGCAGTTAATACCCCGTTTATTTTTGAAAAAATGTTTGCCCACAAAAATAACGCCTTACAGAAGTTCACCAGGGATTGGCAGGCTTGGGAAGCCACACAGTTAGCGAGTCACAGTTGAACCAGTCAAATAAAGGTTGGGGGAGGGCCCTGGGTGGGAGAGGGTTAAGACCGGAGCTCTTTGTTTATACTGCAATGGTTGCATAATTACACATTTATGTTACTTTGACCTGTGTTGTACATTTGTGATAATGTTGTATTATAGTATTTTCAATAAAAACGAATTTAAAAAAAAAAAAAGAAAAGGAAAATGGCAGATACAAACTCTGATAAGTGAACTGTGTCACCTATCAAAGTTTGGCAGCTGGGGGATGTGTGTGTGGAATTGGCGCTAAGGGGGCTGAGAAAAAAAAGTGAGCGCGAGTGTGAGTGCGTCACCAATCGACGCTCGGCGGCTGCGCAAAGGGGGGCGGAGGGGGGTAAAAAGAGGGGGAAGGGGGATGGGGGGATTGGGGTGGATGAAAAGAGATCAGGCAGGGATCAGTTAGGGATGTAGTTTAGGTGGCGCAAAGGGGGGTGAAAAAAATGGGAAAAAGGCAGGTACAAGCTCTGATAAGTGATGCTCATCACTTATCAAAGTTTTGCGGCTGCGGGATGTGTGGAGTTGGTGCTAAGAGGGCTGAGAAAAAAAGCGAGCACGAGTGTTGATCGGTGAACTGCGTCACCAATCAACGCTTGGCGGCTGTGAAAAGGGGGGTGGAGGGGGGTAAAAGGAGGAGAAAGGGGGATGGGGGGATTGGGGTGGATGAAAAGAGATCGGGCAGGGATCAGTTAGGGTTGTAGTTTAGGTGGCGCAAAGGGGGGGTGAAAAAAATGGAAAATATGTGCAATGAGGGGTGGAGGGGGTAAAAAGAGGGGGGATGAAGCTAGATTGGGCAGGGATCGGGGATCAGGTAACACTTACAGCTGGTGGTTTTTCTTTCTTCTTTTTTCCACAGGGATTGTGGTGCTACAGGTTGCTGTGGCACCACAATACCCAGCACAGCAGGAGATCCAGCAGCAGTATGACTGCTCTGTAGGGAATCCTCAGCTAGTGTGAGGACCCCTGCAGAGCTGTCATACAGGTCACCGCTGCTGTGACCTGTCATTGGTGGGATCTAATGATTACATCGATCCCACTAATCCCTGCAAGGTCTGGTGGCCTGTTATGATTGAGTCACCGTAGGAGGCAAAAACAGAAATGCTAGCTAAGTCCAGAAAACCTGAGAAGTTGGCAACTATCAGATTGCAGACCCCTGAACCTATCAACACAACTAGCATTAGCCGTGGGGGGTTCCTACGATGACCTAGACCCCTCGATCACAGCCGGAGAGATACATAGGCCTAAAGAAGGAAAGGGGAAATCTAACTGCCCCAGAGCAGACTCCAAAGCAATAGGCAGCCCCCCACATATAATGACGGTGAAGCAAGATGAAAACACTTACACAGACAGAAAGACAGACTGAGCAAAGACGGGGCCAAAAACTACCTAGATAGGAATGGATAGGAAGGCTGCTGTCTGCAATCTGCCAAAACCCAATCAGAGACAAAAGCCAACAAGCTGATATAAAAATGGCCCTGAAGCAACTAAGCCTCAAAAACTAAATCAGCACTCAGGTACTTTCAGAAGACAGAGCTAACGGAATACTGCACACTCCAGCAGGGAGTGGCAGAATCCAAAAAGCAAGAACAACAAAAACAAATCTTAAATGCAAAAAGGCAAAGCAAAAACTTAGCTTTAGGAGAGCAGGAATCAGACTGGTGTCCAAGAGTCCACAGAGAAATCACCCGCAGGGCAGAAAGGGTGTAGGCTGCCTTATATCCAGTCAGTGACTCCACTCAGCCAATCGTCTTCATTAGTCCCAGGTGCCTGATAATCAGGCTCACTACCTTCCTTCACTAGAATAGGGAGTTCACCAGGCCTCAGTGACGGAGGGGAAAATGAACTCACAACAGTGGCCATGGCAACTGCCTAGGATCAGAGCTCACAGCTCCAATTCCTAGGTAGGTCATGGCCAGGTCACCATCAGCGCACAGAGCAGTCACAGCGTGACCGCAGCTGTGCCCTGTGGTTGGCGCGATGACATCGATCGCGCCAACCAGCTCCTGCAGGCCCTGCTGGGCCTGTACCAGACTCCGGCCCAGGATCGGTGCTAATACAGCACTGATCCAGGCCGGTACTGGCAGGGCACAGCGGCGATATACTGCCGCTGTGCCCTGCAATTGATGTTATCGGCGATCGCGCCAATCCGGGGGCTAAAAAGCTGGTGCCTGGCGTTGCCAGGCACCGTGGCTAGGATCGAGTACATCGGTACTCCGTTCCTAGTCTAGGACCTCATTGTTTCGGCCAATCTGATCTGGCTGAAACAATGACAAATGCTGCGATTCGCTGTTCAGAATTGAATAGCCAATCACAGGGCTCTGGAGGTCGGGGGGGGTGGGATCGCAGCCCAGGAGGCTGACGCCATCTTCCCTAAGGTAATATGACATCAGAATTTTAATGTGATCACCGCGACTTAAGTTGCAGTATCGCATTAAAGGGCTCGACATACTATCCCATCCATGGTCATACGGGCCCAGGTACTGTGGATGGGATAGTACGTCGGATGTCAGAAAGGAGTTAAATGTGTGGGTCAGCTATAATGTAATATGCTGCTGCAGTGCAGTACAGCGCAACCTCCACCAGGGGATGCTGGTGAGGGAAGAGAGGTTGCACACATACAGCGTAGTAACACAGAGCAGCAACACAGGTTTCACAGGTAACGAAAGAGTGGTCAGACATGCCGAAGTCAGCAACAAACAGGAAGATGGAGTACCAGAGGTAACAGCAAAGCACGTAATCAGGGGCAAGCAAGAAGTCAGAGCCTACCGGGAACGTGGTATCCAAAACATGAGATGTAAGATGTAGTCGGGTTACAAGCCAGAGTCGAAGTCAGTCATGAAGCATAGTATCAGAGATGGAAAACAAGAGGCAGAGTCCAGAGATCAGGTCGAGTCATACACAAGTACAGGTAGTCAGAGGCAGAAGGATCACTAAGGTATACAGGTCAGCAGCTCTAGCCTGGAAGCTTGGACTATAGCTGACACTGGCCCGCAGGCTGCAGAGGACTGAAATAGCCCAGCCAGCTCCAAAACAAGGTAGTGGGGATTAACCCCCGCGTTACCAGTCCAGAGAGAAGACAGCTGAAAACAAACTCTGGACTGGATCATGACAGGATCCATAATAACACAAGAAAACCCCAACCTTCCACGCAAGTGAAAAAAATAATGTTCATGGTCAGTGATAATGTGACGGACACACTGCTTGTTTCCAGGGAATGAACACCAGGGGAAGTGAGAGGGGAGACAGCAGTAACAAATAGAAGCGTGCGGCCGCTGTTGAGAGCATGCTGCACTGAACAGAACCTGAGACACGTGACCACCATGGGGAGTGGTTGGCGGAGAAGCTATCCTCCGTGCAAGGGAGAAAGAGAGTGAGAGCGGGAGCCAGCAGAGCTGGGAGTGCGGGAGAGAGAGGAGTCAGACAAGCCGAGTTCAAAAGCCAGAGGCTAATGCAGTATCCAAGGGCACAGACTGAAGAATGGTGAAACACAAGTCAATGTTGGAAAACGGACAGGAACGCAGTAACCAAGTGCACAAACAAGGAGGGTAGTCAGAGGGAAAGCCAGAGATCAGAACCATAGAATAGCATAGATACAGAATCAGAGCGCAGGCACAAAACGAGGGACAAGCCGGATCATACACAGGACAAGCACATGGGAAAGAATGGTATACACAAGTACAACAAGGTCAGCTGCTCAGCCGAGGACAGAACTATCACTAACAAAAACCCAACAGAAGGACAAGTTAATATAGCCCTCCCCAGACTAAAGGGAGGACAGCAAAGTTAACTCCATAGAGCCCAGGACGGGGAAAGGAATTCCCGTCCATAGCGATGACAGCAGGTTCAGTTACTGCACCGGCAGAATCCTGCCGCTGGGGCCCGGTGAGCAGAAGAGATGTTGCCCAATGCAAGCCCCCTCTACTCGTTGGGCCCCATAAGCTAGTCAGGTCAATAATGCCCTGATGGCGGCCCTGATTGTCCCGATTATCTTGCAGGAGAGAATATACAACAGTGTTTCCCCAGTCTAATAACTATTCTTGTGGCTGTGCATTTTTCGGGACAGAGTGGTCCACACGAAATCTAGGCGACATGTACGAGTTTGGTCCAAGTCAGTGGTCACACTTGTCAATCAAATTCTATGGATCACTAAAAAAATCAGACAGCCTATCAGACACCTTTTTTGCATATAAGAAAAACTGATGAAACTCTGATGGTAATAACTGACACACTGATGAAAATCTGATCCAGCACACTGAGGAAAATCAAACTGTTTTTGTGCATGTGAAAAATCGCTGACTTGTGATTTATGTCTTAGTCTGTGCAGATATATCACAAAGGTTATGTCACTGTCAGGTGACCCAATAACCAAGAATGTCACTCATTTCATAAAATACATGTTTTATTAAACATTAATTGACAAACAACCATAAAACCATTGCCTCAAACCAACACATAGGAAGGAGAAACAGCAAAAGGATACAAATTCAATTATATAATGAGTCAAAATTTAAAGAAAATGACTACAGTATCCTGAATAATATAATATGCCCAACAATATACTTAGTATTTATTGATTAGATACATTTTTAATAAAACTATAGAAAATTGCATGCAAAAAACCTGCACAGGTGTGAATAAAATTTACTGCCTTAATTTGAATAGAATCTAACACATAATTCACACCATTGAATAACTATTCATTAATCAGCTGTTTCTGCTGCTACACCACCATAGCATGGCTGTAAAAAATTGCATGCGAAAAATCTGCATAGATGTGAATAAAATTTACTGCCTTAATTTGAATAGAATCTAACACATAATTCACACCATTGAATAACTATTCATTAATCAGCTGTTGCTGCTGCTGCTACACACCACCATAGTCTAACACATGGCTGCAGAAAATTGCATGCAAAAACCTGCATAGATGTGAATAAAATTTGCTGCCTTAATGTGAATAGAATCTAACACATAATTCACACCATTGAATGACTATTCATTAATCAGCTGTTGCTGCTGCTACACCGCCATAGCCTTACACATGGCTGCAGAAAATTGCATGCAAAAACCTGCATAGATGTGAATAAAATTTACTGCCTTAATGTGAATAGAATCTAACACATAATTCACACCATTAATCAGCTATTGCTGCTGCTACACCACCATAGCTTTAAACATATAATATGCCCCACAATATACTTAGCATCTTTAATTAGATACAACAGGGCTAATTGGCTGTAGAAAATTGCATGCAAAAACCTGCATAGATGTGAATGAAATATACTGCCTTGATTTGAATAGAATCTAACACACAATTCATACCATTAAATAACTATTCATTAATCAGCTATTGCTGCTGCTACACCACCATAGCATTACACATATGTGGATTCTAATCACCCACAATATGCAATATATGCAGCCATTGCTGCTACAGCGCTACCACAGCCTCTCATGTATGCAGGTTAAAATGACCCAAAGCATGAAAATAAATGTGATGAATAAATGGCTAAATACATATTACCTAAGCGGTGTGCACAGTGGAGATAGGCATAGAGTAGGATGCTGCTTCCCCGCATCCCAATGCGCGTTTCGCCCATGCTTCTTCCTGGGGGTGTGTCTAGTTCTCCCACGTCACCCTTCTTATACACATCGCAGTCCAATGAACACAGGGAAAACTGGGAGGGCATTGTTCTTGAATCATGAAAGTAATGTCCAATGAAATCATTGAAAGGAGGAGCTATATGAATCAAGACCGCCCACTTGCAGTCAAAGTATTCTAAGAGGAGTATTTGCCTGATATAACGCCTCCCATCAGTCAAATCATTATACAGAGCTACCATTTAGCCTCAGCGCACATTGAAACAAACACACAGCGCTGACTATCAAACCTGCACATGGCTGAGCAGAGCGCAGACAGTCTCCCCTGCAGGAAGGAGACACGCCGCACTTCTTACCCACCAAATGCCTGAAAGACAGACAGCCGTGCGAGTGAGACAAAGCAGGCCGGTTGATTGTACCAGAGTTCACTATTTTAATTCCCACTAAAAGTACAAATAGCGTGCAAGTGAATAGAATTATTATTGACTTAATTTGATGCACTTAATATTATCACTGACCTAAACAGCCAGTGCCTAGATTTATTTAATATTAACATATAAATGTGTGACGCACTAAATACAATAAAGTGCAAAGTGACATAAAAAAGTGCAGTGAAAATTAATTATTATTTTTTAAAAATTTTTAATTACAAATTTTTATATTTTTATAAAAACCTATCCATTAAATGTAATGCATATAGGTGCAAAAAAGTGAAGTGAACCCAGTCTTTATATTTATGTTTTTATATATTTTTAACTTTAAAAAATAGTGAATATATATTGATTATAGTGACTGTATATCATATGACACTACTGAGGTGACTAAAAATAAATCTAAGAAAGAAAAAAAAAACAAAAAAAAAAAACACGGCTCCGATACACTAACATAAGCTTTGGTACTGTATATTGTGTTGACACCACCAAAAGTGGAGATATTAATGAAATAATACATGTATAACACCTCAGTAGTGGCATATGATATACAGTCACTATAATCAATATACATGACGGCACGCTCACACAGAAAAAAGATACCGGCGCTGGAGACCATTGGAGCTGCAGGCACCGCTGGAGGAGGTGAGTATGATGTCTTGCAGAGGGCGGAGGGCAGGGGACCAAACCCCAACTTATAAAAATCACCATGCTCAGGTGTCGAGTAGCCTCCCGTCTCGCCAGGGCCCCGGCTCTTGCCCGGGTGCCCCTGGTGCTGACGCCGGCCCTGACTAGACCTCAAGCAGCTTGGATTGTGTGCATCTCAACTCTTCCTCTAGACACTGGGATCTTAATTTGCAAATGAAATGCAAAATTTACTTTCATCTGAAAACAACACCTTGGACCACTGCGCAACAGTCCAGTTCTTTTTCTCCTTGGCCCAGATAAGACGCTTCTGGCGTTGTCTATTGGTCATGAGTGGCTTGACACAAGGAATGCGACACTTGTAGCCCATGTCCTGAATAGGTCTGTGTGTGGTGGCTCTTGAAGAAAGCAGTTCACTCCTTGTGAATCTCCTCCAAATTTTTGAATGGCTTTTTCTTAACAATCCTTTCAAGGCTGCGGTTTCCCCAATTGCTTGTGCAACTTTTTATACCACATTTTCTACTTCCACTCACCTTTCATTAATATGCTTGGATATAGAACTCTGTGAACAGTCAGCTTCTTTAGCAATGACCTCTTGCGGCTTATCCTCCTTGTGGAGTGTGTCGATGACTGCCTTCTGGACATCTGTCAAGTCAGCAGTCTTCCCCGTGATTATGGAGCCTACTGAAAACAGACTAAGGGACCTTTCTACACGCTTAGGAAACCTTTGCAGGTATTTTTTGTTAATTGTTCTAATTTACTAATACTGAGATAATGACTTTTGGATTTTCATTAGCTGCAAGCCATAATCATTAACATAAACAGAAATAAACACTTGAAATAGAGGACTCTGTAATGACTCTATAATACATGAGATTCACTTTTTGTATTGAAGAAATTAAATAACTTAACTGTTTGATGATGTTCTAATTTTGTGAGAAGCTCTTGTATTTATATATATACATATACACACATACATATACACAATATATATATATATATATATATATATATATATATATATATATATATATTTCACAGCGTTTTATTCCCCAAGTAAATGGTCCAAAAATGCAATGGAATCCTTAAGAAAGGTAATTCAAGGACTATCCTGAAGTGTACTGCCCTTTTTATCTTGAAGGTTTACTGTCCTTGAAGGGCGGATCCTTTCCCTTGTTTGTGCTGTCATGGGTGACAGAAAAATAGAACATTTTGGTATCAACTCCACTCAACGTGTTTCAAGGAAGAAGAAGGATGAGTACATCTCCAAGAACATCATGCCAACCATGAAACATGGTGAGAAAAACATCATACTTTTTGGGGGCTTTTTTTTGGAGGGAGCTGAAACTCAATGTTGTCCAGAGACAGCCCTGAAACGTGAAAGATCTAGAGAAGATCTCAATAGTGGAGTGGGCCAAAATCCCTGCAGCAGTGTGTGCAAACTTGGTCAAGAACTACAGGAAACATCTGACCTCTGCAATTGCAGACAATGGTTTCTGTACCAAATATTAAGTTATGTTTTCTATTGTATCAAATACTTATTTCATGCAATAAATGCAAATTATTTATGTTCAAATCATACAATCTGATCTTCTAGATTTTTTAAGATTCTGTCTCTCCCAGCTGACGTGTACCTACGCTAAAAATTACAGACCTCTCCATTCTTGGTAGGTGGTAAAACTTGCAAAATTGGCAGTGTATCAAATACTTATTTTCCCCACTGTAGCTTACTGGAGCTATGCAGAGATAAACCTTATAACAAAAGAGATATATATTTTTGTATTCCCTATTAATGACAGTAGATGGAGCTGTTGGATTTAGCTAAATAATTTTTGTGCCTGTACTATTTTTTAACAATTAATGCATATTCTTACAGATAAGATAGACAATAAAATAAAGAACTCCAGCACTCAAAATATGCATTTTTAAAGTTTATTTTCCTTTTAGCAAAGTGGATCCAAAAAAAAGGAGCAGATACAAATTCTCAACGTTTCGGCTGACAAGCCTTTTTCAAGAGATGTCTGTCTCTGTGAAATATAACAGAGCTAGTTTCAGAACAAATAAAGCATAACAAAAAAAATATATCACGAATCATCAGATTCATATGAAAATGACATAAATTGCACATGGTAACTCATATCTAACACAGGTCAGACTGGTGAAAAGTTATACATATTGCAGGAGCATACACAAAATTAACTGGTAATGGTCACTCACTACAAGAATCACAATACAGTGGGGCAAAAAAGTATTTAGTCAGTCAGCAATAGTGCAAGTTCCACCACTTAAAAAGATGAGAGGCGTCTGTAATTTACATCATAGGTAGACCTCAACTATGGGAGACAAACTGAGAAAAAAAAATCCAGAAAATCACATTGTCTGTTTTATTTTCATTTTATTTGCATATTATGGTGGAAAATAAGTATTTGGTCAGAAACAAAATTTCATCTCAATACTTTGTGATATATCCTTTGTTGGCAATGACAGAGGTCAAACGTTTTCTGTAAGTCTTCACAAGGTTGCCACACACTGTTGTTGGTATGTTGGCCCATTCCTCCATGCAGATCTCCTCTAGAGCAGTGATGTTTTTGGCTTTTCGCTTCGCAACACGGACTTTCAACTCCCTCCAAAGGTTTTCTATAGGGTTGAGATCTGGAGACTGGCTAGGCCACTCCAGGACCTTGAAATGCTTCTTACGAAGCCACTCCTTCGTTGCCCTGGCGGTGTGCTTTGGATCATTGTCATGTTGAAAGACCCAGCCACGTTTCATCTTCAATGCCCTTGCTGATGGAAGGAGGTTTGCACTCAAAATCTCACGATACATGGCCCCATTCATTCTTTCATGTACCCGGATCAGTCGTCCTGGCCCCTTTGCAGAGAAACAGCCCCAAAGCATGATGTTTCCACCACCATGCTTTACAGTAGGTATGGTGTTTGATGGATGCAACTCAGTATTTTTTTCCTCCAAACACGACAAGTTGTGTTTCTACCAAACAGTTCCAGTTTGGTTTCATCAGACCATAGGACATTCTCCCAAAACTCCTCTGGATCATCCAAATGCTCTCTAGCAAACTTCAGACGGGCCCGGACATGTACAGGCTTAAGCAGTGGGACACGTCTGGCACTGCAGGATCTGAGTCCATGGTGGCGTAGTGTGTTACTTATGGTAGGCCTTGTTACATTGGTCCCAGCTCTCTGCAGTTCAATCACTAGGTCCCCCCGCGTGGTTCTGGGATTTTTGCTCACCGTTCTTGTGATCATTCTGACCCCACGGGGTGGGATTTTGCGTGGAGCACCAGATCGAGGGAGATTATCAGTGGTCTTGTATGTCTTCCATTTTCTAATTATTGCTCCCACAGTTGATTTCTTCACTCCAAGCTGGTTGGCTATTGTAGATTCAGTCTTCCCAGCCTGGTGCAGGGCTACAATTTTGTTTCTGGTGTCCTTTGACAGCTCTTTGGTCTTCACCATAGTGGAGTTTGGAGTCAGACTGTTTGAGGGTGTGCACAGGTGTCTTTTTATACTGATAACAAGTTTAAACAGGTGCCATTACTACAGGTAATGAGTGGAGGAAAGAGGAGACTCTTAAAGAAGAAGTTACAGGTCTGTGAGAGCCAGAAATCTTGTTTGCTTGTTTCTGACAAAGTACTTATTTTCCACCATAATATGCAAATAAAATGAAAAAAAAAACAGACAATGTGATTTTCTGGATTTTTTTTTCTCAGTTTGTCTCCCATAGTTGAGGTCTACCTATGATGTAAATTACAGACGCCTCTCATCTTTTTAAGTGGTGGAACTTGCACTATTGCTGACTGACTAAATACTTTTTTGCCCCACTGTATATGCTGAAAACAAGCCAGGAAACAGCATTGTGATATAGTGCAAATACCAGTAAAGAAAGTACCATATGTAAGCATTAGGAAACATTAGGAACAAGGACAAAAATAAGAAAGTATAAAATTGTTTTGTATACATTACTAATAAGGAGAGTCCTCTTAGGAATTAGTGGTATGTGTCCCACTAAAATTAAACAGAAAAAGGAATACAATATATCATGCACTAAAAAGAGTTAAATTAGCTATGGTATACTGTCTGATAATGTAATTGAAAAAGGAGGTAGGTAAGTATCTGTATGGAGGGATCCAGGTGAATGACGTCGGGTATTTGTCCCCCGGGTAGGGAGGTCCGGGTGAAGCGGTCCGGTGATAAGAGTGGAAGGTCCAAATGAAAGGAATCAGGTGCATGGGCTTTTTATACGTCCTGTGTGTCGCGCCTAAGGAAAGCTTCTGGGTTGCCGCTGCTGAAAGTGAGACCGTAGTGCGCATGCGCGGACTGGAAAAAGATGAAAAAGGCCGTCAGGAGCCGATCATAATGAATTGAATGACAGAGGTCAAACGTTTTCTGTAAGTCTTCACAAGATTGGCACACACTGTTGGTGGTATGTTGGCCCATTCCTCCATGCAGATCTCCTCTAGAGCAGTGATGTTTTGGGCCTGTCTCTAGGCAACATGGACTTTCAAATCCCTCCAAAGGTTTTCTATGGGGTTGAGATATGGAGACTGGCTAGGCCACTCCAGGACCTTCATATTCTTCCTACAAAGCCACACATTCGTTGCCCTGGCGGTGTGCTTGTGATCATTATCATGCTGAAAGACCCATCCATGTTTCATCTTCAATGCCTTCGCTGATGAAAGGTTTTCACTCAAAATCTCACAATACATGGCCCCATTCACTCTATCATGTACACGGATCAGTCATCCTGGTCCCTTTGCAGAGAAACAGCCCCAAAGCATGATGTTTTCCCATGCTTCACAGTAGGTATGGTGTTCTTTGGATGCAACTCAGCATTCTGTCTCCTCCAAACACAACGAGTTTTGTTTCTACCAAACAGTTCTACTTTGGTTTCATCAGACCATATGACATTCTCCCAATACTTTTGTGGATAATCCAAATGCTCTCTAGCGAAATTCAAATGGGCCCGGACATGTACTGGCTTAAGCAGGGGGACACATCTGGCACTTCAGGATCTGAGTCCCTGGCAGCGTAGTGTGTCACTGTTGGTAGCCTTTGTTAAGGTGGTCCCAGCTCTATGCAGGACATTCACTAGGTCCCCCTGTGTGGTTCTGGGATTTTTGCTCACTGTTCTTGTCATCATTTTGACCCCACGGGGTGAGATCTTGCCTAGAGCCCCAGATCGAGGGAGATTATCAGTGGTATTGCATGTCTTCCATTTTCTTATTATTGCTCCCACAGTTGATTTCATCACACCAAGCTGCTTGCCTATGGCAGATTCAGTCTTCGCAGCCTGGTGCAGGGCTACAATTTTGTTTCTGGTGTCCTTCGACAGCTCTTTGCTCTTCACCATAGTGTAGTTTGGAGTGTGACTGTTTGAGGTTGTGGACAGGTGTCTTTTATACTGATAACAAGTTCAAACAGATGCCATTACTACAGGTAATGAGTGGAGGACAGAGGAGCCTCTTAAAGAAGAAGTTACACGTCTGTGAGAGCCAGAAAACTTGCTTGTTTTTAGGTGACCAAATTCTTATTTTCCACCATAATTTGCAGAATAAATCTTGCCAAATCAGACAAGGTGATTTTCTGGATTTGTTTTCTCATTTTGACTCTCAAAGTTGTGGTCTACCTATGATGTCAATTACAGGCCTCTCTCATCTTTTTAAGTGGGAGAACTTGCGCAATTGGTGGCTGACTAAATACTTTTTTCCCCACTGTACTGTGAAGAATGCTGTGATAGGTTGAGAGGAGGGATCTGGGTATTTAACCCCTTAGTGACAGAGCCAATTTGCTACTTAATGACCAAGCCAATTTTTACAATTCTGACCACTGTCACTTTATGTGGTTATAACTCTGGAACGCTTTAACAGGTCCCACTGATTCTGAGAATGTTTTTTCGTGACATATTGTACTTCATGTTAGTGCTAAAATTTATTCGATATGATTTGTGCTTATATATGAAAAAAGCGGAAATATGGCGATAATTTTTAAAATTTAGCAATTTTCAAACTTTTAAATTTTATGCCCTTAAATCAGAGTGTAATGTCACACAAAATACTTAATAAATAACATTTCACACATGTCTACTTTACATCAGCACAATTTTGGAAACAAAATTTTCTTTTGTTAGGAAGTTATAAGGGTTAAAAGTTGACTAGCGATTTCTCATTTTTCAAGCAAAATTTACAAAACCATTTAGGGACCACCTCATTTGAAGTGACTTTGGGTGGTCAATATAACAGAAAATACCCAAATGTGACACCATTCTAAAAACTGCACCCCTCAAGGTGCGCAAAACCACATTCAAGAAATGTAAAACCTTCAGGTGCTTCATGAGAACTAAAGCAACGTGAAAGGAAAAAATGAACACTTTTTCACAAAAAATTTTACTTTGGAAACAATTATTTTATTTTCACAAGGGTATCAGGAGAAAATGGACCACAAAATTTGTTGTGCAATTTCTCCTGAGTAAGCCCACACTCCATATGTGGGGGTAAACCACTGTTTGGGCGCACAGCAGAGCTCGGAACAGAAGGAGCACCATTTGACTTTTTCAATGCAGAATTGTCTGGAATTGAGATCGGACCAGGGGCGGACACAGACTGTAGTGGGCCCCTGTGCAAGAAATTTTTTGGGCCCCCCCCGCCCTTCATAGGGCAACAAAGTTATTTGTTGTTATCTAATATTGAGGCTATGCAGGTCTGGATATATCTGTAGGGTGCTGCTGGGTTGTATTTATTATTTGCCACTTGAAGCCTCCAAATTATATATACATGACAGCACAGCCTCCAAATAACATATATAGCCCACTAGCACAGCATTGCCTCTAGTTGTTAATATATACAGCCCAGCACAGCCTCCAAATAAAATATGGTATACAGCCCAGCATAGCCTTCAGTTAATATAGACAGCCCAGCATAGCCTCCAGTTAATATATACAGCCCAGCACAGCATCCAAATAACATATACAGCCCAGCATAGTGTGATGTATACTGACCACGGGTAGGTTACGTCCGAGAGTAGACCCTCTGGATCGTGTCACTGGAGCTCCCGGGGGCGAGCGCCAGGTGGTGCCGACCCCTATACAGGGGCCGTTAGGGGCAGGCCCTCGGAAGGCAGATGCCGCGACTGCTAGACCCAAGAGGGGCGGCTCAAAAGACTGAGTGAGGGGTGCAGGACTGAGCACGGAATGAAGAAGGGGGTAGGAAGTACAGAGTGGGAGCAGGACGGAAACACAGAGTATAGGACTGGGCAATGGAGTACAGAACGGAGACACGGAGTACAGGACTGGGCACTGGAGTACAGGACGGAGACACGGAGTACAGGACTGGGCACTGGAGTGCAGGACGGAGACACGGAGTACAGGACTGGGCACTGGAGTACAGAACGGAGACACGGAGTACAGGACTGGGCACTGGAGTACAGAACGGAGACACGGAGTACAGGACTGGGCACTGGAGTACAGGACGGAGACACGGAGTACAGGACAGAGAGTGAGAAGGGGAAACCCCTAGACACTGGGTCAGGATACCGTAGGAAAGGCACACGATAATCAGGCATCTCCACCATGTTGGAGACGCCTGATGTACCTGGTACTGCCGGCTGATTGGGCGCCTAGGCTTCTGGGCGGGCGCTCCAGGGTTAAGAGACCCAGCTGCTACCTTCACCTCTTTCTCTGCTGCAGACACCAGGCAGCAGAGTTCATCACCGGATTAGCTTTCAGCAGTGGCTCGACACCTCAGAGCCAGCTGCTACCTTCACCTCTTTCTCTGCTGCAGACACCAGGCAGCAGAGTTCATCACCGGATTAGCTTTCAGCAGTGGCTCGACACCTCAGAGCCAGCTGCTACCTTCACCTCTTTCTCTGCTGCAGACACCAGGCAGCAGAGTTCATCACCGGATTAGCTTTCAGCAGTGGCTCGACACCTCAGAGCCAGCTGCTACCTTCACCTCTTTCTCTGCTGCAGACACCAGGCAGCAGAGTTCATCACCGGATTAACTTTCAGCAGTGACTCGACACCTCAAAGCCAGCTGCTACCTTCACCTCTTTCTCTGCTGCAAACACTGGGCAGGCAGAGTTCAGCACCATTCAAGTTTCAGCAGTGGCTAAACACCTCAGAGCCAGCTGCTAACTTCACCGTGGTTGGAATCCAAAAAGGACCTGCTATAACCAACCCCTGCTGATAGACCAGCTGACCTTATATAGCAAAGGAGGAGTGGTCACATCAGCAGGGAAAACAACAGACATGCAATAACACCCGTGGCCACCGGGGGCAAAAAACCCATATTAAGTCCCCAAAGGCCTGAAAGGAAAAAAAAGGGTTTAAATGAGGGAGTCCCGAATCTGACACAGATCCAAGAATTGGACTGTGACAGAACCAAGCAACTAAGATTTGGACCTGTGATCCATCAGCGCCTTTTTCTGGTCACATGCTACGTAACACGGTAATTGCAACCTAACTATACCCTATCCTTGTACTGCACTTGTGACTGTATACCTGTATATTGTTCTTGTAAACCTGTATATTTCTAGTGCGCCGTTTTGGCAATTAAATTTAAAATTAATCTTGGGCTTCTCTTTTATCTCGATTCACGAATCCCCATGTCCGCATGCTCGGTTGGTCAATTGTACGCTACCGTAGTTTCTGACCCGATATAAGCCTGTTGTCAGACGGGGCTTATGTCAAACGAGAAACTGGTGGCAGAATACCATATTGTTTTAGTGAGGAACTCTGGCAGTGATGGCTTGGAGGTTTAAATATATATCCCCAGCCTGGACTCGTGATATATATCCCCCCTCACTGGGAGTGCCTCACTAACTCGTACCTATAAGGGAAGCCTTGCTGTTGACTATTTGCTCTCGGTGCAGTTCCCCGACTGGCCTGGAGCAAGTGGTGGCACCAGAGCGCTGATCCCTGTGGGTCCTTCTCTCCCCTCCCCCAAGGTGAGCAAAGTCGACGACCCCCTTCCCCTGTGATATCCCTCACAGAATTGCCCCAACATTGCCTTTAAAATAGTGTAATGGCCCCCACATACCCCTGCAAACTGTATAATGTCCCCCACATAGCCCTGCAAACTGTATAATGTCCCCCACATAGCCCTGCAAACTGTATAATGTCCCCCACATAGCCCTGCAAACTGTATAATGTCCCCCACATAGCCCTGCAAAATGTATAATGGCCACCACATAGCCCTGCAAACTGTATAATGTCCCCCACATAGCCCTGCAAAATGTATAATGGTCCCTACATAGCTCTGCAAACTGTACAGTTGCCCCCATAGAGGCCAGTAAATGGTATAAGGCCCCCAACACAGTCCTGCAATCAGTTTTAGGACCAACACACAGATCTCCAAACAGTATAATGGCCTCCAGCGAATTTAAAAAAAAAAGCTAAAAGTACTTAGCTTTCCTTGTTCCCTCACTGTCTGGTCTCTGTAGCGCGTGTTCTGAAGTTCTGCTCTTAGATGTCAGAGCTCAAATGCACAGGGAGAATGATGGAAGATGGAGCCGATGGCTCCTCTGCCATAATTACTATTATTCAACTGCATCAACATCCAGAATGCCGATAAAGTGAAATGTGTAATGCTAGGCGAGGGGGGACCAACTCACGGGCCCCATAGTAGCCACATGGTCTGCTCTGGTACACCACTGCTTTGGGACTGTTTTTCAGCAACTGTAACTGGGTCTATAGTCAAAGAAGAGGGAATTATGAACAGTTCCAAATATCAGTTGATTTGGCAACAAAACCTAAAAGTCTTGTGCTAAAAAGCTAAATAGAAAGAAAAATTTCACATTTCAGCATGATAGTGTCCATAAGCATACCTCCAAATTAACGAAAAATGGCTTCGCCAGAACAAGATCAGAGTTGTGGAATGGCCCAGCCAAAACCCAGATCTAAATTTGATTAACAATCTGTGGTTGACCTGAAGAGGGCGCTGTACTCAGGAGATGCCCTCACAATGTCACAGACTTGGAGCACTACTGTATAGAATTGTGGAGGAAGATTGCCAAGTCTAGATGTGCCATGCTGATAGACAACTACCCAAAAAGACCCAAAAAGACTCAACACAATCATAAATCCAAAGTGTATTTCAGTGAAGTGTTCGTTTAAGGGTTTGTATATTTCTTCACCCATATTATTTTAATTTTTTCTTTTTCCATCGGAAAAGATTTCAGTTTCTTTTGCAGTGGATTTGTACAGATTACAGATGACCTTAAAAGTAAAAAAAGTTCTAAAATGATTCTTCTTGCTATGATTTTTTTTTACATGATAAAACCCTGGCATTTATCAGGGGTGTGTAGACTTTTTATATCCACTATAAGTCCTATTTGACCTTATTATATAATTATAGTTCTATAAAATTAGGAGAAAAGACACAGTAATCTGATCATGGTAGTTTATTTCATGCCCTGCTGCTGATTTGGTGACAGATTATGAAGTTCTGGATTTCTTGTGTGTAACTTCCCCAGTGGCCTTGATCAGGAGAAAGTGGTCATCGGTGGCAGCAGTAACGGGTTGTTCTTGATTCTGCTACATCCGTCTTCTGTAATAATAACGGTGTCTACGTTTATGACCTAGGAGAAGCCAATGTATAAATATAAAGTTGCCATTGCCACAAATTACATGTTGAGCATTATAATGGAGGTTCAATAACATTTACCCATTTTATGCGGTCTGTGAGTCCTTCTGTGAGTCCTCCTTCTGGGAAAAGACCTTCTGCCCTTCTTGTGAGAAGCCATGATGTCTTGATGGTACAAGGCGGGTTGCTAATAGCTTGTGGGCTGCCAGTAGAATGTTGTACACTCTGAGGCTGTTATGACACATAGAACGCTCTCCCATTGTCTAGTAGCTGTGAGGTTACACGTGTGATGTAACAATGTCGGCAAGGACTGGATGGGAATATGGTGGTCGGTGTGGTTAATTAACAGAATTACTCAAGTAAAAAGGATTGATTATATAAATTTATATATACAGTATATACTGTATATATATGTATACACACACATAAACAAGTGCTTCTCACAAAATTAGAATATCAAATGTTTAACTTATTTGAGTTCTTCAATACAAAAAGTGAAACTCATATATTAGATAGAGTCATTACAAACAGAGGGATGTATTTCACGTGTTTATTTCCATTAATGTTGGTGATTACGGCTTACAGCCAATGAAAACCCAAAAGTGATTATCTCAGTAAATTAGAATACTTTATAACACCAGCTTGAAAAATGATATTAAAACCTGAAATGTTGGCCTACTGAAATGTATGTTCAGTAAATGCACTCAATACTTGGTCGGGGCTCCTTTTGCATCAATTACCGCACCAATGAGACGTGGCATGGAGGCGATCAGCCTGTGGCACTGCTGAGGTGTTATGGAAGCCCAGGCTACATTGATATCAGCCTTCAGCTCGTCTGCATTGTTGGGTCTGGTGTCTCATCTTCCTCTTGACAATACCCTGTAGATTCACTATGGGGTTAAGGACAGGCGAGTTTTTGGCCAATGAAGCTCAGTGATAGTGTTGTTTTTAACCCCTTAACGACCAGGGGTATTTTTGGTTTTGCATTTTCATTTTTCCCTCCCCTTCTTTCCAGAGCCATAACTTTTTTATTTTTCAGTCTATATGGCCATGTGAGGGCTTATTTTTTGCGGGACGAGTTGTACTTTTAAATGACACCATTGGTTTTACCATGTTGTGTACTTGAAAATGGGAAAAAAATTCCAAGTGCGGTGAACTTGCCAAAAAAGTGCAAACCCACACTTGTTTTTTGCTTGGCTTTTTTGCTAGGTTCACTAGATGCTAAATCTGACCAGCCAATATGATTCTCCAGGTCATTATGAGTTCATAGACACCAAACATGTCTATGTCCTCTTTTATCTAAGTGGTGAAAAAAAATTCCAAACTTTGCTAAAAAAAAAATTGCGCAATTTTCCGAGACCCGTAGCGTCTCCATTTTTCATGATCTGGGGTCGGGTGAGGGCTTATTTTTTCCGTGCCGGGCTGATGTTTTTAATGATACCACGTTTGTGCAGATATGTTCTTTTGATCGCCCGTTATTGCATTTTAATGCAATGTCTTGGCGACCAAAAAAATGTAATTCTGGCGTTTTGAAATTTTTTCTTGCTACGCCGTTTAGCGATCGGGTTAATGCTTTTTTTTATTGATAGATCGGGTGATTCTGAATGCGGTGATACTTAATATGTGTATGTGGGATTTTTTTTTTACTGCTTTATTTTGATTGGGGCGAAAGGGGGGTGATTTGAAGTTTTAGGTTTTTTTTATTTTTTTTTATTTTTAAACATTTTTTTTTTACTTTTGGCATGCTTCAATAGCCTCCATAGGAGGCTAGAAGCATGCGCAACCCGATCGGCTCTGTTACATATGGGCGATGGGCAGATCGCCCATATGTAGGTAGCAGATTTACTGCTGTGCTTTCAGCACCGACCACCAGGTGGCGCTGAAAGCCATATGCCTGGAACAACCATAGAGGTCTCATAGAGACCTCTGGTTGTCCAGGCATCATGACGATGACCCCCAATCACGTGACAGGGGTCGTGATGATGTCATTTCCTGCCCACCGGCCGGAAATGATATTTAAATGCCCGCTGTCAGCTTTGACAGCGGGATTTAACTAGTTAATAGGTGCGGGCAGATGGCGATTCCGCTCGCGCCTATTGCGGGCACATGTAAGCTGTTCATAACAGCTGACATGTCCCGGCTTTGATGCGGGCTCAGCGCCGGAGCCCTCATCAAAGCAGGGGAGATGTCTGATGACGGACTGTGTCCGTCATTGGACATTAAGGGGTTGGTATTGGTACTTTTGGCAGCGTGGACAGGTGCCAAGTCCTGCTGGAGAATGAAATTTCCATCTCCAAAAAGCTTGTCAGCAGAGGGTAGCATGAAGTGCTCTAAAATTTCCTGGTAGATGGCTGCACTGACTGGTCTTGATAAAATACAGTGGACCTACACTAGCAGATGACATGGCTCCCCAAACCATCACTGATTGTGTAATCTTCACACTAGAACCTGGGCCGGCTCCAGGTTTTCATGGGCCCCGGGCGAAAGAGTCTCAGTGGGCCCCTTTAACATATACCACTATTCATGATGCACAGATACAGCAGAGAAATATAGGTATAGCACAATACCAATGAATTCACTTACTTCTTACATTACATGAGTTATAGCTATTGTAAATTCTACAATAACTCAGAAACCGGAGAATCCTCACAGCACACAGGATATAGAGTGACTGCAGACTTATCATTTTAGACCAGACAGTATAGTCCTCCATACAGTATTATGGGCACCACACAGAGCTCTATACAAAATAGTGAGCCCTATATATTGCTTCATACATTATTATGGGCACCACATAGTGCTCCATAGAGAATAATGAGCCCTATATATTGCCCCATACAGTATAATGGGCCCCGTATATTGCTCCATACAGTATAATGAGACCCATATGTTGCTCCATACAGAATAATGAGCCCCATATATTGCTCCATACAGTATTATCGGCACCTCATTGTGCTCCATACAGAATAATGAGCCCCATAAATGGCTCCATACTGAATAATGGACCCCATATAATGATCCATAGAGTATAGTGAGCCCCATATAATGCTCCTTACAGTATCATGAGCCACATACATTGCTCCATACAGAATAATGGGCTAAATATAATGCTGCATACAAAATAATGGCCACATATATTGCTCCAAACTGTATAATGGGCCGTATATTATGCTCCATAAAGAATAATGAGTCCCATATATTGCCCCATATAAGGTAGGCCCCATATAATATGCCATACAGTACAGGATGGGCCCCATAGAGTATAATGGGCCCCGTAAATTGCTCCATATAGTATAATGAGTCCCATACTGTATATTTCAATATACAATGTATAATGGGCCTCACATATGATGCTCCAGTGTGTAATGGGCCCCATATATGATGCTCTGTGTATGATGGTCCCCATATGTGATGCTCTGTGTTAATGCAAAGCCTTCCCCACTGCAGCCAGAAGAGAAAATGCCCCTAGGAAAGATGCCCAGTGAGCCAACCCATGCCAAATACTGACGGAGACGTCCGCCTCGCCATCCAAATGTAATTCTCATCTCCCACCGCTGGGCACATTCCCCCCCACTCATTCTCATCTCCCCCACTGGGCTCATCCCCCCCAGCTCATTCTCATCTCCCCCCAGGGGCCGGGCTCATGCATTCCCCCCCGCTCATTCCCCCCATGCTCATTCCCCCCCCGCCGCCTCTCATTCTCAACCCGGCTCTTTCTCCCCCACCCCCGGCTCATTCTACCCCTGGGCTCATTCTCATCCTCACCCCACCTTGTATGAATGCCGCTCACCTGAGTCCTGCATGTATGTCCAGCCAGGCACCGGTATCTTGTGAGAGCGCGCGGTCACGTGGTACCGCTCATTAAGGACATGAATATGGGTGCCATGCCTATGGGAGTGGAGTGGCATCCATATTAATGACCTTAATGAGCGGTACTACATGACGGCACGCTGACACAGAAAAAAGATACCGGCGCTGGAGACCATTGGAGCTGCAGGCACCGCTGGAGGAGGCGAGTATGATGTCTTGCAGAGGGCGGAGGGCAGGGGACCGAACCCGAACTTATAAAAATAACCTTGCTCAGGTGCCGAGTAGCCCCCCGTCTCGCCAGGGCCCCGGCTCTTGCCCGGGTGCCCCGGGTGCTGACGCCGGCCCTGACTAGACCTCAAGCAGCTTGGATTGTGTGCATCTCAACTCTTCCTCTAGACACTGGGATCTTAATTTGCAAATGAAATGCAAAATTTACTTTCATCTGAAAACAACACCTTGGACCACTGCGCAACAGTCCAGTTCTTTTTCTCCTTGGCCCAGATAAGACGCTTCTGGCGTTGTCTATTGGTCATGAGTGGCTTGACACAAGGAATGCGACACTTGTAGCCCATGTCCTGAATAGGTCTGTGTGTGGTGGCTCTTGAAGCAAGCAGTTCACTCCTTGTGAATCTCCTCCAAATTTTTGAATGGCTTTTTCTTAACAATCCTTTCAAGGCTGCGGTTACCCCAATTGCTTGTGCACCTTTTTATACCACACTTTCTACTTCCACTCACCTTTCATTAATATGCTTGGATATAGAACTCTGTGAACAGTCAGCTTCTTTAGCAATGACCTCTTGCGGCATATCCTCCTTGTGGAGTGTGTCGATGACTGCCTTCTGGACATCTGTCAAGTCAGCAATCTTCCCCATGATTATGGAGCCTACTGAAAACAGACTAAGGGACCTTTCTATACGCTTAGGAAACCTTTGCAGGTATTTTTTGTTAATTGTTCTAATTTACTAATACTGAGATAATGACATTTGGATTTTCATTAGCTGCAAGCCATAATCATTAACCTAAACAGAAATAAACACTTGAAATAGAGGACTCTGTAATGACTCTATAATACATGAGATTCACTTTTTGTATTGAAGAAATTAAATAAATTAACTTTTTGTTCATGTTCTAATTTTGTGAGAAGCTCTTGTATTTATATATATACATATACACACATACATATACACAATATATAATATATATATATATATATATATATATATATATATTTCACAGCGTTTTATTCCCCAAGTAAATGGTCCAAAAATGCAATGGAATCCTTAAGAAAGGTAATTCAAGGATAATCCTGAAGTGTACTGCCCTTTTTATCTTGAAGGTTTACTGTCCTTGAAGGGCGGATCCTTTCCCTTGTTTGTGCTGTCATGGGTGACAGAAAAATAGAACATTTTGGTATCAACTCCACTCAACGTATTTCAAGGAAGAAGAAGGATGAGTACATCTCCAAGAACACCATGCCAACCATGAAACATGGTGAGAAAAACATCATACTTTTTGGGGGCTTTTCTTTGGAGGGAGCTGAAACTCAATGTTGTCCAGACACAGCCCTGAAACCTGAAAGATCTAGAGAAGATCTCAATAGTGGAGTGGGCCAAAATCCCTGCAGCAGTGTGTGCAAACTTGGTCAAGAACTACAGGAAACGTCTGACCTCTGCAATTGCAGACAATGGTTTCTGTACCAAATATTAAGTTATAAAAAAATAAATTTTCTAACAGCCAATGGCGCTGTGCGGGGGTATAGCAGCTGCAAATTAACAGACTACGCCACCTATCCGTCTGAATGTTAAAACCATTAAAAATGCAACAGGAATTTGCGCTAATAATACCCGCATAAAAACACTCTCTATAGAGAAAGCAAAGATAGATGCCAAAGAATATTTATATGCTTCTGTGCAAAACGATAATAAAGACCCCCTTACTCACGTGGGGGGTGTGCTATAAATATATATCTCACTATAAAAAGTGAGTAACAGTTTGTAAAATACAACCAGTCTCACTGCCCAATAAACATGAATGAGTCTGTCACTAGGAAGAAAAAATAATACTGACCGTCCAGATAACTGTTCATGTCATGGGCAATGGTAACAGTCTTGAGTTCATAACATAGCAACTCCTTTCCTGATGGACTTTGATGAATTCCAGTAGTGGTGTGATGTTCAGTCCAAAAAAAGTTAGCAGGCTAATAGTGGGTAGACTCCAAAAGAAGGGGGTCACCTCTGCTATAATCGCGGGCGATGCTCCGGCCGGTAGCAATCGCCCAATTCCCCCGATAATGCACTGCCCGTTAACAGTGGGACATGCAGCGGGAGAAGCGGTAAATGCCGGCAAGGTACAGGACCTTGCGTGACGTCACAGTCACGTGTTGAGTCACGTGACCGGCTTAAAATGACTGACAGGATCAACAACCAATCCTACGCGTTTCGGAGGCTTACTGCTTCCTTCCTCAGGGATGATTCCTGTCATGGAGGTGACACCTATATACCCAGCCCGTATAATGTATTAGTCCTATTTGTTGAAGGCAAAAAGTTCAATCTCGCTATTCAAGCCATTTGGTCTGAGAGTATTCATTTTAAATATCCACTCACTTTCTACTTTTGACATTTGCTCAATGAAGTTACCTTTTCTCCAGCATTTCTTAACTATTTTAATACCGGTTACCGTAATTCCCTTAATAGAACCTCCATGATGTGTAACAAAGTGATTAGAAAGAGGATGACCGGTAAATTTATTAGTAATATTGCGAAGATGTTCAGCAATTCGTACCCGCATTGGACGAATAGTTCTTCCAATGTATAGTTTACCACATGGACAGATTATCCCATAAATAACCCCTTTTGTATTACAATCAATAAAATCGATTATATTGTTCTCAATACCTTTATTAATAATCATTTTTTGTTTCTTAGTGTTTAATTTTTTACATGGTCCACATTTCTTACATGGGAAAAAACCACTAATAAAGACTCGTTCACCATTAATTTTTCTATTTAAAACTCTTGGGATTGAAGGTGCTATCAAGTTACCAAGATTATTTGCCTTCCGAAAAACAAATCTAGGATACGTGGGCAGTAATTCTCCAATAATTTTGTCCTTTTGTAAGATATTCCAATGTCTACTAACAATATTCCTAATGATCCTGACATTGGAATTATATTGTAAAATAATCGGAATTTCATTCTTGACAAAAGCATCATTAGGAGTACGTTCTTTTATAGGGTCCAGTAATTGATCTCTTGGTATTTTTCTAACTATTTCTGTAGTTTTTTCCAATGTTTTTACATCATATCCCTTATATTTAAACTTAATGTTCATGGATTCTGCTTCTTTTTCAAAATCCTGTTGTTTAGAGCAATTTCTATGCGCTCTAATGAGCTGACTCTTAGGGACATTTAGAAGCCATTTCGGGAGGTGGCAGCTATCTAGAGAAATAAAATTTTTTGAATCCGTAGGTTTGTGATATACTTGAGTCTGAATGGTATTCTCCTCAATAAAAATCCTCAAATCTAAAAAATTTAGCTCTTTGTGACTAATATTTGCAGTAAAGTTTAAAAAATAACAATTTTTATTTAAATCGCTTAAAAATTCGTTTAATAAAACAACACCCCCTGACCAAATGAAAAAAATGTCGTCAATAAAGCGACGCCATAGTACCAAATTTGGCCGTAATTCCCCATCCATATAAATGGTCTCAAGTTCCCATTTTCCCACATAGAGGTTGGCATAGCTCGGGGCGAATCTTGTGCCCATAGCTGTGCCCCATTTCTGGGAGTAGTAGTTCACCCCAAATTTAAAATAATTGTGCGTTAGAATAAATTCAATACAATCCAAAATAAATTCTCTCTGTTCCTTAGGTATCGCACTATCCTTGGACAAGAAGAACTCGGCTGATTCACACCCTTTTTTATTTTGTATCACCGTGTATAATGAAGTTATATCCAGGGTCCCCATGATATAGTGGTCCTGCCATACCACATTTTTTAAAAGTTTCAAAATGTGGGTACTATCTTTTAGGTACATAGGGAGAGTAGGAATCAATTTTTGTAAATGACAATCCACATATTTCGATAAGTTGGATGTAAGACCCCCTATAGCAGATATGATAGGTCTTCCTGGTGGATTAGTTGGATTCTTATGCACCTTTGGTAGGTAATAGAAATATGGAACCCTTGGAAATGGGGTATTGATAAAATCCCTCTCCTGCTTGTTTAGAAAGCCTTTTTCAAAGCCATTTCTTATAAGCTCACCCATTTCTTTAATGTAGGGATCTGAAGGGTCGTTTTCCATTAGTTGATATGTCCGTGTGTCCCCTAAAATCCGCAAGGCTTCATTTTGATAATCTGTCGTGTTCAAAATCACGATACCGCCCCCCTTGTCGGCAGGCCTAATAGTGATATTTTTGTTATTTTGTATTTGACTAATAGCCTTCTCTTCTTCCTTTGAGAGATTATGCTTGAATTTGTTGCACCTTTTGTCTGAAACCTTCCTAATGTCTTGTATAACATTATTCTGAAAGGCATCAAATGCCTCAGAATACTCCTGAATAGGATTAAAGTTGGATTTTTTTCTTAATCCAGTATGTATATATACATTCGCTGTAGTTGGTTGATCTACCGAATCAGTACCGGATAATCTTTTCTTAATGTAATATTTTTTTATAGCCAATTTTCTCATAAACATTTTGATACCAACAAATGCCTGAAATTTATTAAAACCTACACTAGGAGCATATTTAAGGCCTTTATTTAATAAACAAATCTCATTGTCCCCAAGTGTATGATCACTAAGATTAAAAATTTTTTGTTGTTGATGAGGAGCAGGAAGGGTTACTATCGATGATGGTGATTTGTTCTTTTTTTTGGTAGATTTCCCGCCCCTACAGCCTCTTTTGCGCGTTTTTTTTGGGCCAACTGAAAAAACGGAAGATGGCTTTGCTTCGTTTTCAGCTGTGCTCTCTTAGGATCTTTAATACACGTAGCACTGTTACTATTTGTCTTTTTCATTATAGGTGGTTGATGAGTCTGCTCATGACCAGGACTTGAAGCAGTCATCCCCATGTTTTCTAAAGTTGAAAACCTATTATGTGTGCTGACTGAAGGCAACGGTGTAGAGTTAGTCAAGGGGTCTTCTACATTATTCATATTTTCTATATTGGAATCCATACAATTATTGTTCTCAACAGTCGCACTATTCGTCGGTTGCTCAAAATTAGAGGTTAGATGTATAGAGAACCTATCACTAGAAGAGAGAAAAGAGTTCTCAGCCCCCTGTGTTTCATCTAGGGTTACCAATAAACTGGGGGATTTGGATGGGGGGTTATGACTGTCTTTATGTAAATTATTACCAGCAGTCAAAAAATCCCTCCCAAATTTTCTACGTTTCCTTTCTATAATTTCTTTTTCCTTAGATTTTATCCTTTTACTAATATTATTAGATAAATGAATAATTTCTGGATGTAGCTCATAGGGTTTTAAATCTTCAAAAAGTTTTGAGATTTCTTGGCGGATTGCCATCAAGCCAGTTCTTCTCTTCTCTATTATGAATGACACAGTACGTTTAGAAAAATCCTCAAACATAGCATCCCACTCCAATTTAGTGTCTGGATCACCTATGTCACCTGTTAATGGCTTATAGACCACTAAACCTTTGGGTATGCAATTAAATGATAAATAGCTCTCCAAAGTGGCTATTTCCCACAGGTCCCTCATTTCTTTTATTAGATATTGTTCCAAAGATTTTAGTTTTTTAATAACCAAATTAAGATCTTCTTTTGTAGAAACAATGGGTGAACCTTGTTGTGGTAAATGAAAAAATTTTTGTATGTTATAGATCCTTTCCTTCCTGTCTGACCATAAGTTAGTCATTTCTAGATCCTCAGAAGGGGGTGAAGAAAAAAAAAAAAAAAAAACTAAACAAATAGATGTATACAATAGATAGATAAAAACTAAACAAATGGATGTATATAATAGATAGATAAAAACACTGCAGCCTGGCTGAAGCAGTGGCAAATTATCATAAATGAAAAAAATAAATTTTCTAACAGCCAATGGCGCTGTGCGGGGGTATAGCAGCTGCAAATTAACAGACTACGCCACCTATCCGTCTGAATGTTAAAACCATTAAAAATGCAACAGGAATTTGCGCTAATAATACCCGCATAAAAACACTCTCTATAGAGAAAGCAAAGATAGATGCCAAAGAATATTTATATGCTTCTGTGCAAAACGATAATAAAGACCCCCTTACTCACGTGGGGGGTGTGCTATAAATATATATCTCACTATAAAAAGTGAGTAAGTTTGTAAAATACAACCAGTCTCACTGCCCAATAAACATGAATGAGTCTGTCACTAGGAAGAAAAAATAATACTGACCGTCCAGATAACTGTTCATGTCATGGGCAATGGTAACAGTCTTGAGTTCATAACATAGCAACTCCTTTCCTGATGGACTTTGATGAATTCCAGTAGTGGTGTGATGTTCAGTCCAAAAAAAGTTAGCAGGCTAATAGTGGGTAGACTCCAAAAGAAGGGGGTCACCTCTGCTATAATCGCGGGCGATGCTCCGGCCGGTAGCAATCGCCCAATTCCCCCGATAATGCACTGCCCGTTAACAGTGGGACATGCAGCGGGAGAAGCGGTAAATGCCGGCAAGGTACAGGACCTTGCGTGACGTCACAGTCACGTGTTGAGTCACGTGACCGGCTTAAAATGACTGACAGGATCAACAACCAATCCTACGCGTTTCGGAGGCTTACTGCTTCCTTCCTCAGGGATGATTCCTGTCATGGAGGTGACACCTATATACCCAGCCCGTATAATGTATTAGTCCTATTTGTTGAAGGCAAAAAGTTCAATCTCGCTATTCAAGCCATTTGGTCTGAGAGTATTCATTTTAAATATCCACTCACTTTCTACTTTTGACATTTGCTCAATGAAGTTACCTTTTCTCCAGCATTTCTTAACTATTTTAATACCGGTTACCGTAATTCCCTTAATAGAACCTCCATGATGTGTAACAAAGTGATTAGAAAGAGGATGACCGGTAAATTTATTAGTAATATTGCGAAGATGTTCAGCAATTCGTACCCGCATTGGACGAATAGTTCTTCCAATGTATAGTTTACCACATGGACAGATTATCCCATAAATAACCCCTTTTGTATTACAATCAATAAAATCGATTATATTGTTCTCAATACCTTTATTAATAATCATTTTTTGTTTCTTAGTGTTTAATTTTTTACATGGTCCACATTTCTTACATGGGAAAAAACCACTAATAAAGACTCGTTCACCATTAATTTTTCTATTTAAAACTCTTGGGATTGAAGGTGCTATCAAGTTACCAAGATTATTTGCCTTCCGAAAAACAAATCTAGGATACGTGGGCAGTAATTCTCCAATAATTTTGTCCTTTTGTAAGATATTCCAATGTCTACTAACAATATTCCTAATGATCCTGACATTGGAATTATATTGTAAAATAATCGGAATTTCATTCTTGACAAAAGCATCATTAGGAGTACGTTCTTTTATAGGGTCCAGTAATTGATCTCTTGGTATTTTTCTAACTATTTCTGTAGTTTTTTCCAATGTTTTTACATCATATCCCTTATATTTAAACTTAATGTTCATGGATTCTGCTTCTTTTTCAAAATCCTGTTGTTTAGAGCAATTTCTATGCGCTCTAATGAGCTGACTCTTAGGGACATTTAGAAGCCATTTCGGGAGGTGGCAGCTATCTAGAGAAATAAAATTTTTTGAATCCGTAGGTTTGTGATATACTTGAGTCTGAATGGTATTCTCCTCAATAAAAATCCTCAAATCTAAAAAATTTAGCTCTTTGTGACTAATATTTGCAGTAAAGTTTAAAAAATAACAATTTTTATTTAAATCGCTTAAAAATTCGTTTAATAAAACAACACCCCCTGACCAAATGAAAAAAATGTCGTCAATAAAGCGACGCCATAGTACCAAATTTGGCCGTAATTCCCCATCCATATAAATGGTCTCAAGTTCCCATTTTCCCACATAGAGGTTGGCATAGCTCGGGGCGAATCTTGTGCCCATAGCTGTGCCCCATTTCTGGGAGTAGTAGTTCACCCCAAATTTAAAATAATTGTGCGTTAGAATAAATTCAATACAATCCAAAATAAATTCTCTCTGTTCCTTAGGTATCGCACTATCCTTGGACAAGAAGAACTCGGCTGATTCACACCCTTTTTTATTTTGTATCACCGTGTATAATGAAGTTATATCCAGGGTCCCCATGATATAGTGGTCCTGCCATACCACATTTTTTAAAAGTTTCAAAATGTGGGTACTATCTTTTAGGTACATAGGGAGAGTAGGAATCAATTTTTGTAAATGACAATCCACATATTTCGATAAGTTGGATGTAAGACCCCCTATAGCAGATATGATAGGTCTTCCTGGTGGATTAGTTGGATTCTTATGCACCTTTGGTAGGTAATAGAAATATGGAACCCTTGGAAATGGGGTATTGATAAAATCCCTCTCCTGCTTGTTTAGAAAGCCTTTTTCAAAGCCATTTCTTATAAGCTCGCCCATTTCTTTAATGTAGGGATCTGAAGGGTCGTTTTCCATTAGTTGATATGTCCGTGTGTCCCCTAAAATCCGCAAGGCTTCATTTTGATAATCTGTCATGTTCAAAATCACGATACCGCCCCCCTTGTCGGCAGGCCTAATAGTGATATTTTTGTTATTTTGTATTTGACTAATAGCCTTCTCTTCTTCCTTTGAGAGATTATGCTTGAATTTGTTGCACCTTTTGTCTGAAACCTTCCTAATGTCTTGTATAACATTATTCTGAAAGGCATCAAATGCCTCAGAATACTCCTGAATAGGATTAAAGTTGGATTTTTTTCTTAATCCAGTATGTATATATACATTCGCTGTAGTTGGTTGATCTACCGAATCAGTACCGGATAATCTTTTCTTAATGTAATATTTTTTTATAGCCAATTTTCTCATAAACATTTTGATACCAACAAATGCCTGAAATTTATTAAAACCTACACTAGGAGCATATTTAAGGCCTTTATTTAATAAACAAATCTCATTGTCCCCAAGTGTATGATCACTAAGATTAAAAATTTTTTGTTGTTGATGAGGAGCAGGAAGGGTTACTATCGATGATGGTGATTTGTTCTTTTTTTTGGTAGATTTCCCGCCCCTACAGCCTCTTTTGCGCGTTTTTTTTGGGCCAACTGAAAAAACGGAAGATGGCTTTGCTTCGTTTTCAGCTGTGCTCTCTTAGGATCTTTAATACACGTAGCACTGTTACTATTTGTCTTTTTCATTATAGGTGGTTGATGAGTCTGCTCATGACCAGGACTTGAAGCAGTCATCCCCATGTTTTCTAAAGTTGAAAACCTATTATGTGTGCTGACTGAAGGCAACGGTGTAGAGTTAGTCAAGGGGTCTTCTACATTATTCATATTTTCTATATTGGAATCCATACAATTATTGTTCTCAACAGTCGCACTATTCGTCGGTTGCTCAAAATTAGAGGTTAGATGTATAGAGAACCTATCACTAGAAGAGAGAAAAGAGTTCTCAGCCCCCTGTGTTTCATCTAGGGTTACCAATAAACTGGGGGATTTGGATGGGGGGTTATGACTGTCTTTATGTAAATTATTACCAGCAGTCAAAAAATCCCTCCCAAATTTTCTACGTTTCCTTTCTATAATTTCTTTTTCCTTAGATTTTATCCTTTTACTAATATTATTAGATAAATGAATAATTTCTGGATGTAGCTCATAGGGTTTTAAATCTTCAAAAAGTTTTGAGATTTCTTGGCGGATTGCCATCAAGCCAGTTCTTCTCTTCTCTATTATGAATGACACAGTACGTTTAGAAAAATCCTCAAACATAGCATCCCACTCCAATTTAGTGTCTGGATCACCTATGTCACCTGTTAATGGCTTATAGACCACTAAACCTTTGGGTATGCAATTAAATGATAAATAGCTCTCCAAAGTGGCTATTTCCCACAGGTCCCTCATTTCTTTTATTAGATATTGTTCCAAAGATTTTAGTTTTTTAATAACCAAATTAAGATCTTCTTTTGTAGAAACAATGGGTGAACCTTGTTGTGGTAAATGAAAAAATTTTTGTATGTTATAGATCCTTTCCTTCCTGTCTGACCATAAGTTAGTCATTTCTAGATCCTCAGAAGGGGGTGAAGAAAAAAAAAAAAAAAAACTAAACAAATAGATGTATACAATAGATAGATAAAAACTAAACAAATGGATGTATATAATAGATAGATAAAAACACTGCAGCCTGGCTGAAGCAGTGGCAAATTATCATAAATGAAAAAAATAAATTTTCTAACAGCCAATGGAGCTGTGCGGGGGTATAGCAGCTGCAAATTAACAGACTACGCCACCTATCCGTCTGAATGTTAAAACCATTAAAAATGCAACAGGAATTTGCGCTAATAATACCCGCATAAAAACACTCTCTATAGAGAAAGCAAAGATAGATGCCAAAGAATATTTATATGCTTCTGTGCAAAACGATAATAAAGACCCCCTTACTCACGTGGGGGGTGTACTATAAATATATATCTCACTATAAAAAGTGAGTAACAGTTTGTAAAATACAACCAGTCTCACTGCCCAATAAACATGAATGAGTCTGTCACTAGGAAGAAAAAATAATACTGACCGTCCAGATAACTGTTCATGTCATGGGCAATGGTAACAGTCTTGAGTTCATAACATAGCAACTCCTTTCCTGATGGACTTTGATGAATTCCAGTAGTGGTGTGATGTTCAGTCCAAAAAAAGTTAGCAGGCTAATAGTGGGTAGACTCCAAAAGAAGGGGGTCACCTCTGCTATAATCGCGGGCGATGCTCCGGCCGGTAGCAATCGCCCAATTCCCCCGATAATGCACTGCCCGTTAACAGTGGGACATGCAGCGGGAGAAGCGGTAAATGCCGGCAAGGTACAGGACCTTGCGTGACGTCACAGTCACGTGTTGAGTCACGTGACCGGCTTAAAATGACTGACAGGATCAACAACCAATCCTACGCGTTTCGGAGGCTTACTGCTTCCTTCCTCAGGGATGATTCCTGTCATGGAGGTGACACCTATATACCCAGCCCGTATAATGTATTAGTCCTATTTGTTGAAGGCAAAAAGTTCAATCTCGCTATTCAAGCCATTTGGTCTGAGAGTATTCATTTTAAATATCCACTCACTTTCTACTTTTGACATTTGCTCAATGAAGTTACCTTTTCTCCAGCATTTCTTAACTATTTTAATACCGGTTACCGTAATTCCCTTAATAGAACCTCCATGATGTGTAACAAAGTGATTAGAAAGAGGATGACCGGTAAATTTATTAGTAATATTGCGAAGATGTTCAGCAATTCGTACCCGCATTGGACGAATAGTTCTTCCAATGTATAGTTTACCACATGGACAGATTATCCCATAAATAACCCCTTTTGTATTACAATCAATAAAATCGATTATATTGTTCTCAATACCTTTATTAATAATCATTTTTTGTTTCTTAGTGTTTAATTTTTTACATGGTCCACATTTCTTACATGGGAAAAAACCACTAATAAAGACTCGTTCACCATTAATTTTTCTATTTAAAACTCTTGGGATTGAAGGTGCTATCAAGTTACCAAGATTATTTGCCTTCCGAAAAACAAATCTAGGATACGTGGGCAGTAATTCTCCAATAATTTTGTCCTTTTGTAAGATATTCCAATGTCTACTAACAATATTCCTAATGATCCTGACATTGGAATTATATTGTAAAATAATCGGAATTTCATTCTTGACAAAAGCATCATTAGGAGTACGTTCTTTTATAGGGTCCAGTAATTGATCTCTTGGTATTTTTCTAACTATTTCTGTAGTTTTTTCCAATGTTTTTACATCATATCCCTTATATTTAAACTTAATGTTCATGGATTCGGCTTCTTTTTCAAAATCCTGTTGTTTAGAGCAATTTCTATTTTGTGCTGTCATGGGTGACAGAAAAATAGAACATTTTGGTATCAACTCCACTCAACGTGTTTCAAGGAAGAAGAAGGATGAGTACATCTCCAAGAACACAATGCCAACCATGAAACATGGTGAGAAAAACATCATACTTTTTGGGGGCTTTTCTTTGGAGGGAGCTGAAACTCAATGTTGTCCAGAGACAGCCCTGAAACGTGAAAGATCTAGAGAAGATCTCAATAGTGGAGTGGGCCAAAATCCCTGCAGCAGTGTGTGCAAACTTGGTCAAGAACTACAGGAAACATCTGACCTCTGCAATTGCAGACAATGGTTTCTGTACCAACTATTAAGTTATGTTTTCTATTGTATCAAATACTTATTTCATGCAATAAATGCAAATTATTTATGTTCAAATCATACAATCTGATCTTCTAGATTTTTTTAGATTCTGTCTCTCCCAGCTGACGTGTACCTACGCTAAAAATTACAGACCTCTCCATTCTTGGTAGGTGGTAAAACTTGCAAAATTGGCAGTGTATCAAATACTTATTTTCCCCACTGTAGCTTACTGGAGCTATGCAGAGATAAACCTTATAACAAAAGAGATATATATTTTTGTATTCGCTATTAATGACAGTAGATGGAGCTGTTGGATTTAGCTAAATAATTTTTTTGCCTATACTATTTTTTAACAATTAATGCATATTCTTACAGATAAGATAGACAATAAAATAAAGAACTCCAGCACTCAAAATATGCATTTTTAAAGTTTATTTTCCTTTTAGCAAAGTGGATCCAAAAAAAAGTAGCAGATACAAATTTTCAACGTTTCGGCTGACAAGCCTTTTTCAAGAGATGTCTGTCTCTGTGAAATATAACAGAGCTAGTTTCAGAACAAATAAAGCATAACAAAAAAAATATATCACGAATCATCAGATTTATATGAAAATGACATAAATTGCACATGGTAACTCATATCTAACACACGTCAGACCGGTGAAAAGTTATACATATTGCAGGAGCATACACAAAATTAACTGGTAATGGTCATTCACTACAAGAATCACAATATATGCTGAAAACAAGCCAGGAAACAGCATTGTGATATAGTGCAAATACCAGTAAAGAAAGTACCATATGTAAGCATTAGGAAACTTTAGGAACAAGGACAAAAATAAGAAAGTATAAAATTGTTTTGTATAAATTACTAATAAGGAGAGTCCTCTTAGGAATTAGTGGTATGTGTCCCACTAAAATTAAACAGAAAAAGGAATACAATATATCATGCACTAAAAAGAGTTAAATTAGCTATGGTATACTGTCTGATAATGTAATTGAAAAAGGAGGTAGGTAAGTATCTGTATGGAGGGATCCAGGTGAATGACGTCGGGTATTTGTCCCCCGGGTAGGGAGGTCCGGGTGAAGCGGTCCGGTGATAAGAGTGGAAGGTCCAAATGAAAGGAATCAGGTGCACGGGCTTTTTATGCGTCCTGTGTGTCGCGCCTAAGGAAAGCTTCTGGGTTGCCGCTGCTGAAGGTGAGACCGTAGTGCGCATGCGCGGCCTGGAAAAAGATGAAAAAGGCCGACAGGAGCCGATCATAATGAACTGAATGACAGAGGTCAAACGTTTTCTGTAAGTCTTCACAAGATTGGCACACACTGTTGGTGGTATGTTAGCCCATTCCTCCATGCAGATCTCCTCTAGAGCAGGGGTCCCCAACCACCGGTCCGCGGCCCAGCACCGGGCCGTTGCAGTGCCCTTGCCGGTCCGCGGACACAAGGGGAGCCGGCGGCGGTGCAGCAGCTGATACTCACCTAGCGGTCCCTGTCGGTGCGGCAGCTTCATCCAGCGCTGAGCGGTCAAGTGTACCGCTCATTTAAGGTCATGAATATGGACGCCACTCATCTCCCATAGGCGTGGCGTCCATATTCATAGACCTTAATGAGCGGTAGCACGTGACCGCTCCGCACAGGAACTGAAGCGCCGCAAGATGCAGGGAGGGAAGTTCAGCGGAAGGAAGGTCAGCGATGTGAGGGTAAGTATGATGGGGGAGAATGGTGGAGCCGAGCGGAGCCATATATACAAAGGAGGGAGAGTGGGAGCGGAGCCATTTATACAAGGGAGGGAGAGTGGAAGCGGAGCCATATATAAGGGAGAGAGAGTGGAAGCGGAGCCATATATAAGGGAGAGAGAGTGGGAGCGGAGCCATATATAAGGGAGGGAGAGTGGGAGCGGAGCCATATATAAGGGAGAGAGAGTGGGAGCGGAGCCATATATAAATGAGGGAGAGTGGGAGCGGAGCCATATATAAGGGAGAGAGAGTGAAAGCGGAGCCATATATAAGGGAGAGAGAGTGGGAGCGGAGCCATATATAAGGGAGGGAGAGTGGGAGCGGAGCCATATATGTGGGAGCGGAGCCATATATAAGGGAGAGAGAGTGGAAGCGGAGCCATATATAAGGGAGAGAGAGTGGGAGCGGAGCCATATATAAGGGAGAGAGTGGAAGCAGAGCCATATAAAAGGGAGGGAGAGTGGGAGCGGAGCCATATATAAGGGAGGGAGAGTGGGAGCGGAGCCATATATACAGGGGAGGCCCGGAGAGTGGAGGCAGAGCCATATATGAAAGAGAGGGAGAGTGGGAGGGGAGCCATGTATACAGGATGGGACAGGGGAGCCATGTATACAGGATGGGACAGGGGAGCCATGTATACAGGATGGGAGAGTGGGAGCAGAGCCATGTATACAAGGGAGGGAGAGTGGGAGCGGAGCCATGTATACAGGGATGGGACAGGGGAGCCATGCATACAACAGGGGGAGCCACAAAGAGCTGGACAGGACGGGGGGAACCACACATACATTTTCTGATTATTAGAAAATAATCAGCATGTAAAGTACTCCAGTACAATCTTTCATAAGTGCTCAATGCTCCATTTCCTTGTAGGTTCCAATCATCATTAGCAGTGATGGTCATCAGTAGAAGTAGCCCAGTGCTCCCACTGAAACAGAGAAACAAGCCAGGTGCTCCCACTCCTTCAAAACCTATGGTGAGTTGAGTCACATTATAAATGTTATAATTAAATGATAAGTATGCACTGCTAAACTACAACCGCGTCCATAGCCCTGCCCCCTTATGACCAAAGCCCCACCCCTGTCACACCTCCATCCCCGCCCTGCCGGGCCATGGAAGAATGGTCTTGCTTGAAGCCGGTCCCTGGTGCAAAAAAAGGTTGGGGACCAAAGCTCTAGAGCAGTGATGTTTTGGGCCTGTCTCTAGGCAACATGGACTTTCAAATCCCTCCAAAGGTTTTCTATGGGGTTGAGATCTGAAGACTGGCTAGGCCACTCCAGGACCTTCATATGCTTCCTACAAAGCCACACATTCGTTGCCCTGGCGGTGTGCTTGTGATCATTATCATGCTAAAAGACCCATCCACGTTTCATCTTCAATGCCTTTGCTGATGAAAGATTTTCACTCAAAATCTCACAATACATGGCCCCATTCACTCTTTCATGTACACGGATCAGTCATCCTGGTCCCTTTGCAGAGAAACAGCCCCAAAGCATGATGTTTTCCCATGCTTCACAGTAGGTATGGTGTTCTTTGGATGCAACTCAGCATTCCGTCTCCTCCAAACACAACGAGTTTTGTTTCTACCAAACAGTTCTACTTTGGTTTCATCAGACCATATGACATTCTCCCAATACTTTTGTGGATAATCCAAATGCTCTCTAGCGAAATTCAAATGGGCCCGGACATGTACTGGCTTAAGCAGGGGGACACATCTGGCACTTCAGGATCTGAGTCCCTGGCAGCGTAGTGTGTCACTGTTGGTAGCCTTTGTTACGGTGGTCCCAGCTCTATGCAGGACATTCACTAGGTCCCCCTGTGTGGTTCTGGGATTTTTGCTCACTGTTCTTGTCATCATTTTGACCCCACGGGGTGAGATCTTGCCTAGAGCCCCAGATCGAGGGAGATTATCAGTGGTATTGCATGTCTTCCATTTTCTTATTATTGCTCCCACAGTTGATTTCATCACACCAAGCTGCTTGCCTATGGCAGATTCAGTCTTCGCAGCCTGGTGCAGGGCTACAATTTTGTTTCTGGTGTCCTTCGACAGCTCTTTGCTCTTCACCATAGTGTAGTTTGGAGTGTGACTGTTTGAGGTTATGGACAAGTTGTGGACAGGTGTCTTTTATACTGATAACAAGTTCAAACAGATGCCATTACTACAGGTAATGAGTGGAGGACAGAGGTGCCTCTTAAAGAAGAAGTTACACGTCTGTGAGAGCCAGAAAACTTGCTTGTTTTTAGGTGACCAAATTCTTATTTTCCACCATAATTTGCAGAATAAATCTTGCCAAATCAGACAAGGTGATTTTCTGGATTTGTTTTCTCATTTTGACTCTCAAAGTTGTGGTCTACCTATGATGTCAATTACAGGTCTCTCTCATCTTTTTATGTGGGAGAACTTGCGCAATTGGTTTCTGACTAAATACTTTTTTCCCCACTGTACTGTGAAGAATGCTGTGATAGGTTGAGAGGAGGGATCTGGGTATTTAACCCCTTAGTGACAGAGCCAATTTGCTACTTAATGACCAAGCCAATTTTTACAATTCTGACCACTGTCACTTTATGTGGTTATAACTCTGGAACGCTTTAACAGGTCCCACTGATTCTGAGAACGTTTTTTCGTGACATATTGTACTTCATGTTAGTGATAAAATTTATTCGATATGACTTGTGCTTATATATGAAAAAAGCGGAAATATGGCGATAATTTTTAAAATTTAGCAATTTTCAAACTTTTAAATTTTATGCCCTTAAATCAGAGTGTAATGTCACACAAAATAATAAATAACATTTCTTTTTTTTAAACCAGTTATTTTTATTTAGGTTTCAAAAGATTTTAAACAATAAACAGTGGATATCAATATACATGTAACAATTCACATATCTTGTAGTAATACAATCAAAGCCATCCCCCCCTCCCCCCTACCCCAATACTCCTTATGCCGGGTATACTTGAGAGTCTTAGCAATCATATCACCGCCATCCAGGCGGACCATATTTTTTCGAAAGTTCTTTCACCATGCCTTCGCCTGTAAATGCTTTCCTCTAAATGCATTACCGTACGTGTCTGAGCAATAAATTCCCTCCTAGTGGGGGGGTTCCGAATCCTTCCATTTTCGTGCTATTAGTTTGCGTGCCACATACAGCAACCTCGCTATTGCCACTTTGTAATGTTCTGAGACAGGTATCCCATCCACCTCCCCCAAAACACACAGCACTGGATTCCTGTCGAGCGTACATGCATAAGCTCTCTCAATTTTGTTGATAACGACCAGCCAGTATGCCACCAGCCGTGGACACGACCATAGCATGTGTAACAGTCTGGCCTGGTCTGTGCCACATCTAGGGCAGCTAGAGTCTCCCCTCAAGCCCGCCTTGAATAGGACCAGCGGTGTTTTGTATGTTCTATGTATTACATATAATTGGGAGAGCCGTGCCTGCTCGCTTAGAGAGATCTTCGGGACATATTCAAGAATAGCCTCCCATTGTTCTGTTGTGAGGGTACCCACCTCCCTTTCCCATTTACTCTTTGCAGTGAGGTGATTGTCCCCCAGATAGGAGTGTAGTAGATCATGATATATGCTCGATATAACTCCCCTCGTCCCTCCCTTCATACACACAAAGTCTAGTACAATGTCGCCCTGAACCGTCATGGCTCCCAATCTACACTGTGCCCTCCAAGCATGTCGAAGCATATAGTATTGAAACCCCCATACCGAAGGCAAATCAAATTCCTCTCTCAATGTCTCAAAGGTCTTCAGGTCTGTTCCACTCTGCAGCTGGCACACATATCTCACTCCTTTCGCCTTCCAATTGCGCATTTGACGCAGCTTATTAAGTTCCGGCAGATGCTCATTGTCCCACACCGGTGAGTACCTAGTCAGCTCATCCACCCCTCTGATCCTTTTAATGGTGTCCCATACCTTCTGAATCATGCCTATGGTAGGATATGGTGCTCCCAATTTCTTAAAGGTACCATCCTCTAGACCAGGGGTCCCCAACCGCCGGTCCGCGGCCCAGCACCGGGCCGCTGCAGTGCCCTTGCCGGTCCGCGGACACAAGGGGAGCCAGGGGCGGTCAGTGGCGTAGCGGGGGCTGGGGTGGCGCGCAGCAGTTCTTAGCGGCGGCCAGGGAGCGATCCAAGCAGCTCCGCTGCCTGCAAGAGGGAATAGCAGGAGCGGAGCTGCAAGGACCCGTCCACTGCGTCCAGCTTCCTGCCCGCCGCCCGCGCTTCCTGTCTCTGACTGACACAGAGAGGAGAGCGCGGCCGCTGCTGTGTCAGAGCGAGGAAGCGCGGGCGGCGGGCAGGTGAGAGGAGAGAGGTGGTGTGTGTGTGTGTATGTATAATGTGCGTGTACATGTGTGTGTGTGTGTGTGTGTGTGTGTATGTGTGTGTGTGTATGTGTAGCCTGGCCCTGGAGGAGATGGGGACATGAGGAGAAGGCCATGAGGGGAGTGATGGGGAGAAGGGAGTGATGGGGTGAAGGCAATGATGGGGAGATGGCAGTGATGGGGTGAAGGCAATGATGGGGAGAAGGGAGTGATGGGGTGAAGGCAATGATAGGGAGAAGGGAGTGATGGGGTGAAGGCAATGATGGGGAGAAGGGAGTGATGGGGTGAAGGCAATGATGGGGAGAAGGGAGTGATGGGGTGAAGGCAATGATGGGGAGAAGGGAGTGATGGGGTGAAGGCAATGATGGAGAGATGGCAGTGATGGGGTGAAGGCAATGATGGGGAGAAGGGAGTGATGGGGTGAAGGCAATGATGGGGAGAAGGGGGTGATGGAGCACTTATTCAAAACCTATGGCGAGTTGAGTCACATTATAAATGTTATTTAATTATAAGTATGCACTGCTACACTACAACCGTGTCCATAGCCCCGCCCCCTTATGACCAAAGCCCCGCCCCTGCCACACCTCCATCCCCGCCCTGCCAGGCCATGGAAGAATGGTCTTGCTTGAAACCGGTCCCTGGTGCAAAAAAGGTTGGGGACCACTGCTCTAGACCCTGGATAAGTGGGCGTCTCCCCGTCACATGTACCAGCACCCGGTGAGCTGCTCCTCCACAATCGAGCTCTCTCCATCCCCTGACATGCTGGCCCTGTACTGCCAAGAAATAGACCCATGGATTTGGTGTGGCCAGTCCTTCCTCTTCCTTTCCTTTTTGCAGAGTTCCAAATTTAATCCGTGCCTGCTTCTTGCCCCATATCAAGGATCTGAAGATAGAATCAATGCCCCGAAACCGTTTTTTTGGTAGCCATATCGGCAAATTGTGCAAAACGTACATTAGCTGTGGCATAAGGACCATCTTAATCAGGTTAGTTCTACCCGTTACCGTTAAAGCCAATTTGCACCATGCACCTATTTTCCCTTTAAATTTCTCTAGCAGAAGAACCAAATTCAGACCCGTGAATCGGGACAGTGGAAGAGCTACCCATATCCCTAGGTATTTAAACTGTGAAACTAGCTGGAGTTGTTTCCCCCTCTCATCTATGTCCTCCGCTTCTATTCCTCTATCCACAGCCATGACATAAGACTTGTGCCAATTTATCTCCAGTCCCGAAATGCTCCCAAATTGTTTAATTACATCCATCGCGCACCCCAGTGTCTCTCCTGCACTTTCCAAAAACAACAGGATGTCGTCGGCATACAATGATATGTTTTCTTCCAGCTTCCCAAATTTAAATCCGACCACTCCCCTCTCAGCTCTGATCTTGGCCGCCAGGGGCTCCACTGCCACCGCGAACAATAGCGGGGACAGCGGACACCCCTGCCTTGTGCCCCTATGCAAGTCAAACATCCCGGACTGTTCTCCATTCACCTTAACTACCGCCTTTGGGGATGAGTACAATAACTTCACCCAGGCCATGAACGCGGGGCCAAATCCCATCAGTTCCATGATTTTCCATAAGTATTGCCATTCCACGCTATCAAATGCTTTCCTAGCGTCCAATGACATCACTATTCTTCTGCCACTATTATCAGCAGGCAGTTGCATATTAAGAAATAATCTTCTTAAGTTAACAGCCGTGGAGCGGTTAGGCATAAAGCCTGACTGGTCCTCGTGTATAATGGTATGCGCAACCCCGGTGAGCCGGGTAGCCAGGATCTTAGCGAGTATTTTGACATCCGTTGTCAACAACGAAATGGGCCTGTACGACTCCGCATCCATGGGATCTTTTCCCTCCTTCGGCAGAACTACTATCACCGCTTCCTCCATTGATCTCGGCAGTGCCCCCCGTCACTTAAGCCTCATCAAACACAGATTTCAATTTCGGAGCCAGCAGTTCCACTAACTCCCTGTACACCTCCCCAGGTAGACCATCAGCTCCCGGTGATTTGTTATTGGGCATAGACAGTATTGCACATTCCACCTTCTCCACACTCACAGGTTCTTCCAACCTCAACCTATCTTCCTCAGACAATTTAGGTAGTGAAATGCCTTCCAAAAATTTCTCCACATCCCCCTCTGTGTCCCGTGCTCTCGAAGTGTACAATGCCATGTAATATGCCTTGAAGACCTCCAGTATGTCCTTTGTGTCTGTCAGAGTCGCCCCTGTTTGATCTCTCAGTTTATACACCCTGGAAGACTCCCTTTGTGCCGCAGATATCACCGCCAACAAGTGACCTACTCTCTCTCCTTCTTCAAAGAATTGGGCTTGCTGAAATGCCCTTTTCCTCTCAGCTTGCATCTTGTGCTGTTTATCAACTGCCTCCTGAGCCAATTTTAGTCTATTGTGAGCTTCACTCGTTGGCGCCAAAATCATGTCTGCCTCCGCTCTTGTCAGGTCATCCTTTGTTTGTTGATCTGCCAATTTAGTTTTGGTCTTACACCTCGCAATCTCACTTATAAAAAGTCCCCTCGTAAACGCCTTCATGGCATCCCATACCGTTGTGGCCTCAGTACTCCCTTCGTTCATTTGGAAGAAGTGCGTTAGCTCTTTGAATAAATAACATTTCACACATGTCTACTTTACATCAGCACAATTTTGGAAACAAAATTTTCTTTTGTTAGGAAGTTATAAGGGTTAAAAGTTGACTAGCGATTTCTCATTTTTCAAGCAAAATTTACAAAACCATTTAGGGACCACCTCACATTTGAAGTGACTTTGGGTGGTCAATATAACAGAAAATACCCACATGTGACACCATTCTAAAAACTGCACCCCTCAAGGTGCGCAAAACCACATTCAAGAAATGTATTAAACCTTCAGGTGCTTCACGAGAACTAAAGCAACGTGAAAGGAAAAAATGAACACTTTTTCACAAAAATTTTTACTTTGGAACCAATTTTTTTATTTTCACAAGGGTATCAGGAGAAAATGGACCACAAAATTTGTTGTGCAATTTCTCCTGAGTAGGCCCACACCCCATATGTGGGGGTAAACCACTGTTTGGGCGCACAGCAGAGCTCGGAACAGAAGGAGCACCATTTGACTTTTTCAATGCAGAATTGTCTGGAATTGAGATCGGACCAGGGGCGGACACAGACTGTAGTGGGCCCCTGTGCAAGAAATTTTTTGGGCCCCCCCGCCCTTCATAGGGCAACAAAGTTATTTGTTGTTATCTAATATTGAGGCTATGCAGGGCTGGATATATCTGTAGGGTGCTGCTGGGTTGTATTTATTATTTGCCACTTGAAGCCTCCAAATTATATATACATGACAGCACAGCCTCCAAATAACATATATAGCCCACTAGCCCAGCATTGCCTCTAGTTGTTAATATATACAGCCCAGCACAGCCTCCAAATAAAATATGGTATACAGCCCAGCATAGCCTCCAGTTAATATATACAGCCCAGCATAGCCTTCAGTTAATATATACAGCCCAGCACAGCATCCAAATAACATATACAGCCCAGCATAGTGTGACGTATACTGACCACGGGTAGGTTACGTCCGAGAGTGGACCCTCTGGATCGTGGCACTGGAGCTCCCGGGGGCGAGCGCGCCAGGTGGTGCCGACCCCTATACAGGGGCCGTTAGGGGCAGGCCCTCGGAAGGCAGATGCCGCGACTGCTAGACCCAAGAGGGGCGGCTCAAAAGACTGAGTGAGGGGTGCAGGACTGAGCACGGAATGAAGAAGGGGGTAGGAAGTACAGAGTGGGAGCAGGATGGAAACACGGAGTATAGGACTGGGAAATGGAGTACAGAACGGAGACACGGAGTACAGGACTGGGCACTGGAGTACAGGACGGAGACACGGAGTACAGGACTGGGCACTGGAGTGCAGGACGTAGACACGGAGTACAGGACTGGGCACTGGAGTACAGAACGGAGACACGGAGTACAGGACTGGGCACTGGAGTACAGAACGGAGACACGGAGTACAGGACAGAGACAGAGAGTGAGAAGGGGAAACCCATAAACACTGGGCCAGGATACCGTAGGAAAGGCACGCGATAATCAGGCGTCTCCACCATGTTGAGACGCCTGATATACCTGGTGCTGCCGGCTGATTGGGCGCCTAGGCTTCTGGGCAGGCGCTCCAGGGTTAAGAGACCTGTAAAGCGTGCGCCCGCGGCCTAAGGCACCCGCAGGAAGCAGGCACGCGCCGGACAGAGGAAAAGGAGGAGGCGGGCACAGAGCGGGGAGGCGAGCGCCGGTGAGTATAGGTGGCGGCAGGCCCCGCTGCTGCTGGGGCGGCGGTGGCTACCGCCGCTGACGTGACAGTACCACCCCCTTTATGTCTCCCTCTCCTGAGGTTAGATAAAAATCTCCTTAATAGAAGAGGAGTATTAACATTCTCCCTGGGTTCCCAGGACCTCTCCTCGGGACCAAAACCCTTCCAATCAATGAGGTAGAGAGTATAGAGAGTACACCCCCGAACTCTTTTCGCGGCAAGAATTTCTTTCACCTCAAAGACGTCATCGGCCCCTACTTGCTGAGGAGAAGGAGGTGGGACTGGGTGAAACCGATTCAGAACAACAGGCTTAAGGAGCAAGACATGGAAGGCGTTAGGGACCCGAAGCGAAGCCGGCAACTTCAATTTATAAGCCACGTTGTTAATGCGTCCCAAAACCCCAAACGGACCGGTGTACCGAGGACCCAGTTTGTAAGAAGGTATCTTCAAACGGATATACTTAGTTGACAGCCAAACTTTGTCGCCAGGTTGGTATTGCGGAAGATCCCTGCGCCTCTTGTCTGCATGTCTCTTAATCCGGATACTGGATCTTTCAAGTGCCTCTCTGGTCTCCTTCCAGACTTGAGAAAATTCAGTAGCGAGGGCATCTGCTGCGGGAACACCAGAGGGCGTAGAGAGAGGTAGTGGAACACCAGGGTTCTGGCCGGAAACCACAAAGAACGGCGTTTTAGTGGTGGACTCATTAGGATGATTGTTGTGGGCGAACTCTGCCCATGGCAGAAGATACACCCAGTTGTCTTGATGGGCGTTAGAGAAGTGACGCAGGTAGGCTGTTAATACCTGATTGATCCGTCGTTCTACTTGCCCATTGGACTGAGGGTGATAAGCGGAGGAGAAGTCCAGAGATATACCCATGAGCTTGCTGAGTGCCCTCCTGAAACGGGAGGTAAATTGGACCCCTCGATCGGAGACAATTCGTTGAGGAAGCCTGTGAAGCCTAAAGATCTGGTGTATGAAGACCTTGGCTAGCTCAGAGGCCATAGGCAACCCGGGCAGCGGGTTGAAATGGGCCATCTTGGAGAAGCGATCGACCACTACTAAGATGGTAGTGCACCCGGAGAAGCATGGTAGATCGGTGATAAAATCCATACCAATCTGTCGCCAAGGGACTTCCGGAAGAGGCAGAGGGTGGAGCAGACCGGACGGCAGACTTCTTGGTACCTTGTTCAGAGCACAAGTCGTGCAGGAGGCTATATAATCAGTCACATCTTGGCGAAGGGAAGGCCACCAGTAGTAGCGCGAAAGGAGGCTGAGGGTTTTCTGGACCCCAACGTGACCCGCAACCTTGGAGGAATGCCCCCAATCCAGGACCTCCGACCTCTTATTCTGCGGGACGAAGGTTTTGCCTGGCGGAATGGGAGAAAGCGTCACGGGCGCCACGGTGATAACTTTGGCAGGCTCAATGATGACTGTAGGGATCTGGACAGAGCGTCTGCCTTGATGTTTCTGTCCCCAGGCCGAAAATGAAGTTTGAAGTCAAACCGGGAGAAATATAGCGACCACCTGGCTTGCCTGGAATTGAGCCTTTGCGCGGACTGAAGATACGCCAAATTCTTGTGGTCCGTGAAGATTACGAAGGGATGAACTGCCCCTTCTAAAAGATACCGCCACTCCTCCAGAGCCATCTTAATGGCCAGTAATTCCCAATCTCCAATTGCATAATTGCATTCTGCGGGAGAGAATGATTTAGAGAAGTACCCACAAGGTACCACTTGACCCGAAGTTGTCCGCTGAGAAAGAACCACTCCCGCACCGGTAGAAGAGGCATCCACCTCTAGGATGAAGGGCCTGTTGACTAACGGCCGATGTAAAATCGGAGAGGAAGCAAAGGACTGTTTCAAGGCGAGAAAGGCCTCTTCAGCCTCTGGAGTCCAGGCATTTGGTTTGGTCCCTTTTCGGGTCAACACAGAGATGGGCTTAGTCACCGAAGAGAAGAAGGGAACGAACTGTCGGTAGTAATTCACAAACCAAGGAACTGTTGGATGGCTTTTACTCCAACCGGACGTGGCCAGTTGAACACAGCAGACAACTTTTCGGGATCCATCTTTACTCCGGTGTCCGTGATGATATACCCTAGGAAGGTGTGACATCGGCGGTTATCCCCGCCGATGCCCCTTTTGCTGCGGCGGCCGCTGCGGCATCCCCTCACCTGCGCGCTCCCGCCCGGCCACGCGCCCGCCGTCAGTTCCTCCTCAAATCTGCTCCTGCTTCCCGCCCCCCGGCTCGCGCTCGCCGCCGTCTTCCTCTCTCCCATGGTGGGCGGCGCTGAGAGCCGGCCTTGGTCTTCCCTGCAATGGGCGGCGCCGAGGGCGGGGTTGGGTGACGCACATCCTGGGCTTGCTGTACTTCAGGCGTCCTCGCAGTTAGGAGGACGCCTGATGATCGTGTAGTTTTCCTGCACCTTCTGGCCTCTACAGTTCTACTGTAGCTTATCCGCGTTTCCGCCTTATGCTCCCTGTCTCCTGCTTCCTTCCCTCCCAGCCTGCTTGCGCACTGTCTTCCATCCCCGGTGCCGTCCTCCGCCTTCTGCCCGCCTAGGTCTTCCCACGTGCCTGCCTTCCGTTTTGGTCCAGTCCTGTTCCTCTGGTCCCTGCTCGTCCCACTTACCACTGCCTTCCCCCTCCTTCTGTCCGTGGAGCCGTCCCTCTTGGTTCCGGCTGTCGCGCCTCCGTCCTCTGTGGTCCTGCCCCAAACGATCCCTGTATAGGGGTCGGTCTTCACCTGGTGTGCTCGACCCTGGGGCTCCGGATCCGCGATCCAGAGGGTCCACTCTCTAACTTGGTACCCCCTAGCATTACAGTATCATCAGGCCATGGACCCCGCCGGTGCCGCGGCTGCCACTCAAAAGGAATTGCTCTTCCTTAGAGAAAATCAGAACCGTATCATGTCATTCATGAAGTCCATGGACACCCGGCTCTCCGCTCTTCAGACTGCAGACCCAGCACACGCACCCCTCTTAGTCAGTCTCCAGCAGGAGCTCGCACAACAGCGCGATGCTCAGTCTCACATTTTGGGGTATATGGCCTCGGTGGATGATAGGCTGCTTTCCCTGCAGTCCTCTACTGCCGCTTCCACCCTAGCCCGGGACACCGTCTCCTCTCCCCCCCTCGTCTCGGTAAACCACCCAGGTACTGTGGGGACCCAAAATTGTGTAGGGGATTTTTAAATCAGTGCAGGTTGCACTTTGATCTTTCGCCCCAACAGTACCCTACGGACCGTGCTAAAGTGGCCTTTATAATCTCCCACCTTGAAGGGGAGGCGTTGGCTTGGGTGAATCCATTATGGGAGAGGGATGACCCGGTGGTGACCAACATCCAGTGTTTTTTGGAGACATTTCGTAAGGTTTTTGATGAACCTGGACGCCTTGCTTCCTCCACTGAGGCCCTTTTTAACCTCAGCCAGGGGTCCCTTACGGTAGGGCAATACGCCATCCGTTTTCGGACCTTGTCCTCGGAGCTGGGGTGGAATAATGAAGCCCTGGTTGGTGCATTTTGGAGAGGACTTTCTGGTAAAATCAAAGACGAGTTGGCCGGGCGTGACCTCCCTACCACCCTGGAGGATCTCATCTCCTTGGCTACTCGTATTGACCTGCGTTTTCAGGAGCGCGCCCGAGAGTCGGCTAAGGAGAGGAGGTCCTTTAGGTTATACCAAGCTCCTATTCCGCGCACTGGTGCCCCCCCTAGTAACACCACCCCGGAGCCCATGCAAGTTGATCGCATCAAGCTGTCTGAACAACGGCGTAGGGAGAGAATGACCAAGGGACTCTGTCTTTATTGTGGAGGGGCCAATCACTTCATACGCACTTGTCCTGAGAGACCGGGAAACGCTTCCGCCTAGGCCAGGTAGGAGAGGGCCCCCTAGGTGATTCTACCCCCTCTCTTCCGCTTACCGTTTCAGCTCTACTTATTTCAGGTCGGGGGCGTAGCTCTGTGGAGGCGTATGTGGACTCGGGCGCGGCAGGCAACTTCATCCACCAGGAGGAGGTTGACAGACTCCAGATTCCCGTGGTCGTCTTAAGTAATCCTCGAGCAATCACCTCCATTGATGGCAAACCTCTTCCTGGGCTCATCACCACGGTAACCACCGAAGTAAACCTGCAAGTTGGCGCTCTCCACTCAGAAAGGATTGCCTTTTATGTCCTGCCTCAGTTGTCCCACGCCATTCTTTTGGGGCTACCTTGGCTCAGGCGGCATGAGCCTGTTATCGACTGGCGTTCCGGAGAGATCCTGCGCTGGGGGCACGCCTGCCATGCAAGTTGTTTACGTACCCTGGTCCGTCCCCAGCCTCAGCGCAAGCCTACGGACCTTTCTGGCCTTCCTGTGCCATATCACGCCTATGCTGATGTTTTCTGTAAAAAAGAGGCGGATTCCCTGCCACCGCACCGGCCTTATGACTGCCCCATCGACCTGATTCCTGGAGCGGTTCCCCCCAGAGGTAGAACGTACCCTCTCTCTCCAGCCGAGACCACTGCCATGTCGGAATATATCCACGAAAATCTCTCCAAGGGGTTTATCCGAAAGTCCTCCTCTCCTGCAGGCGCAGGTTTTTTCTTCGTCCGGAAGAAAGATGGATCACTGCGGCCTTGCATTGATTACCGGGGCCTGAACAAGATCACCATCAAGAATCGTTACCCCCTTCCGTTGATTCCGGAGCTTTTTGACCGGTTGAGAGGAGCCCGGATCTTCACGAAGTTAGACCTGCGGGGAGCCTACAATTTGGTCCGAATCCGTGCTGGGGACGAGTGGAAGACGGCTTTCAATACTCGTGACGGGCATTATGAATATCTAGTCATGCCATTCGGCCTTTGCAATGCCCCCGCTGTGTTCCAAGAATTTATCAATGAGGTATTCCGGGATCTACTCTATTCTTGTGTTGTCATCTACCTGGACGATATCCTCGTTTTCTCCCCCGATCTGCCTTCTCATCGCAGAAGTGTACGCTTGGTCTTGCATCGTCTCCGAGAGAACCAACTCTACGCCAAGATCGAGAAATGCCTTTTTGAGCAGTCGTCACTACCCTTCTTGGGATATGTCGTCTCCGACTCCGGTCTAAGCATGGATCCCGAAAAACTCGGTGCGGTACTCAAGTGGCCTCGTCCTGTGGGGATTAAGGCCATCCAGCGGTTTCTTGGGTTCGCAAACTATTACCGTCAGTTTGTGCCTCACTTTTCCACGGTTACCAAACCCATCACGGACCTGACCCGTAAAGGAACGAAGCCCAACAGCTGGTCTCCTGAAGCGGAAAAAGCTTTCCAAACTCTGAAACGTTCTTTTGCCTCAGCACCCATTTTGCATCGGCCCGTGGCCAGCAGACCCTTTGTCCTGGAAGTGGATGCCTCCTCCACTGGAGCGGGGGCGGTCTTGTCCCAGCAGGCTTCGTCCGGACGGCTGGTGCCATGCGGTTTCTTCTCTAAAGTCTTTTCACCGGCGGAGTGCAACTACTCCATTGGAGACCGTGAATTACTGGCCATTAAGATGGCCTTGATTGAATGGCGGTATTTACTCGAAGGAGCTGTACATCCCTTTACCATCCTCACAGACCACAAAAACCTGGCCTATCTGCAATCCGCCCAAAGGCTCAATGCCCGGCAAGCCAGGTGGGCCCTGTTTTTTTCCCGCTTTGACTTCCAACTTCACTTCCGACCAGGCAATAGGAACATCAAGGCCGATGCCCTTTCCAGGTCGTTGCAGTCTTCAGAGAAGGACGAAATCCCATCCTGTATCATCGAGCCTTCCAGGATGATCACTGTGGCTCCTGTGAACTTTGCCATCCCTCCGCCCGGTAAGACCTTCGTCCCTCCAGGCAAACGTATAGAGGTGTTGTGCTGGGGACATTCCTCCAAAATTGCTGGACACGTTGGGACCAAGAAGACTCTCTTCCTGCTTTCCCGGTATTATTGGTGGCCCACGCTTCGCCAGGATGTGATGGACTACGTGGCCTCTTGCACATTCTGTGCCCAGAATAAGGTGGCTAGGACTTTGCCCGCCGGTCTTCTTCACCCTTTGCCAGTTCCTGAAGCCCCCTGGCAACAGATCGCCATGGACTTTGTGACCGATTTGCCCCGCTCGGCCGGATGTACCACCATCTTAGTCGTGGCAGATCGCTTTTCTAAGATGGCCCATTTTATTCCCTTATCGGGACTACCGTCCGCTCCGAAGTTGGCTGAGATCTTCATCCACCAGGTCTTCAGGCTGCATGGTCTTCCTCAGCGGATTCTGTCGGATCGGGGGGTCCAGTTCACCTCCCGCTTCTGGAGGTCACTCTGCCGGCTTATGGTACATCTCTCGACTTTTCCTCCGCATATCATCCTCAGACCAACGGGCAAGTGGAACGAATTAATCAGGGGTTAACCACCTTCCTACGTCACTTCACCAACGCTCATCAAGACGACTGGGTTGCGCTTTTACCTTGGGCTGAATTCTCGCACAATAATCATCCCAGTGAATCTACCACCAGGTCACCTTTTTTTGTGGTAACCGGTCAAAACCCAAGTATTCCGTTACCTTTTTCTACCTCTACCAAGGTACCCGCAGCCGATTCTCTTGCTAAAGAATTCTCGCAGATTTGGAGAGAGACCAGGGATGCGCTCAAAAGTGCCAACGACCGAATCAAGAAGCACGCAGACAAGAGACGGAAGGACGTACCCCCGTACCATCCTGGTGACAAGGTCTGGCTTTCAACTCGACATATCCGTCTGAGAGTTCCCTCTTACAAACTGAGTCCTCGGTACATTGGACCGTTTGAGGTGATTGGACGTATTAATGCCGTGGCTTACAAACTGAGGTTGCCTGCTTCGCTCCGGGTGCCCAACGCCTTCCATGTCTCGCTCCTGAAACCCGTAGTCCTGAATCGGTTCCAACCGGTTCCCATCGTCCCTCCTTCTCCTGCCATCTCTGATAACGTCTTCGAGGTCAAGGACATCTTGGCTATGAAAAAAGCCCGGGGTAAGACCCTTTTTCTTATCGATTGGGTGGGTTTTGGTCCCGAGGAGAGGTCCTGGGAGCCTCGGGAGAATATCAACGCCCCTCGCATTCTAAAAAAGTTTTTGGCCAATCTCGCAAAGGGACGCCGTAAGGGGAGGGGTACTGTGACATCGGCGGTTATCCCCGCCGATGCCCCTTTTGCTGCGGCGGCCGCTGCGGCATCCCCTCACCTGCGCGCTCCCGCCCGGCCACGCGCCCGCCGTCAGTTCCTCCTCAAATCTGCTCCTGCTTCCCGCCCCCCGGCTCGCGCTCGCCGCCGTCTTCCTCTCTCCCATGGTGGGCGGCGCTGAGAGCCGGCCTTGGTCTTCCCTGCAATGGGCGGCGCCGAGGGCGGGGTTGGGTGACGCACATCCTGGGCTTGCTGTACTTCAGGCGTCCTCGCAGTTAGGAGGACGCCTGATGATCGTGTAGTTTTCCTGCACCTTCTGGCCTCTACAGTTCTACTGTAGCTTATCCGCGTTTCCGCCTTATGCTCCCTGTCTCCTGCTTCCTTCCCTCCCAGCCTGCTTGCGCACTGTCTTCCATCCCCGGTGCCGTCCTCCGCCTTCTGCCCGCCTAGGTCTTCCCACGTGCCTGCCTTCCGTTTTGGTCCAGTCCTGTTCCTCTGGTCCCTGCTCGTCCCACTTACCACTGCCTTCCCCCTCCTTCTGTCCGTGGAGCCGTCCCTCTTGGTTCCGGCTGTCGCGCCTCCGTCCTCTGTGGTCCTGCCCCAAACGATCCCTGTATAGGGGTCGGTCTTCACCTGGTGTGCTCGACCCTGGGGCTCCGGATCCGCGATCCAGAGGGTCCACTCTCTAACTTGGTACCCCCTAGCATTACAGAAGGGCAATGAGGTTTGCTCGAACAGACATTTTTCTAGTTTAGCGTAGAGTCTGTTCTCTCGTAGATGTTGCAGAACCAGCCGAACACTCCTTCTGTGAGTGGATAGGTCAGGGGAAAAGATGAGGATGTCATCTAGGTATACGACGACACATGAGTAGAGTAGGTCTCGAAAGATCTCGTTAACGAACTCCTGAAAAACCACCGGAGCATTACAGAGACCAAAAGGCATAACCAAATACTCGTAATGGCCATCCCGAGTATTGAAGGCCGTCTTCCACTCATCCCCAGCGCGGATCCGGATCAGGTTATAAGCTCCCCGCAGATCCAATTTGGTAAAGATCCGGGCCCCTCTCAAGCGGTCTAAGAGTTCTGGGATCAGCGGAAGGGGATACCTATTTTTGACCATGATGCTGTTCAGGCCTCGGTAGTCAATACATGGCCGAAGGGACCCGTCTTTCTTCCGAACAAAAAATAATCCTGCCCTAGCAGGAGAGGATGACTTCCGAATAAAACCCCGAGCCAAGTTCTCCTGGACATATTCGGACATGGCCGCGGTTTCTGCCGGAGACAAAGGATAAATTCTTCCCCTGGGAGGAGTCGCTCGTGGAAGAAGCTCAATTGGGCAGTCGTAGGTACGATGCGGCGGTAGAGTTTCAGCCTCCTTCTTACTGAAGACATCGGCGTACAAGTGGTAAGCCATAGGAAGCCCAGGAAGATTGATAAGAGCTTGCTGCGGACTAGGGCGAGATACAGGCAACAGGCAGTGTTCATGGCAAAAGTGTCCCCAGCGGAGGATCTCCCCGGAACGCCAATCTACTGTGACATATACTGACCACGGGTAGGTTACGTCCGAGAGTGGACCCTCTGGATCGCGGCACTGGAGCTCCCGGGGCCGAGCGCGCCAGGTGGTGCCGACCCCTATACAGGGGCCGTTAGGGGCAGGCCCTCGGAAGACAGTTGCCGCGACTGCCAGACCCAAGAGGGGCGGCTCAAAAGACTGAGTGAGGGGTGCAGAACTGAGCACGGAATGAAGAAGGGGGTAGGAAGTACAGAGTGGGAGCAGGACGGAAACACGGAGTATAGGACTGGGCACTGGAGTACAGAACGGAGACACGGAGTACAGGACTGGGCACTGGAGTACAGGACGGAGACATGGAGTACAGGACTGGGCACTGGAGTGCAGGACGGAGACACGGAGTACAGGACTGGGCACTGGAGTGCAGGACGGAGACACGGAGTACAAGACAGGGCACTGGAGTACAGGACGGAGACACGGAGTACAGGACAGAGACAGAAAGTGAGAAGGGGAAACCCCTAAACACTGGGCCAGGATACCGTAGGAAAGGCACACGATAATCAGGTGTCTCCACCATGTTGGAGATGCCTGATATACCTGGTGCTGCCGGCTGATTGGGCGCCTAGGCTTCTGGGCGGACGCTCCAGGGTTAAGAGACCTGGAAAGCGCGCGCCCGCGGCCTAAGTCGCCCGCAGGAAGCAGGCACGCGCCGGACAGAGGAAAAGGAGGAGGCGGCACAGAGCGGGGAGGCGAGCGTCGGTGAGTATAGGCGGCGGCAGGCCCCGCTGCTGCTGGGGCAGCGGTGGCTACCGCCGCTGACGTGACACATAGCCTCCAGTTAATATATACAGTCCAGCAACAGCCTTCAGGTAATATATATAGCCCACCACAGCCTCCACGTGATATACACAGCCCAGCTTAACCTCCACTCCAGGTAATATATACAGCCCAGAACAGCCACCAGTTAATATATACAGCCCAGCACAGCCTCCAGGTAATATATACAGCCCAGCATAGGCTCTAAATAACATATATAGCCCAAGACAGCCTCCAGGTAATATATATAGGCACCCCCGTTTCCCTTTGTTTCATAATGCTCTCCTCCATATGCGGCCTACTTTTGGCATATTGTTTCTCGCCCTATGTGGCCCCCCCCAGCTTATGCTGCTTCTCCCCATGTGCCCCCCCCAGTTTATGCTGCTTCTCCCCCTATGTGGGCTGCCCGATTTATGTTTCTTCTCCCCCCATGAGCCGCCCCTTTCATGAGCAGCCATGCTTCTCCCCAGGGGCCCCCCCATTAATGACCAGCCAGGCCATGCTTCAAGTTCTCCCCAGGCCAGGGCCCCCCCATTCATGAGCAGCCAGGCCATGCTACAAGTTCTCCCCAGGCCAGGGGCCCCCACATTCATGAGCATCCAGGCCATGCTTCCTTTCTCCCCAGGCCAGGGGCCCCCCATTCATGAGCAGCCAGGCCATGCTTCAGTTCTCCCACAGGACGGAGACCCCCAAAAATCATGCCTGCCATGCTTCAATTCTCCCCCAGGAGCCGCCCAAAATCATGCCTGCCTCGGTCCCAGTCCCTCATTCCTGCTCAGCTCTGGTACTCTTACCTGGAGCAGGCAGGGCAGGCCAGACTAAGAGGACCAAGAGGAGAGAAAGAAAGAACAGGGAGAGAAAGAAAGAACAGAGAGCGAAAGAAAGAACAGAGAGAGAGAAAGAAAGAACAGGGAGAGAGAAAGAAGTAGAGAAAGAAAGAAGTAAAGAAAGAAAGAGAGAGAAAGAAAGAAAGAAAGAGAGAGGGGAAAGAAAGAATAGAGAATGAGAAAGAAACAGAGAGAAAGAAAGAAAGATTCTATAAAGATACTATAGCAGCCCGGCTCCCATTGTAATGCCCACCTGAGCCTCCCAATGCAGGACATATCATGATCCGCTCACATGGCCGGCATCCCTGATTCCAAGGCGATCCTGCTGTCCGCGTTGTTGGAGGAGGACATGGTGATGGATCTAAAGCATTCCTGGTTCCGTCACAATCTCCTCATGAAATTATCTAATTTCCGGTCAGCTTCCAGCACATCCCTTCCGGTGGAACGTCATGTGCGAGTTTTAAAGTGCTCCTCGGGGCACTGCCGAGTACTCCTGTGTCCGTGGGAAAAGCCCACTTTGTATGCCTCGTACACACTTGGCTCCGTACACCTCGTACACACACAGCTCCGCTCCGTACACACACAGCTCCGCTCCGTACACCTCGTACACACACGGCTCTGCTCCGTACACGCGCAGTTCTGCTCTGTACACCTCATACACATGCGGCTCTGCTCCGTACATCCAGTACACATATTGCTCCACTCCGTACATACACGGCTCGGCTCCGTACACCAAGTACACACACGACTCCGCTCAATACACCTCGTACACGTGCGGCTCTGCTCTGTACCCACCCGATTCTGCTCCGTACGCCCCGTACACTCGCTGCTCCGATCTGTACAACTTGTACAGACACGGCTCTGCTACATACACCTCGTACACACACGGCTCTGCTACGTACACCTCGTACACACACGGCTCTGCTATGTACACCTCGTACACACACGGCTCTGCTACATAAACCTCGCAAACACTCGGCTCTGCTACATAAACCTCGTACACACACGGCTCCGCTCCGTACCCATCGTATACACACCGCTCCGTACACATCGTATACACATGGCTCCGTACACCTCGTACACACACGGCTCCATACACCTCGTACACACACAGCTCCACTCCGTACACACACAGCTCCGCTCCATACACCTCATACACACACGGCTCCGTTCCGTACACCTCGTACACGCGCAGCTCTGCTCTGTAACCTCATACACACGCGGCTCTGCTCCGTACACCTCGTACACACACGGCTCTGCTCCGTACACCTCATATACACGCGGCTCTGCTCCGTACACCTCGCACACACACTGCTCCGCTCCGTACATCTCATACACACGCGGCTCTGCTCCGTACACCTCGTACACACGTGACTCTGCTCCGTACACCTCGAACACACACGGCTTTGCTACATCCACCCTGTAAACCCCTCCTGACTCCACACAGAAACTTTACCTCATCCGACTAGCACCATCCATGACAACCAGCACAGCAGAGTCCTGCAGAGTGCAGACACGGCCCCTGATCATGTGACCCCTGACTCCTCCCCTCTCACAGGTCCTGTGCGCACAGAACACACACAGCCGAGCCACATAGACACTGGAGGCCCCTGATCATGTGACCCCTGACTCCTCCCATCTCACAGGTCCTCTGCACACAGAACACACACAGCCGGGACGGTTGGAGCCATGAATTAGACATGCGGTGCTGGAGGCTGGAGAGGCCCCCTCTCCCCCGGGGCCCCCGTTCAGTGAACGGGCTGCACGGGCGGTAGGTCTGCCCCTGGATCGGACGCCATGTCGTGTTTGGAGAGCCCCTGATGTGAATAAACAGTGGGGGAAAGCCACTGTTAGGGTGCATGGCAGGGCTCAGAATGGAGGGAGCACCATTTGAAATTTTGAATGCAAAATTGGCTGGAATCAATGGTCGTGTTTGGAGACCCCCTGATGTACCTAAACAGTGGAAACCCCCAATTCTAGCTCCAACCCTAACCCCAACACACCCCTAACCCTAACCCAACCCTAACCATAACCCTAACCACAACCCTAACCCCAACACACCCCTAACCCTAATACCAACAATAACCACAAAACCTAACCCTAAGACATCCCTAATCTCAAACCTAACTCTAACCTTAGCCCAATTCACATTATCCCAACTCTAACCCTAGAGAAAAATTGAAATATATATTTTTTTTTATTTCATTATTTTTACCTAAGAGGGTGATAAAAGGGGTTTTTATTTACTATTTTTTTTTTATTTGATCAATGTGACAGGGTCTATCACAGTGATCAAAATGAACCAATAGAAAAAATGTCCTATTGTTGCCGGGTGCCGGCCAGCAGATCTCGGCGGGCGCACTGCATATGCACCCGCCATTTTCTCCCGGAAGAAGACGCTGCTGGCCCGGGGGACTTCCTGGGGGGATGCCTGGATACCAGAGGTACCAGGGGGTGATTGGGGGACTGGGGACCCTATTTCTTTCAGAGGAGAGAGAAATTAAATGGAAAATAGGACTTTTTTTCCGGTCACCGTTATACCGTTAATAACAACGATCACAACACCGAGGTCGGTAAAAACCGACCCCAATCAATTCCGCAGCATTAAAAAGCGGCGTTGTGGTTTAAGTACCCTTAACGGCCGACGTTAAAAGGCGTAGCTGGGGTCGTTAAGGGGTTAATGAGTTGGGTATGCCATGATGCCACCCCCCCGATGAAGGCATGTCGCCGAAACGCACTTCGAGGAAATGGCACCATCGTATTACACAGTTAATTATGCTTTCTGACTTTGCAGCATAGCGTTATGTATCAAAATATTGACAAAGAGAAGTATGGAGGGCGCCACTACATTATAATGAAAAAGGGGTTCTCCAAGACCATGCTAGTGAAAATTTGCATGAAAAAAAAAAGAAAGAAAAAAGCATCATGCCCAAAGGAATTGGGAACATCCAAATGATTCAATAAAAGATATCAACGCTTTATTAGTCAAACACTCACATGTGAAAAGAAAAAACACAGCACAAGCAGAATAAAAAAATTTAAAACAAACAATGGAAAATATTCCAGTCATCCCCATGGTTTGGCAATGGCTGACCCACCCTGGATCCTAGATAGCAAAGAACATTTTGATATTAGGGTCTAGACAAAAGTGAAAGAATCAATGGTGTACAATACAAAGCCAAGAAAATGCTGTGATTGAACAGATCAATGATTAATATGAAAAAAGGTAGTACATATACCTACTCACAGCATCATGGTGATAACCAGTATAGAGAGCTAGGAAAGACTAAAAAAAAAAAAAAAAAATTACACATATGCAAATGCCTGCAAAGCCAAAAAAATGCTGTGTGTTATGAATGGGTCACCGACGAGAAAAAAAGCAACACACGCTAAGTCTCAGAAAACCAGAGAGGTTGATAACTATGCAGATTGCAGATCCCTGATCTTAACACACAACTAGCAGCAGTCGTGGAGCGTGCCTACGATGGTCCTGGACACCTCGTCACAACTGGAGAGCTAAATAAGCCTAAAGTAAGAAAAGAGGAAAACTAACTCCCCCAGAGCAGACCCCAAAGGAAAGACAGCCCCCCACATGTATTGACGGTGAAGCAAGATGAAAACACAAACAAAGGCAGAAAAATAGGCTGAGCAAATGATGGGGCCAAACTAACTTGAAAGGATAGGAAAGGAAAGATACTGTCTGCCATCTGCCAAAAAACCCTACCCAAAATAATGTCCAACACTTCTGATAACAAAATTAACCCTGAAGTCACTAGACTTCTCCCACTATATCAGCACTCTGAAATATTCTGAGACAGAGCAAAAAAGAGGCCAATCTAATAAAGGACAAAAAGGCAAACTGGCAAATACAGATAAATAAGAGTGGAAGTTCAGCACAGCCCAGCCGGGCTGGCTGACCACAAAAAAAACTGAGTTGACCAACAAGAGCAAGTGTGGACATTAGCAAAAACAAACTTAACTTGAGAAGACTGGAGCAGAGCTGAAGTCCAAGACCTGAGAAGCAGACTGAATCACCAGCAACTGGATAGGGCGTCGGCTGTCTTATATCCAGTCTGATACTCCAGAGATCCAATCATTATCCTCCTTGTCAGGTGGCAGACCATTACCAATTAAACCAACCTCACTACCTCCTGTCACCACCAGAGGGAGAACGGAAGGAGAAATCCCAGCTGGTGGAGCAGAAAATGTGCTCATAACAGTTGTGCTTAAATTGAACAATAATTAGTAAAAAAAAGTTAATACATATATCTATTCACAGCACTATATTGGTGGCTAGTTGGGTCGCCCTCCCAGGGAAGTGTCACAGTAGCGGTGACCCAGTCCATGGCCCTGGGCGCCCATGTAAAAGGAGGGAATTAAGTGCTGGAATAAAGTTTATTAGGAAATGATTCGTGACGCCACCTGTGGTGTTCGGCAATGGAGATGTTAAGCCGACGCTGCAAGCAGATCCTCTGGGACAGATGGTGTAGTGCAGCAATGATGGTGTGGCCCTCCACAGGTAGGGCTGTAGTCCTAGGGCAGAGTAGATGAAGTGACGGCGAGGGGAGAGAGACGTGGATGATGCAGTGTTAGGCACAAAGATGTAGCAGTGCTGAGTGGGTGGGCGCAGGAATAAGCGGAGGACGCCAGGGCATGTAGTTCCAAAGCTTTACTCACAGTCTGTTGTGCATACAGGTGCCCGCATCCATGCTGTGTCCTCCAGGTCCTGGGCCCAGCTAACTTCCAGGCAAGATGAAGTACTCCCTTCCAACACTCCGCCAACATATGTGACTTTTCTGAACGTCTCTCTTTTGCGCCTATAGTGAAGTACTCTCAGTACTGAATTACACTGGAGTTCCTCCTGTCAGATGTTCCTATGAACTCTACTTGTACGGCAGACAGCTGTAGCCTGCTTCGGGGACTCCTTGCTAATAAGTCCCGGCTCACTCTCGTTGCTGTTGTACCCCCAAGTCTGGTGTGGGAATAAAGTGGTGACAACTTCTATTCCTCCGGTGTCTGCTGCAGGAACATTAGTATCCATACAACCTCGGGGACTGGACCCCGGCCTTGCGCTGTGAACTTGGGAAGTGTTCTGCTCTAACCCTAATCCTTAGTCCTCCTCTCCTTACGTTCCGTACTAATCCTTCTTTCTTATGGTGAGAGTCAGGCTTTCCATCAATGTTCCTCTCCTGTGCCAGCGGACCCAGGTCACTGAGGTCGGCTGCAGCACTTCCTTCATCCATCCCACTCAGGGGATCTTCACTCTTCCACTGACTCTGCCAGACTGAGTAAATCCTAAACTCTTCCCGCTCTTTTGGTGCCAACTAACTCCACCCGCCTCCCAGCACGCTTCGTGTTCCAAGCAGGGAGCCACCAAAGGGTGCTTTGCTACACTACTATGTTGTGTGGGATGCAGGTGTTGGAGCGTGGTCAGGTGTCTCCACCTTACCTGAATGGTGGGGTACCACACCTCAGGAGGAGGTGCAGTACCTCTATGGCAACTGAACCCTCAGGGCGCCACACTAGTATAAGAAAATTTGGAGAAACTCCAAGATGTGCATATACATCCCTCCCCGGCTCCCCTCAGCATTCATGGCTCTTTGCATGACTCTGCCTCCGTTTCACCAATGGGTCTGAGATCCAATCCATTTCTCTTCATTGCATCACAAAACATGGTTTTGTGCTTGCTGTTCCTGTAACTAAACTTTCTTGTAAAGCGGTGGTGCCGCTTTTCTTACCCACCATTTGAATATTTTTGGTTTTCCTGCTTTTTAATGATTTTATGCTATATTTTAATAAAGTATCCCCTTTTTGAATAGTTCCTGGTGCACCCTCTTTTTTCTCCATATATTTTTCATTGTCCCTTTGGTGCTGAACGGTGTACATACAGCGATCCTAACACTACTCCCAATGTGATATATTTTATACAAACTGTACTTACAATTTTGGTCATAGGATAGCTAAGATTTTAAGGGGTTAACTTGTGTTCAGTTGACTAATGAGACTACTCCTCCCATCAGGCTAAGTCTGCTGTCACTGATAACAGTGATAGCTGGAACTGCTGATGGGAGAAGTAGTCTCTCAGCAGATGGCGCCTGTGTTCAAACTTAAAAAAAAGTAAAATAATTAAATACATATTCAAATAAAAATAAAAAAATACATTATATTCACCTTACTGCCCAATCCCCGATGCCCATGTCTCCTGTAAACAATCAAAAATAATAAATCACCATATACTCTCCTATCCGCCAGTCTACGTAGTCCAGTGTGTCCCACGGCAATCTCATGTGTAGAACAGATGTGACCACTTTAACTGGACGTCAGCAATACACTCACAGGAACCTCATCACTCCCGCAGTGCATAGTGCTGAGCTGCGGTGAGAGAATTCACCTGAGTTCATCAGCTGATCAGCTCCGTGATCTCACTTATGGCACCTCCACTGCGTGAGAACTTTCTCACGCAGCGATAGTGCCTTAAGGTAGATCACCGGAGCTGATCAGCTGATGAACTCCGGTGAACTCTCGCTATACACTGTGGGAGCGATAACCTCCTGTGTCAGTGTGTAGCCGGCTGTTCTTGAGAGCAGTCACACCAGTGACTGCTCTCAAAGTAAACAGGATCGTCGTGGGGCATTATGGATTATCTTCTCGGCGTACAGATGAGGAATTTTGTGGTTTATTATTTTATTTTTGTTACAGGAGACGTTGACTCCAGTGGATTATTATGGGTGTTTTTTTTTTAAATATCACTATGGGGTTAGTAATGGAGGTGTCTTAAAGATGCCTCTCCATTACTAACCTGTGGGCTTGATGTCACCTGACAATACAAAGGTGACATCAGTCTCCCGCAACCATTGCCCCACTTGCCACCGCACCAGCGCAAGTGGGAAGAGCAAGGCTAAGCACCAGATTGGGCACGTTATAGATGCACATTTTCTGGGGCGGCTGAGTGCTGATGTTTTTAGTCTGGGAGGGATCAATATCCATGGTCCATTCCTATTCTATTAATATCAGCCCTCAGCTATTTGCCTAGCCTTTGCTGGTAAGATTTTATAGAGGAACCCTATGTCAATTTTTTTCTGGGGTCCCCTTGCACTCTAGCCAGTAAAGGCTAAGCAAACAGCTGTGAGCTGATATTAATAGCCTGGGAACCTTTATGGCTATTGGCTACTTCACAGAAGCCGTCGGCTTTCCGTCTGCTGGTTAGGAAAATTACGCAGGAGCCCGTGCAATATTTTTTTCAATTTTTATAAAAATTAACAGTTGCTGTTTGGTTACAGCCTATGTAGGTTCATTCTCTTAACGCTGCTAAGTGTGTATTTCGTTGCTAAGCCTAGGGCTTGATGTCAGTGACAGCTGTTGACACAAAGCCCTAATCCATTACCCTGATGCTACTGAATCAGAATGAAAAAGGTGGTGATGAACCAAGAAATTATATCACAAAACTTTTTTTTTTAAATATCTGTATTTAGCTCAAAAAAACCTTAATTGCTGTACAAAAATGCACTAACACACCAAAAAAGCGTCAAAACGTGGAAAAATACACAGCATTAGCACAGCATTGCGGAATGCCATTGAATACAATGGGTTGCTTATTTTATGCGTTTTCAAGGTGAAAAAACACAGCAAAAACGCATAAAATCCGCGGGAATTGCGCATGTGTGCACATAGCCTTTGGGTATGTGCAGATGGTCAGTAAATGCTACGGGTTAGATGCTTCGTACTTGCACAGCGGCCAGATGTTACAACATAGTGGATGGGATTCCAAGAAATCCTGTGCCCAGCATGTGCCCAGAGACGGCCGCGGCTCACCCACGGAGACGGACATTCCTGACTACAGTATGTCACCCGTACAGTGTATTGGATGCGGTGATTCCGCACGGTTCAGTGATCACATGCGGATTCGCCCGCGTTCCATAGACGGCAGCGGACATGTGCTGCGTCCAAAGCGCCGCCAATTCCAGAAACGTCTGCACATACCCTCAGACTATACTAGTAAAAATGCAATAAAGAAGTGTGTAAAAAAACAAGTATGGAGTATTCAACTAGCAAGAAAAAGCTGCAAAAAAGACTTTTCTCAAGGCTGTGTGCCCACGTAGTGTTTTTTAAGCGTTTTTCGGGGTCAAACCGCATCAAAAACGCTTAAAAGAAGCATCCCATTCATTTAAATGCATTTTGGCCTTTTTGTGCCAATGGATGTGTTTTTTACTGCTAAGGAAACACTTAGGCTACTTTCACACATCTGTTTTTTGCCGTCAGGCAGGATCAGGCTATTTTTTTTAGAAAAACTGGATCTGGCGAAATCAGGCGCCGGATCAGTTTTTCTCTCATTGAATTGTATTAGCGCCGGATCGCGCCGCATGGCCTTCCGTTTCTTCTGGTTTTTGCCGGATCCGGCAAACATTTGGATTCCGGCATCAGGAAAAAACATCTCTAGTAACGCTTTTTGTCTGCGGCGAAAAACCGGACAGCGCCGGATCCGACGCTTCCGGTTTTTTGCCACAATGAAAGTCTATGGACGCCGGAATGCACCGGATCCGGAAAAAGATGGATCCGTCCACCGGATCCGTTTTTTTAAGTCTGCGCATGCTCAGATCCAATTGGCCAGCTCCCGGGAAACAGATATAACCTGCTAGACGGATCCGGCAGAAAAATGGATGTTTCTTCAGTTCTCCAAAATTTGCGCTGGATCCGACGCTTCCGTTTTTTTGCCACAATGAAAGTCTATGGACGCCGGAATGCACCGGATCCGGAAAAAGATGGATCCGTCCACCGGATCCGTTTTTTTAAGTCTGCGAATGCTCAGATCCAATTGGCCAGCTCCCGGGAAACAGATATAACCTGCTAGACGGATCCGGCAGAAAAATGGATCTGTTTCTTCAGTTCTCCAAAATTTGCGCCGGATCTGACGCTTCCGGTTTTTTGCCACAATGAAAGTCTATGGATGCCGGAATGCGCCGGATCCAGAAAAAGATGGATCCGTCCACCGGATCCGTTTTTTTAAGCCTGCGCATGCTCAGATCCAATTGGCCAGCCCCCAGGAAACAGATCTAAACCTGCTAGACGGATCCGTCAGAAAAATGGATCCGTTTCTTCAGTTCTCCAAAATTTGCGCCAGATCCGGTTTTTCTTAAAACAGCCGGATCCTGCCTGATGGCAAAAAGCTGATGTGTGAAAGTAGTCTTAGGCTGTGGGCACACGTAGCGTTTTAAAACGCTCACTAAAAACCACACTCCTTCCCAGAAATCGCGCATTTTTTTCCGCGCGATTTCACCGCGATTATGATCGCGATTTTGCCGCGATTTTCGCGTGCGATATTCAAGCACTTTCCAAGCGATTTGAAGCATCGCTTGGAAAGTGATTGACAGGTTGGTCACACTCGTCAAACAGTGTTTGACAAGTGTGACCAGGTTTTTACTATTGAGGCCGCCTATGCGGCATCAATAGTAAAAGATAGAATGTTAAAATGCTAAAAAAAATAAAAAAAATCGGTGTATATTTACCTTCCGGCGTCCCGCGCTGCATTCCCGGGCCTCAGCGTTCCCAGTTAGGCTAGTTTCACACTAGCGTTTTGGAGCGTAGCGATGGCCTGCGCACGGCCGCCACTAAGCCCCGCCCCCTGCCGTGCCCGCCGGTAGCTCCGCCCACCGGCGCATGACGCTGCATGCGCCCTGCGTCCCCTATCTTTATCACAGGGGGCGCAGGCCGTGCGCAGTATGCGTTTGGCGGCGCATGCGCCTTTTTGACGGTGCGCCGACGCAACCAAAATGCAGCAGGTTGCGTTTGGCGCAGGTCAGCGCACCGTCAAAAGGACGCATGCGCCGCCAAACGCATACTGCGCACGGCCTGCGCCCCCTGTGATAAAGATAGGGGACGCAGGGCGCATGCAGCGTCATGCGCCGGTGAGTGGAGCTACTGGCGGGGGCATGGCATGGGGCGGGGCTTAGCGGCGGCCGTGCGCAGGCCGTCGCTGCGATCCAAAACGCTAGTGTGAAACTAGCCTAATGCCTTGCGAGACCTGTGATGACGTAGTCTCGCGTTGCTATAGCGATCTCGCGAGACCGCTAGAGTCATGCGAGACTACGTCATCACAGGACCTTGCCGCAAGGCATTACTGGGAACGCTAGGCCGGGAATGCAGCGCGGGACATCGGAAGGTAAATATACCCCGATTTTTTATTTTTTTTTACAGGGATATGGTACCCAGGGCCTGGAGGACAGTCTCCTCTCCTCCACACCGTGGGTACCAACCGCACATGAGACGCTTAACTTCCCGCATGGTGGGCATAGCCACATGCGGGAAGTAAGCGATTCTCATGCATTCCTATGGGTGCGGAATCGCGGCAATTCTTTGCGATTCCGCACAAAAGAATGAGCATGCTGCGATTTTGTCCGCGATGCGATTCCGCCGCGGAAAAAAGCGCAGCATTAGCACAGCATGTGCGGAATGCCATAGGAATGCATGGGGGGGCGTTCTGTACACGATTTTTAAGCGTTTTCGCGGCAAAAACGCTTAATAATCGCTACTTGTGCACATAGCCTTAGAGGTAAAAAACGCTGCATGTTCATTAATTTCCGCTTAGGTCCGCGTTTTTGGCTATTTCCTATAGTCCAAAAGATGCACAGAAAAAACGCATCAAAACGCGCTTTTTCTGGGAAGGAGAACCCGTTTCCTGAGGGTTTAAAAAACGCTACGTGGGCACATAGCCTAGAAGAGTCGTCCTGTCAGCAGCTAGAGCGAGGAATAAAGGCGGGAGGGAGGCAGTCCGAGCTAAGGACGCTTTAGACCTGACAATAAGGCTAAATATTAGGGATTGTGAGAGGAATGAGAGTTCCCTGAATGTCCATACATGGCACCCAGGTGGCACTCTCACACAGCGGCCCGCTCGCCGCCCCCGCCCTCACTCTGCCCCCGTGCAGCCGGCTCCGTCTGCTGCAGCCAATCGCTTCATTGCAGCCAGGACTCCGGCGCGGCTCGTGTGGCGCACACGGCTCGTCCCCTCCTGGCCGCCGGGGAGCGCGTCTCTGACGCCCGTACTAGCACAGCACAAGACGCGGGGCCCCAGGCCGAGCAGCAGCATGTCGGGCCCCGGGCTGCAAGGGGAGCATTCGGGGCTGCTGCTGGAGTTGCTGGGAGAGAAGCTGGTGACGGCGGAGCGGGAGGAGGTGGACGTCCAGGCTCTGGGCTCTAGGGTGTCTCTGGTCGGGCTGCTCTTCGGCTGCGGGGTGAGCGCTCCCTGTCTGCAGCTGCTGCCCAGCCTCAGCGACTTCTACTGCAAGACGCGGGACCGGCTGGAGATTGTCTTCATCTCTTCGGACCCCGAGCAGAAGAAATGGCAGCTCTTCCTCAAGGACATGCCCTGGCTGGCACTGCCGTACCAGGAGAAGCACAAGAAGGTGAGGGGGAGGGCATTGTTACCTAGGCTTCTGGAGCTGTGAGCCGGGTGACTCGCCAGGTGGTGGGCATGGCTGCTGGGGCCAGGGCTTGTATACTGCTCTAGTCCCAGGCATTGGTGCTTACAGCAGAGGGCATTAGGTACATGGCGGGTACCTTGCCAATCCCTTGTCACAACACCAGTACTTATACATAACCCACAAGGGCTCCTACTTTTAAGTCTGTGTTCACATGTGGCGTTTTTGCTGCAAGTTTTACAATATCAGCAAAAGCAATCAGAAGTCTCTTGCGCACACGCTTTATTTTTTTTCCTGACAGAATTGGAAAACTGCTGCGTTTTTTTCACCCATAGAAAGCAATGAGTAAGTGCAAAAATGCAGGTATCAGCTTCTGGGGCAGAAAATTCAGGAACGACACACGCTAAACTGTATCTGCATGAAAAACGCTGCAAAACCTTTTTTTATTTTTTTTTTAAAGCAGTTTCTTTACTACCAAGCGCAGGTTTTGCCTGCACAAAAAACCCCCCAACTTGTGAACATAGCCTTAGGCTATGGGCCCACGTAGCGTTTTAAAACGCACAGTGAAAACTGGACTCCTTCCCAGAAATCGCGCGTTTTTTTCCGCGATTCTGTTCGCGATTTTGCCGCGATTTTCTCAAGCACTTGGGATGTGATTGACAAGGTTGGTCACACTCATCAAACATAGTGTTTGACAAGTGTGAGCAGGTTTTTACTATTGAGGCTGCCTATGCGGCATCAGTAGTAAAAGATAGAATGCTAAAAAATAAAAAATCGGGGTATATTTACCTTCCGACGTCCCACGCTGTCATCCCGGGCCTCGGCGTTCCCAGTAATGCCTTGCGCGACCTGTGATGACGTAGTCTCGCGTTACTATAGCGATCTCGCGAGACTACGTCATCACAGGACCTTGCCGCAAGGCATTACTGGGAACGCTTAGGCCGGGAATGCAGCGCGGGACGTCGGAAGGTAAATATACCCCGATTTTTTTATTCTTTTTTTTTTTTTTTTTTACAGGGGTATGGTACCCAGGGCCTGGAGGACAGTCTCCTCTCCTCCACACCGTGGGTACCAACCGCACATGAGACGCTTAACTGCGCATGGTGGGCATAGCCACATGCGGGAAGTAAGCGATTCTCATGCATTCCTATGGGTGCGGAATCGCGGCAATTCTTTGCGATTCCGCACAAAAGAATGAGCATGCTGCGATTTTTTTTTCCGCGATGCGATTCCGCCGCGGAAAAAAGCGCAGCATTAGCACAGCATGTGCGGAATGCCATAGGAATGCATGGGAGGCGTTCTGTACACGATTTTTAAACGTTTTCACGGCAAAAACGCGTAAAAATCGCATCGTGGGCACACAGCCTAAGATGCCATGAGAAATCATCTTCTGGCTCACCCTCTGGCCGGTGGCATATATAAAGCAGGTGTAACCCATAAGTGGTACAGGTGTCATGTCGTGGCCCACTGCCGGAATATCTCCACGTGCCAGTGACACGGAGCAATGCTTCATGAGTGCCTGTACATGAACTCCCTGGCGGCACCTAATGACTACTGATCACGATACTGTAAATGGACCACTATGCTTTTGCACTGAGGCCCAGACTTGTAAGCTACACTGAAATGCATTGGTGTGTGTTATTCACCTATTATAGGGTCAATCGTTATTTTTTTTTTTTTTTTTTGCTTGATAGATTAGGCTGGCAGCCCAGCTTCGGCTGTCAGAGTACACAGGTCTTCATCTACACTGTCAGGCTACACAGCTTGAAAGAAGTCATTTGATCCATCACGTTCAACTTTTCTCAGCCATTTCTTATCTTTCTGTAATATATTTATAACCTACATTGCCATTGGTTATTAGAAAAACAACCAGCCTTCATTTTAAATGATGGTGTAGTATCTGCTGCAGTGCTCTCCACGGTTCGCCTACTCTCACAGTAAAGACCAGGGTTGTCCATCCTTCAGCTACAAGTCTGCAGTCACTTTGTGGAACTGCAGACTTGTGAATCTTCTCATCGCACACTTTGAGGATTCTCCAATGTCAGGAGCTGGGAGTCATGTGACTGCAAGTATGTGATTTGCATACTTTCGGCCACACTGTGACTAGACTGGATCCATCCTTGCATTGAGTGTGGCCGCACCCATCTAGTTGGCACGTGACCGCATGTATGCAAAGGGCATACTTTAGGTCACGCACCCGCCGCTCTCGGCATTGAAGAATACTCACAGCGTGCAATGTGCGCCTGATGGGAGGATTCACAAGTCTGCAGTCACACAAAGAGGCTACAAGTTTGCAGTCAAAGGTTGGACATCCCCCTTTAAGGAAAGTCCCTTGCTTCACTAGCAGTAAATCATTGCTCGGTCCACACTCTTCTCTCCTGACTTTTCTGGATATTGTTAGTTCGGATATAGGGCTGGAGTCACACCAGCGTATCACATCCGATGCAATATGCTAATTACCCTTGGCTCCTGCTCTGCTGCGAGTTAGAGCCAAGTGGCATGCTACTGTGCGAGAGGATCGGAGCACAGCTGCGGAAGAGGTGGAGAAATTAATTTCTCCATCTCCTCTGCAGTTGGCATATATCGCACCGCACTCGGGTGATATCCAGGTGCTGTGCGGTGTTACTCGCACTCATAGACTTATATGGGTGTGAGTGACACGAGTCTCGCCGAGTCGTGGAGCCGCTTCTCTCATCAGTAGGATTCTCAGAGACCGCTTTGACTGGCAAAATCATCTGTTGGATAGTGGTGCCAGAAACCCAAGGCTGAGTTGAGTGTCAGTGGCTGCTATCTGAAATGGGCTGGTCTATCATTCAAACATGCTGCTCTAGGTAGGTAGTCCTCTGCCTTGGTCGTTCTCTTGGATCATAGTGCTTAGTAGTGATGAGTGAACTTGCTCAGATAAGGTGTTGTCCGAGCATGCTTGTGTTCTAACCGAATGTCATCCGTGTGCTGGAAAAATATGTTTGACTCCCTGTGGCTGCATGTCTGGTGGCTGTTCGACAGCTGTAACACATGTCGGGGTTGCCTGTTTGTTAGGCAATTGCTTCATGTGTTGTGGCTATAGAACATCGGCAAGACACAGCCACGGGGAGTCTAACATATTTTTCGAGAATGCCGAAGACATTCGGTTAGCACACGAGCACGTTCGCTCATCACTAGTGCTTAGTTATTTGCTCAAGTGTTGTAGTTGGGATGCCACCATTGCAGCCATGTCAGCAAGACTGGGGGCAGCAACGGAAAGGAAGCTCCGATGCAACCAGCAGGTGGTAAGTAAGGCTGATTGTTAAATTAAAGCGAACCTGTCAGCAATTATTAATAAAGGGCTTATACACTTAATTTTTTAGTCTTTTTTTTTTGTTTGTTTTTGTCCTTTGTATTAACGGGAGCCTGTCACCAGGTTTGGCCACTGTAAGACGCAGCCACCGCCTTTCAGGTCTTATCTACAGCATTCTATAATGCTGTAGATAAGCCCCTGATCTGACCTGCAAGAGAAGAAAAATAAGTTTTATTATACTCAACCGAAGGGGCGGTCTGGTCCGATGGGTGTCGCAGGTCCGGGTCCAGCGCCTCCCATCTTCTTGCCTCCCTCCTGCTTTCTTTACAGGCTCCCGGCATTGCGCTTCTGCGCAGGTGTACTTCTCTGCCCTGTTGAGGGCAGAGCAAACTACTGCAGTGTGCAGGCGCCTGCTCACTGCAGTACTTTGCTCAGCCCTCAACAGGGCAGAGAAGTGCGCCTGCGCAGGAGCGTGATGCCGAGGAGCCATGAAGCAAGCAGGAGGGAAGCGCTGGACCCGGACCTGCGACACCCATCGGACCGGACCGCCCCCCTTGGGTGAGTATAATAAGTTATTTTTCTTATCTTGCAGGTCAGATCAGGGGCTTATCTACAGCATTATAGAATGCTGTAGATAACCCCTGAAAAGCAGTGACCGTATCTTTATAGCGGCCCAAACTGCTGACAGGTTCTCGTTAATACAAAGGACAAAAACAAAAAGACTAAAAAATTAAGTGTAAAAGCCCTTTATTAATAGGGAAGTTCTGATTATACTAGAGCTATGCAGCTCTATAGTAGGGGAGATCTAATTATACTTGGTGTCTTCTAGTTATGCAGCTTTCTAACGTTTATTAGCTCTCTGCACACTGCAAGGGGTGTCACTTTTGCTTACAGAGGTTTTCCACATTGGCAAAAAGAAAGTTACTTTTCCTTCTGTGCTTTTAGCAAATCATCACTTTCTTGAGTCTTCACTACTTCACACAAGGGGGAAGGGAATTTCTTCTCCTATACTGCAGGTATATGATTTTTTCCTCTGTCATGAGAGGGATTGTTAATGTATTTACATCCAACAGCAACCTGATTGAGAAGAATGATCAATAGGAAGCACAAAAATATATGTAGGGTTCCAGTTTGTAGGAATAAAAATCGTCATTAGCAGTGCAGTGTATATATTGTGGTTCTATTAATTAGATATTTTGCCATAATTAGAATGTAATGTTTGCCCTTGATATTTCTGCTGACAGTGCTTGGAACAAGAAGCATATATGGTACAGCTCAGGGCACAGACACTACGGTTGCAATACACAGAATATTACACTGCCTGTTTCCACATCAGATTTTTTTTGTCTCTATATACCGTATGTCATCTGGAACGTAAAAAATACTTCATGTCCCTAGGATAGGTGAGGATGTTTGGTGGCGATGACTTTGTGATGGAGAAATATTAAGTTTGCCACGTGTCAGGCTCTGCATTTGATCTGTGGGCACATAGACAAGGAAAAGCTTGAAGAACTGAGATATGAAAATTGTGTCCAGTTTACCAAAGCCGCCAGAAATCTACTAATCATCATAATCTATCACCTGGCAGTTATGCAATGGGTTACATTTATCATAGCAGGGCTTACTTTGTGGTAGATTTGTAGTATTTTGCATGAAGGTACTTTCTCTGACTTCATGCCATCTCTTAATTGTACACATTTTTTGTTTTGGCGCAAATCAATAAAATTGTGTAAGCTGATTTTGCTTGAAAATAAGCCACAGCTTACAGCAGATTTCTGGCCTGCCCACTGTAGTAAATGTGTGCCAATAACTACATGAATGAGCCCTTAGGCAGGTTCACAGTGTAAGCTTTGACAGATCATGCAGTAGAATAGAAATGATACTGTAGTGATTGTAGGGATTCTACTCGCTTAGGTGCGACGGGAGACAGTCAGGAGGCAGGTTCCCTTAGGCTGAGTTCACACGTGGCGTTTTTTTCGCGTTTCCGCAGCGGTTTTAACCGCGAAAACGCAGCATCCCATGCATTCCTATGGAATTCCGCAATGCTCTGCTAATGCTGCGGTTTCTACCACGGCGGAATCGCGCGGTAAAAAACGCAGCATGCTCATTAATTTTGCGGAATCGCGGTGATCCCGCACCCATAGGAATGCATTGTTCTGCTTACTTTCCGCATGTGGCTGTGCACACCATGTGAAAAGTAAGCAGAACAATTGCGGATGGTACCCACGGTCCGGAGGAGAGGAGGCTGTCCTCCGGGCTTTGGGTACCATATCCCTGTAAAAAATAGAACTTAAAATAAAAAAATATTATTGTTCTCACCTTCCGACGCCCCGCACAGCCTTCCCGCCTCTCTCCACGCTCCCGTTCCCAGTAATCCTTTGCGAAAATGCCCGTGATGACGTCCGTTCTCGCGGGATCGCGAAGTCTCGCGGTCATTCGCGAGACGTCGCAATCCTGCGAGAACGTATGTCATCGTGGGCATTTTCGCAAAGGATTACTGGGAACGAGAGCGTGGAGAGAGGCGGGAAGGCTGCGCGGGGCATTGGAAGGTAAGAATAACACCATTTTTTTATTTTTTTAAATTATTTTTTACAATTTTTCTTTTACTACTGATGCCGCATAGGCAGCCTCAATAGTAAAAAGTTGGTCACACTCGTCAAACACTATGTTTGACGAGTGTGACCAACCTGTCGATCAGTTCTCCAAGCGATGCTACTAATCACTTGGAAAACGCTAGCATTTTGCAAGCTAATTACGCTTGCAAAATGCTAGTTTTTCCACGGGAAAATCGCAGGAATTTAAAATGTGATTTTCCCGTGGAATGGAATTCCGGAACTCTCGCGGTAATTTCCGCGAGAGTTCCGCTACGGGTGAACTTAGCCTAAAAGTTCATGCGGTTTATTACGTCATAAACCAAACAGCACGTCACCAAAATAAACAGCATTCAGTTCAGGAGACAAAGTAACGTCACATGTCCTTTCCTTCAGGCGCAGTCCGTGAGCCTCAGCGCACACAGGAGGTGTATACCGCCTCACATACAGCTCCCCGGTTCAAGAGCAGGCCACATTATAAGGGTGTAGCCACACCTACGAACCCAGCAGCTGACTGGTCACATGACTGTGACCTCACCACAGGTCCTTCAAAACAATAATACAGCAATATTTGTTATGCCTTACATTATGGAGACAAGCCATTTGTGAGACACATATCTCCCATCGATTACACGACCCTTAACCCTGCCACAGATACAATTCAGCCAACTGCTGCGTTAGATCTGCTTAGCACCAGCCTGCTACATGATAAATTAGTCTGGCTTGTCTACAAAGACTGTCTGACGAAAAATGGCAATCAGTAAGAGCAATATTTTATTTATCCAGAGAGCATTGTGCAGAGTTATTTTTTTTTCCTGTCAATTTGCCCTACCTTTTTGTGAAGAAAAATAAACCATGCCGTAGGATTAACTCCTGTATTAACTTTTCTGCACTAAAATTCTGTGTTCACATACTCTGTCACATATTTGGAATTTCTTTCATGTCTAGTAGGCCTCTCCAATATAAACAGAGGCAGTGTACAGTAGCCATGCTGAAGCAAGTCTCCCTATGCCATTGCTGACCTGAAATCTATTGTCATCCACATTACAGCATGCACATAAAATAATAAGCAGTATTACAAATACTCTTAATAAAAAATGTATCTTTTTGTTTTTAAAGACTTGTCTCCATGGTTACAGACTTAAGTATATGTATAACTGTAGCATTAGAATGCAGTTTTTGCTTGGCTTTTTTTGTGATTCTCATATAAGGTAATAGAGAGACATAGACATGAATGGCCAGTTGGCATCTCTCCTTGATGTAACGGCTATCTCACTAGGCAGGACAGTAGTCACTGAGTATTGGAGACCGGGCAAGGGCAGGTCCAAGAGGAAGGACCGACATTTATCTGATATTTACGGCATCTGCTGTGGTTATGATAAATCATAAGTGTTTCAGTTGGAATATACCTAAACTGTTTATGTAGGACCATTATGGTCGTCAGCGGGCTATTGCAGTTTTTCTCATATCACTTTTGAACACTTTATTTAAATGAGATGTCCAGTCTTGTAGTGACAGTAGGCTTCTGAACCTTTAGACTATGTTCACACGTTGCGTTTTAAGTTTAAGCTGCTTACAAAGAAGCAGGTTTTGCTGCATTATTATTTGGTACGTTTTTGTTGGGGTACATTGGTCTCTTGTGCTGGTAACATTTAGTGCATAAAATAAGATTCAATTTCATCAGGTTTTGGCACCCAAAACGTAGCAAAACCTGATACCTGCGTTTTTGTTTTTTTGCAGCATTTTTTGCACTACCTATTGTTTTCAAAGGGTGAAAAATGCTGAAAAAATGGACATGTTGCATTTTGCAAAAACGCAGCTCTTTGACAATACAGTCAGAAAAAAAAGTGTGTGCATGAGATTTCTGAAATATCATAGAATTTGCAAGTACTGGGAAAAGCAGTTGAAAATCTGCAGAAAAATAGCAAAAAATGCTGCAAAAAACACAACGTGTGAACATAGCCTTATAGCACATGTGCAACTCCTATGCCAATTGATGCTTAGTCATTTGTGTGCCAATGACTTGGATCACCATTTTTTTTTTTTTAAGGTTTTCAAAGCAGTAACCTGAAAGTATACATATTTTGCAGGCAGTGCTTAATGTAATGCCATATGTTATGTGAACTTAGATTATTGCTTTTTTGCAGAAGTAAAGAAGGCTATGCTTCAGCTTGTCTCCATCTTGATCATACAATTTGCACTATATATACCTGGCAGATTTTAGTATGCAAGTCACAAATAAGCAAGGTGTGCATGAGACTTCAGGATTCTCATTCATTTTGCTGGCATAAGGAAACCCTTCAGGTTTTATAACAAATCCGCACTGAGAAAACGCAGCAAAAACGCAACGTGTGCGCACAGCCTTAAAGGAGTTGTCCACTACTATGACAGCGCCTTCTTAAGCTAAATATTTGGCCTGTAAAATAATAAAGCCTATACTCGCCTCATGTGCCGGCGCTGTTCCCTCGGTGTTGGCACTCACTGTACCTAGTGGGTGTGATGCGGTGTTGTGACCAGGGCTGTGGAGGTGGAGTTGGTATAAAATTGACCAACTCCTAAAATATATAATAAATTGGGTACAGTAGTACAGTGCAGGATGTGCTGTAAATGTTTTCATAAGAGTTTGGGAAAGTTATGAAATGTCCTATAATTGTCTGTTCCTGATCTCAGGATCTTGGCTTTTAGTTGAGATGAATCTGTGCTTCACTTTATGTACATGCTCAGTAGTGACCAGTGCTGTGGGGTCAGAAGTAAGAGAAATTGAGGAGTCTGTCGGCGGTTTGGCTTACCTACTCCACAGCCCTGGTTGTGACACATTATGCCGGTGCCCAATCAGAAATGACATGTAGCTCAGACTTCCTGTTCATGTTCATCCGAAAGGGGAGACAGTGATGCCAGCCCTGATTGGTTGCTGGGCATCATGTGTTATTCCAACACATCACTTCCCCGGGGAGACCAAGTGCATACACCGCTGGAACGGTGCCATCACAGGAGTTGAGTACAGACTTTATTATGTTATTGGGACCGAACATTTAGTTTAAGAGGGGGTTGTCCTAGTAGTGGACAATCCCTTTAAGGGAGTCTGTCAGTACAAAATGATGTTCGGTGCCCCCTGTTGTGGTCAAACAGTTTTGTGCACCTTCCCACCTTTGGTTTTCCACCTGCCTCCACCCTTCTTTGGTTTCTATAAAGCCAGAGCTGATAATCAGAAGGAAAGTAGGGCGATGACAGGCGATAAAGCAAGTAGGTTGGAACGTGCACTAAAACAGCCCAGCCATAGCAATGGCGCACAGAGTGACTGTGCTAGGTATGAATTCATTTTGTGCTCACAGACTTCCTATTAAGGGCGCAGATGGCCATGTAACATGAACTACGATCGCATCGCAGTGCACTGACTGGCCATAGACTCTCCTGACCCGAGTGTTACTGCATGTATTTTTATGCAGTTGAGGTCAGGAGAGCAGCCATCCAGTTCAAACATTGTGATGCGATCGTCGTCCGTGTTATTTCGGTCGTCTGACTGCACCCTAAGGGTAAGTGCACATGCTGTGGATTTGGCCGCGCGGATTTTGTAAAATCCGCAGGTAAAATCTGCAGGTCAAAAGACCTGCGGTTTTACCTGTGGATTAGCCTGCGGTTTTGCCCTGCGGTTTTTCATCTCCACAATGGAGGAGATGGCAAACCGCAGCGGAATCAGCAGAAAGAGTTGACATGTCAATTCTTTCTGCGGTTTAGAAACCGCAGGAAAACCGCACGGAAAAATCCGCACCGTCGGCGGATTTCAATATCCATACAGTTGTGGCCAAAAGTATTGACACCCCTGCAATTCTGTCAGATAATACTTAGTTTCTTCCTGAAAATGATTGCAAACACAAATTCTTTGTTATTATCTTCATTTAATTTGTCTTAAATGAAAAAACACAAAAAGAATTGTCCTAAAGCCAAATTGGATATAATTCCACACCAAACATAAAAAAGAGGGTGGACAAAAGCATTGGCACTGTTCGAAAAATTTGTGATGCTTCTCTAATTTGTGTAATTAACAGCACCTGTAACTTACCTGTGGCACCTAGCAGGTGTTGGCAATAATTAAATCACACTTGCAGCCAGTTGACATGGATTAAAGTTGACTCAACCTCTGTCCTGTGTCCTTGTGTGTACCACATTGAGCATGGAGAACAGAAATAAGACCAAAGAATTGTCTGAGGACTTGAGAAACCAAATTGTGAGGAAGCATGAGCAATCTCAAGGCTGCAAGTCCATCTCCAAAGTCCTGAATGTTCCTGTGTCTACCGTGCGCAGTGTCATCAAGAAGTTTAAAGCCCATGGCACTGTGGCTAACCTCCCTAGATGTGGACGGAAAATAAAAATTGACAAGAGATTTCAACGCAAGATTGTGCGGATGTTGGATAAAGAACCTCGACTAACATCCAAACAAGTTCAAGCTGCCCTGCAGTCCGAGGGTATAACAGTGTCAACCCGTACTATCTGTCGGCGTCTGAATGAAAAGTGACTGTATGGTAGGAGACCCCTGAAGACCCCACTTCTTACCCCGAGACATAGAAAAGCCAGACTGGAGTTTGCCAAAACTTATCTGAAAAAGCCTAAAACGTTTTGGAAGGATGTTCTCTGGTCAGATGAGACAAAAGTAAAAAAAAATGGAAAGAGGGAGGCATATCTAAAGAAGAATATAATGCTGTCTGCAGAACCTGCAGGGCACAAATCAGATTATCTAAAGCTGAAAATGAATTGAGGCTTGCAAGAGATGTCAAAAGCAATAATAAAGGATTTTGGGGATATGTCAAAAGTAAAAGAAAAGTCAAAGATGCTATAGGATTTTTACAGGATGAAAATGATGAAATGGTAAGACAGGATGTTGAGAAGGCCGAACAACAACTTTTCTTCACTGTCCTATTAAGGGAATAGAAGAATCCAGGATATCTATAAACAGAAAGATAGTGAGGAAACACTTAGCTAACCTAAATGAATTCAAGTCTCCAGGTCCAGATGAATTACACCCCAGAGTACTGAAGGAGATAGCAGAAGAAATTTTTGAACCCCTCTCCATAATCTTTGAAAATTCTTGGAGAACAGGAGAAGTCCCAGAAGACTGGAGAAGAGCAAATGTTGTTCCTATCTTCAAAAAGGGGAAGAAGGTGGACCCAGGCAACTATAGGCCGGTGAGTCTGACTTCTATACCAGGAAAGATCTTTGAACAGATTATTAAACAACATGTATGTCAGTACCTGGATAAGAATGAAGTGATTAAATGCTGTAGATATAGTATATCTTGACTTCAGCAAAGCATTTGACAAAGTATCTCATACAATCCTTATTGAAAAAATGACTAAGTATGGAATGGACAAGGCAAATGTTAGGTGGATTCATAACTGGCTTAGTGATCGGACCCAAAGAGTGGTCGTAAATGGCTGCACATCCAGTTGGAAGAATGTCTCAAGTGGGGTACCACAGGGCTCTGTCCTGGGCCCTGTATTGTTCAACATCTTTATCAATGATTTAGATGAAGGAATTGAGGGTAAACTGATTAAATTTGCTGATGACACAAAGCTAGGAGGGATAGCTAATACTAGAGAAGAGAGAGAGAGGATTCAAAAAGATATAAATAAACTGAAGCAGTGGGCAGCAACTAACAGAATGGTTTTTAACAGGGAAAAATGCAAAGTACTACATCTGGGCAATAAAAATGAAAAAAGCATATACAGAATGGGAGGAATAGGGCTAAGTGACAGCACATGTGAAAAAGACTTGGGTATACTAATAGATCACAAACTGAATATGAGTCAACAGTGTGATGCAGCAGCCAAAAAGGCAAATGCAATTCTAGGATGTATTAACAGAAGCATACAGTCTAGATCACGTGAAGTCATTATTTCCCTCTACTCCTCTTTGGTCAGACCTCATCTGGAATATTGTGTCCAGTTTTGGGCACCACATTTTAAAAAAGACATCAACAAACTGGAGCAAGTTCAGAAAAGAGCGACCAGAATGGTGACCGGTCTGCAAACCCTGTCTTATGAGGAAAGGTTGCAGGATTTGGGAATGTTTAGTTTGAAAAAGAGAAGACTGAGAGGAGACTTAATAGCTGTCTACAAATATCTAAAGGGCTGTCACATTGTAGAAGGATCAACTTTATTCTCATTTGCACAAGGAAAGACTAGAAGCAATGGGATGAAACTGAATGGGAGGAGACACAGATTAGATATTAGAAAAAACTTTGACAGTTAGAGTTATCAATGAGTGGAACAAGCTACCACGAGAAGTGGTGAGTTCTCCTTCAATGGAAGTCTTCAAACAGAGGCTGGACAGACATCTGACTGGGATGATTTAGCGAATCCTGCTTTGAGTAAGGGGTTGGACCAGATGGCCCAGGAGGTCCTTTCCAACTCTACGATTCTATGATTCTAGAGTAGAGTAAAAGTAGAGCTTTTTGGGCAAAGGCATCAACATAGAGTTTACAGAAGAAAAAAAAGGAATTCAAAGAACAGAACACGGTCCCTACAGTCAAACATGTTGGAGGTTCCCTGATGTTTTGGGGTTGCTTTGCTGCCTCTGGCACTTGACTGCTTGACCGTGTGCATGGCATTATGAAGACAGACTACCAACAAATTTTTCAGCATAATGTAGGGCCCAGTGTGAGAAAGCTGGGTCTCCCTCAGAGGTCATGGGTCTTCCAGCAGGACAATGACCCAAAACACACTTCAAAAAGCACTAGAAAATGGTTTGAGAGAAAGCACTGGAGACGTCTAAGGTGGCCAGCAATGAGTCCAGACCTAAATCCCATAGAACACCTGTGGAGAGATCTAAAAATGGCAGTTTGGAGAAGGCACCCTTCAGATATCAGGGACCTTGAGCAGTTTGCCAAAGAAGAATGGTTAAAACTCCAGCAGAGCATTGTAAGAAACTCATTGATGGTTACCGGAAGCGGTTGGTCGCAGTTATTTTGGCTAAAGATTGTGCAACCAAGTATTAGGCTGAGGGTGCCAATAGTTTTGTCTGGCCCATTTTTGGAGTTTTGTGTGAAATGATCAATGTTTTGCTTCATTCTCTTTTGTGTTTTTTCATTTAAGACAAATTAAATGAAGATAATACCAAAGAATTTGTGTTTGCAGTCATTTTCAGAAAGAAACTGAGTATTATCTGACAGAATTGCAGGGGTGTCAATACTTTTGGCCACAACTGTAGGATATTATGGTACTGTACACCGAAGCAAAAACTGCTGCGGTTCCGCAGTGGCCAAATCCGCTGCGGAACCACAGCAGAATCTGCAGCGTGTGCACACACCCTAATAGAGAATCCACATTCTGCAGATTTCCTTGTAGAAAATTCTGCAGATGTCCCGTTCATTTAAAACAACCCCATTCAGATCAAAAGACCCAATTTTTAGTCACAAAAATGTCTAAAACAAAATCAGCAGCATGTGACGTTAGAGTGGATTCACATGATGTAGATTTTGATTGAGAAATTTAATTAAAATAATTTACATTCATTTGATTTGGGTTGTTTCAGAACTGTGGAACAGTTGCAGAAATGTCTGCATAAAATCTATAGCATATGGGTTCTCCCTTAATACAAGGTCAGGAAAATGCTCTACAAGTCAATTAGTCTGGTAATAGCTTCCAAAGTCTTGATAAACTGACAGCTAGACTGGCAGACTTAAGAAAAAGTTTTAGTTCTGCTTAACAAAGATTAATTTAAAGTCTGAGTAGCCAAACGCTCATGTAACCTAAAGTTGTGTTGCGACACTGTCAATATATTGATTATACTGGGAAATTGTATGATGGTTGATAATGGTAGCTTTGGTAGGAAATACTCCGTTTATGGACTGAGATGGACCTTGTTTATTAACCTATTTTGATTAAAAAAAATGGGAAACATCTTAAAGAAGTTATGCTACTAGAATTCAAAAGCGTGTACTTTTCATAGATTGTGCTCCTTCAGGGTAGTGGAATTTTGCACTTGACTTTTGATAGCACTAGTGGTGGCTGGCCATACTTTTACTGTATTTGTTGGTAGTTTGTAGTGTTACTATGCGAGTTGCAGTGTGTAGTACCTTAGGTTGTTACTGAAAAGTCATGAAATAAGCCAAGTAGACCATGATGAGTTCTCTGGCTTTACGTATTTGCACACTAAAAAAAGATGTGGTTTTGACGGTTTTAAAATGTTGTAACTACAACCTGCTATAAACAAAAACACGACAGATCACACAGTTACGGTAAATTACAGCTAAAATCCATAGTGCTGCTAATCAAAAGACCTTGATTAACAAACTTTTTTGATTCACCAAATCTGTGTATATGTACTGTAGAGTGTGTGTGTGTGTGTGTGTGTGTGTGTTTAATGAGAGTTGAGCAAATATGTTCGGAATATGTTGCCGAATCTGAATTTGCCTTATTCGTGCCATATTGGTACTCTATTCATGCCTAATTTATGTTTGATCGGTTCCTAACATATTCATTCATTTCTTCTCCCATTGACTCCAATGATGTTCGGAGAAAATTGCAAATACAATATTCACCACAGAGTATAACCGTAACCGAATTTTGAAAAATTTGCTCTACTCCAGTGTTAATATACTCATCTATTGCTGTCTTCTCCGGTATCTAGCTCCGCTCTTAGCCTCTTCGGAGTGACTTTCAGGGGTAGACAACCAAAAGGGAATCTGTCACCAGGTTTTTGCTACCTAGTCTGAGAGCAGCATAATGAGGAGATAGATTCTCCTGTTTCCGAGACATATCTTTCACTGGTTGCTTAGTATAGTTTTGATAAAGTGATTTTATTAGCTTGATAGTCAAGCATATTCATGAGCGCTGTGTAACACTACTCCCTCCCATGATTTACAGCTTTCTTCGTACACTGTGCATAGGCAGAAAGCTGCCAATCGGGAGTGTGGTATTGTGGTTTTACAGAGCTCATCGTTAAAGGGAATCTGTCACCCTTTTTTTGGACTATGAGCTGCCAGCATTGACATCAGGAACTTATCTACAGCATACTGTAATACTGTAGATAAGCCCCTGATGAAACCTGAAAGATAAGAAAAAAAGAGTTAGATTATACTCACCGGGGGGGGGGGGGGGCGGTCCGGTCTGGCGCCTCCCATCTTCACACGATTGCCGTCCTCTTCTTACCTTCCTGTCGTGGCGCAGGCGCACTGCTCTGCCCTGTTGAGGGCAGAGCAGAATACTGCAGTGCGTAGGCGCCAGACCTCTCCCGACGCCTGCACACTGCAGGACTCTTTTCTGCCCTTAACAGGGCAGACCAGTGCGCCGGAGGCGGAGCCACGACAGGAAGGAAGGAGGACGGCATCTTATGAAGATGGGAGGCTTCGGACCGGACCGCGACACCCATCGGAACGGAACGCCACCCCCCCCTCAGTGAGTATAATCTAACTTTTTTCCAGGACGTCCACCTGACAGCACCATGGAAGACATCTCCCTCCTTACAGGGACGGGAAAAGCACACGAGAGGTTAAAAGGTCATGTCCCACCCCCTTTCCCTCAGTGATTTAACAAGTACCACAACGTGGATAATGCAAGTTACACTTTAATGAAACAATCATATTACAGCATTTGACAAGAAATAATCGTAAGATAACATAAATAGGGAGGGAACTACCCGTGCTGTCAGGATGGACTCCTGGAAACATCATTACCGGTAGGTCTAATACCTATTTTCCAGGACGTCCACCTGACAGCACCATGGAGAGTACCAAAGCACCTCCTCAGGGTGGGATTACCGCCTGGAGAACTTTTCTCCCAAATGCGGTCTGTTGACTAGATAACACATCAAGCTTATAGTGCTTACAGAATGTATTAAGATTGGCCCAGGTTGCTGCTCTACAGATTTGATCGACCGAGGCCCCCGCCGCTCGGCCCATGAGGCTGATACTGCCATCATAGAGTGGGCCTTTACGGAATTTGGCGGACTGGCGCCTTCGGCTTGGTAGGCGTCAGAGATTACTGAGGTAATCCATCGTGCGATGGACGCCTTAGAGGCTTTTTTCCCCTTATTTTTACCCCCAAAAAGGATGAACAGATTTGGGTCAATGCGCCAACTATTGGTGGCCATAAGATAGTCTAGGACTGCGCGCCTCACATCCAGTGAGTGAAGACGCTGTTCCTTTTTATTACGGGGATTATCGCAGAAAGATGGTAACCCTATCTCCTGGTTTATATTTTAAGAAGAGGCTACCTTTGGGATAAATGCCGGGTCCAATCTTAAGATTATACTGTTGTCTCTTATCTGGAGATATGGGTCCTTAGTGGATAGGGCCTGGATCTCCCCTATTCTTTTGGCCGTAGTAATGGCTACCAGGAAGGCCGTCTTACGAATAAGAAAAGAGATGGTTATTTTCTCGCTGGGGGTGTAGGGGTCTGTACAGAGAAACCTGAGTACCAGGCCCAGGTCCCAAGGCGGGGTGAGCTGCCTAATCGTGGGGCGCAGGCGCTGCGTGGCTCTTATGAATCTTCTAACCCAGGGATGGGAAGCTAACTGGTAATCGAAGAAGGCACTCAAGGCCGAGATCTGGACTTTTAGAGTGCTGGGCTTAAGGCCTTTATTAAACCCTGACTGCAAAAAAATTTAGTATGCTAGGGAGGTCAGGGGTGCCTGCCACGAGATCGGACCTGCCACCCTCCAGACAGAATCTTTTCCATATCTTTCGATAGATTGCAGATGTCACCGGTTTCTTACTGGCCTGTAGGGTGGATATGACCTGATCCGACAACCCCTTTGCCTTCAGGATGTCCCTCTCAGGATCCAAGCCGATAGGTGGAGTCTTGCTGGGTTCGGGTGGTGTATCGGGACCTGGTGAATGATGTCCTTCCACAGGGGTAGTTCGACTGGATTTCCTACTGCCATGGCTTCTAGTAGGGAAAACCAGCTCCTCCTCGGCCAGTATGGAAGGATCAACATCACTCTTGCGTGGTCCTCGCGTATCTTCCTGAGCACTCCGGGTATGCAATAACGGGCGATCAAAAGAACGTATTTGCATAAAAGTGGTATCATTGAAAACGTCAGCTCGGCACGCAAAAACAAGCCCTCAACCGACCCCAGATCACGAAAAATGGAGACGCTACGGGTCTCAGAAAATTGCACAATTTTTTGTTTTCTTATTTAGCAAACTTTTTAATTTTTTTTTCACCACTTAGATAAAAGAGAAGATAGACATGTTTGGTGTCTATGAACTCATAATGACCTGGAGAATCATAATGGCAGGTTAGATTTAGCATTTCGTGAACCTAGCAAAGAAGCCAAGCAAAAAACAAGTGTGGGATTGCACTTTTTTTTGCAATTTCACCGCACTTGGAATTTTTTTCCCGTCTTCGAGTACACTACATGGTAAAACCAATGGTGTCCTTTAAAATTACAACTCGTCCCGCAAAAATTAAGCCCTCACATGGCCATATTGATGGGAAAAATAAAAAAGTTATGGCTCTGGAAATAAGAGGAGCGAAAAATCAAAAAAGCTCCAGGAGTGAAGGGGTGTTAAAGAACTGCTAGACCTGCAGTAGATAAAACAATGATTTTATCAAATTGACAGCAAGCAGCTCATTAAGTAACACGCCATTGGAATCAGGGTCTTTATCTCTAGATTATGCTGGTCACAGATTAAGTGGCAAAAACGTGGTGACCATTTCTCTTTTAAATGTGCATAGGCTGATGCTGTTCTCTGCAATGTGGGTCCAGGCCCTTAGTCAATGTGCTGCCTAAAATGGTGTTCTTTTAAGCAATCCAAAAGATCATTTCACTTAGGCCTGTTTCACACATCCGTTTGTGTCCATCAGTCAAAATCCGCCGATTTGCAAAAAAAAATTTTGACGTCCGCTGACATGCCCGAACGGACCATGCAACGTTTTTTTGGGTGGCAGGATCCGCACTTCTCACTGCACATGCCCGAAAGACTTCACTCAGCCGGAAATTTAACCCTAAACTCTGTTCTGGCGGATGAAAAATTCTTTCTCTCTCATTCTTGCTTTGACGGATCCGTTAAAATAACGGTCCGGTGACAAACGTTGTGGTCAGTACAAGAACGGATCCGCTATCCGCCATTTTAGCGGATTTTGACTGAACAAAAAAACTGATGTGTGAAACAGGCCTTAACCCCTTTACCCCCAAGGGTGGTTTGCATGTTAATGACCAGGCCAATTTTTACAATTCTGACCACTGTCCAGTTATGAGGTAGTAACTCTGGCATGCTTCCATGGATCTGGGAGATTCTGATACTGTTTCCTCATGACATTATTTACTTCATGATAGTGGAAAAAAATTTTTTTGATATGACTTGCGTTTATTTGTGAAAAAAATGGCTATTTGGTGAAAACTTTCAAAATTTCACAATTTTCCCACATTGAATTTTCATACCCTTAAATCACAGAGATAATGTCACATAAAATATTTAATAAGTAACATTTCCCACATATCTACTTTACATCAGCACAGTTTTGGAGCCAATTTTTTTTTCTTAGCAAGTTATAAGGGTTAAAAGTTAAACAGCGATTTCTCATTTTTACACCGTTTTTTTTTTTTTTTTTTTTTTTTAAGGGACCACATCACATTTGAAGTCACTTTGAGGGGTGTATAAGTTAGAAAATATCCAAAAGTGACACAATTCTAAAAACTGCACCCCTGAAGGCGCTCAAAACCACATTCAAGAACTTTATTAACCCTTCAGGTGCGTCACAGTAATTTTTGGAATGTTTAAAAAAAATTAACATTCAGCTTTTTTCACAAAAAATTGCAGATTCATTTTTTATTCATTTTACCAAGGGTAACAGGAGAAATTGGACCTCAAACGTTTTTGTGAAATTTGTCCTGAGTATGCTGATACCCCATATGTGGGGGTAAACCACAGTTTGGGCGCATGGCAGCATTCGGAAGGGAAGGAGCGCCATTTTACTTTTTCAACGCAAAATTGGCTGGAATTAAGATCAGACGCCATGTCGCGTTGGGAATGGAGAACCCCCCTCATGCGTCTAAACAGTGGAAAACCCCTACAAGTGAAACCATTTTGGAAACTAGACCCCCTAAGGAACTTATCTAGATGTGTGGTGAGCACTTTGAACCTCCAAGTGCTTCACAGAAGTTTATAACGTTGAGCCGTAAAAATAAAGGATCATATTTTTTTCACAAAAATGATCTTTTCACCCCCAATTTTTTATTTTTCCAAGGGTAACAGGAGGAATTGGACCCCAAAAGTTGTCCAATTTGTCCTGAATACGCTGATACCCCATATGTTGGGGTAAATCACTGTTTGGGCCAGGGCTGTGGAGTCGGAGTCAGTTTTGGTTGGAGTCGGAGTCGGTAGAAATGTACCGACTCCGACTTTAAAAAAAATGTATTAATATTTCATAATTGAACTTTCATATGAATTTTATAAATGTTACTCAAATATATATGTTCTATCAAACTATAAACAACAGTGATAAGCAGTTCTGCTGGAGATAGAGACATTTCTTACTTCTTGTGTGTCACTGTTCTCCACTGCCCTTATCTAATCTTATACTTGGTTAACCTCATGCTGCCCCAACCCCCCTACTTACAGTGTATGAAACTGAAAGTGAAAATGTGTTGCAAATTCTTAGTAGTAAAGCTCCTCCTCTAGACTAGATCATACTAGGTGTGCATCTTCCAAGCATCTCACAGCTGCCTGCTACTCAGAAGAGGAAGACTGTAAGAAGTATTATCCTTTCAACAAACTTTGCATCAGTTAACTGTGAGTACATGAGGAATAATAACAGTATTACTGACCACTATATCAGTTGTACGACCTGGCAATAATTTTGTACAATTGTTTTTAGGAAAAACAATTGTCATTTGGATTGTGAATGCAGAATTAAAAACCTGAGAATGTCAAAGAAGCATCACATTAAATCAGCTGTATTTGAACATTTCACCATCACTCAAGATAGAAAACATTATGTCTGTCAGTGTATGACAAATGATCCAGACGAAAACAAATGCTGTGAAGCCAAGATGAGTGCATATTCAGGCAAAGATAAAAATGCTCCTACCAGAGCTTCTAATCTAAAGAGACATTTACAGCGCTTTCATCCAGAAGTACTGAAAGCAGTGGATGAGAAAGACTGCATCCAAACCAATGAACCGGTGCCCAGCTCTTCCAGCAAACAAAGGAGCAGAGAACTTTGCAGCCATCAGTTGCAAGATATTTTGTCGGTGACAAAGTTACTGTGACAATAACAGTAGATACATTTAAAAAACAGATTATAGAGCTTGTTGTAAAGGATAGTGTGCCTATTTCATTATTTTCACGACCAACTTTTATGTGTCTGAATGGGGAAATGGCCCGCAAGCTTGGTGTTTCTCTGGAGAGAGAGAGAGTATTAGAAAATTAGTAATTGAAGAAGCTTTTAAACAAAAGGAAGAACTTAAAAAAACTCTCAAGGGACGCTTTCTGTTTCTTAAAATGGATGCCTGCACACGTCACAGAGTGAACTATTTTGCCATCAATGTCCGATTTGTTTGTGACAAAGATGAAATAGTTACCAAGACATTGGCAGTAAAAGACACCAAAGCTCATCACACCAGTGAGTTTCTTCAGGTCTTGGTGGAAAAGGTTCTGCAAGACTATGAACTTAAAAAAGAGCAAGTTCTTTCTGTCGTAACTGACAATGCTTCAAATATGATAAGTACTATTAAGCTAATGAATGAGAGTAATGATGGTGACCAGCAGCTAGAAGAACATTCTGGGTCCACAGACACAGAAATGTTTGAAATAGAGGAACACAGTATTGTAACTGAGGAGCAAACTGAAGTTGCTTCAGATGAACAGCAACATGATAGTTTAGATGATCTTGTTGAAACTGTGTCAATATGTTCTTTCATTCATCACATGCGCTGTGTTGTGCATACGCTACAGCTGGCTATAAGAGACAGTCTGCAAGAAGGACATGCTGCTGCACTGATTGGCAAGGTGAGAAAATTGGCTACTGTTGCCAGAACCCCTAAAGTTGACTCAATTTTGAAGAGACGTGCTGGAAAAGGGGCAATTATTGATCAAGCCACACGATGGGGCAGTACTTAATGATTCAGCGCTTGGTTGAACTGAAAACCTTTCTTGTAGACATGGCTAACCCTCAACTGATGCTAAATGAAAGTCAGTGGAATCAGGTGACTGAGCTGGAAAAATTGCTAGAGCACCCATTTACAGTGACTAAAAAATTACAAGCAGAGGACTTAACTCCAGGTATTTTCTTAAAGGAGTGGAAGAACCTGATGTTTCGCCTGTCCCAAAGAGGAGGGTTAATTGCAAGTGGCATTGCTACATCAATGAAACGGAGAGAGGAGCTACTATTACAAAATAACATTCTTTTGGCAGCTGTTTATGTAGACCCAATGCATCGGATTCTTCTAGATGATCAACAGCTAAGTAAAGGAAAAGAAGCTCTGTTTGAAATAGCAGTAAGGATGAAAGGGTTGCAGAACAGTCAGGAGGAACAAGAAGAATTTGGTCGTCCTGCCACATCTTCACCCTCATCATCAACTGATGAAGAATTTAATTTCGAAAAATATTTGGATCACAAGGACCGTGCAAAGCGTTCCCGCATAGAAGAAGAGTCATCCCCATCAAGGAACACAGCCAGTACATTTCAGCAGAATTTTTCATGTGCACTAAAAGAAATTGAGAAATTTGACTGTTCATCAAAAATAACAGTGCAACAAGCGATTCCTCTGTATCCTGACATTGTCAGAGATGTTGCCCGAGTAGTTACTGCTTTGCCACCAACACAAGTTAGTGTAGAGAGGTTGTTCTCTGCTCTCAAAATAATTAGATCAGATTTGAGGGCATCCATGAAGGAGGATCTGACAGAGGCAATACTTTTTCTGAGGACAAATTTATAGATTTCTTCTTATTAACTTTGGCCTGGGACAGCTTATAGAATCTCATGGCTTTCAGTATCATCTCTATGCTGATGACACACAGATCTACATCTCTGGACCAGATATCACCTCCCTGCTAACCAGAATCTCTCAATGTCTGTCCACTATTTCATCCTTCTTCTCTACCAGATTTCTGAAACTTAACATGGACAAAACAGAATTCATCATCTTTCCCCCATCTCATGTGACCCCCCCAACGAACCTATCCATTACAGTAAATGGCTGCCCACTCTCCCCAGTCCCACAAGCTCGCTGCCTCGGGGTAATCCTTGATGCTGATCTCTCCTTCAAACCACATATCCAAGCCCTTTCCACTTCCTGCCGACTTCAACTCAAAAATATTTCACGAATCCATTCATTCCTCAACCAAGAATCTGCAAAAACCCTAGTCCATGCCCTCATTATCTCTCGCCTTGACTACTGCAACCTCCTGCTCAGTGGCCTCCCCTCGAACACTCTCGCACCCCTCCAATCTATTCTAAACTCCGCTGCCCGACTAATACACCTGTCCCCCCGCTATTCCCCAGCTTCTCCCCTCTGTCAATCCCTTCACTGGCTCCCCATTGCCAAGAGACTCCAGTACAAAACCCTAACCATGACATACAAAGCCATCCACAACCTGTCTCCTCCATTCATCTGTGACCTTGTCTCCCAATACTTTCCTGCACGCAACCTCCGATCCTCACAAGATCTCCTTCTCTACTCCCCTCTTATCTCCTCTTCCCACAATCGCATACAAGATTTCTCTCGCGCATCACCCCTACTCTGGAACTCTCTACCACAACATATCAGACTCTCACCTACCATCGAAACCTTCAAAAAGAGCCTGAAGACCCACCTCTTCCGACAAGCCTATAACCTGTAGTAACCACCGATCGACCAAACCGCTGCATGACCAGCTCTACCCTCGCCTACTGTATTTTCACCCATCCCTTGTAGATTGTGAGCCTTCGCGGGCAGGGTCCTCTCTCCTCCTATACCAGTTATGACTTGTATTGTTCAACATTATTGTACTTGTTTTTATGTATACCCCTCCCTACATGTAAAGCGCCATGGAATAAATGGCGCTATAACAATAAATAATAATAATAATTAACTGCATAAAAGTGTTTATTGCATATTTACTTACAGTTTAGAAAAGTTTATAAAAGTCATTTGCTATATTCTAATTGTATTCTAATAAATGTAGTTTTTGCTCTAAGTGGTCTGATTACTTATATGATGGTGAGAAACTGAATAAGCACGATGTTTAATATTTTACAACAGTAAATTTGTTGTTATGAATTGGCCATTTATGAAGGAGTCGGAGCCGGAGCCGGAGTCTGATAAAATCCAGGAGTTGAAGTCGCAACTGTGGCTTACCGACTCCACAGCCCTGGTTTGGGCACACAGCACAGTTCGGAAGGGAAGGAGCACTGTTTGAGTTTTTCAACGCAGAATTGGCTGGAATTGAGATCAGATGCCATGTTACGTTTGTAGAGCCCCTGATGTGCCTAAACAGTGGAAACCCCCAACTCTAACTCCACCCCTAACCCCAACACACCCCTAACCCTAATCCTAACTTTAGCCCCAACCCTAAGCCTAACTTTAGCCCAAGTCTAACCATAATGGGAAAATGGAAATAAATACCTTTTTTTTTAATTTTATTATTTTTCCCTAACTAAGGGGGTGATAAAGGAGGGGTTTCATTTACTATTTTTTTATTTTGATCACTGTGATAGACCCTAAGCAACATTTTAAAGAAGTGTTGGCCAAAATTTCTCCAGAATAATGTGTGTGTGTAATATATAATATGTTGGATGTATTTCACATCATGAAATATGGTGGTCATAGGCAGCATATCTAAATAATTAAACTCAACGTTTTTGAAAAGGGAAAAGAAATCTGTTATCAAACTGCAGCATCTCAAAATTAATTATTTTGTTTTGATTCCTTTTTTGAAGATGCATATTACTACTTGAAATAATAGCATGTTACCCTACACCACAAGTGGTTGTATGTTCTTTCTGATGTAAAATGAAGAGTAAATGGTTGCAATTTGTACTTGTGGTTGAAAATTGCACTTAAATATATTTTTATTTCAGATTCCTGGTAATCTAAAAGGAGCTCATGTCTTGTTTCATTTCACTTTAGCTAACCCCTTGATTTCTGAGACAAATGACTGAGAAGCATGGTAAAAGCATTACTAGTTCTAGGATAGTATGTAGGAACCTAAAAAGAGCAGTCACAACCCATTTGTAATGGCTGAAGAACTCATTGCTTGTTCAGCATTATGGCTCATTCACATAACTGTATTTTCAAAGACCAATGTTATTCAATGAGGCTGTGCAGATGAGCTTTTTTGTTTCTATGGTTTTTTTCACCGACCGAATCTGCGTGTGAAAGAAATTGCCGCATGCACGAGTTTTCTCCTTAGATCGCATGACTATTCAAGTTTGTAAGTGTGCAAAAAGAAAAAAATTGGATGCCATACGGAGCCACGGCATAGCATTCAATTTTTACAGCTACATTCCAATTCTATAACATAAGAAACTGTAAATGGTCTTGCAAATGATTAATAGCGGCTAGTGTAAAAAAAACAAAACAAAAAGAAAAAACGGTTTGTATATGGACTGCACACAGATGACAAGTGAGAAAAAAAATAGTCCCACTTTTCTGGATGAGCTGCTGAATGATTTTTAAACATTCCTGTGAACCTACAATTATAATGAGCTATGTTCTATGAGAATAAGCCATGTTTATGACTAAATGAATAGGTTATAATAAAGCTTTTATGCTAAATACTAGTTCAGGAAAGCAAGAGGCTTCATACACAAAAAAATGACTGGTTTGTTTATTACTCTTCTTTATGCGGGCACACTAACGCTACCACCACAATAGTCTTGTGGCTGGAGAGAGGTCCAGTGTACAGTTTGTAGACCTGAAAATGGACATCCATCCAGAATTGTTGCTTTATTGGTTCACATGTGCTATTAATCTTCTTCGTAACTAGTTTATGTGCCTCCATATTACCTTATTTTAAAGGCACATTTCTGTTTAATGAGCAGGAATGTATTTATCACAGCGTGTTGAGCACAAAGAACGCCATGCATTCTTCTTTCCCTTTGACTAGCTGTGACAGGAGTTAATGCTGTTGACTGGATGATGACCTATCCGATCACTCTGACTTGAGGACAGCTGTCCAATCTGGAACTTTTGGCCAAGCGGTTGACTTAATTTTCTTTTCAGCTCCGAGAAGAACAGATGGCTAGCTTACAAAGATCTGGTGCCCATCCGAAACATGCCATATGTTTTACTGTACGTTTTTGTGCGTGTTGTCACCAAAGTAGATAGTTTTTATTGCTTAAAAAAATGAAGCAGAGAACTTCTTAATCATACATATTCTGAAAATGTTTGTGTGTTTTTAATTCCTGTGTTTTTAATCCATATTCTGAAAATGTGTAGCATGGTGACCGTGGTTAGAAAGGAGCACTTGTGGATTTTGTCCCATTAATTTTATATGAATAAGTTCTGGGCGTCTTTAGTTGTTTGTACTTTACTTCAGAGAGGAAAGACGCAGATGCTATCTTTAACATGCCTTGCTTTTAATTGTATTGTAGTTCTTTTTGCTGTATCCAAGACATTCTCGTATAGATGATTATTGTACTGTTGCTAGCTATGTGAATTGTTTGCACATTCATCTATCTTTTTCTTTGTTGTGTATGTGTCTGTGATGCTTCCCTTTATCCAGCACTTTTTTTGATTAGTGGAAAATAACTATGGTGAAATAGCATAATATGACATTATCTTTGCGCCTCATGGAATAGGATTATCTTTTACTCAACAAGTGTTGGTGTATTAAAGGGAACCTGTCAGCAGGATTGTGCACAGCAACCTACAGGCAGTGTCAGGTCAGCACCGTTATACTGATTAACATGATACCTGGGTTGATGAAATCCGTCTTGTGGTTGTTGTTTAATCTGTGTTTTCAATTTTGAGTTATTGATATGCTCGTGCTTCGGGGCGGCCTGTGTATCTGTGGCTGGGGGTGGGGGGGTGGTCTTCATGTCGTGCTTTGCTTAGGTTGTCATCAGTATGGCTTCTGACAGGTCACTGATCCCTCTAGTTTACATAATTTTATATATGTTCTGGCTGGGAGCATGCTGCGCCTGCCTGCAGAAGGTGATTTTAATATATATATGGGCACAGCCTCACTCCATACAGTTGTGGCCAAAAGTATTGACACCACTGCAATTTTGTCAGATAATACTCAGTTTCTTCCTGAAAATGATTGCAAACACAAATTCTTTATTATCTTCATTTAATTTGTCTTAAATGAAAAAACACAAAAAGAATTGTCCTAAAGCCAAATTGGATATACTGTATTTTTCAGACCATAAGACGCACTTTTTTCCCCCCAAATTTTGGGGGAAAGTGGGGAGTGCGTCTTATGGTTGCAATGTTCCTACCTCCGAGGCTGGTGCGGGTGCCGCGGGGCTCTGTAGTGCGGTGGTGGCAGCGGGCTGTGCTCCGGTGCAGGGGCGGCGGCTCCGCCGGCATTTCCTCCAAGCCCGGAGGCCCCCGCACAACCCTTGCTGGCCGCCGCCATGTTGCGGTGGCCTCCGGGAGCATGGACACCGGAAAGATGGCCGCCGGACCGGAGACGGCGCATGCGCAGGTTCAGATCTCCTCCCGAGATCTCGGTAGACGAGATCTCGTTGCCGAGATTTGAATCTCGTCCCCCGAGATCTCGGGACGAGATCTGAACCTGCGCATGCGCTGTCCCCGGACCGGCGGCCATCTTTCCGGCGTCCATGCTCCCGGAGGCCACCGCAACATGGCGGCGGCCAGCAAGGGATGTGCGGGGGCCTCCGGGCTTGGAGGAAATGCCGGCGGAGCCGGCGCCCCTGCACCGGAGCACAGAGAGCCGCCACCCTCACCCCACAGAGCCCTGCTGCCCCAGCACAGCCCTGCTGCCCCAGCACAGCCCACCTGCCCCAGCACAGTTGCCCCAGCACAGCTGGCCCAGCTGCCCCAGCACAGCCCACTTGCTCCAGCACAGCTGCCCCTGCCCCAGTACAGCCCAGCCCAGCTGCCCCAGTACAGCCCAGCCCAGCTGCCCCAGTACAGCCCAGCTGACCCAGCACAACCAACCTGCCCCAGCACAGAGCCGCCACTGCACGAGCCTGGACCACTGAATGACCCCAGTGACCACTCCTCCACCTGTGCCGGATCCCTTCCCAGGTAAGCTGAATTCGGACTGTAAGACGGACCCCCATTTGACACATTATTTTCCTTTTGGGGTGCGTCTTATGGTCTGGTGCGTCTTATAGTCCGAAAAATACGGTACTTCCACACCAAACATAAAAAAGAGGATGGACAAAAGTATTGGCACTGTTCAAAAAATCATGTGATGGTTCTCTAACCCAGGAAGACCCCACTTCTTACCCCGAGACATAAAAAAGCCAGGCTGGAGTTTGCCAGAACTTACCTGAAAAAGCCTAAAACGTTTTGGAAGAATGTTCTCTGATCAGATGAGACAAAAGTAGAGCTTTTTGGGCAAAGGCATCAACATAGAGTTTACAGGAGAAAAAAAGAGGCATTCAAAGAAAAGAACACTGTCCCTACAGTCAAACATGGCGGAGGTTTCCTGATGTTTTGGGGTTTCTTTGCTGCATCTGTCACTGGACTGCTTGACTGTGTGCATGGCATTATGAAGTCTGAAGACTACCAACAAATTTTGCAGCATAATGTAGGGCCCAGTGTGAGAAAGCTGGGTCTCCCTCAGAGGTCATGGGTATTCCAGCAGGACAATGACCCAAAACACACTTTAAAAAGCACTAGAAAATGGTTTGAGAGAAAGCACTGGAGACTTCTAAGGTGGCCAGCAATGAGTCCAGACCTGAATCCCATAGAACACCTGTGGAGAGATCTAAAAATGGCAGTTTGGAGAAGGCACCCTTCTAATATCAGGGACCTGGAGCAGTTTGCCAAAAAAGAATGGTCTAAAATTCCAGCAGAGCATTGTAAGAAACTCATTGATGGTTACTGGAAGCGGTTGGTCATTGTTATTTTGGCTAAAGGTTGTGCAACCAAGTATTAGGCTGAGGGTTCCAATACTTTTGTCTGGCCCATTTTTGGAGTTTTGTGTGAAATGATCAATGTTTTGCTTTTTGCTTCATTCTCTTTTGTGTTTTTTCGTTTAAGACAAATTAAATGATAATACCAAAGAATTTGTGATTGCAATCATTTTCAGGAAGAAACTGAGTATTGTCTGAAAGAATTGCAGGGGTGTCAATACTTTTGGCCACAACTGTATACTTGCATAGATAAAAATGTCATCTGTATGTTACATGGACATTTAAGTAGCTGACTTAGGCTGGTTTCACATTAGCGTTTTTTAGCGCAGCGCATCCATGCGCATACGCCATGCGCCCCTATGTTTAACATGGGGGCGCCTGGTCTAGCGTTTGCACGCGTTTGTATGCGTTTTCGTGCGCATGCATTTTTTGTAGTGTGCGCCTAGGCGCAACGGACGCGACCTGTTGCATTTTTGGTCAGTCCAACCTGTGTTTAAAAAGAAAAAAAAAAATGCATGCGCGCGGAATGCGCCAAAATAACACACTGCAGTCTATGGGAACGCAGGCGTGCGCATAGACATGCGCACGCCTGCGTTTAAAATTGCATGCGTTTTAAGAGTTAACATGGCTAGAAACGCATGCGCCTAAAAAAGGCAAACGCATGCAAAACGCATGATGCATTTTTTTGCATGCGTTTCTACTGCGCACGAAGCGCAGCACTGAAAAGCGCTAATGTGAAAGTAGCCTTAGTTCCAAAATGCAATGCAGTGTTAAATATTATGTTATGAGCTATTAGTTCTGGACTATGCATGCATAAAGTATGTAGCAGCTGTACTCTTAAAGAGGTGGTTCCACCAATGACAGTAATCATCAAATTGTAAGTTAAATGTCCATTCGCTGGAACCTTGATCACTAGGACCCTGTCCAATCTTTCAAATGAGGTAGTGGTAGAAAGTCCCTTGTTCTTTCTTACTGTGTGACCCCAATAACAAGGCGATTTCATAAAGAGAGGTGGAGTATGTGCGCTGCTGCTTCATTTGGTGTTAATTGGGTTTGTAGAACCAGAGAGGAGGTGTTTGGTGGTGCAGTGGATGAGCATGTGTGTTCTTTCACCTAGTGTCCATTGGGATTCCTTAAAACCACTGAGCATTTTACTCTCCTTTCACCTATCAGTCCCTTTAAAAATAAAATGGTCATGCGGTATGGAGGAATAAGGGGCTTGGGACATCAGTTGTAGTCGTGGTGGTGCCCACAGCAATCCTGTTACTGGATGATAATTGTCTTTTTTGGATATAACCCCTTTTAAGGGCAGATGCCGACCAGCACATATTTGATGTGAGTGAGATCCGATCAAACATCGAATCTCACTCTGATCAATGTTATGCTATGGGGGTATTGCACATGTCCGATGTTTTTTCTTGGGGAATAAATTGCAGCATGCCAAAGTTTGGTTCGACATTTGGATTGCACTAGATCATGTAAGTCAATGAGTCTGGAAAACATGAGAATGCACATGAATGACATCAGAATGGAGTCAGATTTCCATGGACTGACACAATGGAGAACATGGATACATTTTTTTTCTCTATATACTCCTCGTCCGAGAGAATCGGATCACACTCTTCTCACACTCTGCTCATAGTGTGATTTGCATAATCGGCCCATATATCTCGGATGAGAGAATACGTGGTCGTCTGAACCTGGCCTCAGACCTATTCATCTGCAGATCTACCTTGTTTTATAGTGTCTCTTCATAGGATGGTAATTTGGATCCACACAACACCTCTATCTGTGAGCACAGATAATGTAAATCTACACATCTGTTACATGTTGGTTAGTATAGTATGTAAGGACTGATATGATAGGTGATTTTTAAACTACCTAAAATCCCTCTTTGAAGCTCGCATATGTCAAGGGTTATAGGAAGGATGCTATTGTAGACTTTATACGTGTAGGACCACACATGGAAAATTCAGAAATATTATGTTAACTGTCAAAACAATTTACAAATGTTCTTGTAAACACTAGTCTATATTTTTTTTTTTCTAGGATCTCTTTAAAATTTTTAATACAATGCGAGACATGTTTCTTTTGTGTTTTATGCTGTCATATGGAACAATCTGAGTGTGGTCTCTGTCAGTGAATTGTCGTCCTCTATTTCTAGTAACTTTTTTCCACTAGAGAGATACCAATGTGCTTCCACCTCTGCCATGAAACTGAGCTAAAGGCCCTTTTACATTTAGCGATGCACCAGTCTCTTGAAGAGTAAAACTAATTTGCATAGATTAACAAATCAATATTCTTTTTTTTTTTTTTTTGTACTAAACCTAACTTGACACTTGTACTTGTCAAGTTATAGTAAAACATCTGACAAAAAACCTATTAAGCATGAAAATTAAAAAAAAAATAAAATAAACCTCTTTGTCATGCCCTGTTCTTTAGCGGCTTCTATAGTTGTGTCTTGAGACCAGTTCTTGCTGTGAAAATCCTCTTTACAGGCTTATGTCGAGGGTCTGGAATTTGGGACCACAGGGAAGGTTGTGAACAGGGCTTACAGATGGAACACTTGTTCGTCATATCGGGGCCTGTTTGCAGTGCTGGTTTTTACCTACATGTTTCATGTTGGCCTACGGCTGTCAAGTGCTTGACAGCAATTCTTTGAAAAATCACTTAATAAAACATCTGTGTAACTTGTCTGCAATCTACTATCACGTGCCTATTTTAGTGTTCTGATTTGTCTGTCAAATAAAACAACAAGCAGAATGCGACTTGCATTTAAGTCCTTGTCAAGTGAGTCAATTGCAGCAGACAATCAAAGATATAAACATTTGTGATCCTATGTCGCAAGTGACGATATGTTACCTTGGGGGATCATTAGATGTGATGTCGCAATATGTCATGTCATCATGCTGTCCTAGCCTGAAGGGCCAGTCACACTAAGATATATGGCTAGCAATATCGCTATAACTAGTGACGTTATAGCGATATTGCTAGCGATATCTCTGTGTGTGATACTTACCTACGACCCGCTCCCCTGCTGGTTATCGCTGATCGCGCGAGAACGTCCTGGACTGTTTCTCGTCGTCAGCTTCCTGCGGCGCTTCCTGCTGTGAGGACGAGCGACGCGTAGAGCCGGGCGGGAGGACGCAGGATCGCCTCGTCTGACAGGTAAGTAGCGACCCCCGTCCCCAGCGATGTCGCTAGTGAGATCTGCCTGTGTGGCAGCTCACTAGCGACCACTTAGCGATGCACCAGCGATCCTGACCGCGTCATATCGCTGGTCGGGATCGCTGGTACATCGCTAAGTGTGACAGTACCTTTACTGAAAGTATGTATTTGTGGTTGAGTTGTGGATTACTTTTTGACTGTTATGTTAATTTTTTGCTCTGCTACGGTGTTTGTGTTTAAAGATGGAAAAGTATTCTTCATAAATGGTACACTGCGAAGTGCTTCAGATAAAGTTCACAGTATTGTATTATTTTATATTGTATTTTCAGGCTACTATTTGTGGGCAGGAAACTTTAATTTTTGTTTCGAATTCAATATTCTTAAATAATCTAAATTAATCCAGTCACGTATTTCTGTTTATAAAGTCACTTGACCTATTTACCATGGTTACAGTGTATCCAGTCAGTTCCAGAAATTTCTGCTACTAAAAATGTTTTCTTTTTTTTTTTTTTTTTTGTTTAGCTGAATGAGGTAGCATAGATTTCTGGAGTCCACAGTCAAATGGTTCAGTTGCTTATAGACCTGTCTGCAACAAAACTAGTATGTGTGACTATTCCATTAGGGTAGTTTCACAAAGTACAAAAATTACCCAACGATTTTGGACCTGATTTTGATCCAAAATCCAAATAAGCTTTTACTTCTAAGATAAAGCTTTTTATATCAATGAGAAAACACTTTTTTTTAAATCAGATACATTTTTATTGCATAACAGTATGTAAATAACCAGCATATTCAATCTGTCAAAAGTATACATGTTATACATTTTTTCAAAACATACTTCCCATTCCTTTCCCCCACCCCCCTTCCCTCTGTAAAGCACGTATACGACTATTTAAATAAAAGTACACAATAATGCAGCATTGATCTTCTGAGGTCAGCACCTCTCCGCCCAGGGATTCCATATTGTTTCAAAGGTACCAGCCTTTTTCCTTTTAGCGTATATACTCGTGTATAAGTCGACCTGTGTATAAGTCAACCCCCCTAATTTTACCTAAAAAAACTGGGAAAAATGTATTGACTCGCGTATAAGTCGAGGGTGCACAGTGAGTGGCCTCAGTTATCTGCATAGTATGTGGCCCCAGTTATGATGCACAGTGTGTGGCCCCAGTTATGATGCACAGTGAGTGGCCCCAGTTATGATGCACAGTGAGTGGCCCCAGCTTTTCTGCACAGTATGTGGCCCCAGTTATGATGCACAGTATGTGGCCCCAGCTTTTCTGCACAGTGAGTGGCCCCAGCTTTTCTGCACAGTGAGTGGCCCCAGTTATTTGCACAGTGAGTGGCCCCAGTTATTTGCACAGTGAGTGGCCCCAGTTATTTGCACAGTGAGTGGCCCCATCATGTTGCTGCTGCCGCTGCCTCCCTTACAAAAAAAAACAAAAACCTGTATGCTCACCTCAGTCACTGCCCCCTTCTCATCCGCGTTGCGCTCTGCAGTGACTGTGCAGGCAGAGAGCGATAGCGCTCTCTGACCTGAATGTCACTGCAGAGGAGGCAAGACAGCAGAGCGCAGGGACAGGTGAATATGCCTCCCAACCCCCCCTTCATACTCACCGGGTCCTGGCGCTTGTCTCTGCAGCTCCTCTGCTTGTTCCATGTTGTCGGCACTGCTCTCTTCCTGGTTCAGCGGTCACGTGGCACCCGCTCATTAAATATGCGCATATTTAATAAGCGGGTACCGTTTGACAGCTGAAACAGGAAGAGAGCAGCGCCGACAACATGTAACAAGCAGGGGAGCTGCAGAGAAGGGTGAGTATGATCTGACACCCCAGCTCCCCCTCCCCCGCCGATCCCCCCCGGTATATGACTCGTGTATAAGTCGAGAGGGGGACTTTCAGCCCAAAAAAATGGGCTGAAAATCTCGACTTATACACGAGTATATACGGTACTCTTTTCTATACCCACAATATAGTCAGACTGTCTATAGAACTCCCGCATTGTCGGTGGTTCTTCACTTATCCAACATCTGGCAATCTGTTTCCTCACAACATATAATAATCTAGCTATTGCTAGTTTATGATAAATCGATACCCCGATATCCTCTACATACCCCAAGATACAGTACACACCAGAGGCTCCCTTTCCATTCTACAATTTTATTCCCTACCAATTGCAGTCGTCTCTTCCACCCAAACCATATCTTTCTCCGCCCTTTCCAATAACACCACAATCGCGTTATCCTTTAATCTAGTTTTAGATTTACACTTAGATATTTCCCGAAACAAGAGGCCTCTCAGAAAAGCTTTCATGGCATCCCAAACCACCCATTTACTAGCACTGCCTTCATTAAGCTGCCAGTATTCTTTCATCTCCCTCTCTATGATATCCAAATTTATATGTTCAAGCAATAAGGAGTGCATTCTTCATCCTCCCCCTCGCCCAATCCTCCCCTCTGACTTTTTGATAGATAATTCAATCGGTTTATGATCCGAAATTACCCTCGGGAGATATTCCGCCCCACAGACCATCCGCGTCATTAACTCATTGCCCAGCGCTATATCTATCCTTGAGAGGGACCCATGGGTTGCAGAGTAGCAGGAGTCTGAAACGTCATTCTCGTTTCTTAGTCCCCAGAGATCCACCATCCCCAGTTCCCGCATGAAGGTACCAAATGGCGAAAGTTTCTTCGCCCCTTTATCCACCCGCTTTTTATGTCTATCCCATCCTTCATCTATTACGTTATTAAAATCTCCAATAAGTAACAGTGGTAGTCCCATTCCCTTCTTAAATAAGTCAAATATTTCCCGGATCTTAGCCCTTGAGAATGGGGGCGGTATATACATAGCCGCCACACACATCAGCTGCCCATAAATTCGACAAATTAAAAAAACATATTGTCCCTCACTGTCCACATGACTCTCCACTTCCTCAAATGGCGTAGATTTCCCTATGAGCAGGGAGACCCCCTGGCATATGAAGAATATGTGGAGTGATACGCCTTCCCAATCCACCTCCTTTGTAATATCTCCGCCTTTTCCCTCAATAAATGCGTCATCCGGCCCCCTCTTTCTAATGTATTCCAGGATTGCTGCCCTTCGTGTCCCTTCAGACAGTCCTCTTATATTACAACTGAGTATTTTAATTTTATCCCTCATCATATATACTCACTCAAGTGGATAATCTCCCAGACCCCATGAAATAGATCGCCGCTGCATGTGCTTTTTAGAACTTGTTCCAAAACAAAAACTTCCACTCCCCCTGGGTAAACCTGATATTGATTACCCTCTTAACGTTACCTCTAAAGTTGCTATCAACCTAGCACACCCCAGCAACTCCTCTGCATGTACAAAACTATAATAATACAGTTTTTTGTACATAAACTATCCCTCCAAAATCTGCATCCTATATTAAAAAACAGGAACCATCAGACGCCACCAATCGGTAATCGTCCAATTTTGTCATATAATTACTAATAAATTTTAATATAATAATAAATTTTATTTTTATAGCGCCGACATATTCCGCAGCACTTTACATTTCAGAGGGGATTTGTACAGACAATAGACATTACAGCATAACAATAATCACATACAGTAGATTATAACAATTACCAAGAGGAAAGAGGGCCCTGCTCGCAAGCTTACAGTCTATGAGGAAAGAGGTAGACACGAAAGGTGGGTGGTAACAGTTGAATTCTTCGTTTTCTTCTCACTTCTCTCTTTCCTTTCCTGCCTTAATCTTCTTAGTATTTGAGTTCAACCATTTGGTAGCCTCCTCTGGTGTTGAGAAGAAATGAACCATGCCCAGGGCCACAACCCTTTGCTTTGCTGGGTATAGAGTGGAGTAGCTCAATGCCAAATCTCTCAGCCTCTGCTTCACTGCTCCGTACTTAATCCTCTGTTTTTGCACTTCAGCCGAGTAGTCAGGATAAATAGAGATCTTTTGCCCATTGATACACATATCATCCGCCTCTCTGGCTTTCCTCAGTATTGTGTCTCTGTCTCTATAATTAAGGATTTTGGCAATGATGGTACGAGGGGGAGATCCAGGCGGAAGGGGTCTCATGGGAACATGATGGGCCCTTTCCACTGCAAACAGTTTAGACAGATTGGTAGCGCCAATCTTACTTTGGAACCATTCATCAATAAACTTCGTAGGATCAGTCCCTTCAGCCTTTTCAGGGATGCCCACAAGTCTCACATTATTGCGTCTGGACCGTTTTTCCAAGTCATCATTTTTATCAGACAGGGCAGCACATTTCTGCAGACATTGAGTGTGAGACTTCTGCATCTTAGCAAGCTGATCTTCCAGCACACTCACTCTTTCCTCCACTGCACCCATTCTGGTATCAACTTTATTCATGGCAGCTTTCAGTTTGGTCACTTCACTTTTAACCCTATTCACTCTTTGAGAAAGGGACGTTAATGTGGTTTTACAAAATTTAACCAAGTCATAAATGTCACGCAGCTTGGGCTCCCCTACTTCCTGCTCCACAGTAACTTCCTGCTCCATGTTCTCCTGCTCTTGGCGCTCCCCCCCCCCCACTCCTTCTTAATTTTCGTCCTTATCTGTTTCTGTCTCTCCCTCATTCTCCCTCCTCACCTCATCCATCTCGTTCGCAGCTCCCTCCACTCAGGCATATTTTTCCAGCCTGGCTGTGACCTCTGACCTCTTTGCATAGGAGGCATTGGCAGCATCTAGTCTCTCCCTCGCTTCAGTGCTGCCGGCGTCATCTTGAGTCTGGTTCCCCGCTCCCATCTTGGCGTCCTGCTGTCTTTTCCGACCCATCACGGTCGTTCCTGTCAAAGCTGCACGTCAGGGCCAGACACCGCTCCTTTCCCCCACCAGCACAGACCAACACCGGGACTCTGGAGGGACGTCAAAGCAAGATAATAGAGATTGCACAGCGGAGGAATACCAGCAGCCGTTTGCTCACATCAGGTGCCACGCCCCCCGAGAAAACACTCTTAAAGTGCCCATGAGGTGGGGATTTTTTTTTTTTTTAAACATGGAAAAAAGCAACCTTCATTTCTTGAGGAGGTTTTCCTGGAAAAACAAAGCTCACAATTGTCTTAATGTCAATAGAATCATAGAAAAAAAAAAAAAGCCCCATGGGCAAAATATGGCAAAAAAAGTGGTAAAAAAAAATTTGCATTCACTGCCTGAAGGTTTTAGGCGTCAAGTTTCCCCCACTGCTCAGGGGTAATCTCACGCCATGTCCTCTGCGGTCTCCCATTCCTCTGCGGCCGTAGAGATTCCTGGTTAGCAGCGACGTCGGTCCAGGCGTCTTGCTCAGGCTAATGCTAGGCATCTGGTTGCTCCTTCAGGCTCTGCTGTAACACCATGCTTGAGTCAGCAGCAAGCAGACACTCCAGGGACTAAGTCCTGTATTTTGCCTACTGAGCATGCCCGTGGGAAGACCTCTCATTGTAGGTCGGAGGTCACATGCGCAGGTCCCGTTCCTCCTCTGATTGGTTCACTACTGGGAAGGTCCCGGAAGGACGCCGCTATAAGAGAGTCACATGGCCACTCGAACATGCGCTAGTATAGACTCTTATGCTTAAGGTGTGTATGATGATGGATGCATGTATCTGGTGACTGACTCATTTGAAACCCCTACCCTTGGTTGTGCCTGTTAGGGTCTAGTGGTTAGTCAGCGCCTGTCAGTGGCTAGGCTTCAGGCCACGGTGCTTTTAGGTCAGCACCTCACGTAGCGCCATATTGTGCCATCCAGTGCAAGGCACATAAGTACCGCATCTACTGCGGCGCCGAGTGCTGGTGAGTCTAAATGGACTTTGACCCTGTGTCTTGGGGCAGAGTCCTGTGACTTTACACCAGCACTTACTTCGCCGAGCTCTGTGAGCTTAACCCCTTACCTACAATTGACGTAATATTCCGTCCATGTGACCATGGACCTAATTACCATGGACGGAATATTACGTCATCGCGATCAGCGGCGCCCACGTGGTGAGCGCCGCTGATCGCGGCCGAGTGTCAGCTAATTATCATAGCTGACACCCGGCACAATGTGTCAGGGGCGGTCACGGACCGCCCCCGACACGTTAACCCCTTGCACACCGCGATCAAACGCGATCGCGGTGTACCGGGGGTTAAAGGGAAGCATCGGCAGGGAGGGGGCTCCCTCCTTGCTTCCCTGAGCCCCCCACGGCAGCGCAATGTGCAGCGCTGCTGCGGGGGACTCCCTTCCTCCAGGCCCCCGAATCCAAGATGGCGACGGGGGCCTTCGGGGGCCTGAGGAAGCTGGCTTCCTCAGTGCCTGCAAAGCGCAGGCATGAGGAAGTCTGCAGCAGTGCCTGTGACAGATCGCTGATCTGTCACAGTGATCTGTGATGTGACAGATCAGCGATCTGTCACAGGACAGTGATGTCCCACCTGGGACAAGGTAATAAAGTAAAAAAAAAAAAAAAAAAGTGTTAAAAATAATTTAAAAAAAATCGCTAAATAAATTAGTTAAAAAAAAAAAAATATTCCCCAATAAATCCATTTTTTGAAAATAAAAAAAAAACAAAACAATAAAAGTACACATATTTGGTATCGCCGCGTCCGTAATGACCTGCCCTATAAAACTGGCCCATTAGTTAACCCCTTTAGCGAACCCCTTAAAAAATAAAAATAAAAAACGAAGCAAAAAATAATGATTTATTATCATACCACCGAACAAAAAGTGCAATAACGCGCGATCAAAAAGACGCATATAAATATCCATGGTACCGCTGAAAACGTCATCTTGTCCCGCAAAAAACGAGCCACCATACAGCATCATCCGCAAAAAAATAAAAAAGTTATAGCTCGCAGAATAAAGCGATACAAAAATAATTATTTTTTATATAAAATTGTTTTCATTGCAAAAAACCGACAAAACATAAAAAAACGACCTAAATGAGGTATCGCTGTAACCGTACTGACCCGAAGAATAAAAACGCGTTATCAATTTTACCGCACGCGGAACGGTGTAAACGCACCCCCCAAAAGAAATTCATGAAAAGCTGGTTTTTGTTCATTCTGCATCCCAAAAATCGGAATAAAAAGCGATCAAAAAATGTCACGTGCCCGAAAATGGTACCAATAAAAACGTCAACTCGTCCCGCAAAAAATAAGACCTCACATGACTCAGTGGGTCAAAAGACGGAAAAATTATAGCTCACAATATGTGGTGATGCAAAAACTATTTTTACAATAAAAAGCGTCTTTTAGCGTGCGACAGCCGCCAAACATAAAAACCGCCATAAATCGTAAATCAAACCCCCCGTTATCACCCCCTTAGTTAGAGAAAAATAATAAAACTAAAAGAAAATGTATTTATTTCCATTTTCCCGCTAGGGTTAGGGTTAGGGTAGGGTTAGGGCTAGGGTTAGGACTAGGGTTAGGGCTAGGGCTAGGGTTAAGGCTAGGGTTAGGGCTAGGGCTAGGGTTAGGGCTAGGGTTAGGGCTAGGGTTAGGGTTAGGGCTAGGGCTCAGATTAGGGTTAGGGGTGTGTTGAGGTTAGGGTTGGAGTTATAATTGGGGGTTTCCACTGTTTGGGCACATCAGGTGCTCTCCAAAGGCAACATGGCGTCTGATCTCAATTCCAGCCAATTCTGCGTTGAAAAAGTCAAATGGTGCTCCTTCCCTTCCAAGCTCTGCCATGTGCCCAAACAGTGTTTTACCCCCACATGTAGGGTATCAGCCTACTCAGGACAAATTACAAAACAACTTTTGGGGTCCAATTTCTCCTGTTACCCTTAGGAAAATAAAAAACTGGGGGCAAAAATATAATTTTGCGGAAAAAAATGTTTTTTTTATTTTCACGCCCAGGCGTTATAAACTTCTGTGAAGCACTTGGGGGTTCAAAGTGCTCTCCACACATCTAGATAAGCTCCGTGGGGGGTCTAGTTTCCAAAATGGGGTCACTTGTGGGGAGTTTCAATAGTTTAGGTACATCAGGGGCTCTCCAAACGCACATGACACCCGCATACCAATCCATCAAAGTCTGCATTCCAAAACGTCACTACTTCCCTTCCGAGCCCCGACGTGTGCCCATACAGTAGTTTTCTCCCACATATGAGATATCAGCGTACTCAGGACAAATTGGACAACAACTTTTGGGGTCCAATTTCTCCTGTTACCCTTGGGAAAATAAAAAAAATGGGGACTAAAAGATGATGTTTGTTGAAAAAATACGATATTTTTATTTTCACGCCCGGTCGTTATAAACTTCTGTGAAGCACTGGGGGGTTCAAAGTGCTCACCACACATCTAGATAAGTTCATTAGGGGGTCTAGTTTCCAAAATGGGGTCACTTGTGGGGGGTTTCCACTGTTTAGGTACATCAGGGGCTCTCCAAACGCAACATGACACCCGCAGACCATTCCATCAAAGTCTGCATTCCAAAACGTCACTACTTCCCTTCCGAGCCCCGACGTGTGCCCATACAGTAGTTTTCTCCCACATATGAGGTATCAGCGTACTCAGGACAAATTGGACAACAACTTTTGGGGTCCAATTTCTCCTGTTACCCTTGGGAAAATAAAAAAATGGGGACTAAAAGATCATGTTTGTGGAAAAAATACGATTTTTTTATTTTCACGCCCGGTCGTTATAAACTTCTGTGAAGCACTGGGGGGGTTCAAAGTGCTCACCACACATCTAGATAAGTTCATTAGGGGGTCTAGTTTCCAAAATGGGGTCACTTGTGGGGGGTTTCCACTGTTTAGGTACATCAGGGGCTCTCCAAACGCAACATGACACCCGCAGACCATTCCATCAAAGTCTGCATTCCAAAACGTCACTACTTCCCTTCCGAGCCCCGACGTGTGCCCATACAGTAGTTTTCTCCCACATATGAGGTATCAGCGTACTCAGGACAAATTGGACAACAACTTTTGGGGTCCAATTTCTCCTGTTACCCTTGGGAAAATAAAAAAATGGGGACTAAAAGATCATGTTTGTGGAAAAAATACGATTTTTTTATTTTCACGCCCGGACGTTATAAACTTCAGTGAAGCACTGGGGGGTTCAAAGTGCTCACCACACATCTAGATAAGTTCCTTGGGGGGTCTAGTTTCCAAAATGGTGTCATTTGTGGGGGGTTTCTACTGTTTTGGTACATCAGGGGCTTTCCTAATGCGACATGGTGTCCGATCTCAATTCCAGCCAAAAACGTCAAATGGCGCTGCTTCCCTTCCGAGCTCTGCCATACGCCCAAATAGTGGTTTACACCCACATGTGGGGTATCTGCGTACTCAGGATAAATTGCACAATATCTTTTAGGGTCCTGTTACTTTTGGAAAAATAAGAATTGAGGGTGAAAAGATCATTTTTGTGGAAAAATATGATTTTTTAATTGTACTGCTGTACGTTATAAACTTCTGTGAAGCCCTTGGGGGTTCAAAGTTCTCACCACACATCTAGATAAGTTCCTTGGGGGGTCTAGATTCCAAAATGGTGTCATTTGTGGGGGGTTTCCACTGTTTTGGTACATCAGGGGTTTTCCAATCGCGACATGGTGTCCGATCTCAATTCTAGCCAAAAACGTCAAATGGCGCTGCTTCCCTTCCGAGCTCTGCTATGCGCCCAAATAGTCATTTACACCCACATATGGGGTATCAGCGTACTCAGGACAAATTGCACAAAAACTTTTAGGGTCCTGTTACCCTTGGAAAAATAAAAATTGTGGGTGAAAAGATCATTTTTGTGGAAAAAATATGATTTTTTAATTGTACCGCTGTACGTTATAAACTTCTGTGAAGCCCTTGTGGGTTCAAAGTTCTCACCACATATCTAGATAAGTTCCTTGGGGGGTCTAGTTTCCAAAATGGGGTCACTTGGGGGGGTTTCCACTGTTTAGGTACATCAGGGGCTCGCCAAACGTGACATGGCGTCCGATCTGAATTCCAGCCAATTTTGCATTGAAAAAGTCAAACGGCGCTCCTTCCATTCTGAGCTCTGCCATGCGCCGAAACAGTGGTTCCCCCCCACATATCAGGTATCAGCGTAGTCAGGACAAATTGCACAATAACTTTTGCAGTCCAATTTCTCCTGTTACCCTTGGTAAAATAAAGAAAATTGAACCTGAAGTATTTTTTTTGTGAAAAAAAGTTAAATGTTCATTTTTTTTTAATATTCAAAAAATTCCTGTGACGCACCTAAAGGGTTAATAAACTTCTTGAATGTGGTTTTAAGCACCTTGAGGGGTGCAGTTTTTAGAATGGTGTCACTTTTGGGTATTTTCTATCATATAGACCCCTCAAAGTGGCTTCAAATGTGAAGTGGTCCCTAAAAATAAAATGGTGTTGCAAAAATGAGAAATCGCTGGTCAAATTTTAACCCTTATAACTTCCTAGCAAAAAAAAATTTTGGTTGCAAAATTGTGCTGATGTAAAGTAAACATGTGGGAAATGTTATGTATTAAGTTTTTTGGGTGCCGTATCGCTGTGATTTAAGGGCATAAAAATTCAAAGTTGGAAAATTGCGAAATTTTCAAAATTTTCGCCAAATTTCCGTTTTTTTCACAAATAAACGCAAGTTATTTGAATGCAATTTTACCACGAACATGAAGTACAATATGTCACGAGAAAACAATGTCAGAATCACCAGGATCCATGAAAGCGTTCCAGAGTTATGACCTCATAAAGGTACAGTGGTCAGAATTGTAAAAATTGGCCCGGTAGTTAACGTGCAAACCACCCTTGGTAGTGAAGGGGTTAACAGGCTTCGGCATTTTTATGCGGCGGTAATGCGGCTCTGTGAGGCAACAGAGTCCGCCTCGTACACATCGGGTGACGATAACCCGCGAGCGTTCACTTATTATACCGCCATATAGTATCTGCCATTATTTAGCTGCAGTATTCCATCTCTGTACGGTGGACCCCAGGCTGCGAACGCACCTCATTATCAGTTTATTATTTGGTGTGTTCCGCCAGCCTAACAGAGGGTATGTTCACGCAGTCTGTAAGCGTCCAACCTGCAACGTCCAGATGTTACAGCATAGTGGATGGGATTTCAAGAAATCCCATACCCACTATGTGTCCAGAGATGCCCATAGCATACCTGTGGAGACGGACATATGCGGCACTGCTTTCCAGACTGCAGCATGTCTATTTATATTGCGGAGACTCGAACTTCCACAAGATAAATGTCACCCGTACAATGTATTGGACGTGGTGGTTCCGCACGGTTCAGTGAACACATACGGAATCGCCTGCGCTCAAAAGCCAGAAGCACTTTGAACGTAGCGGACATGTGCTATGTCCAAAGCGCTTCCGATTACTGACCGTGGGAACGTACCCTTATAGTTAATGTGAAATAATTGAATGCATTATTTGTGTGTTAATCAGTCTGATTCTTTAAACATGTGGACAACTTAGTTTTGCGTTCAAAATGTGTGGGACGTTTCAGATGGTCCCACCTTACCTGCTGATACACTTACATTTTAATTCTTAATTCTTGAAAACTGTTCAGTGTAACTCTGGACTCAAACAAAGACAGATGTTCTACTTTATTGGAACATTGTTTCAGGATATCCTCCTCATTTCAGAACTCAAATTTGTATCTTATCTTGGCTTGCTGCTAAATGGTTACAATTTCATGTGAACTAACTTATTTTTGTGATTTCCTAAACTTACAAAATAAGTTATAGGTCAGATTACTAGAGGAGAGATAGAAGAAAAACAAACAAAAAAGGTGTTCATGGTATGTGTCACAATAAAAGAGAAACAGTTGTGAAAGCTAATGTAGGCAGAACATTATTGGAGCATTAGATGGGACAAATGCTTCTGTTGTCCAGGTCCGTGTATCCTAATAGACATAATCGGTTAAGGAGGAAAGATCAATGAGATTTTCTGAAAAGAGGTCCGCGGAGTGATACCGTACTTCAGATAGAGGCACAAATGGATCCCATATGGAGGATAATGGTCGCCAGGAAAATAAGTCTCAAAATACGTGTTTTGTGGCTCAAAGTTAATCAGAATAAAGATGAAAACCTCGATATCTTGGCTTGTTCCTAAACTGGTGCAATTACATGTTCTCTACCCTATTTTGTGAGGTTTTTTTTTATTGATTTCCTTTATTTGCCAAATTAGTTATAGTTGAAGTGTCTGTATAATAAACTTGTAAAGGTAAATTGTAAAAGCTGTGCTTTTCTAAATGAAAAGAAATTGGGATACATGCAGATTTTAGCCATTCAGTATTGAACTATCATGTCAATGTGAACTGATTTCTTTGCCATTTCTCTTAATTATGTACTGTCTCCAAGGAGTGTATTTTTGTTGTGCTCAATGTACCACTCTTTACAGTAGGGAAGGTGTGAGCTTTTTGGACCCTTGTTTTTGTGTGTGTGCACGTGTGTGAGAATTTTCATCAACTATCAGAGTTTAAATAGTGGTTGATGAGAATGTTTTTTTTCAATCTCCATATATTTTAATACTTGGATATAATTCTAAAAAAAAAAGCATTCCTAGAAAAAAAAATGTGTTTTTTTGTAATATAGCTAAGATATAATAACTTGATTTGGGTTGTTTAACTTCCTGACAACATAAGACACTGATTCATTCATTCTGACATAACCTATGGTGTGTTGTATGGAAATAGAATAATAAGGATGAAATAATGGAAAGTTTACATTTTGTATAAGCCATTTTCAATTTCCACAGCATGTCAAACTCTCACCCGCAGGATGAGTATAATTGGCCCACGACCCAGGACGGGTCTCCTTGTCCACACCCGGCATTGCACTTTCAACCGGCATCACACTTTCAGCCATACCGGCATCCAAGATATAGATAGATATTCCCGCTCTGCAACTCATGTCTCAACGCAGCTGGCGCAGTAACGTTATTACAACTCGCCTGATGTATCGAGATATACAGAAGATCTGAAGACACCATGAAGAGACTAAAGCAGTGGGGGAACGGGCAGTGGTATTTCTTCTTAATGTGGGGCATACTATACTATATGGAGCACTATGTGGGCCCATTATACAGTATGGATCACTGTGTGGGGCCATTACACTGTATGGAAGCCAATGCAGAGCCCCATTATACTGTATGGCGTACTATGGTGATCCTTACTTTGGAAAGTGGGTTTTTCTTTTTTAGGCACACCTTGGTTCTGTTTCTGTATGTGAACTAAAAATGCAGAAAATAATTCAGCCAGATACACACACATTTATGGTTCCCTACCTACTATCAAACTTTATGGATTTTTGCCATGGCCGAGTCCCATTTGTACCTCGGCTATAATATTTGGTTGTGGCAGGACAGCGCCAATTTTGCTGAATATAGCCTGACATAAAGAACACCCTTCATCTCTCCTTCTTGCTCAGCCAGTCAGTTCTGTCCTCTGATTCTGCTCCTCCTCCCCCAGGTTGCCATGGCGATGCAGCTTTGAGATGATTAATATCTCTTACTAAGAAGCACTGTTTGTTTCTGTTTGCATCAGAACCTGTGCACCATACTTTCTCTTTACAGGGGTTACAAGGGGGTCAGATTCCTTGTAGGAATGCTCGGACCTGACACCCATAATGTGGTGGTGCACCGTCTTGCTGGAAAAACTTCGGGAACGTGCCATCTTCAGTACATAAAGAGGGCAACACATCATCATGTAGCAATTTCAGATATCCATTGGCATTGAGGTTTCCATTGATGAAGAATGGCCCCACTATCTTTGTACCCCATATACCACGCCATACCATCAATTATGGGTGTCAGGTCCGAGCATTCCTACATGAACAGATTCCTGGAAAGTGGATTGGTTGTCGTGGTCCAGTTGAATGACCACCAAGATCTCACTCTCTGACCCCTTAGACTTTTAACTTTGGGGTCATCTGACGGCAATTGTGTCTATGCTGTGAAGATACGAGATGTGCAGCATCTGAAACAATGGATACTGGAAGCCTGTGCTAACACTTCTCCTGCGGTGTTACGATCAGTGTGTCAAGAGAGGGAGAAGAGGGTTGCATTGACAATCCAACACTATGGGCAGCACTTTGAACACAATTTATAAGTGGTCATAAACTTGTAACTAACTCGTGAAACAAAGTTATGTTAAAACCAAGTACACCATTGTTTTTCTTGTGAAATTCTCAATAAGTTTGTGTCACATGACCCTTTTCCCATTGGAAAAAATAAAGTTGGATCCAAAATGGCCGACTTCAATATGGCCACCATGGTCACCACCCATCTTGGAAATTTTCCCCCCTCGTGTATACGAATGTGCCACAAACAGGAAGTTGATATCACCAATCATTCCCGTTTTATTTATATGTATCCATATAAATGGCCCACCTTGGAGTTAATTTTCAACTTAACTGCCATCCAAGAGCGAGGTTATGTCACTGTTCTTCTACTACAAGAAAATGTCTAAACGACAGTTAGTTTGCAGTTCGTTTAACAGCTAATGATGAACTTGATGTCAGGGTAAAGTCAGGCATATCCACAGGACTGAAAAAACTTGGTTAAAAAAGTGGAAGGTCTCTTCAAAGAATGGAAGAATAGAACGCAGGTTTAAAGGGAAGGTGCCGTGTTTTTTCATAATTTAATGTAAAAAAGAAAATAGTATAAAAAGATATTGTCCCCTAAGCTTGACTCAGTGGTGTGTATGGTTTGTTTTTTTTACTGTATTAATGCAGCTACTTGGGGGCTGCCATGTTACCTTTCTGGCTGCTAAACGACACTTTCCATGCTCATTTACGGCAGTCCCTGGGCATAAGACATAACAGTCGGCTCCGGACCCTATCTGTATCATTGCAGCAGCATCCGCTGTGAACTGGGCACGCCTCAGTGGGCAGCTCAATTCACAGCTGTAGGTGTAGCCAGCCGCCATTTTATTAGAACCAAGTGCTTTCCTTTTAGCTCCATTTACACTCTATTGCAAGCCCTGTTATGCCGGATGCAGGGCTTAGCAGTTCACTCTGCACATACCAGCTGCAGGAGAGGATACAGGACAAGCTCCTGGAGACTGAGCTGCTCTTTCCAAAACACCCGACTAGCTGCTGCCCCTGCTCTTGCAAAACAGTTGGCCATCTGCTGGACATCTAATCCTATCCTGTGTGATACTGTCTGCTGAGCCGTGTATCTAATCCTATCCTATGTGATACTGACTGCTGAGCCTTGTATCTAATCCTATGTGATACAGTCTGCTGACCTGTGTATCTAATCCTGTCTGTGTGATACGGTCTGCTGAGCCATGTGTCTAATCCTCTCCTGTGTGATACTGACTGCCGAGCTGTGTATCTAATCCTATCCCGTGTGATACTGACTGCTGAGCCGTGTATCTAATCCTATCCCGTGTGATACTGATTGCTGAGCCGTGTATCTAATCCTCTGCCGTGTGATACTGCTGTCCTGAAATACTATGTGCTGCCGTCAACCTGCTGGTTTTATGTGTGATCTATATAGTGGTATAGTGTATGATCTATATGGCGGTATTATGTGTGATCTATAGGGAGGTATTATGTGTGAACACTATGGCAGTATTATCTGCTAAAAGAGGATCCATTCTAGGGTGGTTCTGGCTGAGCACCTGCACACGGGTCAGGGGTAATAGTTAGGTGCAGTCAGGGGTGGGCTGGTGAGGCAGCTGAAGAGAGGGGTCTCATTTTTATCGTTACTATATGGCTACATTTCCCCCCCCGCCTGTTTCCCAGCGTTACCCCGGACTGCGCCTGTCGCTTCGCTTTCACACATTGCCAGGACAGGATCTGAGGAGGGGAATGGGGTCTTTGCATGCAATGTCTGGATCAGAACAGGCCATCAATCAGCAGAAATGTTTCCTGGACTTCTGTGTTGCTGTCACCCTGCTCCTTCCGCCATATATCTCCCTCTGTGACCTCCCCCATAGACCAGCACACTGCTCTCCTGAAATACTCTGTGCTGCTGTCACCCTGCGCCCAGAATCCTTGCTGCCTGCCATCCTCGGTGACCGAAGACCCCATTCCTCTTCTCAGATCCTGTCCTGGCACTGTGTGAAAGCGAGGTGACGGGCCTGATATATGGTGGAAGGAGCAGGGTGACAGCAGCACAGAGTATTTCAGGAGAGCAGTGTGCTGGTTTATGGGGGGCACAGTGTTCGGTGCCAGGGATTGTACATAGAGTGCTGTGTTTTATACACATGGATGGACCGTCTTCTTGTCTGCTCCACAGAAATCCAGGAAACATTTCTGCTGATTGGTGGCCTGTTCTGATCCAGACTTTGCATGCAAAGAAAGTCAGTAACTTAGCAGACCCCATCAAAATGGCTGCTCACTGTGTTCCTAGATGTCATCCTCTCTTTTCCCTTAGCAAACACCCAGAAGGGGAGGAGAGGAGTGACATCACACCCATGTCAGCAGATTCCGCCCATAATTACTGCAGGGCAGTAATGTCAGATAGTTGTACACTAGGTTATTTTGCCAAATTTCAGTAGCTGCTCCCCCTAGTATTAACAAGTGGAAATGCCAAACTTTTTAAAGTTATTTTACATATTTTATAAAATTAAAAGCAAATGATAATATTTTTTAAGAAAATGTACACATTAATTCTTAACGTTTTTTCAATTGCTGACAAAAAAATTTTTGGATGGCACCTTCCCTTTAAACAACTTGTTTGATATTGCGCATCCTAGGGCTATGGATATGACAAGAATACCGGAAAACAGGGAGTTTTTGCTAGCTCAGAGACAAACGGAACACCATGGAAAACAGGTACGTGTTGACAAAGAGTTTGATAAAAAACAGACATTTTGAAGAAAGGGGCAAATTACAAGAGAAAAATCGAGTAAGAGACAAAGTGCTAGAGAGGAAAAGATGGTGTTGCAACGCAGCCGGCATCTGATGAAGTAGATACACAATACTATAAAACCTCAGAGGTACTGTCATCAGCAAAATGAGCCAAATGAGGAAAAGTCAATGTAGTAGATGACAAACTGTCAGCAAGCCTTGACATGGCAAAAGTTAGTGACCAAAATGCAGCATTAACTCTCGTACAAACCCTTCAGCACCTTGGCCATGATCCTGCAGATTTCGATGCAAGTCATTCATCAGTTTGTAGATAGAGAATAAAATGCCATCAGACATTTGCTGTAAACCTGTAACAGGAGTTTAAGCCAACTGTACCTTTTAACAATTCACTAGGATGGAAAGCTCTTAGAAGACATCAGCGGCAGGAAAGCTGTAGACAGTTTTCCCATTTTGGTATCAGGAATTGGCATTCAGTTAGGGACTTGGAGTTCTAAAGCTTGCCAAAGGAACAGGTGAAACTTGACCTAATGCTGTTTATGCTGCAGCAGGGACCTGGAATGTTACTGACAATGTGAAGTGCCTGTGTTTTGATACCACATCTGTCAACACAAGTTCAAGAAAGGTGCCTTCAAACTTGTAGAGCAGAAGCTTGGCAAGGACATGCTGTGGGTTGCATGCCGCCATCATATTTTATAAAAAGTTCTGAAAGCACTGGTAATCTGTCGAAAAGGTCCAGAAAAAATTATCTTCAGCAGGTTCAAGAACAACTGGCATATCATTGACTTGACTGCCTTTCAGACAGCACTTTCTGAACAGATCATGTCAGCAGCAGTTTCCCACATTGTACCTGAAATCATAGCCTTTGCAGAGATACAACTGCTTCAGTACCAGCCCGGTAAGGCAGTGTTTCTCAACTCCAGGCCTCAAGACCCACCAACAGGTCAAGTTTTCAGGATTTCCTTACTATTGCACAGGTGATAATTTCATTACCTGCTCACCTGCTCAAGCATTAACAGCATCACCTGTGCAATACTAAGGAAATCCTGAAAACATGACCTGTTGGTGGGTCTGGAGTTGAGAAACACTGCCGTAAGGACTTCCAATATTTATTGGAGTTAACAATAATTTTCCTTGTTGGTGTTCCATCTAGAGGAATTTCATTCAAAGTAGTCTAGCTGGACTACATCGAGCCAGATAGCCAAGTCCAAGGACATCTATTTGCTAAAAAAGTGGATGTTCAGAAATCCGTTTATGCTGACAAATGAGAAAGAAAAGGCTATTGCAGACATCTGTCAGTTCACTGTATTGATCTATGTGAAGGTGTGAGGTTCCACGCTTTGAAAAGCTGCTCAAGAACATCTATCTGTACCAGGAACTGAACAACTCGGTTTCAGAACTCGCGATGAAGAAGAAAAAGACACTTATGCTACTTGTCCAAGGAACTGATCGCCCTATCATTGTTTGCTGTGTGAAATGACACAAAACGTCTTCAAACAGCAGCTGCAGAACATCCTCCCAAGAAGATAACTGTTGATTCAGCCTCAGTTGTGACGAAGAACCTAAAAGAATGTCACTCACAAAACCTACGGGTTCTTAAGCATCACCGGCATGTCGTCGGCGTCCCTATCCAAAGATGTAGATCTATGGTCTGCAGATGAAGGATACCAGACTGCCAAGAGTCACTAATGCTGCAGTACTAGGAATAGCACGGATGGAAGAATATAACAAGTGGCATACAACAAATGAAAAACTGAAACCATTTCTGCTTCTGGTAGTCAAGGAGTATCAAGAACGATATGGAGATAGAAAGAAGGAAAAAAACACTCATGGACTGGAAATAAGTGATGCTATGAAACAAGTGTAGGGAAGGTGACCTGACGGACGGACTTGTCAGCAAGTAGGAAGGAGGGTTTGCACATTTTAAGCAGATAGTAGTTATGACAGTAGGGAAACAGTTAGGAAAGTGTAGGTGACTTGCAGTACCTGGGGTTGACCACAAGATGGCAGAGAGGAGTGTGAGTTCAGGACTTGACAGCAGCTTAGGGCTTTAGAAACCGTTGGTCATGGGGGGTGGAGTTACAGGGAACCGGGAAAGTTATAAATTTGACAGGAGGGTTCCAGAAAGTTCCAGTCCCCGGGAGCAGCTCAAGAGGAGAGGAGCCTGTGGCAAAGTGGGTGTTGTGAGGAAAGCTCAACCAGGGGACTGAGGAGAGAATAAGTCAGGGGGGTGGTCCTGACACGAAGTACCGCAGTACAGACGAGGTCCCGAGAGCAAGCATACTGAATTTGACGACGACAGCTGACCAGTAAAATTACTGTTGGTGTACAGGCCTAAGGCGGCCACAGTGACCAAACTGGCAGAAACGTCACTAAGCTGAGAAAGGGACGGTGTGTGTATCTACGTCCCAAGTGAAAGTACGGTGTGTGTGTGTACCGGGGCCTGGAAACGGAGGGCCGTGAAGGAATTGCGGTGTGTTGTCAGAGCAGTCAGTCGGACGGCGGATAATAAACTTGGACCTGTTGCACCCGAAAACTGCCTCCATCTTGTGTCTGTACGTTACTGCGCGGTATACAGAGGGACCACCCCCCAGTCCGGCCTACTGACCCTACACAAGTACGGTATTTAACTGTCAGGCAACAAAAGTAACTGTTTTTGTTGCGAAATATACATGATATGTAATTGTCAATCATAACGGTTAATTTTTGCCAAGATGTTCAAATGGCTACATATCTTGATTGGTAGGGACCTGTAAAATTGAAAAGATTTTTAACATGTTTGTAGTTTTCGTTTTTTACTCATAATTTCAGAGGGTGCTGTATCAAAACATTAAAAATATAATTTGCTTGCTTTAAGGACCACCGTAATGCAGTAGGGTCATCATACTGTGCGTGTGAGTATCATATTGTTTAAGGGCACTTTTGTTTGCATCATACTTTAATATGTGCAGCATTCAAGGTTTTTTATCCGTTATTACATATTGGATTGGATCATTGGGCCATATTTTTATTTATTTTAGTCACTTATACGGTGCCACTAATTCCACAGCGCTTTACAAACATTATTGGCACTGTCCCCATTGGGGGGTCACATTATAGATTCCCTAGCGGTATGTCTTTGGAGTGTGGGAGGAAGCCAGAGGAAATCCGTGCACTGAGCCACCTTGCTGCCAGCCATATGCTTTTTACTTGCTCTTGCATAACGTTCTATTATGCCAATATTTTATACTAAGATCCGTTAATTACAATGTACTTTGTTTCCATATGAAAGAGTTGATTGTTAAATTTGAGAAGTTCCTCTATTGTAGACCTTTTTTATAACAAATATCAGGGTTGAACCTGGAATGATGTGTATCTTTTTTTGCCGTGTTAGCCAGTAGATAGAAAAATATTTAGAATTGAGAGTCCTGGACTTTGTCCAAGCTTTTAATGTAGGCCCTCTGTGTATCTGTGTGTTTGAGTTTGACATCCCTGGTCTAATGGGACCTGACTTGGTTTTCTGCCTGTAAACATGTTTGCTGTGTCATGTACCAGACAATGTAACATTAATAAGCCCTGTAAAGTATAATTGTCTGCTCAGAAACATAACGCTTGCTGCCAGCGACTTCCTATGGACGCCTGAGTAATGGAACGAGGCTGAAATATTACTGCATTATTGAGAGGTATGCCAGTTTGGTCACGAGTGTTTTTGCCACGTATTGTTCATGTGGAATAAAAGCCGCATTTTACAGTAGCAGCAAAGTGAATGAGATTTCTGACATCTCATGCATATGCTGCTTTATTTTTTCCTTGCAGATTTCAGATTTGACGCGTCAACGTGTTTTTTCATATCTGCAGTATGTCAATTCTTTCAGCATTTTTGCAGCATTCAATTGAATCGGGCAAAAATGTAAGTAAATTTTATGCTGCATTTTCCTGCAAACAGTTATATATTTTTTTTTTTAAGAAGAAAAATCTGAAAAGCTAAACGTGTGCACATACCCTTTGGTACAGTATGGCTGTATACAAAAGCACTGAAGATATAAATTGCGTAAATACTTTAAAGGGATTTTTTTGCACCATCTACCGCCTCATCTGCGAAACTGATTATATGATTATGTTGCGCTCTGAAAGATAATGTCATGCGTCTTGCTTACGTCTATTTATTCAATCTGTTGCTCATTGACTGAAAGATTGCTGTTTTAATTCATATGCAAATGAGGCTTAAAGGGATTGTCCAGGCAAAACAAAACTGCCAAGGAGACTGGATATGTAAAAAAAAAAAAAAATCACAAACTCAGTCCTATTCTCCTACCGGCAAAAAAAAAAGTCGATGATGCGCTACTCAAGTCATCTGAGTGCTGCACCGAATCCCAGGCTGCAGTGGTCCAGCAGATAGTTGAATGGTGACTACCAGTTTTGCTATGGAAATGGTTATCAATACATTGGTTACGCATTATAATACATACTGTATATATATATAATATATTGCAGACAAATAAGGTTTTTTGCCGCTATCACCATGAAATTTCAAATGTTTTTTTTTTCTTTATGCTGTGATTTTGGTCGATATTCATTATTTTAGCTGAATTTTGGAACAGTTGCAGCAATTGTGCTTAGAAATTAAGCTAAAAACTCGTGTAAAAATCCATGGTCTCCCTTAAATCTGGATCTTTCTTCCATTTGGCATAATTTCATGGCAGAAATATTCACATGTATTGCTTTGGTGTATGCATTATGTGAAATCTGTGTTGTAATGCAGATGAGGGTTTCTTTTTTTAGGCTACATTTCCACGAGTGATGTGTGGAGTTTTTGACGTTGCAGCATTTCTCCACCTATTAAAAGGGCTGTCTGGTCCAAACCAGTAAGTCTGCAGTCTCTCTATGTGACTGCAGACTTCTGAATTCCCCCAGCTCATGCAGTGTGCACTTTGGGGATTTGCCGGTTTCTGAATCAGGGCTGGAGGTTATGTACGAGTTATACATACTCCCAGGCAGAACACTACTAGTGGGTGTGGCATCACTCCATACACTTTTATATAGTGATGTGGCCGTCCAGTGGTTTGGATCAGACAACCCCTTTAAGTCAGTTGGGTCAATTGCATTTTTTCGTTGCATTTTTTAGTGTTTTTTAAACAGGTGTTTTTAAGGCCGGGTGCACACGATCCACAAGTAGCAGTGCTTTGGAACGCAGGTGAATCTGCATGTGTAAACTGAACCATGTGGATTCACCTCTCCCAATACATTCTATTGATATAATTTCTCTTGCGGAGAATAACGTCTCCGCAAGAGGAATTGACATGCTGTGGTTTGGAAAGACGCGTCGCATGTCAGTATCCGCGGGTGTCTATGGACGCATTGTGGGCATGGGATTTCTTGAAGTCCCATCCACTATGCTGTAACATCTGGCCGCTGCGGGTTTGATGCTGCATAAGTACTCAGCGTCAAACCCACAGCAGTTACTGATCATCTGCACATCCGTTTTTGAGTCTGCATTTTTTTTTCTCTTGTTGGTATGTTAGGTTTTTAAACAAAGCTGCTTTTGTTTTTTCAGATTTCCTGGTATTTGGCTTTGACACTGTTAATGATATTCATTTTTTTTTTTTTGTTTTTTAACCTGCGGATTTTCTGCATCTAATGCAAGTCTATAGGAAAAATGCGCACATATAGTATAACTCAGAGAAATTAAAATGCTGCGGATTTGAAACATGTTTACGCTGAGTAAAAAAAAAAAAAGGCACAGTGACCATGGGAGTTCTAAAACTCCCATCCACTGTGCTGAAGCTGTAAGACACTGTGGTTCTGACTGAGTGAATATTAAAAACCTTTTCATGGCCACACAGCAATAATGTGCTTTCACATTGCGTTCTGTGTCCCCATACATCCGAAATCCCTCACAAGGTGGGGTCTGGACGTATGCGCCTACGGGGCCATAGATGGCAAACGTGTGCTCTAACGTACATAATTTTTGGGAGTGTCCGCCTCCACTCCAGGAAATGGTGCACTTCAGAGCTCACTTTCAGTCTGCCATCACCATTACAGTCTATGGCCCTACCAGTGCTTACGTCTAGACCCCATTTTGCTGGGGATTTCTGACGTGAGCCCTGACAGGGACATAGAGCACAAAGTGAAAGCCGCCTACCTAGGGTTTTATTTGGGGTGGTGCTCCTTCATCTCTCCCTTAGGCTAGTTTCACATTTGCGTTTCTCAGAACTGCAGGAGGGCTGCGGACTCCCTCCGTGATGCTCCTCCCACTGCCGCACCTCCTCCGGTCAGCTCCGCCTACGTCTGCAGACTTCTGCATGCGGCCTGCGTACCCTCTTTAACATTGGGTACGCAGGTCGTGCGGATGTATGCAGATGCCTCAGCATGCGTCGTTTTGGCGATGCGGTGTCCGCTTCAAATTCCAACATGTTGCGTTCGACGAGGGTCGCAGCATCGTCAAAATGACTCATGCGGAGGCATCCACAGACATCCACACGACCTGCGTACCCAGTGTTAAAGATAGGGTACGCAGGCCACATGCAGAAGTATGCGGACATAGTCCGAGCTGGCCGTAGGAGGTGTGGCAGTGGGCGGAGCTTTACAGAGGAAGTCCGCAGCTCTGAGGAACGCAAATGTGAAACTAGCCTTAGAGATGCTGATTGGCATTGTGTTGGAGGAAAGGGTGAAAGAAGCATACACCCCAGAGAAAACTGAGGAAATGACAAGTTGCACAACAAGTAGAGGTTTCACATATCACACTCCAAAAGCAACAAATATGAGTATCTTTACAATGGAGCAGAGTAAAACATAAAGTTGTGGCAGAATCAGGGGAGTTAATGGATTTATGGAAGGTATATACTTGAAAAAAAAATTTCAAGCAAGTGACTGGTCCTCATTAAATATTAGTAATGGCAGAAATTAAAATTAACCTGGAAGACTTTATATAATCGAGATTTTCTGGGCGCATGAACCTGTCCCTCAGCTGCAGTTTAAAGAGAAAAAAAACTATAAAAACGTGCTTATTCACACTCCTCCGGGTACGTGCCCACGATGAGGAATAGCAGTTTTTTGGAATCCGTACCCAGGCGCTGCATTGAAAATGCTGCGTTCTACATTAGGAGCATAGTGGATGGGATTTATAGAAATCCCATGCCCACTGGGCTTCTTTTTGACGCTGCGTAAGCTCAATTGCGCTGCAGGTTTATGAGCTGCAGCATGTCCATTTCTGTTGCGGTAATGTATTGGATGCGGTAAATCCACATTGTTCAGTGAACACATGCAGATTTACTTGCCTGATTAGAAAGTGGCGCTTTGGACCCAGCAAAAATATGCTGCGTCCAAAGCGGTTCTAATAGCCTCAGGCACAGCCCTTAGGCTAAGTTCACACTTGCGTATGGCTGGTCTGCGAATGGCTGCGTACGTCCTCCCTTAAGCTCCGCCTACTTGCGCATGCGTCCTGCATACCTATCTTTAACATTGGGTACGCAGGGACATGCGTTGTATGCAGATGTGTCTGCATGCAGCGTTTTGATGTGCCCACCGAACGCACAGAAATGCAACATGTTGCGTTCCCGTGCGGTCGGCGGGCACTTCAAAACATTGCATGTGGACGCATTCACATGCAACACATGTCCCTGCGTTCCCATTGTTAAAGATAGGTATGCAGGACGCATGCGGAAGTAGGCGGAGCTTAAGGGAGGGCTTACACAGCCATACGCAAGTGTCAACTTAACCTCAGTCTCTGACGCTGTTCCTGATGTCCTTTAGTGTCTGCAGCACTGCAGCCAATAACTGAGCTCAGCAAGTTGTACCCAAGTTGAAAGCACAAGCTGCTCAAAGCCACTTCAACAGTGGACCTGGGGAGAATGAGTAACGCATAGTTTGCTTTCTCTAAAACAAACTACACCTGGGGAACAGAGGTAAAGTAGGAAATGTGTTAGGGTACCGTTAAGGGCCTGTCACACTAAGCGATTTCGCTAGCAATATCGCTATAACGTCACTGGTTTTTGTGACGTTATAGCGATATTGCTAGTGATATCGCTATGTCTGATACTTACCTCCGACCGGCTCCCCTGCTGGTTATCGCTGATCGCGCGAGAACGTCCTGGACCGCTTCTCGTCGTCTGCTTCCTGCTGGGCTTCCTGTGGCGCCGACGAGCGACGTGTGGACACGAGCTGGAGGACATCAGGATCGCCTCGTCTGACAGGTAAGTAGCGACCCCTGCTATGTCGCTGGTGAGATCTGCCTGTGTGGCAGCTCACTAGCGACCACTTAGCGATGTACCAGCGATCCTGACCGCGTCATATCGCTGGTCGGGATCGCTGGTACATTGCTAAGTGTGACAGTACCTTTACACTTAGTGATGCACCAGCGATCCTGACGACGATATGGATCGCTGGTGCATCTCTAAGTGGTCGCTAGTGAGCTGCCACACAGGCAGATCTCACCAGCGACATGTCAGCGGTCGCTACTTACCTGTCAGACGCGGCGATCTGGACGTCCTCCTGCCCGCGTCCACGCGTCGCTCGTCGGTGCCACAGGAAGCCCAGCAGGAAGCGCCCGACGAGAAATGATCCAGGACGTTCTCGCGCGACCAGCGATGAGCAGCGGGGGAGCTGGTCGGAGGTATCAGAAATAGCGATATCGCTAGCAATGTCGCTATAACATCACAAAATCGGTGACGTTACAGCGATATTGCTAGCGATATTGCTATGTGTAACGGGGGCTTTAGTTTAGTAAAAAAATAAAATCAACATTGAGGTAATGTAAGATAATCAGTGTAATATTTTTAATGACCAATATTCCCTGAATACAGTGTAATATTTTACAGGAATAAAACATTTGTAAGAAATGATCCAATTGGGGAGCAGGTCATCTTCACATATTTTACTTACATTTCTCCAACTTGTGCTTGTAAATGCAGCATTTCCATCCACATCTTATTCTGAGGTATATTGCACTTCCAAAGCGCATCATTTTGTTTTTCTCGCTGACATCTCTGGGGAGGTCGAGGTTTATTCACACAGCATTTGCAGTATGCATCCAATATATAGAGTGGTTATATCCCCTGAGTTGTACATTCAGTTTTCTATGCGTGACATTATTTCATTTTTCTGCAGATTAAACCAGCGCCCAGTATGTAGGCTGTATTTACTCCGATCGTGTACAGCCTGCACTCACAGTGGTACTGCCTGACAGCACTTTCCCCAGAGAGCAAATGGCTCTTGTGGATTGTCCTCCAGCAACTGGATGCTTGTGGAACAAATTAGAGTATTTCTAAAGAATGCACCGCCAACCTTTTATATTCCACTGAAAAATTAGTATTCTGAATAAAACTGCTTTTGGAGGAAACCAAGCCACAATCGCGTCATAGAAAATGCCTTTTGTTAAGCTCTGGTTTTCCAGAGGTTAAGAGTGAGATCTCGGCTCTAACGTTGGCAGCAAAAGAGTTAAGCCCCAGGAAATCTTTCCTGTTCCATATTTTATTTTCTTAAATAAAAATATCTTGTTCTGACATGTAAAAAAAAAAAAAAAAAAAAAAAAGTAGCATTGATGGTTTTAATTAGGCGGCTGCAGCTGTGCAACTTTTAGCAGTGAAGGGAGAGTGGTAGATTCTGCCATATATAGCTGCATGATAATGAGAGGGGAGTTTAGAAGAAAACCCAAAGGCTCTTGATAAAAGCATCCCCAGTAAAGAGAAAGGAAATCTTGATAGGAATTTGTGTGCTTCAACATGAAGACCTTCATAATGGATCCAGGATTGGCTGGCTGGATTTCAGAGCTTTAACCACAAGAATTATGCTCAGCTGTTAAAGATTTCTTTCCTCCCGCATTATTGGTTTTTTTTTTTTCTTTCTGCATCACGTGTGTGTGTATGTGTGTGTGTGTGTGTGTGTGTGTATATATATATATATATATGTATATATATATATATATATATATATATATATATATATATATATATATATATATATATGTGTGTGTGTGTGTATATATATATATATATATGTATATGTGTGTGTGTGTGTATGTATGTATATATATATATATATATATATATATATATATGTGTATATATATATATATATATGTGTATGTGTGTGTGTGTGTGTGTGTGTGTGTGTGTGTGTGCATATATATGTGTGTGTGTATATATATATATTATTAGTAAAGGATAGTATGCAGTGTTTGGTGGAAAAAGAAAACTTACCTGTAACAGGTGCTTCCATTATTGTGGCCAGTCACATCATATTTATGTTCCATTTGATGTACCGTATTTCCCCCTAGAGAAGCTCACACTCTTTGGGCCTTCACCTGGCCATTAGAGTTTAAATCCAGACACTTAGCATCTATGTCGGGAGCTTTTCCTAAAGTGGATGCTAAACATCATAAACCAAAACATTGCCAATTGTGTTGCTTTGTGGCTTTTGTAGTGGGTTTCGCCTTATGCTTTGCAAAGGCTGAATAGCTATGAAAATTTGCATGAAGAATTGATATGCTACAGATGTAAAATCCACACTGCGGCCCAAATTACCCCCTGAAAGTATCTGCAACATGCAGATGAAATTATTAGAAGCTTGTACTGTGAATTATCCTTCCAGAAAATGTGCACCAAGTATGCACTGTAGGCATTTAAAGGGAACCTGTTACCAGGAAAGCACAGTCCAATCTGCAAGCACCATGTCATAGAGCAGGGGGAGCTGAGCAGATTGATAAATAGTTTTGTGAGAGAAGGTTCCGTGTAATCTGTGTTTTTAGTGATTTAATCCTCTTCTCTTTCTAGGATTTGTGGTCCAAGTGTGTGGTCCTATCAGTGACTGACAGCTGTCTCTTTGTTCACACTTCTACAAAAACAGCAGTAAGTCAATGTTAGGATAGCCTACTGGATCAAAAAATCCCAGAAAGCGCTGAGGTGTAAATGACTGAAACACAGGTATTGAATATTCTCTCTCAAAACTAAATTTCAATCTACCCATCCCTATAACATGATGCCTGAAGATTTAGCTGCATTTTTTATTGGTGACTGGTTCCCTTTAATGCGATAAAAATCATTTCCATCTTATTGTTCCCATGAGCAGTTATCTTCCACCTGCTGTTGATCTGAGTGCATGCAAGTTAGGGTTTAGGTTATTACTGCCACGCTGCAGGGATTGTCCTTTATGCATTCTCTGTAGTGCAGTCTCTAAGATCAGACCAATGAATGGCAAAATGTCTGCCTTCAATAACTTTGTATGACACATAATGTATACAAAACAACACAGGTGCCAGAAGTAACAGACGGGATACAGCGGAATGGCACAAGTGCAGCAGAGGTGGTAGTGGAAGATTGTCGCAGATGCACAAAGCTAGAAATGGTGAGTCTTCATTTACAGGATTGAGGATTTGGGGGCAAATCCTTTGATTACTATTGGTAGAGTTTAGTGTGGCTTGCTGTATATTATCCAGACTTTCTGGGAATTTGGAAGTATTGTATGTGATAGTATTAATGAATCTATCATGCTGAAGGTTTGCACATTTACCTATAAATAAACGTATTATGTGTATTCCTTAGTTAATTGTACAAAGCAAGGTCACATATTTCTTATTCATCACAGAAATATGTGTTAATTATACCACCTTAGGCATTCTGTTGTTCTCCGATTCTGGACAGCCCTGGTCAGTTCTCTGCATTTGAAAACATTTAAAGGGAATGTTGAGGGAGTATAATACCCATAGAGCGGAAGAGGGGGTTGTGAGAACTTTAAACATTGACTTCATGTTGCCTCCAGTGTACTATATTTTCATCATAAAACACATTTTATGCCTCTCTGAGATATTTATGTTCTTGTTTAGTGGGTAGTTTTTTTTTTTGCTACTTATGCGCTAATTTGTTACAGTTACAACACGGACTCAAAAGTAGTCATTCTGTTTGATAAGGTAATTATCATACATAATATGTAAGGAGTTACAGATGTGGGCCATGTTGTCTTGGAACGTCCTTTTTACAATTCATGGGAACAAGGCCGTTAATATTATCCAGCTTTTTGCCTGCTGCCTAATAGAGGTGGGAATGATATGGAAATGACTTGATCTATGTATACAGTTAGGTTCAGAAATACCGTATTTGGACACTTACTGAATCTTCTTGGTTTGAGCTCTGCTTGGTGCTATTTTAGATTTAAATTGAAACAACTTAGATGCAAATGAAGTGCAGACTTTCAGGTTTAACCCCTTCATGTCTTTGGATTTATAGGTTTCTTCAAGGTCGTGTCCCCGTTTGCTGCTGACTCGGACGACGAGCTTGCAACTTTTCCGCAATTCACAATTTTCGATGCAGTATGTAAAATAGGGGAAAAGTCACTAAAGGATCAGTGACCTGTCATAAGCTCATAAGAATGAATATGTAAGCAACACATAAAGCCCCCACCCCCACAGGCCGCCCCAAAGCACGAGAATCTCATTAATCTTTCTTTGTAGTTTTCAGTTAAACAACCACAAGACAGATTTAATCAACCAATGTATCATTTTAATCAGTATAACAGAGCCAGCCTGACACTGAGTTTCCTGAACAAAATCCTGTTAACAGGTGGTGCACTTTTATCATGATTGCACCATAAGCATGTCACATGGGTTGGCATATGACAACCCAGGGTCTGCAACAGGGCCAGCTCCAGATTTTCATTGGACCTGGGCGAAAGAGCCTCAGTGTGCCCCTTTAATTCATACCACAATTCATTATGCACAGATACAGCAGAGAAATATAGGTATAGTACAATGCCAAAGATTTCACCTACTTCTTACAATACATGAGTGATATCAGTAGCTCAGAAGCCGGACAGTATAGTCCTCCATACAGTATTATGGACACCACATAGTTCTCCATACAGAATATTGGTCCCCATATAATGCTCCACACAGAATAATAAGCCCGAAATATTGCTCCATACAATATAATGAGCCCCATATAATGCTCCCTGCAATATATAAAGGGCCCCAAACATTGCTCCATACAGAATGGGCCCCTTATAATGCTCCATACAGAGTAGGCCATGTATAATGCTCCATGCAGCATATGATGGGCATCATATATTGCTCCAGTATATAATGGGCCCCATTAGATGCTCCATATGTAATTAGCCCCATTAGATGCTCCATATGTAATTGGCCCCATAAGATGCTCCATATGTATTTGGCCCCATACAATGCTCCATATGTAATGGGCGCAATACAATGCTCAAGTATATAATGGGCTCTATATGTTTCTATATACAGAATTGGCCCCATAAGATGTTCCAAACATTGGGAAAAAAAATCATATACTCTCCTCACTGGCCGCTGTTCTGCTCCAGACAACTTAGCGTCGGCGTCTTCTCTGCACTGTGTCTATTCAGGCAGAGGGTGCACAGACGTGACATCATCGCACCCTCTGACCTGAGCGTCAGTCAGGTGATGTGGAAGACTCCACAGCGGTGGAGTGGGGAGAGGTAAGTATCCCAAGTGCTGGGGTCCTGAGCAAGCGGGGTGGTGGGGGGCTCACTCGTGGTTGCTGGCACAGGCATCGGGCCCCCAAATTGCGTAAGTGTCCACAGAGAATGGGCACCTTCACCCGCCTGCTTAGAACCTGAGCGCTTGCCCGGGTACTAATGCTGGCCCTGGTCTGAAGGAGACATCTATGGTTGTCATTGCCGGATAGCTATGAGTACTGCTCAGTGGCCGGCTTTCATAGCAGGTGATCGTTTTAGCTACACACAGCAGGACTAGTAAAAAGTTGAATATATTTTTAAAACCTTTTTTTTTTTTTTTAAGTTTCACTCGCCCCATTCAAAATAAAACACAAAAAAATACACATTTGGTATCACCGTGTTCATCTCGTAAACCACAAGCCCTCGCATGGCCATATTAACTGGAAAATAAAAAAGTTATGGCTCTGTGAAGAACGGACGGCAAAAAAACAAAAACAGAAAAATCTAAGGTGCTGAAGGTTTTAATTAAAGGGGTTGAACAAAAATACCCTGTGAAATGTTTAGGAATTGCAGCCAATATTCTACCAAGCCGATTAATTTCAGGAGCTCAAAAGTAATTGGACAAAATTTTATCATGAATAAAATGTTCCATTTTAATACTTTAATGAAGAAAGAAAAAAAAAAAAGGACTCCAGCGTGTATACTGAGAAAAGTTAAAATTCCAATTTAATTAAAAACATTACTAAAAATATGTAGATCCATTACTAAGTAGTACACATGTTGGATGGAATCCCCGGTATAACCAACGCTTTTTTTTTTTTGCTTTCTTAATTATGGACTACGCCCTTGATCAAGGTGCCTCCGTGCGTGTCTGACAATCAGGTTCCTGCAGAGATTGGTGAGCTGACTTTTCCCTTTACCTCTACCCTGCTATTTTTTCATTTTAATACTTTGTAGAGAATCCTTTACAGGCAAAGACTGTCTGAAGTCTGGAAGCCATGGACATCACCAAACACTGAGTTTCCTCCTTTGTGATGCTTTTCCAGTCCTTTACTGCAGCTTACTTCATCTGTTGCTTGTTTGTGGGTCTTTCTGCCTTAGTTTTGTGTTAAGTATGTGATATGCATGGTCAATGGGGTTGAGATCTGATTGATTCGACTCCTGTGTTGCTTTTGCAGTATGTTTTGGGTAATTGTCCATCTGTACTATGAAGTGTCATCCAATCAAACTTGCTGCATTTGATTGAAACTGTGCTCAAAGTATAGTCCTGTACACTTCAGAATTCATCTAGCTGCTTCTGTCTTCAGTCACATAGTGGCGTTGGAAACCATGCATGCTCGTACCATTGCATTGCCTCCACCATGTTCTCCATACTTTCTTTTTCAAATCATGCCAGTGCAGGAGGATCTTTGTTTAATCTGTCAAAAAAATGCTTTTCCAGAACTGGGCTGGCTCCTTGAAATGTTTTTTTGGCAAAGTCTAATCTGGCCTTTCTATTTTTAAGGCTAATTAATGGTTTGCACCTTGTGGTAAACCCTCTGTATTTGCTCTTATGAGGTCTTCTCTTTATGTTAGACTTGGATACTGAAACATCTACTTACTGAAAGAGTGTTCTTCACTTGATGGATGTTGTGAAGTGTTTTTTTTCACCATGGAAAGGATTCTGCTATCATCCACCACTGTTGTCTTCCATGGACGGCCACGCCTTTTGAGTTCCAAAGCACACCAGTGCACTGTGTTGTGACTTTTTTATTGTTGTTTTTTTTAGAATGTACAAAACTGTTGATTTGGCTACTTATAACAATTCTGCTATCCCTCTAATAGACTTCTTATTTTCTTTTGGTCTAATGATGGTCTGTTCATCTTCCATTGAGAGCTCCTTTGACCTCATGTTTTGGGTTCACAGCAACAGCTTCCAAATGCAAATACCACATCTAGAATCAGCTCCGGACCTTTTACCTGCTTAATTGATGATGGATTAAGGAGGGAAAAGCTTGTGCACCTCATCAAAAAGCTTTTGAGACTGTCCAATTATTTTTAATACGAGGCAGCTACATATTGAAGAGCTTTAAAGGGAATCTGTCACCCCTTTTTTGAGATATATAATATCATTCAATTGTGTGTCACATAAGGATTCTCTTAGTACTTTTACTTCCCCCTGACCCTGCACCTTTCATGCATAAATACCTTTTTTATATTGGTTCAGATGTATGTAAATTGCCGCTGTCCTGTCCAATGGGCTGGACTTATTCGCCTGCTCCCCCCTCCCTGTCTTGCTCTACACAAGAAGAAATGCATAGAGCAAGACAGGGAGGGGGGGAGCAGGTGCATAAGCCCCGCCCATCGGACCGGACTGCTGCAGTTTACATACATCTGAACCGATATAAAAAAGGTATTTATGCATGAAAGGTGCGGGGTCAGGGGGAAGCAAAAGTACTAAGAGAATTCTTATGTGACACACAATTGAATGATATCATTATATGATATCTCAAAAAAGGGGTGACCGATTCCCGTTAATTCCAACACCCTTACTCCAATCAGAATGTGAATACCCTCAGATTAAAACTGATAGTTTGCATTTTAAGCCCACATTGATTATAGTACTGTGTTTTTAATGTTTTGGTAACCGCTAAAAGGCTAAAAGTTGTGTTGGGGTATGTTTCCACGGTCAGTAAACGCTGCGGATTGGACTCTGCGTACATCCACAGCGTCCAATCCGCAGCGTCTAGATGTTACAGCATTTTATGAAATTCCATCCCCACTATGCTTGCAGGGATGTCTCCGGCATCCCTGCGTATACGCACATGCGGCGCTTCTTTCTAGACCGCAGCGTGTCTATTTATCTTGCGCTCAGTCTACGCAAGATAAATAGCACTGTTCTATGTATAGGATGTGGTGATTCCGCATGTGTTAAATGAACACATGCGGAATCAACGCACGTACAAAAGGGAAAAGGGGGCAGCGCTTTGGGCGGTGCTGCATACAAAGTGCTGCCAATACTCCACATGGAAACATACCCTTAGGCCGGGGTCACACTGGAGAGGAATACGGCCGAGTGAGAGGCGCTAAAAGCACGCATTAGACACGGACAAATGATTCTCTATGGGGTCCCTCGCACCAGCCGTATATTTCTCATCCGTATTCTACGGTCCGTGCCAGTCGCAGCATGCTGCGCTTGTCCGCGTACTACGGCCATAGTACGCCAATGCAAGTCTATGGGTGCGCAAAAAATACGGATTACACACGGACCACACATGTGACTTGCGAGAAATACGCACCCGGTGTCTTTTAGCAAAGCCGGTAATTCAGTGCGCTATACAGTAAACTCACACTGACAGGTTTAATAAAGAAACGAAAGAATAGATATAGACACATAGAATATATAATATGCATTCTATGTGTCTATATCTATTCTTTGGTTTCTGTTAGAAACCCTGTCATAGGGCTCCATTATATGTCCATTTTGCAAGCCTGCGAGAAAATCTCGCCATACGGATGCTTACATGCGCAAAATACGCGACCACACCTTGATTACGGATGACATACGGAGCACTGTTTAGGGGCCATTCATCCGTATTACGCCTGTAAACTACTGACCGTATTTTGCGTCGGTTAGTGTGACCCCGGACTTACTGTTAAAATATTTCTGGACCTAACTGAAAATGGTTAATCACTGCAGTCATTACAATGAGTGTCTTGGAAGTCACAAAAGCTATTAGCTGTAAGGCTATGTGCACACGTATGCAGAAAATTTCTGCATAAAAACCGGACTCCTTCCCAGAAACCGCGCGTGTTTTTTTTTGCGCGTTTTCCGTGCGTTTTTTTGCGCAGTCTTTATGCGTTTTTTCCCGCGCAGCCCCAGACACCTATGTAAATAGCCAGAAATGCGGAAAAATCCGCGAAATTAATGAGCATGCTGCATTTTTTACCGCAAAGTGTTTTTTTCGCAGAAAAACGCATCAATATGCACAAAAAGTGAAAAATGCATTAAAATGAATGGGAAGCTTCTTTTAAGCGTTTTTTTTTGGCAAAAACACAAAAAAAAACGCTGTGTGTGAACACAGCCTAAAAGTCATCAATTAGAAGCACATGGCTTCTGTGGGGTTATAGTGAAGAACCTGGTGGTATACAATCTGGCATGGTAACATTATATGAGAGGTTTTCTCCATTTTCCCCAGAGATGAATTTTACTGTCCATAATATAGGTTGACATTTGCTTCCTGTCTTGGCAGTTCTTGCTTTGCCACTGGACTCTAATAAATAACTGCATTTAATGACTTGCAATTTGCACCTAGTAGAGCTGCATTCTTCCCTGCTATTACTTTTGTGCATTCCTTTCCTACTGTTCTTATTGAGGACAAATTCACATGCACGTTTTATTTGTAAATCTAAATTTATTTTTTTTAAACAGCACAGGACACATTATTGCCTGTGTCTGATCTTGCATGTCCTTTTACCACGCCATATTCAGTCATTTCAATTAATGGGTTCTTGAAATGAAAAAACAGCACACAATTGCCGTGTGTGTTCGCAGTATATGTTATCCAGTTCAAACATGTATGGTATCAACTTTAGCTGATGCAGTATCTGTGCATTAAGTTCAAGTTGTCACTAGATCACATTACTAAAAGCAGCTCTATTGCCCCCCCCATAAATATTAGACAAGTATCAACAAACCTGCCAATATCTGGGAAGACAGGGGGCACTATTTACCCCTCCACAGCCTTCTCAACTTGCCGACACACGTTACAATTCTTGTCCACATTTCAAATGCAAACATTTCATGTCTAAATTCTATTTTCTCTTTCATATCATAAATGTACAATTTTAGTTTTTATTTTCTTTTTTCACATCATGACTAGTGCAGTCTGCAACATCATTCTGCCTGTCAAAAATACTGTTACATGGAAGGACCACATTAATCCTGTCAACCCTGGGCTTTTTTTTTTTTTAACCGTCTTTCTTGTTTGTTTTTTCCTCCCCTTCTTCCATGTACCACAACTTTATTTTTCTGTCAGTATAGCCGTATGAGTGCTTGTTTTATCTTCTGCGATACCATGTGTGTGTATGTACAGTATGTATGTATTTGTGTGTATGTATGTATGTTTGTGTGTGTGTATGTGTGTGTGTGTATATATATATATATATATATATATTTTAACTCCAAGTCAGTCACACTTCTGTAAAATTAACCTGTCCAGTTATGAAGCAATACTGACTGTGAATCATTTTCTCCTGCTGTTGTGCGATGGAACATACAACCGGTAGAAATGATAGGCAATTAACAAGACAGCCCCTATAAAGAGTGGTTCTGCAGGTGGTGACCACGGACCATTTCTCGTCCTTTTCAGCTGTTTTGGTCACATTTGCATCCTGCGATTGATTTCACCCCTAGAGGTACCCCTACAGTAGCATGAGGCGGTATCTACAACCCACAGAAGTTGCTCAGTAGTGCAACTCATCCGGGATGGAACATCAGTTTGCGCTGTAGCAATAAAGGTAGGTGGGTCTATCAGCAGAGTGTCCAGACCATGGAGCAAATAACAGAAGACAGGCCTGTACACCAGGAGATGTGGAGGGGGCCGTAGGAGGGCAACAACCCAGCAGCCATGAACTGCAGGGAAGGATGCGTTGGAACCCGCATCAAAGGCAGGGACCTGGCCAATGATGTATATTTATGTAATCAGCCGTGAAGGGGTTTTAAAGTCAATGAGGACTCTGTGTTCATTTCGACATGGCAACGGCTATATTGTAAATGGAAGCCATGGGCACTAGTTTAAATAGAGCCTACATGGCTTCCTTTTAGTTCTACAATATCCAATTTTATTTATTTTTTTTTTTTTGAGAAACAATCCATTTCCAATTATTTCTCATTTGTGGCATTACAACTCAGCCCCATCACTTCAACCCCTTAGTACAAAATTACTTATATATACGTCAGCATTTTAGTCAGTGTGTGGAGTTGTGGTGAGCTTCCTCCACTAGAATTATGCTGGATAGGTTACATAGTTGGAATCTGTTTCTAACGGGAATGACCAGAGCTGAGGCCCCAGGTCTTAGAAAATGGTGATAGAGAACAATTTTTTAAATTCTAGGTAATTTTCACCATAAAATGAATATCGTGGAAACAATGGCGGAATTGCTTATTTGTTTTTGTGCCATATAGTCCCAATTAGAATTTTTTTTCCTCTAATTTTCAGTGCTTTTCCTGGTAAAATAGATGCTATCATTCAAACCTACAATTCCAGCAAATCCAAGCCTTCATACAGCCATGTCGAAGGGGAGGCGAAAATACAAACCGATATGGAGCTGTTTTTGCAAGAATTCAGCCATGTTTTTCTAATTGTCGACAATCCTTTTAGATTACTGTTGGAAGTAATGAAAAAATCTACATGTATAAATTTACTTAAGAAACTGTCAAGATTTGGATTACAGTAGCCTTCCCGTAATATGACTTTTACAGCATCTTAGGGTACCGATACACATAGCGACGCTCCAGCTATCCAGACAACGATACAACCTGGTAAGTCCTCTTTCACACTTAAGTTTTTTGCATCAGTCAAAATCCGCCAAAAGGACGGATGGCGGATCCGTTTTAGTACTTATGACAACGGATGGCACCTGTCCGTTTTTTTTGACGGATCCGACAAATGAAGAATTTTAAAGGAATCGCAGCCTGGAAAAGGAGAGAGAGAGATGGCAATCCGTCACAATCCGCCAATAATGGAAGTCAATGGGGAAAAAAAACGGATCCTCAAAAGAAAATTGCGGATCCGTTTTTTTCAAAACCTGGCGGATTGTGACTGATTGTAAAAAACTGAAGTATGAAAGAGGCCTAAGGATCGCTGGTACGTCGCTAGTAAGCTGTCAAACAGGCAGATCTACTCAACGACGCAGCAACGATACGGCGATCCGTATAACGACCTCGGCGGTCGTTGGGACCTTGCCACACAGCAGCTATTCTGACGACTCAGACCTCGATAGGCGTGCTTCAGAGTCGCCAACGAGGTCGCTCATCGTTGTTATGGCGTCAAACACAGCGATGCATGCTGGCCAGCGGGACACCAACGATCAAAAAATGACCTAGGACATTCGAGCACGATTAGCGATATCGCAGCAGGGGGGCCGGTCACCGCTATGTGTCACATGTAGTGAGATGCTGGCAAGGTCGCTGTTGCGTCACAAAACCTGTGACGTTTCAGCGATCTCGCTAACAATCTCACTATGTGTGAAGTACCCCTAAGCCTATCTATATAGCTTACTTGAAAATGGAGTATTGGGTTGCTTTCCCACCGAGTATTTGGTGAGTTTTTTGTGCTGTGTATTTTCTAAACAAAAGTGCAAGTAACCGATTTAGTGCACAAAGTCTACAACATAAAAACCCCCCACAAGATCATCGTGGGAACGTCTCATTAGAGTATATTGGAAGACATTAGTGGTCAAGTTCTCCTGAGCGGGAGGCATTCTTCTGAGTAACATTCCACTCTGGTTAGCAGAGCCTGTAATTGTAAAGTAAGGCGTCATTCAGACATCAGTGATTTTTTTTTTTGTTTTGTTTTTTAAGTCCAGTTTAATCAGTGTTTTTAATAGACTAGACCAGTCTGAATGAGCCCTAATAGGTACAATCAGATGCAAATCTTGTTTCTCCTTGATGATCTAACCTTATTGTCCAGCTAAGGCTAAGTTCACATGTCCAGTAATCATCCTTTAGAACAGATCAATTTCTAAAAAAAAATTGGGCTAGCGCAAGTTTTTTTTTATCCACCTGAAGTTTTTTTTTTTTTTAATTTTAACTGGATCTATTTTTTTCAACATAGAAATCTATGGCAAATGAATGTGTTAAATAGACGTCAATTTTTATTCACAATTGAAAAGGATCCATTTTTTGCTTACTGGAAAAATCAATATTTAACATGTATACCACTGGACATGTGAACTTTCGAGTGATCATCGAATTGAAACAGATTCAGTAAGCAAAAAACTGATTTTCACATGGGAGAAAGATTGATGGCTAAAACCTCAGTTTTCTATTTTTCTATTTTTTTTTTTTGTATCAAATTTCACCTGGCAGTACATTGTGACCTTTATTGTGCTTCAGGCAGCATTTGCTAGCAAACAAATTTGGGTGCTGGTAGTACCCAGTTAATTCTTGCATTTTCTCTTCTATGTAGAAGAAGGGAGTCTCTTGTCCCTGCATTTATCATTCCTCTTTAACTCCTGCCCCAACTGCTCTACTCCCCTACCTTCCATGGACTTTTACCATGACTTATGACTCATACAGGGAAAATTGACCTTCTGTTTCTACATAGAGCTTGGAAAGATTCAGCTAGTTATATGGGGAGGCTGTGTGGGTCTCGTGCTGTATATAGGGAGGCTGTGTGGGGCTCATGCAGTGTATATAGGGAGGCTGTGTGGGGCTTATGCAGTGCATATAGGGAGGCTGTATGGGGCTCATGCTGTGTATAAAGGGAGGCTGTGTGGGGCTTATGCAGTGCATTATGGGAGGCTGTGTGGTGCTCATGCTGTGTATAGGGAGGCTCTGTGGGGCTTATGCTGCATATGGGGAGGCTATTTAGAGCTCATTCTGCGTATGGGGAGGCTGTGTGGGGCTCATGCTGTATAGAGAGAGGCTGTGTGCAGCACATGCAGTGTATATAGGGAGGCTGTGTGGGGCTCATGCCGCCTTTTGTGGAGGCTGTGTGGGGCTCATGCCGCATATGGGGAAGGCTGAGTGGGGCTCTTACAGTATATAAGGGGCTAATGCGATATACATAAGGGGTTGTAATTGGGTTCAAACGATATTTAGGGGATGTCAGCATACTTAATTCTGCTCAATATTAAGTGATACAATTAATAATATAATTATCAATAATTATAATATATCTATATTAATATTGAGTAGAATTTCAGTCTATTAGTTTGGCCTTCCATAACGGTCTCTCATGTGGCCCCTAGGGAAAATAAATTGCCCAGCCCTGGTCTACAGGCTATTGGGGAAGGAGGAAATGGGTTGATGGGGTTGCAGCAGCTCTGGTGGTAGTGAGGTGGAAGCGGGGCCATTGCAGGCTGTAGAAGTTTTTGAATAGGTGAATCTCCAGGCTCTATTTATTTGAAGGTGTCTCCAATA